>NC_141377.1:31551750-32751750 GCF_017979445.1 Akebia trifoliata | reverse complement strand
GGTATTTTATTAGGTTTAAAAGAGATTTCATTTTTTTTTTTTTTTAACTTTTGAAACCAAATAGCAATGTTTTGAAAACCGAAGAAATGATTCATCTGAAATTTTGCTTAATTGGTCTGACGAGCGTCCGGCAGATTTATCTTCATTAAAGTAAAGACATATATGAAATCCTCATTTCCCAAATCTAATTTTTCTTCAAAGTTAGAAAGCTTTTTCCAAGTTCAATCTTCACTTTGATGCAATGCCCTTGAAAAATAAATTCATTACTTTACTTTGCTTAAAAATATTAAGAAAATATAAATGATTTAACTTGATACTAAAAGAAAATTATTTTTGAGTTTTTAATTATAAAAGATTTTTGTAAAATCCCTAAAAAAATGATTTTGGATTTTTTTTTTTTTTTTTTGATAAAGCCTTAAAATTTGAAGATTTACAGATTTGTACATTATTTAATATTTTAGTTAAAGAAGGTTTCTTTAAAAATTCCTAAAAAAAGGAATGACTCGTTTCACTAAAAATTTGATAATTTTGTTACAATTATAAGACACACTGGTTGGAAACCTTATCGATTTTTACGGTTTAACCACTATACTTACAAGAATTAACGGTTCTTATTTAAATTTCGGTTCCCAATGAACCAAACTGATAAATCTAAAATTTTCAGTTGGACTGGTCAAACCAACGGTCCTGTCAGATTTTTAAAACACTGGCAAATAGA
Organism: Akebia trifoliata; assembly: GCF_017979445.1. Lineage (NCBI taxonomy): Eukaryota > Viridiplantae > Streptophyta > Magnoliopsida > Ranunculales > Lardizabalaceae > Akebia > Akebia trifoliata. The sequence goes on along the minus strand of NC_141377.1, from coordinate 32,751,032 downwards.
TTTTTCCTTTTAAAATGAACTTTTTCCAAAGTAACTTTCTTCACACTTACTTTCTACTTTGTATCAAATGGGCCCAAAATATGTTTAAAAAAATGCATGATCCGAATCCTTTAAATGCAAAATCCTACGGCTGAGATTTATCCTTGGGATAAGTATCTCCAAGATTTGTGTCATCAAGATACTCATAAATCTCAATCATTACCCACCCATGGGTTGCCTAAGTGGTAAGGGTGAGCATATCACATGTGGGTTAGGCGCACGTCATGAGTTTGATTCTCCTCTTGGATTTTTCTCATGATTTAACTGGGGGACCATGGTGGTGAGTTGCTATGGTAGTCCTCCCCGAGATTAGTCGTGGTGTGTGCAAGTTGACCCGGACATTTGGTTAGCAAAAAAAAATTAAATAAATCTCAATCATTGGATTTTGTGTTTAAAGGGTTGGGATCATGAGTCATTCTTAGGAGTCAATGGATCCCAACCTATATATATATATAAATATATATAGACATTTTGTTTAAATATGGTTTAGGATGAAATATTTGTCTTAAGACATAATCTAGTCCTATTTTCAAAATAATTCATTTCTTAATTTAGGGCTATTTTGATCATTCTACCATTATCCATATCACAAAAGTTACTTTTTCCAAATGATGATTCCAATATTATACCCCAAGTATGATTATAAATTAATGATAATTCCAGCAAGGGTTGTCAACGGATGCTTATTAGTTCAAATACAGTAATATCTGAATTCGAATCCGAAATTTTTATCTGATAACTAAATTCGAATTCAAATCCGATTATCTTATCGGATAATATCCGATTAGAATTCGAATAATTTGTATATAAAAAAACATAATTTTTCCTTATCCACTGATTTTTTATTATTAAAAAAACTTATTATATATTATATTATTTATATAATAAATAAATAAATCAAATAATATATATTATATTATTTATATAAAAATTTAATAAAATCAAATAATATATATCATATATTATTTCGAATCGGATATTATCGGATTTGAAATGTTAATATCCAAATCCGTATCCGATAAGGATTCAAATGTATAAAACTATCCGAGTTCGAATCCAATATCCAAAATTTTGGGATAATATCCGGATTTTCGAATTCAAATTGAAATTAGATTCGAATTTTCGACTATCCATTGACACCTCTAATTCCAGCAACACTCTCACAACTTCTATTTCCAATGCTTAAAAATCACTTCCTGAATATGATTATCAATTAAGGATAATTCCAGCAACACTCCCAAAACTTCTATTTCAGTGCTTTTTCTTCTAAGAGCCAAAATAGTAGAAGCTACAACATTCCCAACTGAGCCTATACCAAGCAAAATTTTGATTCTGAAATTGTTTTTGGAGAAGTAGTATCCAACGCAACCTATGCAATTTCATTATTAAACACTGGGGATAACTTACAATATGAATGTAGGCTCAAAGTTCTCGAGAATTCAACCTTCCACTCTTTTTGGGCACATTTACCATGCATGTGTGTCCCACCCTTGGAGAAGTCATAATCAGGATCAAGAAATTATTGGTTTTTGTGTCTTTAAGCAATTATTCACCATGTGTTTGACAAAATTGAGCTCACCAATTAAACGTGGAGATGTTGGAGTGAAAAGACTAGGAAAGATGGAAGTAGTTAGAAGTGAAAACATTTAAGAATATGTAGGAGTAGTTCTTCTAATAATACGATGATAAGTTAAGAGAAAAGTCCATTAAGATGGTTTGTACATGTTCAATTAAGGTTGATTGCAATTCAATTACAAAATATATTTAAGTTAATGGTTCTACAAAGGTAAGAGAAATACTCAAAAAACGTAGAAGAGATAATGAAAGCAAATATGAATGCACTTTCAATAACAAAAGATGTGGATGAATGTCTTGACCCCAAATCTTTGGGACAAGACTTTGATGGTGATGATTCAGGTGCTAGAATCTATCAATAGTTTTGTGTGAAAAAAAGAAACCAAAATTACACACAAGAATTATGTGGTTCGACAATGTGTCTACGTCCATGGATCAGAACAAGAACAATCACTATTTTCTCATAAGTTTTAGTATCTTAGAGATCTCTATTTATAAAATCGGGAGTTACTAAAACATGTAAATCTTCCCAAATAAGAAACCCAGAAAATTAGAAAACCTTTGAAAATATTACATAATTGTTATTTTTGTAACTTTAAAAAATTTCGGTCGGGGGGCAAGGGCAATGCTCCCTACACTTCGCAACTCTGTGTAGCACCCATAGGATACAAGACATCTCATACACAACACTTTGTTCATAAAAGCCTTGTAGACCAAACATTTCATCAATGGATTCAAAAGAATGTTGTACTTTAGTACATAGATCTTCTATCATAAGAAAAATTATGTCAATGTGTGACTTTCCCATAATTATAGGCGTGAACCTCTTCTTCAACCTCTTGTAGAAAATTCTTAATTTTTTTACTCAAAATTCCTTTGTCTTTTACTATCTTTTTATGACAAGGATGTCCAGACTTGTAAGGCCATCTGACTAGCAAGGGCAAGGCAACTGGCCTCTTAGAGTACCATATATCTCGCCAGAGTACCCCAAGTACATGCAATACACCACAAACCTCACATACCAGGTAACCTAGGATAAATCCTTATGGGTGACCAAAGAGGGGGCTTGAACCCTCGAAGACCTCCCTTTTTGGAAAGAGGCTCTCATTTTGTCTTCTATTGCATAAAATTATTTTCTTGTTCTTGATGTTTGAAAACCAAATGAGATAGATTCTAGAGGTTGAAGAAAAGGGGAAGAAAAATTAACCTAGCGATTAAAGATGACTAGTCTTGAGAAAGAATAATCAAGTTTTATCAAGAGGTTGAAGCAAAGGTGTTTTATGTCATTTTCAACTCGTCTTTCAAAGTAAAGTGAGTCAAAGAATAGATCATCAATTTGAAAAGACCGGAATTTATTATCCAGAATGTTCACCAAAATGAGGGGAACTTCGTCTACATCATCTTATGTTGAGAAATTTTATTAGCTCACCAAATTTTGCTTGTAACACACCAACTTTTTCAAATTAAATTATTCGCTCGAGTTATTTAGAAGGCTATTTTTTTTATTATTTATTTACTATGACACCCACTTTGTATTCTTCTCCTAGAAAACCATCGAAACCATTTCTTCTTCTCCTGTAAATGCTTGCTTCAAAAGTGATGCACAAAATGCAAGAGATTTTTTTTTTTTTTTTTTTGGAGAGTTTCATTATTCAGAAAAAGTTTTTGAAATAAGATGAGAGAGAAAATTCATTCTCTCCTTCAAGTACTCCCTCCAAATGGATAGAGAAATGGATGGGTTTTTTTTTTGAAGAGTTTTTTTATATGTGCTTATATTTAGAGACAGAAGTAGAATAATTGGTACTTCTATTGTATGGGATCATAACTTTTTTTAGGGAGAGGTTGATAATACATGGGGTGGATTATAGGGTAGTTCTTTGAATGAGTAGGAGTATTTAGTTTAGAGTAGTTAGTGCAGTAGTAATTGCAAGAGAATGGATTGAAGATTCAATATCTTGAATCGGTGGTTTAGGAGGTCTGATTTATCTCGAATTAGATCATTTTCATATCTTAATCTAATTTAATCATCAAGATTCTCATTACGCACATAACAATTTCATTCTTGAAGGATTTTAGTAACAATATATACATGGATCTAAGATTTGATCTTGAACAAAAATAGAATAATCGAATCGAACAAACAATAATTGTAAAATACCTAAATTCACTTTTTCGATTATCCGGGAGAATACGTTGATCTTGATCTGTGAAAAATAGGCGTACTACCCCAACTCTGCTTATACCTTCGGTGATGGGAACCTCTATCTTAATGATAGAATAATCTGTGTGTGTAAAGAGGAGGGGACGACCACATATTTATAAAAGAGGATACTAGATTTTCTACCCATTGTAAAATTCTAGTATTAGGTGAATACCACTTAAATTTTGATAGGATATTCACTAAACCATCATATTTGATGCTGGTAACCAATACCAGACCACTAGCATGGTTTCCAATTATATCCTTAATGTTTTGAACAAATTACAATCCAGTATTTATATAAAATTTGTATATGTAAAAAGATCACAAAATAATTTTAATAATGAAAATAAATAAATAATAAAATAATTCTAATAATCTCCTACTTGGCCTTCACATATACCTTTTGTTTAAAACGACTCTCTGGATTGTTACCTTTTGAATAATCGAATGCACTCTTTTGAAAAATAATTGTTCAAAACAATTCAAATAATCTTTAACCGTCACCTTCATTCAAAGATACCACTAATGATGGATCATGGATGTAACAAAGTGTTCATTTGTCTGTCCTAAGATAGTTTCATGGTCTCAAAACTAGTACCATCAATGAATTCAAGAGTTTACCTTTACGTGAACTTTCTTTGTGGTATTAGGGCATTGTACACTCTTCAATGTAGTTTGTATGTACATTCCCTAGGTGTCCAGCTTCATACTCATCGTATGTCATTCTGACATCTTACTAGCAACCAGTTATGTGATATTCAATCATCTTTCTATCCAGAATGAAGACTTCATCAACGTGATGCCAAGTCATGTCTAGTCTAAGTATTTCTTCAACACTTTACGAGTACATCTACTCACAAACAAAGATAACATGTGTGCACAATAATGTATAAATAATGATTAGTCATAATCAATTTCTTTAAGCAACAATAAATAATTTATTAAGAATATCAATAAATCAAAACAAGTATAAAATAAACTCAACACTTAAATAATATGAACAAAAGACATGATAACTCCCATACGAGTTATATTGTCCTTGAAAATCTTTGGCAGGAAACCTTTTGTAAGAGGGTCAGATATTATATTGTTAGAATCTATCTTGGCAATCTCGATCAATCCTTCACGAACCTTTTCACATACGAAAATGTACTTTATTTTGATGTACTTGTTTTCTCTGGTTACTCTTTCATTCTTTGCAAAATCAGTAGCAGTCTTGTTATCACAATAAATAACAATAGGTCTATCAATGGAATCCACAATCTTTAAATCACGGATAAAATTCTTCAACCAAACGACTTGACAAGTTGCTTCATAACATCCAATAAACTCTGAATACATAGTCGAATCTATCAGAATGATCTATTTTAAGCTTCTCCATGAGATAGCTTCATGCCCAAGTATGAGAATATAACCTGAAGTAGACTTCAAACTATCACAACATCCAACCTGAAGCTCGCTCGATCTTCTGTATACTAACATAAAATATTTTGTTCTTTTTAAATACCAAAGTACATTCTTTACAGTTCTCCAATGAGCAATATCGGGGTTCTGCTATATCTCCTAAGTATACCAACGATGTAACTGATATCGGATCGGATGCAAATCATTGCATAGATAAGACTATCGACTACTGAGGCAGATTATGATGCATCGACATCCATCTTCTCAAACTTGTTCTTGAGATACTAATCTTAGCTGAATAGATCTCTTTTTACTACATGAGCCTTACCAGGAGCACATTTATCCACACCAAATCTTTTAAACACCTTTTCAATATATGCTTTCTATGACAAACCCAAAAATCCAGCTTGTCTATCTTTGTGAATTTTAATCACTATAACATATTGAGCATCCCCCATATCTTTCATATCAAAACTTTTTGACAGAAAAGATTTTGTATCACACAAGAAATGAACATCATTGCTTGCCAACAATATATCATCAACATAAAGTACAAGAATGATGAATCGACTCCCATTCATCTTGAGATATATGCACTTGTCGCGATATTTTCTTTAAATTCGTATCCGGTCACCACTTGTTCAAATTTCAAGTACCACTATCTTGATGCTTGTTTCAACCCATAAATTGATATTTTTAGCTTGCAGAAAAGATGTTCTCTTTTATCAACTTTAAAGTCATCAGGTCGTGTCATGTAAATCTCCTTATCCAGTTCACCATTCAGAAAAGTAGTTTTTATATCTATCTTATGTAAATCTAAATCATAGTATGTCATTATCGCCAAGATGATCCTCAGTGAATCTTTAGAATAAACTGTAGAATAAGTTTCATTGAAGTCAATACCTAGCTTTTACTTGAAATCTTTCGTTACAAGCCTTGCTTTGGACCTCTCGACCTTACCTTCTAAATCTCTTTTAGTTTTGAAAATTCATTTACATTCTATTATCTTACGACCTTCTGAAAGTGTCGTTAGTTCCCATACTTCATTCTTTTCTATAAATCTCAATTATTCTTTTATTATTTTCTGCTAGAATTGAGATTCATTTGAGTTCATTGCTTCTTTGAATGTTGAAGGATCATCTACATCACCTTTTATAGCATCTCCTTCCTGAAAGTACATCTCATAATCATCTGTAATAGCGGGTCTACGTTCTCGGGTAGATCTTCTAATGGGAATGATTGGTTGTAGAATTGGAACCACCATTTGGGGATTGGGTTCTGGTTGGATTGCTGCATCTTCTACAACGACTGCACGAATAGGTGATGTCACCAAATGAGGAAAATATTGCAGAATAAAACATATTGATGGATCACCACATTTCTCTTCAAATATAATCTTCATTTGCTTTTCAATCCTACTGTTTTGACCATCTTCAAGAAATCTAGCACAATTGGTTTCAACTATCTCCATATGTCTCGACGAACAGAAAAATCTATAACCCTTCAATTTCTCAGAATAACCAAGAAAGTGACAAGTTGTCCTTCGAGGATCAAGCTTTTTTGATTTGGATTGTACAGCTTTGCCTCGGTAAGACACCCCCAAACATGAAGATGGCTAAAGCTTAGTTTTCTTGTTGACGAACCCCTTCTAGATTCTTTTACAACCAATTCTTATAAGTAAAGCAATCCATCTTCATGTGTCCCTTCTTCTTGCAGAACTAGAAATCTTCATTATCTGTTTCCTAGCCTCTATCTTTTTCTTGATTGTTTTCTGATTCTTGAAACCTTTTAACCATTTTCCTTGTTTGAAGTTCTTATTGTTGCTTTCCTTGAAGTCCTTATTCTTGAAATTTTTCTTACTACTTGCATGAACTGCCAAGTGCGCTGACTCAACCTTTGAATCTCTTAATCTTGCATCTTCAGTGACACAAAGGAAAATCAATTGATTCAAATCCCATTTAGTTTCTTGTGTACTATAATTGACTTTAAAAGTATCAAAAAGATTTAGGTAAAGATAAAACAATCATGTGAACTAAAAGGTCAACTTCAAAAATAATTCCTTGCTCACGGAGACCAATGGCAAGCTTTGACATCTTTAGAATATGTTCCCGTACATTTTCATTACCATCATACTTCAGATTCATTAACTAACCCAAATACTCATACTGAACAGATATCTTTGTTCCCACAAGGTATTTCTTGATAATCTGCAACAGTTCTTTAGCTGTATCTGTGATCTGAATACCACCTTGAAAATTCTCACAAATAGATGCTTGAATGATCATCATGGACAATCTATTAACCTTTTCCTATTTAGCAAAATGAGTCTTCACCAACTCCATAGAATCTGGAAGTAGAGTCGGTGGCATGTCCTCAAAGAGAATAAAATCAAAATCCACGCATCCCAGCAAGATATCAATATTCATCCTCTAGGATATATAATTAGAACCATTAAGAGGCTCAATCCCTACCAGATTCTTTTGAATCAATGACCCATCCATAACTGAATTAAAATATGGTCAAACATTAATATATACTGTGGGATTCAATTCTTTCAATTCGTACCAGGGGTTTTGGTCGAATCGTTTCATAGTATTTTGTTAAGGGTGAAACTTTCCACTTTGCAAATACAAACAAGTCGCATCATTAATATTAGCCTTTGGGCTGAGATCTCAATATGTTACATTTCCCTAAAATTACATTGGAGTACGTACATAGACCTAGCCATTCATGTTCCAGTTCAATCGAGACACTATCCACACCTTTAGGCAAGAGGGTTATCCTTATTTCCTTTTCACACTTGTGACTATTCTATTCAATCGATCTACACAAACATCCATAAATCACCTTTAGACAGAAGTTAGTGATTTCATACAAAAGAGTGTCACAAAGAGATCTTAGTGAGACACTAAGTCTCAGAATTCAAGAACCCGTAATTTTCATAAAACGATCACCTTTAGGCAGACTACTATTTTATTTCCATCACGTTCCTTGAACGATCACTCAAAGTATCTTCCTAAACCCCTATAGGCAAGACCTATACCTTAATATATCTACATTTTCTTTCTAATTATTCTTGTTTTGCATGTGGGTACATTAAATAACAAACTAAATTATTAAATATAAAAGAAAGTAATTATAGATATATTCTCCAAAAATGTACAACTTGATCTGAATTTTATTGTTATATGTTACTGTTAAAAAGTTATTTTAACAATTTTATTGAATAGATCTCGAAAAAATATTCAAAATGGACTCTTGTTTTGTCCAAATCAGAGTTAAAACGAATTAGTTATGATTTTTCAAAGTTTTTAAAGGAAAAACGTTTTTATTTTTATTTGTATGGTCTGGTTCACGCTTGAACCAACTGAACCGATTCGGTTGGATCGATTTGACTCGAATCGGGTCAGTGGTTCACCCAAACGAGTCGGTTAAACGGATCGATTTGAGTCCGAAATGGGTTTAACCTAACAGACTTTTAAAAAACAATGATTTAATACGAATCAGGCTTAGCCCAACCGAATAACTAACAGGCTTGGCCCAAAACTAAAACACAAAGCCCAACAATAAACAAAGAATTGAGTCAGCCCAGCCCGGCCCAAAAAAGATCGTCTTCTTCGTCAAGAAGACAGAACGACTGGAAAAAAAAAAACCCTAGCCGCGCCACCACCAAATCGCAGCCACCTAATCGCCGACCGGCAGGGCTGATCTCTGACGTTGGACGACTTAAACGACCACCAGAAAACATCCAATAATCTCTTATTGAAAACCCCGTAACTTTTTTTGAGGATAAAAAAATTTCCAATTTATTTTATTTGATTTTATTTAAATTTAGTTTAAACAATCTATATTTTCTTCGATTAGATCTACGTTTTTCAGAGTCTCACAAGTTGCTAAAGTAGGACAGACACGAACGAAGACCACGTCTTCTTTCCCATCTCTCGATCGATCGATTGACTTTAATGTTCTTGGATCATCGCACGATTGATCGATGATCGATCGATCATCGCAGAGATGTGAACTTGAATAATTAATTTATTTGTTTCTTATCGATTGACATAATGAGATTACGATCACTAGAATCGTTGTCTCTGTTAATCTCCTTTGAAGACTAAATGGCAAATTTTGTTTTGAAATAAATTGATTTTAAAATTAAAGAAAAATCATTTATTCTAAAATAAATTTATATTCATATCAGATTTAATCTAGATAAATCTAGTTTAACTAAGATTTAATCAAAAGTTTTGAACAAGAACAAATCTAGTACGGCTCTGATACCGATTGTTGGGGAAAAATACTGTAAACAATATATACATGGATTTAGGATTTGATCTTGAACAAAAATAGAATAATCGAATCGAACAAACAATAATTGTAAAATACCTGAATTCGCTTTTTCGATTATCCGCGGAGAATACGTTGATCTTGATATACGAAGAATAGGCGTACTACCCCAACTCTGCCTATACTTTTGGTGATGGGAACCTCTATCTCAATGATAGAATAATATGTGTGTGTAGAGAGGGGGGGGGGGACGACCACCTATTTATAAAAGATGATACTAGATTTTCTACCCATCGTAGAATTCTAGTATTAAGTGAATACCACTTAAATTTTGATAGGATGTTCACTAACCCATCATATTTGATGCTGGTAACCAATGCCAGACCACTAGCATGGTTTTCAATTATATCCTTAATGTTTCGAAAAAATTACAATCCAGTATTTATATAAAATTTGTATATGTGAAAAGGCCACAAAATAATTTTGATAATGAAAATAAATAAATAATAAAATAATTCCAACATTCTTATATATATATATTTAAATCAAATTCATTCTCCCTCTTCTCCTCTTTCGTCTTTCCTAGTGTTCCTTGTCTTTCTCTTTCCAATGTTTCTTCCTTAAGGTTTTCTTATGAAACTCTTTCTAAGATTGACATTAAAAATAAAAAATCAAATAAAAAACTCTTTCTAAGAAATCCTAGAAGATGACTTTGATGTCTTATTAATCTTGTTTGGGATGTAACCTTTAATTTCATTCATGACGCATCAAAATAAAAGTTAGCACGCCAATAGAAATTTTCATATAAGTTGTATGAAAATTGAAAATTCTCATTTCCATTGTCTAAGAAACGGTAAAGATCATAGTTATAAAAATCATTTAAGACCAACACGGATGAGTCATCCTGAGGTTACCAAGAGAAATGTCAATTTAAAACGCCATCATATTGATTCATTTCATATCTCACTAAAGAAGATCTAATGAGAGTTGTTATTAACTTCTTCGAGGAAGGCATCATTCCTAGAAGTGTCAACTCCACAACTATCACATTAATTCCAAAGGTTGAGGTACCTAACTCTTTTTCTGATTTCAGACCTATTAATCTTACTAATTTTCTTTATAAAATATTGCGCCTAAAATATTAGCAAATAGATTGCGTTCAGACCTATACGCCAACACATTGATTCATCTCTATTGTTCATGTTTATATAAAAACAAAATTATTTTATGTAAGTATATATTATTTAAATTATTTAAATTAACTTTAATTATATAATTATGACTTAATTATTCACTAAAAATTTTGAGTTTGAAAATCATGGTTGAGGTTAGAAGAGATTCCTTAAGGAAACCAGTCATGGGTAGGGTTGTCAATGGATAGGTTATGGCCGAGCTTTGCTGAACCCTAACTTGGCCTTAAATAGGAAGGCTATACCTTGGGTCATCCCTATACCCTATCAAGTCTAACTTGTCTAAGCCCAAGTACGACCCTAACGGGCAAGGCTAAGTTTGAGTTGATTTACAAATTTTATAAGAAAAAACTAATACACTTGTCGATCCAAACCATATGATGTTGCTTTCATCGAAATACGGATCTTTTTTTTTTTTTTTTTTTTTAATTTTGGCGAGCTGCACATACAACTACCAACCACCCTAGCACGTGTACAACAATTAAATAAAGTCACTTTTGTGTGGAGGGGTATATAAAAATAAGTGTTGATAATATGACGGACTTGTGGTGGATGGACTTGAAGCATGCTGATATGGAATCACATAACTTATTAAACAATAAAAAATAGAAAAATGGAGTCTCTTTCTCCTGCCCATAATGAAAAAAGAAACTTTCTTATCTAATCACCTTTGACATTCAAAATCACGATTCGATGAAATAGGGTTGTAGAGGATTAAATTATATGAAGTTTAAAAAAAAACAAAAAAAAAAAGTTATCTTTCACCGTTGAATTTTATTTTTAAGGGTACTTGGTAGCCATCCATTTTATACGCCATGGATCAAGCTCGAAAAACAAATGCTTTTAAATTTTAATTTTTTGTTGTTTTGAATATGAATATTTTCATGAAATCTAGATGTCTGTGTTGTTGGATTGCCAATGTTATAATCAATGTGGGCCCTACGATCCTTTTTAAGATTTGAAATATAAAAAAATAAATATGTGGGCAAAGAACAGGAAAGAAAGAAAAGCTTTTTTTTTAATAAGTTATGTGATTCCATATTAGCATGTGTTAAGTCCGTCCATCAAAAGTTTTTCATATTAGCATCATTCTATAAAGATTCGAAGGTGTGACCTACAGAGAATACCTAGTCACCTCTACCATCTCAGCTAACTTTTGATGGAAAAAAAATAGTTAGAGAAAAGACTAAAATGATTATTTTATAATAGATTTTAGGTTTTTTTCTTTTTAAGCATACATATATATATGGGAAGCGTTCAGAGGCCCTAAAGTGAGTCAAACATTTTTCAAAATAGGGTTAGAAGTTTCGGAATGGGCTAATTTTTTATGAGGGTGATCTCTATGGTGAAGAAATCATCCTCGCCAAAAATTAGCTTATTTCGAAACTTCTAACCTTAATTTACAAGTTGAAGAATCATGGACTGTCCTATTTTTGTAAACCACTTTTGATGGGATTAGAAATTTTGGAACATGCTGATTTTTTGTGGGGATGATCTCCTCATCATAGAGATCATCCTCACAAAAAATCAGCCCCGTTCTGAAACTTCTAACCCATACATTGAAGGTACCATGTTTAGCTCTCATATAAGTATATATAGATATTGATATATTGTAGGTGACAACTAGTTTAGTTGGTGTCTTTGAGTGATGATACTAAAGACTTGGGTTCAAATCCCGCCAACACCTGGTTACTAAACTCATTAAAAACATGTACACCAATAATAATAAAAATAACAGAAAATATTGAACTATCTTCGTTGGATATTGTTTCAACACTAATATGATGTGGTGGTGCAAAGAGAACCATATTATTCACTTGTATCTTGAGAAAAGAAATATGTGATTATGTATGCATTGCCACGTCAATTCAGTGTTGGACACAATGTCCAACGAAGTACTTAGGACATGTGCCCTAAGGGTACAAGTTAAAGTGCATTAATTAGATCTTGAAAATAAGCAATGCGGGTATTTTGGTAAAAATAATTTTTCGAGGCCATTTTCTGTACAATATTAAATTTCCAGGTGTAATTAATGCACTTTATAACAAAAATTTCTAAGTTACATGCATGGTTACATAGATGTTGAATATTGAATAATTTGTCATGGGCATGTCACACTTGACAAGACACGTCAGGACGTCGTCATTTAATACTACAAAGTACGATCTCTCTCTAAAGTCCAAACAGCTTAACCTCCTAAAAATGCACACACCATTCCCTAACCCACAACAAAACAACGTAAAATAAATCAACAGTTACGTTTCCTATTCCAGATCCTGTTCTCCATAGAGTTATGTTACTGCCCAACTCCACATCTCTTTTCTTGTATACATAGGCATCAAAATCAGTCTGATTGGTGATTTCTTGCAATTGGATTCTAGCATTTCTCATCATCAATCGATGGGTATTTTGAAAAGAATCCAACGGCTACAAATTACCAATCAGGTTGACCTTTGGTGTGTCGTTCAAGGAGGTTAGTAATATATGATGGTCATTAATAGATACCCAATTACTCCCAGGAGTACATGATCTGAATGTTAATTTTTCAACCACATTGATGGTTTAAAATTTCTAGAATGGAAACAAAGTTATCAAGACTCACCAAGCCTGAACAAAAATCAACTAAAAATGCATAAAATATCAGATTAAAAGAAAATAATATTACCCATTTTAGGTTTACATGTTTTACACTGTGTGATCTTGTATGTAATATCACCTCTACTTATAGTGACTTAGTACTGTGTTGTGGTTACACGTTGGTTTGTTGAATGAAAGATGACAGAGAGAAAGGATAAAAAGAGAAGGGTTTTTCAGCTAAGTTATGTGTTAATGAAATGTAGGTAAATTTGAAAAGTTGGGTACTTGACAGTAGGTCTAGAAGAAATAGGGATGTTTTAAAACCCTAGGTGTCTAGAAACTTAGACCAGCATGCAGGTTGTTTCACATTTAAATGACCCTAATTATACAGTACTTGCACCCTGTCCACATGAAATGAACATTTTAAGTCATTAAGGAAATCTCCTTGACTCCTTGTAATTAGGGAAAATGTATGTCAATTTCCCTTCTATTTTAAAGTAGAATGTATATAAGAGAGAGAGAGAGAGAGAGAGAGAGAGAGAGAGAGGATCCAACCTATTTGAAAAACCTAAGTGGGTTCTCCTTTTGAAGAAGAATGTGTGTGTGTGTGTGTGTGTGTGTGTGTGTGTGTGTGTGTGTGTGTGTGTGTGTGAGAGAGAGAGAGATTCATGCATGTACACCACATGAAAGGAAACACACACTCACTCACTAAAAGATCTGCTTATATAATAGATGCACCATTACAAAATCGATGAACAGTAGCTAAATTATTTGCTAGTTTCACAACAATCAACTAAAAAGTGAATGCATGCAAAACCCAAAAACAAGCAGATCGAAAATTCTAAGATATTCTACAAAAGAAAAATAAAAGAATAATGTACACAAACACACACACAGAGAGAGAGAGAGAGGAGAGAGAGAGAGAGATGGTGTAACAATACCCCTCAAGTAAGTTGTCCTTCTCATGAGTTCTCTCATTGAGAAATAAATATGAGAAAATGTTTGTTGAGGGGGATGAAGCCTGGTCCGAAGTCATTTAGAGTCCAACAATCAAAGTTGTTTAAAACAAAAAAGAAAAATATGTAAATATAAGTATCAAACCTATATGACCTCGAGCCAGACAACATTCCCCTCAACCTAACCTCAACAAGAAACATATATAATCACCTTCTAACACATACTAAGAGAAGAAAAGAAAGAAAGGGTATGTTTGACTTTGAGGGGAATGAAGCCTGGTCCGAAGCCTTCATCACAACAAAACTCTGAAAGCCTCGAGCCAGCCAACATTCCCCTCAAACAAAAATTACACAAACCCAATGTTTTATTCCCTCAAACCCTAACACACATAGCTTTATAGGGAGAGAGAGAGAGAGAGAGAGAGAGCGCGTTATGAGTTCTGACCTGATTTTGAAGACAAAACTCCAACAAACACATTAAATGTTTAATTTTATTTTTTATTTAAAAAATATATAAAAAAACTTCATAAGAATGGTTACCAAACGAGCCATTAACCAATGCACCTCAAACCCACTTCAAAGTTCTAACTCTATACCTCACCCTGAATATTTATTTCCTCTCTCTTTCATTTACTAGACAGACCTGCCGTTGCCGGTCAACCAGAAACCTGTTAACTTCTACCACCTGTTGCCCCACCTCAAAACAATTGACATATATACACACAACAAGACAACTGAAAAACTAAGAGATGACAGCATCATTTTACCAAAATTAAAAGCCCTCCTGATCCCTAATTTAATGAGATTCTTCATCATTACCTTATTATTTTTAGCCTCTTCTCTCCCCTACTTTTGATTGCACTTGTACGGCCTACACCCAATTTTTTTTTTTTTTTCATTTTTCTATTATATTTATTTTGATTTTTCTATTATAGAGATTCGTGGGTGATCCTCAATATCAAATAAAGAAATCCCAGAAAAATAGAGAAATAAATAAAAGAGAATGAATGTTTTCTACCTGCATCCTTTTACTATAATCATTATTACATGATTTTCTCAGTCCTTTTTCTAGGTCATTTTACAAAAAGTTTTATACCTTTACTAGATTAAAAAACCCTAAACCCAAAAAGTAATATTTGATTAAACTCTAATAGCCCAATCCATCATTGTTGAAGGTTGTGGAGGAGTTTGATTTGGTAGGCCATAATGTGTTGATTGACCTGGATTCATCGAATTCAGTGTGTTCTAGAAATATTCACATGGAAGATTCAGCATGTGTATAGGGAGGCGAATACTATTGTCGACATTTTTGCTAATACAACAGTTGAAGAGTGTAGTTCTTGCTTTATTTCTAATTTTTTAAACCTCCATCTTATTGTTAAATCTTGCTTCATAAGAGACAGACTAGATCTATCGTCCATTAGACCTATACACTAAAGGGTTTCCCAACGGTATATTCTTTACAAATCAATTCAATTATCTTTGCTTGCTTAGCTAAAAAATAAAATAAAATAAATTATATATATATATGCCTAGAGATGTATGACGAGTGATACAATATGAACGGTTCATATGGGAGTGATTTTATCCCTCCCCAAATACACATTGATTTATTTATTACCCATCTCTAATTATGTATATGTTTTTTTACTTATCATGTGTATCCCCACCCAGCAACTAAGACTAATCCCATGGTCACAAGTACTGCTCCTCAGAAAGTCCTACATGCAACTGATTGAGTCAAGGGCCAATCGAATTGTAAAGGGTGGCCCAAAGAAATTCATTGCTTTTTGGGGTTTCAAACATTTGGCCTAACCTTCCTAAGGAGCTTATCAAGGCTTGGCTTACCACTAGGCTAGCCATATAGGGTTTCTGCATATATAGATATGAACAGCGTTCCATAAACAACGTTTTGTTTTATATGGAAAAGAAATTTTTGGAATGAATTAATTTTTTGTGAGGATGATCTCTATAGTGAGAAGATTATCCTCACAAAAAAATCAGTCGATTCTAAAACTTCTGATCCTATGAAAAATGGTTACAAACTAACGGTAAAAATGAACGGTCCATAATTCTTCAACTTATAAACTAGTTCTAGCAATTTCAGAATGGGCTGATTTTTATTTTTATTTTTATTTTTATTTTTTGTTTTGTTAGGATAATCCCCTCACCATAGAGATCATCCTCACAAAAAATCAGCCCATTCCAAAACTTTTTGCCCATATAACAGTCTACGGAACCTGGCCCTATGAATATAATACTGCAGTTTTGACACTAATTTTCATGAAGCGCGTTATATCTATTGGAAAAATAGGGTATTCAAAACAATGGAATAATACTAGAATACCACAAGTTTCAACAAATAAAGAAACAATGAAAAAAATTTGACCACATAAAGCGCAAAAGAATTAATTAATCATTCCCATCACTTCTCAATTAATGGTTAGGTTTGAAACTCTACAATTGAGCCCTTAAATAAATTTGTTCCTAAGTCAATCTTCTCAATCTCTATTGACTCAATGCTCTTTAATTTCATTATTTTAAAACGAAACTCCTCTCTGTGAACCATGTTGATCATTGATGCTTGTCGAACCTTTCAGGACTTTTTTGTGCATGTGAATTCAAAAGATGACATAACAATTTCTAAATCTTAAATGTTTGGTCACCAATCTAAACTATCCAAGTATCTCATCACCTAATTTTGTTACAAATCAAAAGTTCACACAAATTTGATACCTACTAGATTATTTTGAAAGATAATGTCCCAATTAGGGCTAGCTATCAATGAGCCAACTTGAGTTTGGGTGGGCCTGGTTTAGCCATAACCGATCCTAGTGTTGCCACTTAAACTGGCCCTAAATCTCTATTGAGCCTGAATTGGCTAACTCAAACTTGATATCATTGGGTTCAAGCTGAGATTTTTAACTTCATAAAATTGAATAATTTTACTCAAAAAAAAAAAAAACTACTTCGTTGTTCAAAGGGAAAAAAACCACGCGTCACAACTTATTTCAAAGAATTATTTTTTAAACAAATTCGTAACATTTTAATATGACCATCCTACATTTTTTTGTCCAAATGATTACTAAGTAAAAACATGGTTAATATACAGTATTGTTTAATATATTATATAAATATATACACTGCAGTAACGAGTCAGGCTGAACACTATTAAATCCTAGCTCAACTCAGATTTAATGGGCTAATTTTATTTTATTTTTAATTTGACCATTCCTTTTGGAGACTCAATATGAAGGTTATATCCCTTTTTTTTTCAACTCTGTCGAGCTACGTTAGTACGAACAATTTGGGGGTTTTGCCCCCCTTAATATTTAGGATTTGTTATGCTCAGTGCTCACCCAAGCAAAATGTAGTGTGTGTAAATTTATTTTTTTACTAAATGCCATAATTATGAAAATGCCTCTAAATCCAAAACCCTGAATACCGAAAGTGATTTGGATATGGTGATAACTAGGGCCAACAAGGGGTTGGCAGCATAGTAAGAAAAAACAACATTTTTTTATAGAAAAAAATGTCTTCAAAACAAGTCTTGTACATATGACGATCAAAACAAAACAAAAACATGTTTCTTTTAAAGTCACGATGTTTCGAAAACATCACGTTTTTTTTTTCCGTTTAAACGCGTTTTTTATGTTTTAAACATGTTTTTTTTTTAATTAAAAAAAAAACTAAACACTTTGTTTTTTTGTAGCCTTATAGTGATTTTGCGATTTTATTCATGAATGCTTTTAATGTAAAATTTGAAACATAATAGAATTTGGTGATTCATAAATATAGAAATATGGAATATGATGATAATATTTTGATGTCATGATTTTTCATTGCTCAATAGTTATTAGTTTGAACAAAAGATTTATTGATGAGTAAACTTTATTTTGGGATCATAACATGTATAACAATGTTTGAAAACATGTTACATTGAAAATAAGAATAAATTAAAATAAATATCTTTATGTATCACTAAATATATACATTTTCATAATTTTTAATATATTTTTTTAATTTTCTCATTTTTTTCTTATTTTCTACGTTTTTATCAAAAGTTTTCCCTTACCATTTTAAACATGTACTCCGACTTTGTGACTATGGACTTGGGAGTGGGTTAGGTGAAGCATATGTCTGTATCCAAATATTTGTGTACGATTTTTAAATTTTTTATTAATAGATACGCATGCAACTCGTTTATTTACCTCATAGTGAAGAGGATACTTAGCAAAAAAGAATAATGAGGAGGACAATAGAACCCTAATTATAAATTAAATATACTTCATTGTAGGGGCGGAGCCAGGATTTTGCTCTCATGGTGGCAACCAAGAGCAAAAATGTTTTTGTGGGGGCAATCAATAGAGAAAAAAAAATTGTTAGGGCAATCGCGGTTGATTTTTGTATTCATCATTGTTATTTGTTGCAATAACTCATGTATACTCATCAATTTTGAAAATTCTTGTAGGGCAAGTGCCCCAAATGCAAATTTGCCCCTGCTTCATTGTGAATTTATGTGTGTGTGTGTGTGTGTGTGTGTGTGTCCAATCAAATAAAAAGAATGTATCCATATATTGAATAATTCAATTCGGATGAGTCACTTAGGCCCTATGTGGATAACGTCTCTGTGCAAGAGTAGAAACCTAATCTCTTCGTGCAAGAGCAAATTTTTGGAACTTCTCACCAAAGAATATAACCTATTCTCACAAGAACAAAAATTTCTTTGCACAAAAGCAAAATCTTCAATAAGTTTTATCCAAACATTAGCTAATTCCCCACAAGAGTAGAAATCGTTAAGAAACTCTATCCAAACGTAATCTTACTGACCTAATTAATGATAACTTAAAAGTCATTACTTATTTTTAAGTTTACTTTGTCATTATATATTTAAAAAAATACTGTTATTTAATATGATATATCGACTTCCCATATCCATATGACGAGGATCCAATTTTTTATTTGGTGAAGGCTGAAGATAATTTTCTTTTTTTAATTAAAAGAATAAAATCAATAAATTTCCAAGTTTTAATTATTTAAAAAAAAAATAATTTAACAAAGAATTAAAATTCCGTATTTCCCTAACATGTTTGGGTATATCTGTCGAAGCTAAGGGTCTTCCGCAAAACACGTCTTGGGGAAGACGGCGATTTAAGGAAAGAGAGATCGTAGCCGTCCAATAATAAGTAATGAACGGTTAGATGAACTTAGACTGGAGACCAATAGTGTTGGTGTCAGCGGGAGCGATGGTTCGGGAAACGAGGAGAGCCCGATTTACGAGGGATCGAATTAAATCGATGACGTGGACGCTTCGACACTGCCCCATCTTTTATTACAGCAAAACCCCTAGATCGACGGCTGAGATTCTCTCCTCATCGTACGCCACAGGCAGTGCCACGTGCTTGAATTTAATGCTGATGTGTACGAGTCCCACTTCCCAAATTTTGTCTGTTTTCCGAGGTGGTGGGACCCACATGAGAGGAATCCCGTTAAGGCTGACATAGGTTGACGTGGATGATTTCTATTAGATTTAGAAATTGTGGGGTCCACTTGTGATCGAAAAGATGGTAAATGTGCGTTAATGATGAGGTCGGAGATTGATGGGAAATTAGGTGGGATTCTTGGGGCGGCGAAACCACTTGTGTACGGTTGTACATATATGGTTGTTTTCGGTCGGGTTCGGGTCAGGTCAAATTAAGTCCTTATCCTGTCTTAATGAGTCCGGTTGCATTCCAACCCAATCCCATTCCCATTGGATCAGATAAAAAAATCTTGTTGAAATCCGATAAGTACTTCATATCTGGGTCAAGGATTTGGATTCTGATATGGATCTGATCAAATAGGTTATTGGATTGGATTTTACTAGATCCATCCAATTCAAGTGTTATTGGATTAAGTTGAAACATAATATTCAGATCCATCAAAAACCCGATCTAATGCTTATCAGATCATTTTTTGGCTCGGTTCCAATCTTATCGGATTGGTTTGACTAATCCATTGAGAGTCCTAATCTAAATCATGGTTTCACGATAAGAAAAATTACTTAATAGGCCCTTTAATAAAAATATCCTTTTAAAATGCATCCCGAGTTTTAGAGTGGTATCTAAACAACTTATTTAGCAAAATCTTTCTTTCTTAATGCCCCTTCACAGGGTTGTTAGTGGACTAGATTCGGATTAGATTAGGGCAATTTTGTACCAATTTGATAGGATCATATTGAGTCTGGAACTGATCTGATAAATATCAATCGAGCTCTTAATGGATAGGATTTTTATCAAATCTGATTATTAAGATCCAATAACAATCAATTGAGTCCAAATTCGACTAAACCCGATTTGATGTACAAAATCTAAATAAAATTCATATATTTAAATAAATATATAATAAAATTTATAAATTTTTTTGGATATGATCAATCCATATCCGATCCAATAAGATATCATATTGAAATATTATCAGATCAGATCTTTATCAAAATATAAATCATTGATTCAGACTCGAAGTTATTAGATCTAATCCAATCCATTGACAACCCTACCCCTTCATCTTAATAAAATGTAGCTCTTAAAATTTTGAGATTGACTATTGAAATTGACCCTTCCAATCTTCGATATCAACAATTTGAATCATTGATATTAGCTGATTCATGAGCAAATGTGGAGAACGATTTTCAACCGTTGATTTTCATAGTTGTAAGAAATCAATCACAATGATTGAAGGTTGCTCTCAATGATTTGAATCACTGATCTTTGATAATTTGAATAAAAAACAAATAATTTAATAAATAAATAAAAAAATTAGAGGGTTTTGGAAAGGAAATCCCACTATTAGGGATCATTAATAGCTTATCCAATCGATGTGGTTGTTGGTTGTGACCCCACTAAAAGAGGGGGTCTTTATTATATGATTGATTGAATGATGTTAAATCAATTAGTTGTAGGCCTGACGTTTTGAATTAGGAGGTCTGTGAGAGTTAGGGGACAGTCAACAGTCAACAATGACTCTAAGAACTATGTAGACGATACACGTGGAGTGAGGAAGTGGGTACAACCTAGAGGATGTCCTCCAGTAAACTAGAGCTAGTAATGGTCTGAATCCATCCGAGACAATATGAAAAATCAAATTTTTGGATTGGATTCTGATTTACATCTTAGATGTTATATAATTTTGGATCAAATTTGAATATATCTTAATTTTTTTTTTTTTTAAATGGATTCGAATATATTTTTTTATTCTTAATTTCATACAAATACGTATAGATAATATGTTTTAATCTTTTTGATTTCCTTCTATATTTGTGATTGAAAAGTTGATTTCTTAAAATTTTATATGATTTTATATTTTTAAATTTTTTTTAACATTGATAATTGAAAATAAGGCATACGTTTGGATCAGATTGGATTGGTTTTAGATTAAAGATAAAATAAAACGGGTCGAATACGATTCACATATACATTAATCTATTCGATTTGGATCGGGTACATGTTTAAAAAAATTTGGATCAATATTGGAGTGGTACCAAACTGACTCATTACCATCCCTACCATAAATCAAGCCTCTAATGAATGAGAGTTTCTATTAACACACAAAATTTTACTTACAACACATTGATTCTTTTGGAATTAGGGTACAATTTTGTGTGTTGAATATCATAAAATTTCGAGTCCGATACACTTTTCATTTTTATTTTCCAAATATGTTTTCGAGCAATTTCATTGGTAGATATTCTAATTTAAAGTGACAATCTCGTTGATAAAAAGTGACGAACTTGCTAATTATTACCAACGATCTCATCATTAAAAAAAACAGATATTTGTCTTTAAGTTAATTAGTTAGATCGTCACTCTAAATTAGAATACCTACCAACGAACTCGCTAAAAAACATGTTTTCGAAATTAAGATGAAGTGTACCGAAATTGGAATTTCTGCTAAAAGTCGCTCCTCATGTATGGGTAAAAACCTCTTGAAATTAAAAAGCCAAACTACAAACTTTACATATGGATTGGTGTGTTATAAGAAAAAGTTGGTGCACAAATAGAATAAACTCTATTTTCACACCAACTTTACCTTATAAAATTTACCAATCAGATAATCAAATAGATGTCTAGGCCTAGGGTTGGGATATCCTTCACCATCCGTCTATATCTTCTTCAAACTCAAAAATCAGTTAGAGAGAGTCACATACCTAAATCATATATTGTTTAGGAGTTATTTCAGTTCTTAAGAGTTGACAAGAGAGTGGATTGAGTTGAGATATATATATATATATAGCGTTGTATGTATTTAACAATTGATAAGGAACGAGAGAATGTGTCGTATTTTCGCTTCCAAAATCCTCTCTTCAAAGAAAAATATGAAATGAATCAACTTCGTTTCTTTTACTTGTTTTATATTTAATCACAACCAAGAGAATGAGATACGTAACAAGAAGATAACAAAAGAGTGGACGCGGAGAGAGTATGAAAATAAAAAGATAAAAGAGAGTTCAAGAACACCAAAAGAAGAAGAAAGAAGGATATAAAAATCCTTTTAAAGGAAGGGTGTGTTTTTCTTCTTCAAAGAAAATTCTTGATGAAAATTAAGACAGAGAGACATTTGTTTTTTGCCTTTATTTTATTCCGTTTTTTACATTTAATTATCTTAGTTAATGTGTTATAAGAAAATTTGGCATGGCAAAATAAATTATCCGGAGCCCGATCCATTGAAATTCTCAAAGAGTACAAAAATGCATCTGTAAGGATTGTCAAATTTATCAAATCAAGTTGTTTTGGCCTCTTAGATTGCACATGTGCAATGGGCTGGTCCCAAAATACTGTTGAAATGGTGTCAAAAAAAAAATAAAAAAAATAAAAAAAATAAAATAGAACATTTTATAAAAATCAAGATTTGTGCAAATAAAAGCTGATATTTGCATCCCCATTGTTGAATGGATTGTTAATCATACCTGAACTACGCATTGCAGAAACATCAATCTTATTTTGCTATTTAACTCAATCTTGAGCTGCATCTTCAGCCACCCAACACCAATTGTATTGAATTTGGGAAATGTATTTGATGCTCTTCCCACCTATTTATGGGTCAGCACAGGTGAAGTAGTCCCATTTTTTCCCCCTTTGGATTAGGGTTTTAAATTGGTTTTCCCCTACTACTTGAAAAACATTTCAATTGTCCTGTATGGGAGCTTTATCTACCCTTCTCTGACATCCCGTCACAGGTTTATCGTTAATCATGATTTGATCTACAAACATCAATCTTCGAAAAAAATGAAGTTGATCCAACATAACTGTGCAAAATGGAGACCAGGTATCCTATGCCTCTAAAAAATTATAATTCCATGACACCAATGAGAGGAATTAGAAGAGGCCTCATGTCATTGCACTAATTCAAATCATCTATAGTCGACTCTGTCAGTGACCCAACCATCCATTTCAGTCCTGCATCTTCAATGCAACCAATACTAGAAATATTAATCGATCAATGCAAAGTATATATATATATATATATCTATCTGAGAGTAGCATTGTATCTAAGGAAAATTGTTCAACGAGTCCAAGCTTCCTGAATTTTGAAAAGTAAAACCAGACAAGATCAATAACATATTGCATTGTATCACAATGGTATGTTTTGCTTGGTGTGGATGAAAGACTTCTAATATTTCAAAAAAAATCTAGTGCTCGCATCGAATACCACAGAGGCCTTACTTGACCAAATACTCCTACAATTTTTGTGGCATGGATATGGGTATAGATGTGACACATCTATGGAGTTACATTTGGCGAACCCCAAAATATAGGATCCATGGATTCAGAGTCATATTTTAAATAATTGATAGAAAAGTGTTCAAGTGTTTGTATCATATCAGTAATGATAATAATGGATTATGTGATGGGGTATCTATGATATATATCATATACCGAGAGACAAGACATATCTTTATTGCTATGTTTTCTGCAAAGAAATATATCAGTTAAAGATGGTAAAATTCAAAGTATCGAAAGTGCAGCACAAGAATCTGTGTAGTCTTGTTATCTAACAAAAGTCTGGTGTGGGCACTTCACCTTTCTAGAAGAGTACAAGAAGAAACAATGTCAAGGCACAGCAGAAGATTCTGAAGAGTCATTTAATGAATATGTAATTCAATGAAGAGTGATCAAGAGAGTATTAGGTCTTTCTGTCCAAGATTGTAGCCTAACTTTCAGGCAATAGTCATCACTAGTTGCAGCAGAGACTTGAATCAGGTAAAGACCAGAAAGCATGTAATGGTAATGTACCCTTACCAACTCTGATGTAATTGAAAAGGATAAGAGTAACCCAAGCTTATAAGTACCAAGATGTAAAAAAACACTGAAAAGAGGAAGCAAGATCGGCCAATACAAAAGCTGAAAAATAACTGAAAAAAGTAGGCAAACATTACGAATTCTCTAATGACGACTTGCTCTTAACCATGCATCCAGGATTACGACAATGCAACGAGTAGGAAATAACTATCAAAAGAGTAGGAAACACTCACTGGGACTAGTTATGACAATTTAAGAGGATTATTAATCCATCATAACAACTCCTCTGAACTTCAAAGGACAAAAATTCAACCGTGACATGAACCGGATATCTTACCGTTGGAACTGATGTCTAACATGCTCTTATTGTGCTCTAGGTAGTTCTGAAATCAAACTTTCCTTCATTTGTTGCTCAACTAGATTATGGACTTCTGGGTTTTTCATGCAATGTTAGTATTAATCTTGTCTTGCCAAAGAACTACAGTTTGTAGGAGTAAAATTTGCTCTTCTCCAATTTCCATGACTTTGTAGAAGTCATTTCCTTGCCAAGTCTCCCAGATCAAGCACGGAAGAAACCAATTCGTAATATACTCTTCTCCCGGGTAGGTCATCTCAGACCCCTTGAGTTCTTCCTGCTTTCTGTTTCTTTTCAGTTTTTAAAGAACACTATAGAAAAAACATGCTATTTTCTTCAAATCTTCAGTAAAATTAGTAGACTCAAGATTCATGATGGAAAAATATGATAGACGTAAATCAAAATTTGACGGGTTATTCTGTACCTTTTCTCACTAAATTCCAGATAAAATTTTGAAAAATTACTTAGCCAATGGTCCTACTCAATTTTGCTCCACTATTCCAACAACACCCAACCAATTATATAATTTACTACTTTTACATGTAAATTTGTTTTTAATAAATTAGGGATGCTCTTAAGACCAAAACCGATGCTCCAAAAATACCTAAGCGTTAATGGAGTGGAAAGCTTAAGTCTTAACCTAAGGATCGTAACATAACCCCATGCTTCAAGGCCGACGCCCTCGTTGGCCCACCTTATGGCAAGCCCCAGCCCCTTGGCCTTCTTCCTAAGTATAAGGTACCCCTTTCTCTTTTTCCATAAGTCGCCCCTTCCCAGACTAATCACGGTGACCTACTATGGCGGACCCCTTCCATATCCCATACTATGGCGAGCCCCCTTCTTTTTTTTTTATTTTTTTTTAAGTCTCCACAATTGCCTCCCCATGACTCAAACCCTGAACATGGGTTGGCTCTGATACCAAATGGTAAGACCCAAACCAATGCTCCAAAAATACCTAGGCGTTAATGGAGTGGAAAGTTTTTAAGTCTTAACCTAAGGATCATAACAAATTCAGTATTTTAGTAAAAGAGTTTTATTAGTAGGTAATTTAATGTTAATAGTCTCTTGTTAGGAAAGGTTTATTTATTATGTTGAGTAGTCGACAAGTTTTATCATTGTTAGGATTTTAATATTTACTTCATTAGTAAGTAGGATTAGGAGTTTTGATAGTTTTTGCAAGTTAAATTATTTAGTGATACACCGTAGGAGATGTGATAAATTTGGGGGTCCTATTCAAAACCAATTGGCAATGAATGGAGAGGCCTAGGAGCTTATAAGGAGAGAGACAAGGTAATTTGTGTCCGATGTGAGACTAAACTCAACACACCCCCGCACGTGTGGGCCAGACTAGGCCAAAGCACATGAAAATATAAATTGGGTGACGTGGGGAGAGAAAGGCCCGCTCTGATACCATGATAAATTTGGGGATCCAACTCAAAACCAATTGACAATGAATGGAGAGGCCCAGGAGCTTATATGTCCGATGTGAGACTAAACTCAACAAGATGTACCAAGCTCTACAAGTATGTGTAATTGCTTTAGTGTAAAAGAACAGAATGCAACATAATTAATTGAATAAAGATTTTACATTTCTCTTTACGTGTTCTCTTTGTGAGGTGGACTCCTTACAAGTAGGTGGTGACACTAAATTTTACACCTTTTTCTCTTTATTTCTCTACTAACACCCCACCTGCATTGATTAAAAAAACACCTAAACCCCATTTCTTGCTACCATTTTCAGTCCCTGTAACTTCAAGCCTAAAGTCCCTAACTTGTCAAAAATCACCTCACCACAAAAACATAACCCAAAACCCTCTATTTACAGCTCACGTGATCACAAAATCCAACACCTAGACCTTTGCAAATGACCCAATTTAAAACGTTAAACCTTTGTTCCACCCACCAAAATCAAAACCCTAAGTTGTCTTGTATCAGGATGCCTTCAATAATAACAGTGAGGTGTTAACAATACAATCAGGGCAATAAATTTAACCCCCCAAAAAGACGAAAAGAAACTACAAAACAAAATAGTTACTTCATTTATGAAAAAATACATAGAAATGAGTGCATTCAAGAAGAAACGACGTAAAGTAATAAATTTTTGCACTAAATTTAAACACCCCACCCCATCAAAAAAAAGAAGAAAATACAAAACAAAATAGCTACTTCATTTATGAAAAAAATATACAGATGAGTGCATTCGAGAAGAAAAGACATTACTTTACAATGAATGCTTGTCAAAGAATAAGGCCTCTTATCTTTCAGTCACGCGATTTAACAGTAAGATACAAAGCATGGTGCATGTATTCCTCACGTTTGATCTGGAAAAACCCCTTCCAAGAACTTGATAAAACGTTCTGAATAAAGCTTGGGTTCAACAGAAGATATTGACATGGGGTCAAAGTATAGTGATTTGTAAGCATGTTCAATTTTCTTTTTCATGTCATACTCCTGCAATATATCGATAATTCCAAGATAGAGAACAACATCATAGACCCCAAAGGGATCACCTCCATCTGAACCAGACTCATCCTTAGGAGGCTTGCGATTAGCCTGAGCTGGCATGTTTACTCCTAGTTGGACCCGCAATCTGCAGAAACAGTAAAGTCACTGACAGTTGAATGATAACCCAATGATGAGCTGGATAGTAATACAAGCCAAAACCAAGGTGAATTTTTAATTATCATAATTTCGATAGAATGTGTTCCTGGGAAAATAACAGAGGCTCTAGAAACTTTTTAGTGTGTTAATTACAAGATATGTTTTTAAAAGTTAAAAAAAATTCATAGTTTCGAGATACATATACACACAAAGCATCTGTGTTTGATACATAGATCCAACAGTAATACAACCAGACGTCATGCTCTTCTCATATTTACAAAATTGAAGGTGTCAGAAACCTACTTGAGATGTGTATATGGTACAATTGACAGATAAAATAGCCTCTAAACATAAACAAAATTTGCGATCAAAGTGATCATACAGCATTTGTATGCTCCACTAATCATATGGTTTTGCCAAGATATTAAACATAGCAAACTCAAGAAGAATTGATTAAAAATGCCATTTCCATGTGAAAGGAACAAATAGTAATTTTGGTCGACTAAAGGATCATTAGAGTCAACAGTAAGCATCAACATAGGCTTATGATACAGAAAAATTATCCATTTAGTATGTGAAATGGAAAATGAGTAATAGCTACCTTCCCATCCCTGGTAGAAGAAGATCAACTTCCTCATGACCTGTAGCTGATGCAATTCTCAAGGGACCCCCTCTAATGTGAGAACCTGGCAGTGCGCTAACAGAGCCTGGTTCATGTGCGACCAAACACAGACCCTTGGGAGGAATCAAGAGTTCGCCATGCAACGATACACCTATTGAGCCCAGAATGTAAGCGAAATAGTAATCAACATATTAGTCTTTAACAAAGGAATTTAAACAGAAAATTATTCTTTAATAAAGGAATTTAAAGTCAGCGACCAAAGATTGACACATAAATCTCACTCACTCACATGTACACCCATGCGCACCCCTCTCCCCCCAGTACACACACTGGCAAAAATGGGGAATGCTATGTAGGTTCATTTATGGAAAACACTTGGTCTTGGAAATTGCTAATGTCCCAAACACGCACAAAAATAGGGAATGCTTTTCAAGGGCATAATGGGAGACACTAGGTTCTAGAGATTGCTAACCCATTGAACTCTTGGACGCATGTTTGTGGATGGATTTCTACATATACACAAACATACTGACATTCAGGGCATGCAGTGCCTTTTCATTGGCATTTTTATACCCATCCTGTTTTTGGTTTTTTTGTTTTTTCACCTATTCTTTGTTTCAAGGACAATAACTTTTCTAGGACTGAATGTAGACCAGTTGGTGTGAGACTGAGCAATATAAAGCACTAAATCATTGTAACTTTGTTCTTCCTCCTTGTTAAAACAATAAAATCTCTCATTGAATTGTGAGCTCCCACATTATTGAATTGTTAGCTTCTACAGGTCGAGTCAACCGAAAAAACCCACTTTTAAAAAAACCAATTGGCCCGTCCGATTCAATCGGTTCGACCGGTGACCTGGCCATGTTTGTGAAAGGACCGGTCCAAGTTTTTGGTAATTTTTCACATACCCCTTCACTATTTCGTGAATATTTGAGATGCTCCATGTGTATTAAAATTAATGACATTAGGTCTTCTCTTACAAACTAATGGAAAATGATCAAACTTAATAAGATTTTAATTGTTGAGTCCACATGCTTAGTAGGACAACCCATAAAATTCATGTCTAGGCTAGATTTAAAATAAATAAAAATATTTTTTTGGGCTTGATCCATGCTTTGAAAATGAACAACCTAAACTCTTAAATTTCAAATTCAAATCCAACAGGAAATTTTTTTTTTTTTTTTTTAAAGTTCTTAAAACCTTGTAATCTACATCATGTGACATTGGATCATGTTTTTGAAGTTGAAGTTATGAGATTTTGGAAAGAAACCTAAAATATTTACTTAATATTTCATTTTTGGATCCAACCAGTAAGACCCATTGGTTGGACCGCTTTGGACCAACCCAGACAATCATACGGGTCAACAACCGGTCTGGTTTTTAAAACATTGCTTTGAATATTTCAATGTCCATACGAAATGAAGGTCTGATCGGTAGTGAAAATCTTGAAGATCAAAATATTATTCTTTCAAACCTCTGATTTGGTCACTAATGGAAATCTTGAAGATCAAAATAAAGTTCTTCCTCCTCCTTCATTATTGACAGACTTTGGTCCTATAAGGGGAATAACCTACCCATGTTGGCTTTTCCCCATGAGTTTGCAAACCAGAGAACTAACTTGGTTCCAGCATTTTCCAACAACATCCATTAGTTGTTTCAAGGATCTTAGCACTGCCCTAGTTGACATGCAATAGGAGGGAGAGATCTGATGTTGATTTATAATTTAACCTCCACTGAGCTAGGAGAGTCATATGAGAGTAAGCCATAATATTTTGGGGGGAAAGCTCATGCATTGAGAAGTATGATAGATGAACTTCTGAAATCACCTTTCCTAGTGCCATACCATAAAAATCTAAGTTGTATCAATCTCTAGTGAAAAGTTGGCCAGACAGATTGGAGAACCTGATGATAAAGGTATACACGTACGCCAAGCTCAAGAATGATGCTCACAGTCGGGCCCAGAAACAAACAACCACAATCCGCTGTGACTAAACCAATTTTGGAAATGGGGAAATCACAATCAGACGCGAAGCCAAGGATAGAATGAGAAAGTGACTCGTGAATTCATTGCTAGCTTTACATAAAGAGTGAAAACCCATAGAGATAACAACCCAAGCTTTGAGATTGCCAATAGTGAGAATCTTATTTAAGGCACTTGCAACAAAAAAAAGAATCTACTTTAAGGAAGCCGACCACATGAAGAAGCCTCCTTAGATGGGACTATAGGCCCCCAAATAGCAAAAGACGAGAAATCAAAAGTGGAATGATGAATAAGAGATTGATAAAATGATCTGACTAAGAACACACCATCACCACTCTTCAACCCAACACGACGATCTTCCATGAAATTAGAAATAATAGTGTCGGATATCCAGCTACAAAGCAAGTTAGTAGTCAGTGGATGAAGGAACCTAAGTCGCTAGTTCAAAAAAATTCCATTTGCTTGTTTGATTCTATTAAGGACTCTGATCTATTAAAGATAGTGAAGACATGCCAAGTATCAAAATATGCTCTGCATCAAACAAAAATTTCAAAAGTGTACATCCTAGAATAATTATAGATGGCACTGAGTACAAGTAGCAACAACTAACGTGGCTATTTTACTCATATGCCGCATGAAAACCATAAAAAAGAATTTAGGAAAATAAAACAAGTTCATCAATAAAAGATACTTCTATTGGAAGGAGATGTCTACCATCTTCTAGTGTACTTGACCGATTGTTCAGCATATCTGGAGGTCTTAAAAGGGCCGTCAGATGCTCAGGAGCTCTAAAATGTACCCCCAGAAGGAGGCTATAATCAATTATGCATTGTGATTCTAGAAACTTGCAGTCTAGAGAGATCTGCCTGCATATAATATTCTCCTGATAGTTAGAAGGCAAGGAGTTATTGAAAAAGGCCACCACATAACAGAAGATGATATACTTCTGATGCATATTCCAAGTATAAGCAGCAGAGTAATTCTCTCTGAAGAAAAGATATATAATGAGAACAACTGCATAACAGAAACCATATTCAAGGAAATGGTAGATGAAAAGGCAGAACAATTATCTGGTAAGAAATGTATCTTTTTGTTAGCTCTATTTGTCGTTCATATTTGCAATCAACAAAGACCCCACCATAACCTATGTGTCATACCAGAACAAAAACATAAATATATATATATGGGGAGCGTTCAAGGGACATAAGTAAAAACATATGTAAAAATAATCATTTTTCTAAATATAGGTTAGAAGTTTCAGATTAAGCTGATTTTTTGTGAGGATGATCTCTATGATGAGAAGAACATCCTCACAAAAAAATCAGCCCAATCTGAACCTTCTAACCCCTATCAAAAGTGATTTAAAATGTAAACCACTTTTGATGGATTTAGAAGTTTCAGATTGGGCTGATTTTTTGTGAGGATGATCTTCTCATCATAGACACCATCCTCACAAAAAATCAGCTCAATCTGAAACTTCTAACCCATATTTTGAAAAATGCTTGTTTTTACATAGGTTCTTTACTTATGTCCCTCGAACCCCCCCCCCCCCCTCCTCCCTATATATGTATTAAAAAAAAAAAATCTTGATCACTACACACAAACTTATCAAAAATAATTCCAGCGGAGTACAAATTTTCAAACTGCGGTCAAAAAATTCAAACAGGAAACATGGCTGCTTTCTTTTGATGCATTTTTCCTTTGTTGATTAATAATAAAAAGTTTGCTCATAAACTGACAGAATGGAACACATTTAAAGAAATTTGTTCTTTCCTAAGAAACCCAAATCAACTTAAACAAAAATCATTTTTATAAATGTAGAAAAAAGAGGAGGTCAAGGCAACCTAACTATTACAGAAAGACAGATAAAAAAGAAAACAAAAGCAAGAAACAAGAACAAAAACAGGAACATTAATTGCTAGATTGACGGACCCCCTATGCATCAATTCTACAAACCCTATTCCATATAAACAGAAGAATATGAGCCAAGAATGTTGATGATGATTTCTTGCAATGAATGCCCTTTCCCCCTCAACAGTTTTGTTATTCATTTCCTTCCAAATACCCCCAGCACAGCAAATGGAGTTAACCTTCAAATTTTTCCTTTGAGCCAAAAAGATAAGGTGTTTGGCATAGGAAATTAGAGTTTACAGGTGTTGCTTCAAAGTTTCATACATCAGAATGGGAATCAGGGTTTACTTTTGAAAACCTTAGGGTGAAAGAAGGGAACACTAAAGAAAAAGCAATATCTATTAATACTTGATTTATGTTGCAAAATCAGTCCAAACAAGTCTCCAATCAATCTTCAATCATCACACAATAAGCAACACAGCAGTGGCAACAGAAGGAAAAAGCAATAAGAAACTTGTAGGAAAAGGTAAAAAAAAAAAAAAGAGATACCCAAGAGTCACTCTAGGATTCCTAGAAATCACTTTAGGGTTTGGGAATCACTCACCAAGGTTGCTTATAGAACACAATTCAAATTTCATTCGTTAGCCTCCAAAAAGAAAAAAGAGTAATTTATATGCTTCTAATAGTGTGGGCATACAAACCTAATGGATCGAATTATACACCTGATACTAAAGTGACGAAAAATGACCAAAAAGATTCATAATTCCCTAATGACTTGAAACTTTAAAGGAAACTAAAACAAGACTCAAAGAAGATAAAATAATTTTTGGACCCACAACTGAAATGTAAAAAGACCAAAATAACCATGGGTATTGTAGATAGGAAAAAAAACCATAAAGGGCTGGGCTCAAAGAATATCACAAGACCCATCTTCATACCACATGAAAGCATGCTAATTAGCCTTCTTCCTACTAGAATAGGTCTTCAAAGGTTTTTTAGGATCACCATCAATAGGTGGCCAAAAAAATCCCAATCCAGCAATCCAAAGATCATTTCAAAAGCTTCAAATTGGGAATAGAACCAAGCTGAAAGATCTTATACTTCTGAGGTTTAAATAACCAAACTTGACACTGCCTCGAAGCAACAAAGAAGAGCAAAGAGAAATTTCATCTAAGCAACTGATGCATCCAAGAATACTAGGGTGTCATCCACAAACTAGAAATGTTATATCATGGACCCATCATCTCCATCCATTAAATACAACATTCACCAAGGCCCATCACTCTCACCATCAGCTTAGAACCTCAGCTATAATGTTGAAAAGGAAGGGGAACAAGAATTGTTGAGTGTATATTTTCCTCCACTCTTGGGTATGTCATACCCCAATCAAGTCTTGTGACCTTATGTAAATTGTTCTCCCCCTTCTCCAACAGATCGGTCTTTTGGAGTAGATGGTTGATTAATATGGTATCAAAACGCTAGGTTCATGTAGGTCACGGGTTCAAATCTTTCCACCCTTATGGGTGAGGGGGAGTGTTGAGTGTAAATTTTCCTCCACTCTCAGGTATGTCATACCCCAGTCAAGTTCTGTGACCCTCTTATATTCATTATTCTCCCCTTTTCCAACAGATTAGTCCTTTGGAGTAGTTGGTTGGTCAACAAGAATCACCTTGCTAAAAACCCTCAAACTTCTTAAGTAAATACTTTGACTCACGTTCATTAAGAAGAAAAATGAAGATGAGGAAACATATTTTCATAAACCAAATAATCCATTTCTTCCTTAATCACATACACAACATCAATGAATTCAAAAGGTTTCAAATTAACGTGGTTATATGCTTTCTCCAAATCTATCTAGCAAATGGTCCACGGCACGCTTGATTGCCTACTAGAATCAATATATTTGATCATATTAGAACTCTGTCTCGAAGTTCACGGTCAAAAATGAAAGTACCATGATAAAGACCAATTACAACTAACAATTTTAATCTTATACGCAAGCATATTTGAAATAATCTTCCTACCTGACTGATTGGTCTCAATTCAATATCCTTTAGCCCTCAATTTTGGGGGATTAAAATTAAAAAGTGATATTGAGAAATAGCTTAGATACAAAAGCATTGTATAAGGGAATTGTCAAGTCTCATAATGAGAGGTTGGTAGATATTTATATTAATTAAAGTGTGAATGAACATAAATGCCCTAACACAAAAATAATAATAAATTACAGTATTTCCAATACTCCCCCTCAAATTGGGACAAATATATCAACTAAGCCCAGCTTGACAAGATAAGAGTTAGTGACAGAGGGACCAGCAGACTTCGTAAACATGTTGGCAAGCTGATCTGAAGAAGATATAAAGACTGTCTGAAGGTTAATAGATTGAACTTTCTCCCTGAGAGAGTAAATATCAACCTCTATATGCTTGGTTCTTTCGTGAAGAACTGAGTCAAAAGCAAACATGATAACAGACTTGTTGTGACAACAAAAAAAAAGTGGAGAACCAAAGACAAGAAATTTCACCTCCATCAGCAAAGATCAAAGCCAAATAAGCTCACATGTGTCAAGAGCCATAATACGATACTCAGTTTTAGTAGAAGAACGGGAAACCACACTTTATTTCTTATTTTTCCGTAAGATCAGGTTACCACTACGGAAAGTATAGAAACCAGAAGTAGATCTCCTATTTACAAGAGAACTAGCATAATCAGCATCAATGATGGACATATGAGGTTGAGTATTGCACGAGTAGAAAAGCTCAAGACCAAAACGTGACTTCAAATAGCGAAGAATATGATAAACAGCATCAAGGTAAGAAGTGTACGGTGCATGCATGAACTGACTGACTGACCACACTAATTGCAAAGGTCAAATTTGATCTAGTGTTAGTCAAATAAATCAGACGGCCTATGACTCATTGATAGGAAGAATGATTAGATAACAGATCATCAGATTTAGCATGGAGGCGATGATTCTGATCCATAGGAGAGGAAGCAGGACAACAATCAAGCATACCAGTGTCCTAGAGAAGATCCAATGTGTATTTGCGCTGAGATAGCAAAATACCAAGATGAGAGCAAGAGTACTTCTATCCCCAAGAAATACTTGAGGGATTCTAAGTCCTTAACCTCAAAAGCACGACCCAATAACATCTTTACCCTATCAATCCATTGTGCATCATCTCCAGTCAGGATAATATCATCCACATAAACCAGAATGATGGCGCAACGACCATCCAATCCTCGACAAACAAAACAAGTATGATCTGAGTGGCATCTGAAAAATTCCATAAATAAAATAACCTCAGAAAAATGTTGAAACCAGGCTTGCAAAGATTGCTTTAGGCCATATAGAGATTTGAGAAGGCGGCACACCTTCCCAGAATACCCCTCCCTGAAGAAGAAACCTAAAAAAATAGTCCATATAGATAACCTCGATCAAATCACCATTCAGAAAGAATTCTTCACATCGAGTTGGTGAAGAGGCCATGAGTGACATACAACTAAAAAGATAAGGCGAACAATGGAAAGATTAACTATAGGAGAAAATGTAGCACCAAAATCCTTTCTTGGAGTCTGCTTAAATCCTTTAGCAATGAGGTGTGTCTTGTACCGATCAACAATGTCATCCGCAAGATATTTGACAGTAAAAATCCATTTACAACCAACAATCCGCTCTCCATAGGGAAGGGGAACAAACTCCCAGGTGTAGTTCTTCTACAAAGCATCCATCTCAGCAATTATGACTCCAGTCCACTAAGAATCTTTCAAAACCTCTGATACAGACCGAGGAACTCGAATAGAATCAGTGGCGGCAAGATAGGCCTGATAAAAAGAAGAGAGTCCCTGATAGGAAACAAACTGGGCTATAGAGTGATCAGTAACATACTACCGCTTACCTTTGCAAATTGCAATAGGCAAGTAAGAGTCAGAAATAGAAGGGATAAGAGTAGGTGTAGAAGATGGTATATCTTTAGTCTAAGAAGGAGGTTGGCAAGGGTGGAGAGAGGCGAGGGCGACGAGTGTAAACCTGAAGCATTGGCGAAGATGGAGAGAAGACAACACTATAAGAGAAGGATCCTGCAAAGAAGATGTGACACGAAAGTAGAGAACATTTTCAAAAAAAGTGACATCAAGAGAATGTATTACTCGATGAGAAATGGAATCATAACACCGATACCCCTTTGACATAGAGGAGTAACCTAAGAAAACACACTAAATAGCTTTATCATCTAATTTTGTGTGATTAGGGGTCCTGTCCTAAACAAAGTAAATGCACCTAAAGACTGTAGGTGTAATGAGGAAAATGATGCTATTTGGTCGAAGAACATGAAGAGGCACATGTCCCCCTAAGGTGCGACTCAGAATACAGTCAAGAAGGAAAGCCACAGTGAGGACTGTCATATTCCAATATAACTTAGGAACATGCATTCCTTGAAAAAGACAACATACAATGTTCATGCAATGGCAATTCTTGCGTTCCACCACCCCGTTTTGTTCAGGAGTGTAGGGACAAGTTAACTGGCGAAACATACTATGCTCATGAAAGTGAGAACGAATCCCATCATAAATATATTCTCCGTTATTATCAGACTTAAGAGATTTAATAGTGATGTTGTACCGAGTCTGAATCCTTTTAAGAAAATTAAAAAAAAAAATAGGAAGCACTTCAGAGCGAGAACGTATCAAATAAACTCAAGTACAATGAGAATACTCATCTATAAATACAACATAATATCTATGACTAGTAAAAGCAATAACAGGGGAAAGCCCCCATACATCAGAATGAACTAAATTAAATATGGCATTAAACCAATGCATACATGGAATATAGGAAGTAAGTGTGTATTTAGAAAGCTCACACACACAGCACTGAAACTTGGGTCCACAATAAGAAGTTTTTAAAACGGGAAATAAAGAACATAAGTGTTGAAAATTAGCATTCCTAAATAAACATGTCACAAATCTAAATACTAGGAGGAAAAAGTATGGCTCCTAGAGAATGGAAGCATAAAAGCTGGAACAACAGTATGCGGAGATCCAAATAGATACAGCCCATCCTTCTCATACCCCTTGCCAAAAATCCTTATTGAAGTCGGGTCTTAAAAAATAAAGTGGGAAAAAAGGTTACTAAGCAATTTAATGATTTGGTAACACTACTAACAGACAAAATGATAAAAGATGTGTGAGGTACATGAAGCACAAAATCAAGGAAACAGCAGAGGATTAAGGGATTGTACCCTTGTTGTAGATAGGTGTAAGAAACCCACTGATCAGTAAGGTGAACCTCCTATGAGTAACACAAAAAATAGAAGAGGTAAAATGGCTAGATTCACCGGACATGTGATCAAAGGCAATAGAATCAATTACCCCAAGTCAGGGGAGTCGAACTAGATTGAGTGAAAAGGAATGAAAAGGATGTACCTAGAGGCATGGTAACTGAGGTCACAGTCAAAGATGAGCGAGTATGAGCATGGATCTGATCCCGCACAATAGTGGCAATCTAGGTTTGAAGCTGGTGCAGATCAATAGTACCAAGGAAAATAGGTGGATCATTGGTAGGATCTGGTGATGACTTCACAGTGGCAGCACTGGTAATACGTTGAGCTAAAGAATTTGCCCCAAGAATAGTGTTGAAATCATTGATCTCTTGATTTGATGTCATTGCTTACTACGAACAAAGAGTTAATAACTTTTGGCTTGAAGGGAGATATCTCGTAATCTCAACCCAATACCTAGAAAAGTACACCTAAGCCTTGTCGCAACAACCAGCAGCACCTCAGATGCTTTCGCAAGGCAGCACACAACTCAAACAATTAGAATTACCAAGAAGCCTTGTCTCGTCTCAACTCCCAACAGCACCCATGTTGTTGTCGATGGGCGGAAAACCTTCCAATAGGTTCTGTCGCAGGGCAGAACACCTCCCAACAGCACCCCTGTTGATGTGGCAGGGCAGAAAAACTTCTACTAGGGGCTGTCTCAGGGCAGAAAACCTCCCAACAACACCTTTGTTGCTGTCACAGGGCAAAAAAAACTCCCACCAGCAGTGTCACACTACCCTGCAAGTTCTTGGTTGCTTTCGTAGGGCATCAACAAGAGCAGAAACCTGCCTAGGTCCCCAACAATACACCAACAGCCTTATCGGATACACAAACCCTAACGTAGGGTACAAAACCAATAAAACAGCCTATTGTAAGGAAGAAACCCCATCATAGGGCAAAAACACAGGTTAGAAAAACTATCGCAGAATGTGATAACTGATAAAAAAATTCTTGTTGCAACATGCGATTAGGAGAACAGGAATAAAAAAAGCCCCTGAAGAGAAGACCTTCTAACGAAGTTGCTGCTAGGTTATTAGGTCTCAAGTTCTAGATGATTGAGTGAAGAAAAAAAAGAGAAGGGAAGAGAAGAGACAAGACTTCAAGATCAAAGAACTTGCAGAGAAGAACCCAAAAGGGGGACGACGGGTCCTTCAGAGGCTTTGATACCAAAAAGAATTATAAAAGAGAATTGTCAAGTCTCATAATGAGAGCTTGGCAGATATTTATATTAATTAAAGTGTGAATAAACATAAACGCCCTTACATAGAAATAATAGAAAAATAATAATAAACTACACTATTTCCTATAGATACCATCCTCCTGGAAGTCTTTGACCACCATCATGAGATCATCCTTGATTATGATTGTCCTCATGTACTATTGGTCTTCCGCTGAAAAACTGTGTTATTGTCTCCCTCCTTCAACTATATCCCACTTGATTTCGATCTCTAGCAAATCTCTTCCATCGCCACCATTTTATGAAATTTAGCCTTTTACTAGACCTTTTCCACTTTCTCGAAAAATGAGAAGGTGTCAATTTCTTCTTTCCTACATAGACTTCTGATTTCCTCTAAAAGGACCTTATTATTATCAATCCTGCCAAAAGATTCCTTGTTCCAGACTTTTAGTTGCTCTTTAAGGGCCTTAACTTTCATTTTTGAAATAGAAGCTCAGTCTTCCAGTGAAAGATGAGAACTCCACTGATTCCACATTAGGTCATTGAAGTTCTAGTGGAGGAGCCACATATTTTTCGAAACAGAAAGGACTGGGATGCTTGAGAAGACACCCAACTTCAAGAGCTACTCGAGAGTAGTTCAAAGTAGGATTTGGGACATTAAACTGCACTAGCAAGATGAAATGATCATCCCAATCTTATTAATTTAATATTTAAAAATATAACTGATTTCTTTGGATTTTTCCCTATTCTTTTCATGTTTAATAATTTCAAAACATCATTCTGGAAGCCTGACTACACAGCACTGAAACATTTTCATACTAATTCATAATCTAGTACCACTAATAACCGGTTTTCAAGCATCAACAATGCCTGTTATTTAAGGAGATTGAATGAAACACCAGCAGAATCAGTTCATATGCAAAACTTTAACTTTAAGCATGGCAAAGAATAACTGATAAAGTTTGCAGAACTTTTAACATTCTTTTCTCTTTTGCTTGATTAATAAAATATGCTATTTATCGATCAACCAGAACAATTAAGGACAACACTCGCAAAGGTGACATCTAATACAGTCAAAAACCAAGAACTTACTTAAAAAGGGATTCACGCCACGATTTGTCCATATGGAATACATAAGACAGATCAAGATCTTTCAATGTGGTATTATCATCAATTTCATCTTTGCTTGTACTTCTTCCATGAGATGAACCTTTCAAATCAAAACGGCGGTGAATTCGTAGTTCTGTGCAGCACATATTCCCCATCACTACAAATCGAACCTGCAAAAGAAAGATACGAAATGAAGCCAACGATAATATCAAGTGAAATATACAGAATAAAAAAGCTATTTATCCAAATAACAAAGACATGATACAACTTTGAAAAGCAAATACCTTCCGTCCACCTTTAGGTGTCATTCGATGGAGCCCAAAAAATTTTGTTATAAGGGTATTCTCGTGGATCTTCACGTGATTGTAATAGTTAGGAAGCATCTTAAGTAGAATCTACAGAACCAAAATTTATACGGTCAGCAACCTTCCTGAAAGTCCACAATGGAAAGTAAGCTAAACCACTCCTAAACTAGTTTTTCCATCTCAAAATCTCTATTAAGAAATAAGGAATAGTTGAGAGCCAATGGGGATACATCAACTCAACTCCGAAGTGTGGTAACTATAGTATGCTTATACATACAGAGCAACCTTTGAAACTAGCGAACAACTTTTTGCAGCCCTTTGTAAGAAACTACTCAACATACAATAATGATAGCTGATTGAAATAAAGCATTCAAAGTAATTAAAAATAAGATGCAATCACTTGTTATTAATAAATAAAAAAAGAGGAGGGGGGCATCTTCTTCCTTATTTTCGAGAATAAGAGAAAGGACGGGCAAGATGTGATTTTGGAGATTACAGCTTTGTTTTTTTTTTGGTGCAAAAGGTTTAAAGAGTTTAGGGGCATCTTCTTTGAGGACTATTTAGTTAGATGGGAGAGGGTTTGTAATATAGATATGGGGTAACCTCCTTGTCCTTTTTCGGCGATTTTTATCGCCCTTTGGTAGGTTTGTATTTCTTTTCTTTCAGCGGGTCCTCAAATTATCTTTACCTATCAAAAAGACCCTAATCTTCAAAATAATTGAGAGAAATATTATTCAGAAGCTATGATGAAAATGTTTCAACAAAATTTCGAGGTGCCTAGACAATTATTGGATTCACCTCAACATTTTATGAGAGAGCCCCAAGGCATTCCAATCCGGCAGAAATTGGAATGGTTCTCAAGAAATACTTGTGGACAAATCATCTAGGACTTCTCAGGCCCAACAAGAAATGCAAAATCCAGCAAGTGAAAACCAGAATTTTCTCCGCCTCCACACTTTTAAAGATATCTTTTAGTCCATTGGCAGTGGAGGTGATTCCCTTATTGCTATTCATTGAGCTAAATATGTAGAGGATGCCCCTTGGAGACTTTTCATCACCATGGCTCATAATTTTTGGTGGATGCTCCAATTTAATTAAGGATTAATGTTTCTTCTTTGGGGAGAAAAAGAACTGTTCATTCCATAAACCTAAGCACATTAGTACAAGACTGAAGCACGGTATCATCATTTTGTTTGATGTTTCTTATTCTACTTTTGCCAAAAAAGAGAAGCATAGATAATTATTTCCTATATTCTCGGAGAATCTTATATTCCCCCATGGATGACATTGGAGCTACCTAAACCAAGCAGAGGCAAATCAATCCAAGTCGAAACTCAATCATGAAAAAAAAATGCCTTTGACCCTGCATTTCATAAATAACACACTTCTTAGCAATCAAAACGAAATCATAAAAAAGTCGTAACTGAGTCTACAATGCCATTTTAATGCATGAATAGATAAATCAACACTTCAGATGTTAGATGCACAAAGTACTAGTCAAACTTATTCCAGCACTGAAGTTATTTGTATCTAAACCTTAAGTTCAGATCTTCTCAAGGTCTTAATAAAAAATCTTTCATCCTGTGAAAGATAGAATATACTGCCACTTTTCCCAGGAGAAGAAAGCTCTCTCAGACCATCAGAGCCACAGATGGACATCATGTAATCTGCAGCATCTATCTTGAACAACTCCCTCAAGTTCCTGAAAATATATGGTTCATGTACATGTAAAAGTCAGCCAAGAGATTCACAGAAGCATTTGAAACCATAAAACTGAAGAATGGAAATTTAAACTCATTAGGACAAACAGTACATAAGGTAGACATGTTCAAAAAATTACCTATAGGAAGTAAATATACTGCAAGTAGGAAGCTAATATAACTAGATGTTAGCTTGAGAGATGAAGAAAATGTACAAATGAGGTAAGGCCTATCATGCACATGGAATGACGATCATGGCTAATGAACAGTGGCATGTCAACTGGTTCTGGATTGATCCAGGTACCAATAGACCCAGAACAAAACCCTATCACATATGTGTAGACACCCCATTTTGTACCTGCCTGACTTGCCAACTTGTCTCCCAGAGGTGGCTTGTTTCCAGTGATGAGCATTGTTTTCTGAAGCCTTTGAAGTACACTTGGAGGCAATTCCGAACACTCAAAACTACTTCCCAATAGAAAAACCCACATCCCTTCGAAATAAATCATATATAAGAGGCAAAACCCTCCATCTAGCTGAGAAATGCTGAATGGGTCAGTCTTTAATTTTGTCCCATATTTATATAGAAAGAAAATTATATTCTCAACCAAAAAAAAAGGATTGAATTTTGACTGTAGCTTTCCCGTAACTTGGCTTGGCTACCAGACAAGACCTTCCATTTTTAACCAAAGGCCTACCACCATTCTGAAAAATGTTTGATTTATATGAGCCACTTGAGAATAGCAAAACCAGTAGGTAAGGAACGGAAGAAGAACAGAAGGAAGGTTTTATCTAAATTAAGCCAAATGTGCTACAGTTTGATCGTAATGAACCGTTCAAAAATGCAAGATTAAACTGACAAACTTTTACACTCCAGAATTAGGACATGGGTTTTCCTCCCTAAAATAGCAACTAGCGATCATATCTATATATGTGATCTGGTTTATTGAACAAAGCTAAAAGCTAGTGAATGCATTATAGATCTAATGTTCAAGATGAATGTACCCCAAATCTTTTGAGAAAACACAGTGATAACAATAACAACCACTTATCTACAGGGAACTACATATTTAATGAGCGTCTAAACACTTTTGGACATAGATATTCTGCTCATCTACCCGATTGACATAGAGGAAAGCTGGATCCCAAAGCATCCACTTGTGTCTTTCTTGGATATGGACATGGGCAAAAGGGATACAGATGCTATGATCCTTCTTCCAGGAGATTGTATGTTTCCATACCATAAATGTGACATTTATGGAAAACATGCCATTCTATGTCTATGTAAAAAAAGGTTTGGGTTCTACTGATAGTTCTCTATCGCCAGTCCGTCCTTCCTATGGGTATCTTTCCTCTTCAGATTCAGGGGGAGAAGAG
Organism: Akebia trifoliata; assembly: GCF_017979445.1. NCBI lineage: Eukaryota > Viridiplantae > Streptophyta > Magnoliopsida > Ranunculales > Lardizabalaceae > Akebia > Akebia trifoliata. The sequence goes on along the minus strand of NC_141377.1, from coordinate 32,708,127 downwards.
CTCACTATCCACTGTTGATTCCAGAGATATGAAATAAAGGGGGGGGGGGGGGGGGGGGGGGCTAGAAGCAAAGGCCCTTTGTAGATACACCTCTCCACACAAGAGCAGGTTTTTGAAGCTTTTCAACAAAGAGCAAAAAACCTCTCCGCGCAAGAGCAAAAACCTATCCAAACGTTTGCTAGCTCCCCACAGAAGCAGAAGCCGTCAAGAAGCTCTATCCAAACGCAGTGAAAGTTTCTAGTAGCTTGCTTGCTCTCCTAGTTAGAAAGAAGCTCTATGTCAGATTATTTAAATCTGGACAAAGTCTTGCACATTAGAGAGAGTTGTAGATTCATAAGAACATGATAGAGTCTCTGCCTAGCTAGCAACAACTAGCAAAGCAGCCCCAATTATCAGCAGACAGATCCAATGATTGTTGCTTATTCAGAGAAGAAACTATGCGTGTTTAGGTAAGTTTCTTTTGTGGTTCTTCAAAAGCTTAAGAAATCTTCATGGGCTTCCTTGTCAAATTGAAAACATGGCAGCAATTGTCAAATTTCATTAGGCAGTGATTCCTTTCTTTCTTAGGGTACTTGCGTCATGTTGTATCCCTCTTGGAGTGAGTTTACAAATCCTTTGTAACTTCATTTTTATCTTTTCCATATTTGTATGCTAGTTACTTGACATGGTATTAGAGGCATCATTGATCAAATCTTACCAGAACATTCTCATTTGCGTTGTAGGAGAAAAAGATGTAGGACCAAGGAAAAGTAATGGATCAACACAAGAAACTGTTTGCAGTTAGTTTTTGTCCAAGCAACCCTTCTTTTTCGCAATTATGCTTTCTCTGTTGTTCACCAGGAGGGGTACTCATTCTTTGTACCATTTCAAAAAGATTTTCGAATTTTTGTTATGTATATTTATAACTTTTTTTAATTGTCTTACATTGAAGAAAAAAAATAATAAAAAAATCTAGTGTCCAATGAACATCTAATATGGAAAGTGATTTCTTAAGGATTTTGTAGGAAAATAGATCCCTATTCTCTAACAAACATAAATTTCTCATTGAATCCCTAAGGACCATAGGGAATCTCCTCGCATCACAACAATTCATTTACATTGTATCCCAAAGGTTGTTGCACACAAGAAACTCTAAGAACGGCAACCCCCCCTGCCCCAATACCATTCAAGGAAATTTCAGTGTAAAATGAAGTCCAATTCATAGTAGTAAAAATATCCAAGGAAAATTAATATCAAATGAGAATGAGGTTGGACATATAGTGTCCAATGCATATTAAAATGGAAAAAAATTCTGTAGGGAAACAAAAGTCCAAAGAAATCTAAATTTCTCACTGAATCAATAGGAAATCTAATCTCATCTTTAACAGTGTTAAGACCCGTCATATCCAATGTCATCACAAAATAAGAATATATGCAACTTTATCTTAAGAATTAAGAAAATGAGAGAGAGAGAGAGAGATGTAACTGGAGACAAATGGCTCAAGGTGGAAATGGGTGGCTAAAACTGGATAGCTACAAGAGTTCGCTGGCATGAGGGTAGGGTTTGGTCATTTTGCAAAGGAAAGGGGAGCAAGAAGAAAGACTTTATCATTTTTTAATTTATTAACCGTTTGAATCAATTCATTCTGGTGACGAACAGACAGCAATCCACCTGGTCAAAAACTTGAGAACTTGGCAAATCATTGAATTGAACAACTGACTAGAACAGGGTTCATATAGTTCGCTAAAGTCACAAATTATTCGTGATTTCATTGCAAACTTACTATGATCTAAGGTTCCAACATTTGGCAGGTCTCTCTCTGAATAGAGAATGAGGTGGTGGATGGGTTTAAAAACACCAATCTTTGCAAAAGGCAAAGAATCGTCCTTGAATCTCAGTTTTTTGGTAGAGATTCCAATTGCTGTATCGCAAATAATAGTCATTGTTTCGAACTTATCCTCAATGAAATAATAGTCATTGTTTCAAAAATTTCATCTCTTTTTTAATTTGATTATGTTTCAGTCCATCTCAAGATATTTCAGCCGAAACAAACCCGCAATGACTAAAACATTCATCAAAATGATGATTCCAGGCATGTTTCATCTTGGAACATTAAAATACAGTACATTCCAAATGATACATTCCAAAATATACGGTACGATACTTTAAATCATGCCTCTATTTCATGTCAATAACCCTATAGGTAGACTTAGCCCTTACCCTGGAAATAGTATAATCTTGCAAGTCTTTACCCAGGAAATAATATAAACTGACCAGAAACCAATCTTAGGGATAAGGCTTTGTTGCTGTCTAGATATTGAAAAGAACTTTCTAATACAGGTCAAGCTGACATTTTGTTCAACTGACCACTACTACACCCAGTCTTTAAACCTCCTTAATCCGAATGTTCAATATGTAACCCTACTGTCACCATACATATCTCCCTAACAGAGTGTAGACCTGAGCCAATAAAATAAGAACTTTATTTTTCTTTATTCTTTACTTTAATGTGTCTATAGTATCTCCTTGATTTCATATGCCTACTCAAGCTTGATCATCAAAGTTAAAATAGTCAGAAGTCTGTTTTGTTCTTTTTTTCTTATAGGTATAGTGTTAGTGGTTAGCAAATAAAGCAAGGTTTGTACCTAGGACGTGGGAACAACACGCCACATGTCTTACCACTTAGCTAAGTTGGCACTTCAGAAGTTTGTTTTGTTCTGGACACCCCAAAGAACTTCTACCAGGAAATTTAAATGCATGGTGCCTGGTCACTTATTTTTTTCAAAAAAAGGCAAGTTAACTTCTCCACAAAAAATAAAAATAAAAAATAAAAAACATCAGGCTTTTCCCCAGTTATATGATTTTCATACTAGCAAAAAACAAAATCATGGGTAGACAGTTCATGAACCACTCAATACCACATTTGTGTCTGAGTAAAGACTATGTTGATCTGTCAAAAGTGGCACAACCAAAGATGCTTACATGAACAAATTAGCGTGCAGTCAAGCTAAAAGTTATTTAGAAATGACATAACATGTGCACATCTAAAACAGCTTATGATAACATACCTCAAAATAAAATGAGAGACATTCTAGGAAATAAAATTCAGATTTGCAGGGAAATATGTCAAACAATGGTATAACCTCTCAACACCTAAACTATGACAAGGCTTTCTAAATGCTCTAGTAGTACAGACTAACTCCAGCTTAGAATTATAATAACAGAAGTAAATACCTAAAAACCATTGGGCAATAATCCTTCCAGTGGAAACCAATAGAATAGTGTGGTGGTGTAAACTGAGAACCATTTTTGGGGAAGTACACCCGTATTCTAGCTCGAGGTCCAAAATCAGAAGAGCGAACTTCACGCATAGGCACTGGTGTGATCTTTCCAACAGTGTACCTGTTCCAATAGACATGAATTATTTGAATTTTCTAGGGAACTAACAAAAAAGTATAGAAGTATGCCTGGACTGTAAAAGATGAGCCAACACAAGTCACTAACCCAAACAAGACTTGGAAAAATAAAAATAATGTCTGGATATTGCTTTTTCTTTTTTTCCTTTTTATTGGTAAAACGGAAAGAAGGATATCAAGTTTGGATTTGACACGAATCAATGCATCTAATAAAAAATGTGTATCTCAAGAGAATAGTTATTTACAATAAACTCATGTATCAAAGAAGGAAATATATCTCCTATGATGCTGATAAATTTACAAAGTTATGGTAAGTAAATAGTATCAATCGAATAGGAAAAGTATAAAGGGTAACAGAGAGGGAAATGAATATAACTATAAATATATTAGTGAACAACTCTTCTAAGTTGAGCCCAATATCTTGGTGTAGCATATACTAAATAGATTTTATCCAAAGTTTGTTCCTAACAATGTAGGTGGCTAGTGGTTACGGACACACAATGCAAAAGATTTCACCCCATACATTAAAGTACACTCTCTTTCAAAATTGTGAGTACCTAAACATTCAGCTTGCAGAAAATATAATGGTTGAGCAGAATTGCTTACAAACAATGTTTAAGGGCATAATAAGGCTTGAATTATAACAAGTATTTGTAACTGTTAGGTAGCACATCGGAAAACAGGAATGGGACGAATATCAGCTCTGGAGTACATCAAGAATAAGTAACGTGATTACCTGATACCAAGTTGCAGATTGAGCATCAGATAGTAACTCCTGTGGCCTTTAAAAATAGTTTGGCCTGGCCTTTTCTTTGCTTCTTTTCCTGGAAATTTGCTTTTACCTTTATTTTTGTTTGTCGATTCTGCTTCATTATTCCTAACAATCTCCTTAATAAAAACTCCTTGCATGTATTCCCTGACATAAACTATATTACTGCTGTCCTGCATGTCATTTTCATCTACTTCAGTTGTAAATGAGAATGTACGAGAGCTTTCTCTTATTGGAACTTCTTTAACACGATCACCAGCACACCAATCCCTTTCTAACAAAGTAGACCCACTCGATATTCGGCCAGAATTTCTGAAAAAACCACTAATAGAAAATTTCTCTGAACGACTGCGTTTATCACTTGGTTTCCGAGCCACCCTGACGTCCTCGGCATCCCCCGATAAAGAATGGCATAGCACACGTCTATCGTCATAGTAACCAACAGAGCTATACCAGTTTGGCAAAGATGGAAGTCTACTTCCTGAAGGATAGAATGTCCCCTGTCCATCCTTTAGGCCTCTACTCCATGTACCAAAATAATATCCTCCGTCAGCAAACTTGTAAAACCCCGAACCATGTCTCAATCCATCCAACCAAAAGCCATCAAAGAAATCACCGTTTGTCCATTTCATAACACCTCTGCCACTCATTTTCCCAGCTTTCCAATTCCCAATATATGTATTTCCAATACTCCAGACATACTGACCACCTCCTTCCTTTACTCCTTCTTTCCAAGAACCATCATAAATATCTGAATTATCATATTGCTTCGTCCCCAGCCCATGATGTACATTCATCCTCCAGGCCCCTTTATAAATGGAACCATCATGTCCAGTAAATGTTCCAAACCCATGAAGGTAACCACCAGAAAAATCACCTTCATACATTGCCCCTGAGGTCCAAGAAATCCTTCCTTTTCCAGTCATTTGGCCTTCCTCCCACTTTCCCTCATAGATAGTTTGATCTGACCATGTATATTTCCCCTCACCGTGTGGCAAAAGTGCCTTAAAGTTGCCAACATAAAGGTCTCCATTTGAAAACACCGTCTCACTGAGACTGAAACAGGAGAAAAGATACTTCAATCAAGATCAAAACAGGAATACAAATAATATCAAGGCTTTGGAACTAAAGAAACTGTTTGGTGTTTAAATAAATCCAATCTAACTCTGCTTTTTCAGAGAACAATTTAAAAAAAATAAAAATAAAAATAAAAACTAAATGTGATGAAAGTCACCTTTCATTATTTGTCATGGCTCAACTCTGATACCTAGTCTACCTGAGACAGACGAATTTTCCAAAGCTCATCTCTTATACCTTATTTAGCTTCTTTGGTAACATTCACACATATAAGGAAGGCGGGATATCTTTCCTCACTACCAAAACAAAATCACCTGTTTTGAGATGTGTATTCCTGAAAATATATGGTTTCCACATTAAGAATAGGTGCAAGAACATCAATAATTAGAATGTCAAACTTCTTTTATAATTCGAAAGAATAATTAATACCAACTCTATGTCCTGTCAGATTGCAGCCACTTATCTGTTGGTAGCTGGTACTAATTATTTTTAGTAGCTCATCTATTACTAATTATTCAAAAGAGTAACTAGTATCAACTTTAAATTATGCACAACATCTACAAATGCAACTCAGAGGATATGAGAAACCAACTTCAATTTTAGTAGATCTCAGAACTGTTTCCCGGCATGGAAATTGATTTATATACACTTGAGGATGAATGATAAAGATACCATTCCAATCAGGCCCCTTACTTTTCCCAAGAGGCAATTATCCTACTTCTCAAGGTAAGCAAAGAAAAGTAGCCAACATTTACATGGGTACAATAGAGCAGTCTCAAAATGTTCCGAGATTATCAATTCAAATCAGTGGTAGGTAGACATCTACTCTAGTGGTGGAATAAATTTACATTGTGTCTTCATCACCAAGAGAGACTGGAAATTGTGATGGATAAGGGCACTATTCCTATAACGGTTTTCTTTTGACTGTTATATTTCTAATGGTCTTCTTTCTAGTTTAATGTCAAAAATCAGCTGGATTGTCATCCCACTAAAAAAAAATACCCATAATTGATGATGATGTTTCAACTCTTCGCAGAGATGGAGATGTAATCATCCAAGACATCTACTTCTCAATACAAACTACGAGATGATTCACAGATAATCATGACTCATATCAACAGTATTGTTTGTATTGTACAAAGATTGTTCATGTGATCCATATAGTTTGAATCATAATAGAAATGTGCTCATTTATTTGCAGAGATTCATTCAGGAAACATTGGTCAAAAATTTGGGATGGGAAAGTGAACCTGTGAGGGATTCTTATGGGTGAGGTGTGGAAGGGGATTACGAAGGTGCTCCCTCAGTTTCATGAGTGGATATCCTTCAAAGTGGGGACGGGTGACAACGTTCAATCTTGGGAAGATTGTTGGTGTAGGTCATCTCCTTTAACCACTCGATACTTCACTTCTTGGTCTAGGAGCGGGCGTAACTCGTGATCTTGGAATCAAGAGAAATTTAAATGATCGTGAGATTGTGCATATTGCTGAACCCATTAACCAGATTTCTTTAATGTCCATCTCTCCATCTAATTAGGATTGTAGGGTCTAGATGAGGATTCGAGACAGGGCTTCGACTTATATCTTTTCTCAGTGCCTCAAATCATTCCTCTCCCCATTCGTTTTTGTCTTCTTCTATTTGGGTCCCTAAAGTTTTTTCAAAGGTGGCTTTCTTCATCGAACTATTGGCCATTGAATGAATTTTGACCCTTGACCTTGTCATTATCAAGGATTCCTCGTGTGCATTTTTTGTTTCACTCTCTTGGAACATTTGGACTCACTTTTCGACTCTTTCTAATTCCTTGGCCTTATCCAAATTTGATAACCATCATTTTTCATTGGCAGGAAGAAAATCATGTAGAGCTTGACTCCCTTTGTTGATTGCTGGTATTTATTTAAGGAAAGAAATGGGTGTGTTTTTAAATGGAAGGAGAATAATGTCTTTGATATTAGCATTACCATCTTAGGTCCTTTTTTTGGTGTAAACTTTTCCTAGATTTTAAGGGCCTACTTTTTGGGGATTTCATGCCTGGATGGGAGCCTGCTAGCATTACTTGCCCTGTTAGGCATCGATAGGGTTGCTTTCTTTATTGCTCTTTTCTTTCCTTAAGGTCGGCCTCCTCGACCTCCTTTGCTGTTTTGTCTCCGCCTTTAATTCAATAAAGCTTGCTTATCAAATAAAAATAAATGATTCAGAACAAATGAATATCCTTACTTGTTGGATCATTCTCGCTATAATCATCTTGTTTGTATCATTTGATGCATATTTTACCTGGATCATCCCTTTTTCCTTGTTATTTTCGAAATTCTTCCAATGGTTACTTTTCCACTCAGCATCGAATATCACCTTAGACAGTTGTCACCCACAAAATCTCGGTCTCATTGCCAGAGCCAGACAATGCTAAGATTGAGACCGAAATAAAAAACCATGCTGACGAAAGCAATTCTTATCTTACACTAAAAAGGTATAAGTGAAGTTCCCATACACTAGAACATAATAGTGCTAACTCATAGATACCGAATACCCTATTAGATATTAAGAGAAAATTCAAATCATAGTTACAAATATTACTAGCTTTGACTGCAATATATAATAATAAGGGTAATATAGATGATCTTATATTTATTTTTTGGATTACTGTTGAATTATCCTGTAAACTTAGATTGATTTATGTTCCATCTGAATTCTCTACATACCAAAATTGACAATCTAAAGGAGATTAAGCTTAGTCAATTTAAATTAGATGGCAACCCTAAATCACTCAGAAAAACCCGATCAGTTTGATGGAACCAACTTCAAACATTAGCAATCCAAGATCCTATTTTACCAGACTACCCTTCATTTAGCAAATATTCCGGATAAAGTTTATCCTGAATTGGAACATGAGAACGAACATGAAATTGTGAACAGATGCAACATAAGGACTATATGCACCGGAATTGCACTATGAATGGCTTAATTCCCTCTCTTTATGATGTATACTCTCATTGCAATACTGCTGAGGAGTTATGGATCTCCCTAAAAGAGAAATATCTAACCAAAGATGTTGGATCTAAAAAGTAAGTTAGCAAATATTCTGGATTAAGTTTGTCTTGAATTGGAAAATGAGAATGAACATGAAATTGTGAATAGATGCAACATAAGGATTATATGTACCGGAATTGCACTATGAATGGCCTAATTCCCTCGCTTTATTATGTATGCTCTCAAGCCTCTCTGAGTTCAAATCAAAGGCTAACCTTATTGAAGGAAAACCTTAGAAAAATCAGGAACCCAAGTAAGATTACAGAATAAATCATCCGAGAAGAACCATAAGTCCAAACCCAATTTCATGAAGCCTAGGGGTAACTATTTTGTGTGCGGGAAATTGCTTAAGATTTTTCATGACAAAAGGACAAGAAAAAAGCTCAAGGAAAACAAGTTCAGGCTCAAGCTCACATGGTCGAGGATGGGAACTTTTCTGCAATTTGACAGAGGCGAACCTGATCAGTGATTTCAGGTACTGGTGGGTAGATACCAAAGCTACCAGCATATCTCTATGATGTCAGAGTACTAGTATTACAATGAAGAGCTTCAAAGTAGGGTATGAAATGTGGAAGACAAGAAGTGTTGTTGTGCATTGCTATTTTGCTATTCTTCGCTGTGTTTATCTGTTAGCAAGAACATCTCATTCGTATCCTAATTGTTTTAAAAGAGTCGTGTCATCAGTGATTACTAAGGCCACTTCTGTCCAGTGTGGTTACAAGTTATTTGGATAGTTTAAAATAGAAGTTGATGGGTGGTCTAGATATATTTCAAGTAGGGCTCAATATAAATACTTATTTTCTCATCTTGTATGAGGGACTTTTTTCCTGGCCATTAAACCTTTCTTTTGTTGACTTCCACTTAACCCATCAAACAGCCTTAAGGCTTGTGCTTCTCACCATGTCTTTCATCTTTGCCCTCCTTGTTCTTCTTCTCAGTCTACCACTAGCCTCTTTTTTTGCCTAATTTAGTTTTTTGCTGCACAAAATTGGTATCAAGGCCGAATTTTTTCCATCCATGGCAGCATGAAGAAGAGGCCATGAAAAAAACCCAACAAAGAGAGATATATTAGGCATGCGAAGCATGATTGAAAAACTTACCCAAAGGTTCATAATCTTGAGCCGCATCTAATGGAAAAAAAATAGTGGGTTACAATGATACGAATTGGGCTACAATGATACGAATTGGATTACAATGATATGAATCATATTTCATATTCTAACTGTTCTAAATCGACTAACGGATATGTGTTTACTCTTGGAGATGCAGTGTCTTGAAAATCAACCAAGAAACCACCTAAATAACACACATGACTTAGAGATTTTTTTTAATGAATATCCATTTTGACCAAAGCCACCCCCTGGTGTATCTATACCAATGTGATAGCAAAGCTACTATAGTAAGAGCTCAAAATAATTCATATAATAGGAGGACCAGATATATTCATCATAGATATAATACTGTGAGATAGTTATCTAAAGATCGAATCATAGCTATTGACTTTGTGAGATTAAAAGAGAATTCAGCAAATCCACTAAATAAAGGACTTGCTAGAGAGTTTGCCATAATACCTCAATAGGGGTGAAGCTTAAGCCTAATGATTAATAAATCACCAGCTGGGAAACCAATCTTTGTGATTGGAGATCCCAGGATTTACGTTCAATGAGAAAATAAATTATTTGAGTGGTTTATGGGAGTTTTTTTTTTTTTTATTAGTTTTGTGGGAGTATGCCACAACCGATTCATATGACTTAGTAGCATACATGCATCAATAAGATCACGAGTAATGGACTTTTAATGTTTTCTATGTTAGAATGTCCAATGGAGTGTTGTGAATTGTGATACAAGGCACTCCTAATAGAAGCACCTGCATGAGCGTGGAAAGTGGGGCCACTTCGTATGAGAATACTGGTTGATTAGAAATCTCGTGAAAACCAAGGAATGTTCATAGTCAAAGGAAGTACAACAAATAAATAAATAAATAATACTCAAGGTGTATCTGAAGAGTTATGATTGGAATTCATTGTGTCAATTTACATTATAAGGTAGGATAATTCAATACAAAAGTTCATTGGACAACTAACATATTGACAAATTTACACTAAGAAAAGGTTTAAATCCAAAAGATATTGTTGTCATTCAACTTAACAAAAAATATATATCATTGTGATTCATGAATTTTCCATTGTATTCAAATTTGTTGAGATAGAAATTGGGTCTCTAACATCCCCTTCAGTTGGAGACAATAAAGGGAGTGGGATAAAGTCCCCATAAGAAAAAGGTCCTTGCTTCATACTCTTCTCCTTTGCTCATTAGAAACCTTTTTTCAGTATTATGTTCATAAGTTTTACACGGAGTATTTATTTTTGATGTTTTGGAGTTCAAACACATGGAGTTCATTCTTCTTTGAGCTTGTGTTGGGTGTAATTGTTAGCTATTGGAAAGCCAGCTTCCATTAATTTCTCTGAAATATACTAGAAAATTAGATTGATATTTGTTCAATCCTTTTTTCTCTTTTTCTGTTTTTGCTAAGCTGTTAAATCCAAATTATCTAGATACACAAAAATAAGACTAGTCATCATTCACAAACAATATCCAAAAATTTGAGGTTGGCAACATGAATCATAATTACTCATTCAAATCTATCCATATTTATAAATAAATAAAACAAAAATAACAAAATCGACACATTAAGATTAAGAATATAAAGTTTCATAATTCAACAACACCGATCTGTTCGTTTCAGATTTGAATTTTCACGCAAGTATCTAACTTTAAACATTCCAACAAAAACGTTTTCTTCTCTAACACTCAATTTAATAAAAGTTCCATAACAGTGATGAATCCATAACAGATTAACAAAGAAATAAGATCACCTTGTACGAATTAAAAATGAAATAGCTTAGAAATCAATCCATCTTTAAATCACAAATCACCTACAATCATAGATACGAACTTGAATCGAAGACGACCGAAAAAACATACAGATTCTCTCACAGAGTCTGAGAAATTAATAGAAACCCCTAGAAATTCAACAAAGGCAGAAGAAAACCTAGGTTCTAGAGAACTTTGTTCTAGTTGAGATCTTCTCGAATTGACACTTGACCTTCGCCCACCACCTCTTCAGCTCTTCCCCTCCTATTGTACCACTCGACGATAACCCTCTGTCAAGTAGATTCGAGCGACAGAATAAAAATAAAAACATCTTACCACATGGACACGTGGCTAACATGCAAGCGATGGGTCCCATTTTGGATTCATATTCTTGTTCTGATTTCAAACAGTAAAGATTTGATTAGAATTAGAATATATTTGTTTCTTCAGAGGCCATCAAACATCTATTTTATTTCACATTCACATGTCTTTGTTGCTTGCCATTTGGATGGCATATCGTACAAATATAAAACTCTTATTGGATATTTAGTTTGAATAATTGGTTCGGTTCTATAACCTAATTATAATTATTTAAAAGTAGTGCTAGACTGACTAGGATAGTCAGATTCCAATTTTATTTGGAAGGAAATTTGGTATCTGATACGATCGATTATTCGATTTAGGGAATAATTATTTATTTTCTTTGATATTTTACATTTTGACGATGGGCCTTATCTAAGGTCCATGGAATCTTTTCTTGATTGAGTTTACACAATTTTGGATGTCAACATTTGAAATAAAAGTAAATGCAAAAACAAAAACAAAAATTTGAATTTTCAAAAAAATTTGATTACAGATTGGGAAACATATGGTTTTATGAATCAAAATAATAATCATTTTCAAACATAATACGTAATTTAAGTAACGAAATCATCATGGTTATCTGAAAAGGATATTTTGACATTTTATACTTTTCTAAGTCGGAGGTGTTTAGTTAAAAAAAAATTACTAAATTTATTTAATTTTGGGAGAGTTGGTTTTGGATTGAAAACATTATGATTTTATAAGTCTAGGTAATAATCATTTTCAAACATATAAGTAATATAAATAACAAAGTCAATGTTTTTGACATTTTATATATTTTTTAAAAGTCAAAGACGTTATGATGAAAAAAAATCCCTAAGTTGATTAATAGTTGCCCAAACATAATGGGGGCATCTAGAAGAAAAAAAAAAACTCATGAAAAATCAAGATCCCAGCCATATGAATAAGAAATCCAACGGTCGGGACTAATATGTATCGTCATGATATATATCTTATTGATACTTACGATGAATCTCGTTCAATATTGTGTTTAAGGTGGCATGTGCATAAGCACATGTATCTAAAGAGCTTATTTATATTTTGAAACATTGATTGGAAGGTGTTGACCAGAATGATCTTAATTATATTAAGTGTAAGTGTAAAAGGGGGGAGGGGAATTTGCGGGATCCAAAATTTGGTGTCTAATCACTTCTATCTTCTCTTGTTATAATAGTAAAGACGTACGAGTGACCATCATCTATGATTTCTTCGGCATTAATTGTGTCATCTTCTCACTGCTCGATCAATCAAATTGTGAATTAATTGATATCCAATTTTTTTCCTCAAAATACATATAAATGGATGACTCTGCTCCCCCAACTCCATCAACTCATGGTCAATCGAGAACAAGAAGACCCTCTTCTTCTTCTTCATCTCAACATTACCCCCATGAGTCATCTGGACATCATTCATGAACGAATCGAGATTAAAATTCAAGATTGAAAACCATTTTTTCAATTTTAATACGTGAAAATATGATCATATACAATAAATAAAATAAAATAAATAAGAGAAAGAAAGTAAATCCAATCTATGTAAGAACACACGAGATATTTGGTTTATTATGGCTACATCCACTAACATTCCGACAAAAAAAATGTTATTATTTCAAAAAGAGATTAGAATTAAAATTTTAGAGTTACCTTTTAAGAATACAATTAACCGCTCAATAAACCTCCACTCTAATCAAATAGAATGGTAAAAGAAATCTTCACATGATATTCATCGTTTTTGTGAATTCTTTAATCGACCACTTAGGAACAATGCTTGAGTTCTATCATTGATATAGAAATAAAACCCTTGAGACTATTCTTTGGGAGAGAATTCTTTTTCTTGCCTTCTCTTCCTAATGTTAACTCTTTAATCTTTAATCTCATCATTCTTTTTATGTATTTATATAGTCACAATTTGACGAGTGCGATGTCTAAATATTCCTAAATGTAGTATATCAACACTTAGAGCTTATAAGTCTACTAGAGTTTGCCCATGCGTACGACACAGTTATCCTCTTCTAGGTTAAGTAGGTAAAATGAAAAAGACAATAAAGTTCTAGTGGTATTAGTGAAAAAGGGTATAAGGCTAAAAATAATAAAGTTGGAGGGGTATGATATGAAATAAAGTTGAAATTCTTCCCCAAGATGTGTGTAAAATTGAATCTAAACAATTCTCGATATGGAGATAAACATTGGGGGAAGACAATTGTTGTATTTTATTTTATAGTAGAGTTTGCCCATGCCCACGACACAATCAACCTCTTTGAGGTTAAGGGGGTAAAGAGGAAAGAATATAAAATTATATGGGTATTATTAGAAAAATGATCAAAAGGTAAAAACGATAATAAAGTTGGAGGGATTATTGGAGGTTTTGTCAACTTTTGTCGTTAAACTGTTAAAGGGGCAAATGAGAAAATACAATATAAGTCGTATGTTAAGGTCTCAATCAAGGTTGATAATAGCAAAATAAATATTCTCTTTGGGTGAGAAATAAACCACAATTGTTGAATGAAAAATTGCCTCCCCCTCTTAATGCATTACAATGGAATTTAAATAAACATAGTTTAACAACTTCTCCTAGACTTATGACCAGGATTATAAATAATAGCTAACAAATACAAACAAACTTTGCCATATTCCTAAGCATATGAACGTTGGACTAAACCAATTGTCCCACATAGCCACAACAGACTAATAACAGCATTGGATCAGTTCCACTCTTATACCACGTACTTTGGGTTTGGGTTAGGAATATGGTAGGAACGACGTGGTTGTTTATCAATACCCCCCCCCCCCCTCTTTCACTGGGACCTTGTCCTCAAGGTCCATGTCTTGGAACCTCTCCCGCAGCTCAACAATGCTTTCCCAAGTAGCGTCTTCTGCAAGAAATCCATGCCACTTAACTAGACTCTCTTCAACAAAGCGAGAGCCTCTTTTAATCCAACGAGTTTCCAAAATAGTTTCTGGAGTCATAACAACTTACTATGCATCAGTAATAGGTGGTAAATTGGTACTTGTCGTACATGACTCACCCACTTTCTTCTTAAGTAACAAGACATGGAAGATAGGATGGATATGGGGCCCTTTTGGCAGTTTGAGTTAATAATCCACTTTGCCAATACATTTCTCAATAAGATATGGGCCATAGAATTAGCTTACTAATTTATGAGATGAGCGTTTAAAAACTGTTTGTTGCTGGTAAGGATTTAGTTTTAGGAAAACTAAATCCCCTTCTTGGAATTCAATGTCGCGTCATTTAGAGACAGCCACATGCTTCATGCGATTATTAGCGGTATGCAAAGTGTCCTTTAATTGGTGCATCAAAACATCTTGTGACAGGAGTTGTTGATCTACCTCATGGACTGGAGATTGGCCAACTTGATAGTGAGAAATAGTTGGAGGTAGCCGCCCATACAGTGCTTGAAAAAATGTCATCGGGAAGTGTGATAAGCTGTGTTATACCAAAATTATGCCCATGGAAGAAGAGAACTCCATGTTCGTGGTTGTTGATGGATCAGGCAACGCAGATATTGGTCCACACACCTATTGACAACTTCGAATTGTCCATCCGTTTGAGGGTGATAGGCTGAACTCATCTTCAATTGAGTTCCAGATAACTTGAAGAATTCTTTCCAAAAGTGGCTTATAAAGGCTGGATCACGATCACTAATAATTGATTGAGGCATTCTATAAAGTTTAACCACACCATTGACAAACTTTTTAGCCACTATTTTTATTGTAAACGGATGAGCCAAAGCCAAGAAATGGGCTGACTTGCTGAGTCGATCCACAACAACTAAGATGGTATCTTAGCCATTGGATGAGGGAAGTCCTTCAATGAAATCCATGGTGATATCATCCCATACTTGGGACGGGATAGGTAGTGGTTGAAGGAGACTCACTGGCGCTAATGTTGAAGCTTTAACTTGTTGATAAATATCACAAGATGAAACATAGTTATGCACCACCCGATACATAGAGGGCCAATAAAATTGTTGGGAAAGTTGCTTGAATGTTCGCAGCACACTGGAGTAGCCTCCAAGTGGCGAATCATGGAATTCTTTCAATAGTTGGTCAACTATGTAGGAGTTGGGAATCATCACCACCAGATTTTTGTAGAAAACCAATCCATTTCACCAGGCATAAGGAGCTCCTGGTTTTTTGGTAGCTAATTTGCCAAATTTCTTCATATAGGAATGTCCAACAGCTATAACTTTAATTTCATCCCACAAGTGGACCTGTAAAACAGACAAGGCATTAGGAAGTGGGCTTCTAAGAACCCAAGAGAGAGCATTTACTGCTGAATTTCCTCAGCTTGGTTCGTAGTTTATATCATAGTCATATCCAAGAAGTTTTGCCACCCATTTTTGTTGTTCTGGTGTATCCATATGTTGCTCCAACAAATATTTAAAGCTACGTTGGTCTATTTGTATGTAGAACTTTCTTCCTAACAAATATGGTTGCCAAACTCGAATTGTTTCAATAATGGCTAACATCTCCTTAACGTATGTAGACCATGAGCGTTTTGAAATTCCAAAGGCCCGACTCATAAAAGCAATTGGTTTTTGTTGTTGAGTTATAACTGCACCAATCCCATCACCTGAAGCATCAGATTCAATAACAAAAGGTTCATTGAAGTTAGGTATAACAAGAATAGGAGTAGATGTCGTGGCGTTTTTTAGGAAATGGAAAGCAACTTCTGCCTCATCTATCCATCCAAAATGTCCTTTCTTCAAAAGGTTGGTGAGGGGTTGAGCCAAGATGCCATAATGACAGACAAATTTCCTGTGAAAACCTGTAAGACCTAAAAAATCACGTAATTCAAAAATATTAGTAGGTCTAGGTCAGTTAAGCATTGCCTTAATTTTGGCTTGATCTACCTTTACTCCTTGATGAGTAATAATATGGCCTAAATACTCTAGTTCTTGTTGGCCAAATGCACATTTGCTAACTTTAATGAAAAATTGGTTATACCTTAAAATTTATAAAGCTTGTTGAATATGGTTAAGATGCATGATCCAATTGGGGCTATAAATCAAAATGTCATAAAAAAAGACTAGGATAAATTTATGAAGGTAATGGCGAAATATGGAATTCATAATAACCTGAAAAGTAGATAGTGCATTACAAAGGCCAAAGGGCATAACTAAATATTCATAATGACCATTATGAGTACAAAAAGCAGTTTTAGAAATATCTGGGCCATGGACTCGACTTTGATGGTAGCCGGCTTGTAGATCCAATTTTGTGAAGTAAGTTACCCCATGAAGTTCATCTAGCATGTCATTGACCGTGGGAAAATCGGTCTTTAATGGTAAGGACATTAAGAGCTCTATAATCAGTACAAAAACGTCAGGTACCATATTTCTTTTTAATCAGTAAAACAGGAGATGAAAAATGAACTAGTACTAGGTCTGATAAGTCCCAATTTTAACATGTTCAGAACTTGTTTTTCAATTTCAGCTTTTTGAAAATAGGCATACCTGTAGGGTCGTACGTTGACTGGTTCGGTACTTTCTTTAAGGGGAATGCAGTAGTCGACTTCTCTTGTCGAAGGTAGCTCTGTCAGTTCCTGGAAAATATCAGCATATGCCTCCAATATTTGTTGCATGTAGGTGTAAACATGGGGCTGTGACACTTCTGGCAATGATTGTAAGCAAATTGCAAAAGTTGAACTTCCTTGTCTTACTTTTTTAATGACTGCCTTCAAAGATGCAAATTAAATGGTTTGCGTATCGGTGCCTTGTAATTTTCGAGCTTGATTCTCCCATTGGAACTCCATTGTCATATGTTTTTAATTGCAAACAACTAACCCCAATTGCTTCAGCCATTGTATACCCAATACCAAGTCCAATCCGATTAGAGGTAAGGAATATATAGTAAGGGAAAAGGGAATGCCTTGAAGAAGGACATGCACTTATTTATATCTTCCTTGGCACTATAGTCGAATTTCATTAGTCACTCGGACAATAAATGATTCGGTGGGAATTACTGGTAAATGTAGCAAGCTAGCCACCTTCTTATTTATGAAGTTATGGGTAGACCAACTATCATTGAGTACAACAACTTCCTGGTGTCCTATCTTGGTCGTGACTCACATGGTCTTGGAGATCGACCACCCAGTTAGAGTATGTAGTGATATTTCTTATTCGAATTGGAAGTCTGGTACGGTATCTTCTGTTGTATCGCCTATGATCTCCTCGAGTGTAATATTATTTTTGTCGGAACATCCTTTGAGCAACAAAAGTTGTGATCATCGACATTTATGGCCCATAATGAATTTATCATTGCAATTGAAACACAACCTTGAGTACGTCTTTTCTGCATTTTTTTTCCAAAATAGACGTTTCACCGTAGGTGCTTTGTTAGATCTAGTTGGGATAGGAGAGTCCAACTGTAGTGGGTTGAATTGAGGTGGTCTGGTGAATTTCTATTGTAGAAGAAGTTGATCTTCTCTTATGCGTGCAAGACTAATGGCTTCTTTCAATGGTTTTGGTTTGAACATCCTGATGCCTTCTGCAATCTCATGCTTGAGACCTCCCATAAAGGTCCCCACCAATGCCTTCTACGTCCATCCATGTACTCGATTGCCTAAATTTTCAAACTTTTGCTAGTAATCTCATAGGGAACCCCTCTGTCTAACTCGTGATAGTGCCTTGTCGAAATCTTGGCATTCCGCAGGTCTGAATCGAGTCCACGATTCTTCATAAAAAATAGACATATCACTGTTCTACCTTCCTCATTGTAAGCTCGTTGTAATCACTACCACCACTGATAGGCTTCACCCCCAAGATGGAATAATGTTAGAGATACTTTTTTTTTTGTTTCAGTAGCGCCTTGAAATTCAAAGAATTGATCAACACGATTGAACCTCTCGGTTGGATCTTCACCGGAATATTTTAGAAACTCGAGCTTAGCCATTTTAGATGAAAAAATTTATCGATTCCCCTCTGTGTCCTTTCTAGTTTCTTCCTTGTTGACGAGAAAGTAACTATCTCGACTATTATTGTTGTTGCTGGATTCTTCTTTGTTTGCGAATAAGGCTTCGGATAACCTGTTGATAATTCCTTCCAATTGGTGTAACTTGTCAGCAACACCAAGTTCCATTTGGCTCATGCCATCTTGAAGTCCGCCAAGCCCCACTTCTAAACTCTCGATCCTTTTTTTGTTAAATGCCATTGTAAATACAGCTCTGATACCAATGTTAAGGTCTCAATCAAGGCTGATAATAGTAAAATAAATATTTTCTTCGGGTGAGAAAAAACCACAATTGTTGAATGAAAAATTGCATCCCCCTTTTAATGCACCACAATGGAATTTAAATAAACATAGTTTAACAACTTCTCCTAAACTTAGGACCATAACTATGAATAATAGCTAACAAATGCAAACAAACTTTGTCGTATTCCTAAGCATATGCACGTTAGACTAAACCAATTCTCCCACATAGCTACAACAGACTAGTAACAGAATTGGATCGGTTCCACTTTCATGCCACGTACTTTGGGTTTGGCTTAAGAAGACAGTAGGAATGACATGGTTGTTTATCGTCGTAGGAGTATTATTGAGAAAATTGTAGAAAAGTAAAGACAATAAAGTTGGAATATCACTCAAAAAATGGTAGAAAGGTAAATGTAATAATGTTGGAGGGATATTATTGAAAAAATGGAAGAAGAATAAAGACAATGAAATTAGAAGGGTATTATTGGAAATGGGTAGAAGAGAAAATGCAACAAAAATGAAGGACTATTCTTTGGAAAATGAAGGGTAAAAGGGAATAAAGTTGAAATTATTCCTCGACATGCATGTGAACTTAAATCTGAATCACTCTTCAAGGGAAATAAAATAGGGTGAAAGTTTTATTATGTAGAACTAGATCACGACATGTGCAAATGCAAGTGTTAGAATGACTTAGTTGTAATTTAAAATATTAATTAAAGGATTTTTAAGATTATGTAGTCAAAATATATATTTTTTTAATTTTGAAAACTAATTCATATAAATATATAATAGTAGGATTGCAATTTTTCTTGATTTTTGACAAAAATGATCCTGATTTTATCTTTACTATTATTATGAGAGAAGGCAAAATGAAAGTGGTTCGACACAAATTTGGATTCCAAAAATGCCCCCACCTTATCATTTAAACTTAATATAATCATGGCCATTTTAGTCGAAAACTAAGAAAATTGCACTCCAATATCCCTAAAATCACGTTAGTTAGTTTTTAAAATTACTAATATATCTTTTTACTACATAATCTTCAAAACCACCCTTCAATAAATATTTTTAAATTATAAATAAGCTTTTAAGATACATGTTCATTTGCAGAAGTCACCTTTTAGTTAAGTTTAAATGTAAAGCCGAGGGCATTTGTGACCCTAATTATATATGACCCGAAAACCTATTGGCCATTAGGCCCTCGTAGACTATCATGTTTCGCGAATTCTAATCCAAAGAAAGTTCCATTGTTGCATGGTCAACTCAAGGGCAAGATGAGTATGGGTCATTGGGAAACTTCTTCAAGGTTTGAAGTCTGAGTTTGAAAAAGTTTATTGTCATGAAGGAGAATTTACCATTCTTGTACCATAAGAAACTTGATGTTACTTATTTGGGCCTAACAAGCTAGGCATATAATATATCCTTTATATTGCATTTTTTTTGCTTTTTCTTTTTCTTTTGGGACCAGGGAATCCCTGAGGCAGAGGGCCCCTATGGAACAGGCCTTTGTCGAGGCCCGACTATAAAGCTATGTCCATCAGGACTAATCCATGGGCCTAAAGATGAGCTCGCAACGTCAAGGAGCCATTTTATTCAGGTTGGCACTCAGTTTCGAACTCACAACCTAAGGAAGCAAACCCGTGTCGCTAATTTGGTGAGAATCAGATTATATTTGGATCTGATCCAGTACATATTTTATTGGGTCTGAATCAAATATATAAATATTCAATGTGATTTATTTATTAAATTTATATATGAATATATTAAAAAAATATATTAAATTTATAAATATTAGAGAAAAATAATAATTTTTGAAATTTTAAAATAAATAAAATATTCAGTGGTTGTTCTCCACAAAAATTTCACATGTAGCCAACTAAGTAGGTCTAGTTTTTGAATCAGACTTGGTGCATTTTCAATCTGACTCAGCTGAGTAAACAAGTTGACCCAATAAGTTGGTTTCATTGAATTTCGAGACCGAGTCACCTCAAAATCCAATTGAGTCTATTCAGTTGAGTTTTGAACATAATTTCAAATCACGTCTGAGACCACGATGTATCGCCCGAGTCGTCTCGATATTAGGCATGGACAAAACGGACCGACAAGTCAATTTTTCGGACCAAGATGTTTCGCCCGAGTCGTCTCGGTATTAGGCATGGACAAAACAGACCGACAAGTCAATTTTTCGGACAAGATTGGGTTTGGGCAGTGTCATTAGGCCTGATTAATACTGAGGCCGGGGTAGACCTCAGTCGGGACCAATTTGGTGAGAATCAGATTATAGTTGGATCTGATCCAGTACATATTGAATTGGGTCTGGATCAAATATATGAATATTCAATGTAATTTATATACTTTCACACATATTGTTGGATTAGACCCACATCAGATCGGGACAATATTGATCCAAAACTGATCCGCTAGTTTATCAAAACGAAGCTTCTCAGATTAAGTCCTCATCATTGTTCCGTGCCCTAAGTTCTCGGATAATTCATAAAGTCGAAGTCTGGCCCTATTGAAATCACCCATTAAGCCCCAAATACAAATGGCATGGTCTATGGTGGACCTAAAAAGGCAAATCAAAATTCAGCTCAATTGTTAAAAATGGAACCTAAAATCAATATCTGATATTATAATGTAACAAAGCAAACCAAAGACACACACACACACACAGAGTAATAAGAACAATGACTAATAATCGATCACCTAATTTTTTTTCTGAAAAAAAAGAATAAATTGAAAACTTGGTCTACGAGCCCATTTTGATTCATCCAGGTTTTAAAGCCATGGGTTCAATATTATAATCAATCTGGGACCAATCTGATAATAATTCGATCTGGAATCGATTCGACTACGATCGGATTAGGCCCTCATGGAAATCACTTAATAGTTAATAGGATGAGAAGCCCCATAGAATACATCTTGATTTCATTGAGATCCATATCCTAAATTTTCAGATCTGACTTCGGATCTGATCCGATCCGATCCATCGACAGTCCTGGTCTAACAAACTGTATATAGGTGGTAGGGTCACACATTATGACACCCTAACTCACAAGGAAATCCTGCACACCACTCATGACTCAATAGAAAACATCTAAAATGTTCTCTCACTCTTCAATATCAAAACCACTGTTTTAATTTTTGTCGTTTTCACAATTTTACCTTAGAAAACACAACTTCCCAAATTTTGAAAACCCAATCCCCATCCAGATTTGCAGTTCTCCACACTCCAACATAAACAGTAAAAATAAATAAAGGTACCTCCTCCCTTCACTGACAGAAGACAAAATTAGTCTTCACAGTCTTGTATTTTTACTCTGCACTGCAATTAAGGTCGAGTGTCCAAAATTGCAACATAAATCTACTTTTGCTCCATTGGACCTAACCCAAATCAGCTTAATTGATTATTTTTAACCATAAGATATGAATTTTATTTAAAATTCTTGAATCCAATGGTCTAAATAGTCACCCAATTTGTTTCACCTCCATCAACCAAAACCTATTTTGTTTTGATTTAATAACTTTGGATCTAGATTGATGATTTGAGTTTCAATAAGGATTGAAGTTGATAATTTGTTAGATTAGTCTTATATCAACTATATTCTAATTCAATAGGGGCATCGATAGATCTGATAAAATGTGAGAAAATATGTAAATCATTCGATATATGTTATTTAAATTCAAGAAATTTGTTTTAAATCTCAGGTATCAAATCTAATTTAATCTACAAAAATGCTAACTGATTAGCAGCACCACACATGATATTAAACACAAAAGTGTGATAGGATGTCAACGTAGCATGACTTTGGATTAGTCTTGGGTCCTATTCTCTCGAACAGGGGTCCAATCTATGCTTTTGATAGGCTTTGATTCCAAATTACATTTGATCTCAGAGTGACCCGATCCAATCCGGACCCATTGAGCAACATTTCTTACTCTAAAACCCCTGTTTCTCTCGACTGTCGGTGCAGAAAGCCTTTTACAGTAAATAAAATAAAAATATTAAATAGGTATTATTAAAAGTCTGACAACAAAGGTGGACCAGCGAGTTGTTCGGGAGCAATTATTTGAAAGTACGATTCCTGAATCAATCTCCCATTTCCTTTCACGAGACTCTTTTCAAGTTTTTTTATTTTTATTTTTTAAATTTTCTGTTTTACAATTGCTGTCACTGACGCCTGAAGAGTGTGAATGAGAGAATCATCCAAAAATAAATAAATAAAAATCAACTTGCCAGGTTTGGACTGTCAATGGATCGGATCAAATCCGAAATTTGAAATAGTTTGATTGGATTCTTCACATGTTATTGGATCCGGTTTGAAGTCAGGGCTGTCAATGGATCTCAGTCCAAATCAAGGTCGATTTGGGGTTAATTCAATGCAGATTGGATCCAACCCAAAATTGATTCAATGAACTCTTCAAATTGGATCTCAATATTAAGATTCAAATCCAATCCAATTGATACCAAATCGGGATTGAATGAAACTAACTCGATTTGGTATATAAAATCTAAATAACTATCATATATTTAAATAAATACCTAATAAGAGTACACATGTAACAGCTGTTCCAACTTACTACCTTACACTTTTCATGCCCGAAAGGTTGCAGAATATTATAAATGCATTTAAGAAAGATGGTTGTACTAGACGAGCTGGAGTAAATATTTGGCCATACATGAGATAAGCAAATTGCACTTGGGCCCACTGTATCATGATCTTTAAAAGTTATGGGTCCAATGAAATTGTATGTGATTAGTCTCTTGATTGGTGGATTCCATTTCAATCATACCCTAGGTCGGATCTAGAACTGATCCAATAAGATTTGAATTGGATCTCCGATTTTTATTGTTGGATTGAATCAAATTCAATTTGATGCACAAAACAAATAAACTTCATATATATTTAAAAAAAATGTAATATAATTTACATTATTATTTCTCATACATTATTCAAACCCAAATCCTCAAATGTAAAGCTATTGGATTGGATTTCAGGTAGGATCAAATCCGTTACAGCCCAATCTTGGGTTGCCCATGGATCGGGTTTTGATTGGAGTGAATCAGTTTGAGACTGAAACGAGATCCCAGAAAAATTTACACAAATCCCTAGGAGATCTAGTTTGCATTCTTAGCTTGGCTTCGTTGGACACAGTGTCCAATGTCCAACGGACTAGAAAAAAAAAAAAACTCAATAAGAGAGAGAGAACTGATAAAAGGAAAAGAGAAAGAATCCTCTCTTTCATCATCAACACAGACAGTGAGAGCAGTCTGCAAGACTGCAACTCTCTCTCTCTCTCTCTCATATAAGCCAAGGAAGGAAGGATTCCCCGTGATACTTTTTACCTGCACAAAAGATAAAGCTTGAAATCCATCACTCTTTGCTTGTCTCTCTCTCTCTCTATATGTCTCTCTCACTTTAAGTATCCCACTCTCCTTCTCTTCAATCTCCATAGATACCCATCTCTCTAAAACTCCTTATTTCCTCAATTTAAAGTTCCTCAAACAAACCAACTTCTTCTCTTCTCTTCTCTTGTCTTCTACACACACACATACTAGAAAGAGTGAGAGAAGAAGAATGCCTAGTTCAGGTTCACTTTTTAGGCAATTAAGTGGAAAAGAGAGTTGGAATTCTTCATCAAAGAGATGGAGCAACAAGAACAAGTTTAGTTGTGGAAATGGTTGTGAGTATGAGAGGAGTTTGAAGCAAATGGAAGGTTTTAACATGTGTGATCAGAATGGTACTGGAGCTGGAGGATTAGTCATGAAGAAGAGAGTGATGGTTGTAGTTGATCATTCTGAACGTGCCAAGCATGCCATGATGTGGGCACTCACACATGTCACAAACAGGGGTGATCTCCTCACTCTTCTTCATATCATCCCTCCTCCTAACTCTTCTCTTGATAGAGGCCTCTCTGACTCTTCTACTTCTTCTCCTTACCTTGCCAACTCTCTTGGCTCTCTTTGCAAGGCTTGTAAACCTGAGGTAATGTAGTAAATCATCATAAGAGAGATTTTTTTTTTCCTTTTAAATTGGGTTTTTAATTTTTTTTATATTGTTTCTTGTTTTGTGGGATTTGATGATTAGGTTGAAGTGGAGGCATTGGTGATACAAGGGCCAAAGCTAGCAACAGTAATGAGCCAAGTGAAGAAGCTTGAAGTATCTGTTCTTGTTTTGGGTCAAAAGAAGCCTTCATCATCACTTATCAACTGGTGGGTACAACTTGACACCCTTTCCACACCCTAACATTTCTCTTAAAATTCATCATTTTTTGCATATTTAATTTGCACCCTTGGAGTTAAATCTTGATCTTTGATGATGATGATGATGATGTGTGGTGGGGGGTTTTTGCAGCCTTTGTATGAGTAGCAGTGATGAATTTGTGGATCAGTGCATCAACAATGCAGAATGCTTGACTTTGGGGGTGAGGAGGCAGAGTAGAGGCATGGGTGGTTACCTCGTTAGCTCTAGATGGCAGAAGAACTTCTGGCTCTTGGCTTAAGCCAGTAACTAAAGAATAAAAAAACAAAGAGGGATGTAGTTGTAATATTGGATCTTATTCTTCCTTTGTGAAATGGTCAATGACAACCTAACCTAACCTAACTCTAGTGTCATGTATTGGATCTTGACATAACTAGTAAATAAGGAAAAAAAGGAGAAGGATGTAGTTGTGATATTAGGTATTTTTCTCCCTTATGTAACATGTTTAATGGTTAATGACAACCTAACTCTTGCTATCTTCTCTCTCTCTCTCTTTTTTTTTTTTTTTTTTTCACATGAATAAATCTACCTTAGCTTTAATCAGTATAAAATACGAGAGCTGTTATTGCCTCACCAACTTTTCCTAATGCCACACCAATTCTTATGTAAATCAGCAGACTATTGCACACAGTTAGTGTAGCAATAGTAACTATATAAAATAATTACCAAGCAATGTTAAATGGGTGGTAGTTCTCGAGTGGACCCTCTTAAAGGTCTAGTATAAATGGCTAGGGTTATCTGATCAGGATGATTGGGGCAGTGGCAGCCCAACTCAAGGGGCCACTAGTTGATAGATCACAGATTGATGGTGCATTAAATACCCATCCAAGGAGTGAGATTGGGTTGTTTAGATCTCTACCAATTGGCCTGATCTTAGGGCTATACCAACCCAAAAGCTAGAATCTAGATAAAAAACATGTTACCATCCATGACCCTGAGAGCCTTGCAAATATTTGCGGTGCCAAGAAACTTTCAGGACCCTCCAATTTTTATGAAACCTCTAAAAATTGAAAAATGATTATGGGCACTCCATATCAAAGGGCACATCTCTCATCCTTCAACTATTCCGATGGATCAGGCGCGGAGGGGAAGAAGAAAAACAGGCAAGGAGGGAGACATCGGAGGAGAAAAGTAAAGAGACAAATAAGAGGTGTCGGAGATTCATGGTTGGTTTCCATCGTGTTGAATCACCGGAGAAGACAGAAGTAAGAGTGCAACACCCCCACCCCCACAAATAAAAAAATTGTTTTTTTTTTTAAATGTAAACTTTGGCCCACCGCCCTAGGAGTTTCTTGGCATGTCAATAAATTTTTGGCTTATTTGGTTAAATTTTTTATTAAAAAAGAAATCAGATTTTTTTTTAGGGATTGTAGAATATAATACATACTAAAACCCATCTTCAACTTCTCTAGAAGCCCTATTTTGTTTTGATATTTGAAGGTTGAAGAAGATAAAATATTGAGGTTGAAGGGTAAATATTTTATCCTATTCAACTATTAATCAGCAAATTATTGATTAATTGCTTAATGTACCTTTCTAAAATGTTTTGAGAATTTTGTGAAAGGTGCTAGAGAGATTGATAAAAAAGTATTGGACGTCATTCAAATATCAGAACCACACCTATAATAATAGGATTTCTTGGATATGGGAAAGAGATCCTAACAGGAAGGTTTGGGGGTTCCAAAAATGGGTGCTGCATTGCTGCATCCCTAATAGAAGGTTTAGATTTTTTGCTGATTTGAGAACCAAGGATTGATAAGGATTAAAAACCGAGTCAAAAGGCATGAATAATTTATCTTTGTATTGGTTTCCTCCACTGAATAAAAAGCCGATCAACTTGTCGCAACCAAGTTAGCATTCAAATTAAGCCTGCTTGCTTGCAAGTGGCGAATTAGACTCTTAACCAACCTGACCTGCTGCGATTGCAACACAAGGCAAACGGTTCCCAAATAATTTACTGACTTATAAAATGCAAGTTAACATCGCTAAACATAGTAATTTAGAGTATATACGGAGTCAGCTTTGGTTATAGTCTATGAGTGTTGATACCACGACCTAGGTTCAAAACCCACCTTCACCTACTGTTTACCGACCACTAATCTCACTTTTCTAGCAAAAAAAAGTAATTCAGAGTCCTCTTTACCTTCTACCCTTCCCTCAAAAAGCCATCACGTGCAAGGGTAGCCTAGTAATTAAACCTTATCGTCTAATTTATCGTTTACAAGCGGGAGCATCTCCATCCGGGTCCTAGGTGTCCGAGGTGTTCGAGGAGTCCGAGGCGTTCCTGGTGGTTGTTGAGAGAGTTTATGCCTCACGTACCCATAAAATGTACACCCAACGAGTGTCACCGCACATCCAACTGCATTCAAAGCCGGAATTGGATTTCGGAATATTAACCATGAAACCATGACCGCGACTGCAACCTGAAATCAAAACAAAATACCCAATGATTACCATGTACTTAATAATAGTGCCAAAGGCGGGGTTCGTGAATAATTCAGCAAGAGAAAGCTTTGGAAAAAGTAGATAAAGTCGGGAAAACATAAGATAATTTAGAAAAATAAAAATAATTTCATTTAAGAATAGAACTGTTAAAAAAAATCAGTATTTTATATATTAAATGGTCAAATAATATGGCAGATAAAAAGGAGGATGTGTGAGGGACCAAATCGATCTTGTTTGATTCTCACCTTAAGATTCCCCGCAACATTGAAAGTTACGGCAGTTGTAGAGTGAATGACATAAAAGATGGAAAAGTTGAGACAGAAAGCTAACACCCCGGAGGTTAATATTATGATGAGAGACGAGCCGATAGACTCGTGTGTGTGAAACCATTCCATGACCCCAGCACCTTCAAGTAGAAGAGCTGGTACAGCCAAGATCATAGTAGCAAAAGGTGCCATGTAATATACTGTGTTTATGCTACAAAGCAAAGAAGAAAAAAAAAATGAGATCAACTTTGTGAAACAAAGAATAATCTGAGAACAATAAGTCTATTAATAAATTAAAATTTCAATATGAACAAATGAATTCAATTATGCTAACAAGCAGAATGATGAGAACCGTAATTTTGAACTCCAATAACTAGGTGAACCCATCCTCATCCAACATCCATGTTAGGTGGAATTCTAAAGTAGCATAAATTGGGTATTTTGAAGCTAGCAGTATTTCTTTCTTGAAAAGGGAAAAACCCATTGATGCAAGGATTTGATGTAGTACTCAGGAACACGTTGAAAGTGAGATTTATTGATGAATAAATTTGCAGGTCAGTGGAAAATATCAAATCTAAGCAGATGTAAACTGTAGTGCTGGTCAAAGAATAAAAGAGCCCAAAAGCTTCACTAACAGAAGGAGATCATCTGATTTTACTAACATTCTTGACGACCCTTTATATTGTTATTTTATAAGTTATTTCTGAATATTGACTGTTTTAACTGATTGCGATCGATCTCTGGATGAATGCAATTCAGATGTGTATTTGGTCTAGAATGTAATACAATCTTCTGGCATTAAAACTTCCATCATCATTCCCTAATCCCAAAAATTTGGGTTGCTTTGAACAAATCTTGATTCTTTGCTCATTCTAAGGCCATGCTTTTGTGTTCATCCATCCCCACTTATCTCTAAACAAATGCAGATCAGAGATGTATTTCATGATCTAGAATGCAATATAACCTTCTGGATTTAAAAGTTCCATCATCATCAAAGCCTTAGCCCAAGAATTTCAGGTGGCCCTGAACCAATCTTGTTCCTCTATTCAATCATGTCTAAATCCATCTCTTTTGAGTTTATAAATGCTCTCACCATTTCGTCCACATTCTTTTTAGCCTTCCTCCCATTCTTTTAGAATTTTCAAATTTTAAATTCTTTCTTACTAGGGTTTGAATCGGCTTTTGTTGCCCATGACGAAACCATCTCAAGTGACTTCCCTTGGTATATCACAATCTATGTCATGTTTCTTGAATTTGCAAAATTCAGCTCCATATTGGCGACATGGCACTCCAAAAGCCCACTTTTACTTTGACCATCTAACAGAATTCTACAAACAGCATCCTTCTCTATATATCCATCCTTGCGGATTGTTGTGAATAGCCACAAAGAGTGAAATGGAGAAGAATGAGGCGTTCTCTCTCCTCTTTATGATCTTACAGTGCAATTGGTTAGTGATTAAAAAAAAAGAAAAAATCCATGTTCCACCTTTACACAATAATATCTAATGTCTAAACTGCCATTGTACCAACAAGTGTGTGACCCATGACATTATATTAAACGCCAACATGGATAGTAGAACAAAAAAAAGAAAAAAATGGTCTCTTGGTGGACAGTGAAATATCCATTATTAGATATTTTATTTAATATGAACATTTTGGTTTTAAAATTCCTATATTTTTCTTTTAAAAATTTGATTCTTTACAGCTAAAGTGTAATACAAAATCAACTACAAAAAATTGGTTATTAAGTAAGAAAAAGAAACAAGTGCAAACAGTCTACCTGTCAAACTTATATCCATGCAGTAGCGACTCTGCAAGTATAGTCTTTGTAGATGTAGCCAGACAACCAAATAAAGCAGCACAGAATCCAAACATATTGAAACTAAGCTCGGTAACGGAGGTAAGAAGAATTCCTCCTACAATGGGTACCAAAGAAGCCCAAATGCGCCAATCAAAGTATTTTCTCCAAACTAGCCACTGCAGCACAACTGTTTCAAATGCATTGAAATCAGATCCAGCTTTGACAGTTAGTTTTAACAAGCATAGAATGATTAAAAGAGAGATTCTATTGCCACACCAACTTTTGCTAATGCCACCCCACTTCATATGTAAATCACCAAAGAATTAGCACACATCTGGGGTGGCATTAGTAAAAGCTGGTGTGGCAATATAAGCTCTCTTAAAATAGTTAGAATAACAACATTTCAACCCTAACCTGTTGTTGCAGGAGTGAACGATTTTATTGTTTGCATGAAAGAGACTGGAATGTACCGCAAGCTCACATTCCCCAACACTATATTGATACAGAAAACAAATGACATAGGAAATATCCTTCTCCAACGGTCTTCAGGGTCAACCGTTATCAGTGGCTTGACTTTCAGCACCTTGATTGCTATGTATGCTCCGATAGCTGAGCATATGAAGTGAATGCAAGATACCGAAAGAGGGAACTTAAAATCCAATTTCTGTATGAAAAAAATAATACATCAGTCACATCTGTGTCGTTTCTAGTGATCCAATTTAAAATAAATTCTGAGAATCGGTAAGATTTTTTTTTTTTTTTTTTTTTTGTGTGATAATTTTTGCAGTCATGATGGAACGATGACCATTTTGTTTTAGGTCAAATAACTCTATCCCACAAATGTAGCCAATCCCTCTTGATGTTGCAGCCCAGAAATTACAAAATCCTCAAAGACAAAAGGAAACAGAACAAAGTTTCATTTACCAAATCAATTGAATTAAACCGTGCAATATCTATATAATAAAACACAATGGTGGAGCGCCTGCTTGTGGGGGATAAACATCCCATCCAGCTACGGTGACCCCACTTTATTGCATTCCTCCTACCTCCTTCACCTATATTGTCTTTAGTCTCCTCCTCCCTCACCCCTTCCCTTTTTCCATAGTTCACTACTAATTTATTATCTTTCCTAGGGCTTAGATCCATAGCCCAGTTGGATTGACAGATTGCAAAGCAACCTTGAGGTCATGGGTTCAAGTCCAACTTACCCATAAAAAATAAAAATAAAAACTTTACTATCTTTCCTCCTTTACCCTTTTAACCCTAAAGATTTTTTAATAAGACCCCTCCAATTTTATTAATTTTCCTCTTTTACCCCCTAACCCCCAAAGACTGCACGTGCAAACTCTAGTTATATAATAAAACACAGCGGTGGGGCTCACTTGTGGGGGATAAACATCCCCTCATCTACATACTATAGTGGTGCCTGTTCTCTTCACCCCCTTCAACTTTATTGTCTTTCTTCTCCTCTTTCCCACCCCCCTCCCCTCCTTTCAATAATCTCTCTCCAATTTTATTATTTTTCCTCTTTTACCCCCTTTTTTAATAATACCCCCTCTAACTATATTATCTTTCCTCTTTACCCCTTTAACCCCAAAGTGGATCCCACTTTTTATCCCCTTTTCCTATACCCTGCCAAATTTATTCCTTTTCCTTTCACCCCTTGAACCCCGAAGAGGATGCCCATGACACATGCATGGGCGAACTCTAATGTCTATATATATATAATAAAATAAAATTGTAGGGTCTACTTTGCTACAGTTGTATGGGGGATAAATGTCTCATCCGCTACATTTTTACGTGGGACAAACATCCCACCAAGCTACAATTTTGTGGGACCCAATTTATTTTCTTTACTCTTCACCTCCTCAAACTTTACTGTATTTCCTCCTTTTATCCCTTTAACCCACTTTATTGGTTTTCACCTTTTACCCCTCAACCTCAATTTTTTTTTTATAATACCCCTCTAAATTTATTGTTTTCCACTCTTAATCCCTTAACCCCAAAGAGGATGCCCTTCACCTCCTCTAACTTTACTATATTTTTTCTTTTACCCCTTTAACCTACTTTACTATTTTTCATCTTTTACCTGACTTAACCTCAAATTTTTTTAATAACACCCCTCTAACTTCATTTTTTCTTGTTTTTACCTCCTATATATATAGGAGGCTACTAAAAACAGTCACAAAATATTACCAACACAAAATTAAGGGTATGTTTGATTGCACATGGAAAATAAGGTGGAAAATCAATTTCCATGGAAAATGACATTTTTCAAGTGTTTGATTGCACATGGAAATGGAATTCATTTTCCACACCATTCAAAAAGTCCACTAAATCATGGATTTCACTTTCCCACCCATATGGGTGGGAAAATGAAATCCACCCATGTTTTCCATCATCAATTATTCCCTACCACCACCACCACCACCATTACACTAACCTTGCCGTCGTCGTCACCATCGCCGTCGCCGTCAGCTCCGTCTCCGACCACCTCTCTCTCTCTTCTTATTTTTCTTATTCTCCATCCCTCACCTCCTCCGCCACCACCACCACCAAGTTCTCCCCCCATTTTCCTCACTTACCTTCATCGTCGCCGCCGCCACCGCCTCCACCATCGTTGTCGTAGCAGCCACCGCCACCGCCGCCGTCGTCGCCGCCACCGTCGCCCTCGTCGTCGCCACATCCTCCTTCTCCTCTTCTTATTTTTTCTCATATTTTTTCCATGATTTTATCCAAGTGAAATCAAACAATGGAATTTGATTTTCCAACCCTACCTATTTTCCACAACTAATTTTCCATGGATTTCAAATTCCATGGAAAGTGACTTTCCATGCAATCAAACATACCCTAAGTGTAAATTTGTTTAAACTCGTTTGCTAAGGTAAAGTGAGGTTATTAGTTTTCTGATATATCCTATAGAAAAAAAAATGAAAATGCTAAGGAAGCATTTGCAATATAAAAGATAATCAAATGCCAAAATATGCAACCCCCACCACTTCCCACCAAAATCCTTCTAATGACATGAGGTTTGTTTTCAAGGTGTGTTTGCATGGCTTACTCCCAACTCATAAAGATGCACCTAGGCCAAGACAATGGTTGTTCACTTTGTTCTATCATAAGTATTAACACATCTCAATTGGTAGTTATAACTCAGGTTGACTTGGACAAACCCTCCATATTACGGCACTGGGCAGCTGCCTTCCTTTTCTTTTGTGATTTGAAGGGAGAAAAATAATGACACAAGGTTGATAGAGCTCTGCCTTAGCAAATGGTGGTGAATCTCACTCCTTTGGTGCCTTGGAAGATGGAAAATATTCCAAAATGACATCTCCATAAAACTAAAACATGATTCCTTCTGGTATGAGGAAGCACATTTAGGGTAATTTTCCAAGGTATTGGAGGTTTGATTGGGACATGGTCAAACCTCGGATAGGAATCTATTGGGGGTTTGGGCTTTAGACCTTTTAGTAGACCTTATCTAATGCCTACACTCGGATATATCTATCCAAGTTTTGGACCAAAAGTAGATTTGTAGGAGTATTGCACCAAAAACTGTTTATAGACCTCAACTTTAACCAAAGTTGTATTTGGCCCCGAGTTAGGTCTTTTAACTATAAAGTGATGATCGTCTTTAAATATCGGCTTCTCTCTTGTGTTCTAAGTTTCAAGCTCCTTCTTTCTTACCAAAGCTAAAGCAGAGAGAGAGAGAGAGAGAGAGAGAGAGAGAGAGAGAGAGAGAGAAGGAGAGAAATGAAGGGTGGAGATTTAGAGTTGCCTCCAGGATTTAGATTTCATCCAACGGATGAGGAGTTGGTGGTCCACTATTTGTGTCGAAAATGTGCTTCTCTGTCCATCTTTGTTCCTATAATCAAAGAAATTGATCTCTATAAATTTGATCCATGGCAACTTCCAGGTAATTTTTTTTTATTTTTTTTATTTTTTTTATTTTTTTTATTTTTTTTATTTTATATATTTAAATTTCTTTTTTTTGTTAATTGAGTTGGTTTATGGTTGAATAGGTCTGGCTTCATATGGTGAAAAAGAGTGGTACTTCTTCTCTCCTAGAGACAGGAAATATCCGAATGGGTCAAGACCGAATCGTGCAGTTGGATCTGGTTACTGGAAGGCAACTGGAGCTGATAAACCAATTGGGAATCCGAAACCAATTGCCATAAAGAAGGCACTTGTGTTTTATGCTGGAAAGGCACCAAGAGGTTTGAAAACCAATTGGATCACCCATAAAACTGTTTATATACCATTTACATACATCATTCACAGGATCAATTCACCAAGGGAGTTTGAACCTAAGATGTGGAAATAACCTTCAACACTTTTAGTTGGAACAAAACAAGAAGGCAACAAACCCTTTGATCTATAATTCCTTCGCATCTATTGAATACCTCTCCCAAAATGCTCCTACTTACAAGCTGCTTGATTGGCTATGAAAACCTTTTAGTGCTAAGGTATAAATTGTTCATAAATCCAAGTTACATTTTATTAACCTCAAGTGACCTTTTCATGGATGTTAGTCCCCTTTGTCCCAATTTGGATCAAGGGATCAAATTGATCATAAACCAATGTATACTTCATTCAAGATTATACCTTTCTATCATGCTTTAAGGGGTAGTCATATTGGCTAGTGACTAGTATCATCAACTTATTGTTTTAAGATAACTATGTCATTTCAAATTGTAGAGTTCTTTCAAGTCTTTCTATAGTTTTGATACTTCTAGTTTTGATTATAGTTGGTATCTTGACTTTTCCTAAACCCATCTAACGAGGAATTCTCTTGATGGAACATATTTGTTGGAATTTGATCTTTAACATAGAGTTAAAGCCCTTTTATGGGTATCATCAAGAGCACCTTATTATCTAGCATGACAATGAGGCATTGTGAGATTTATAAATTTGACATTAAGTACAATTACATCATCTAAGAGATGGGCCCCTCAATTCCACATAACTTCTGATCCCTAACTCGATTGGTTCAAACCTAGGGTGATGCTAAAAAAGCATATGGTAGCACAAATGATAACCTAGTGTGATGGGTCTATACTATCATTTACAGTCCAACATTATGCAAGGTGAAAAGCAAAAAAAAAAAAAAAAAAATTGTACCACCTGTTGAGTACACATGTAATCACTCTTAGTGGTATGTCATGATTTTGATCCAATGTATCTAGATAAATAAAACTTCAAGTGATTAGGATTATATTATGATATCGCAAAGCAACAATTCCATCAGCTAGGATCCTTTGTATCTTTCATGCAAAACCAACTCACAAGTTGTGGAGAATGCATAGTGGAGGCCATTTGTCTTAGAGATTGCAACATCATAATGAAACACAAGGTCCTTCAAAATTTCAGCAATCTAAATTTTCACTTCATTTCTTAATATCATTGTAAGCTTGAAGCAACTAATAAGCAATATCACATTATTAATAAAAGCAAATTTGCAAGGTGTCCTAAACCTTATTTCATGGAAGGTTTAGGAGTCACGCTATAATAAAGTGATTGGACAAACTACAGTATTGGTACCATCGTTCAAAATTCTGGATCTTCTTGAAATGTCTCAGTTGAGATGTCAGAGTCTCGATGGAGACTGGAACGAGACATTGTAGAAATTTCTCAGGTTTGTTAGGGTAAATCACATAATGCATCGATTGTGATGATTTGGGTTGCTCACCCGACTAAGAAAATGCTTTAGACAATAATTCATACAATTGACAAATGCGTTCCTTGCTTGTTGATTGTCATTTCATCTCATTCTCAGAATCTAAAACATCTCAACCTAAAAGAATTTCATTTTACTAACTTAGCAGGAAGCATGTCAAGGTTTGCACTGCAAGGTCTTTGATGGTTTCGTATTTAGATGGTGCCAATTGCAAATGGAGCAAGATACGTATATTTTTTGTAATTCTATCCTTTGTAAGTCTTCTCGACCTCTTAGGCTTGTAATACTCTTCTTTCGGGTTTCAATTCAAGACCCTATGTAGTCGAGGAAAAAAGTTTGACTGCAACCCCAAGGTTGCCAAAGGTAGTGTGTAAACAAAAGGAAATATATAAAAAAAATATATCACATCATGAAACTTTTGATGACGACAATGACCGTGAAAATTTTATAACAAATGAGGTTCCCTTTTTCTCCAATCAATTATCCACATACTAAAAAAGGTAATAAATTTTTTTTTTTTTTTTTTTGAGATCAATTTGTATTATTTACCAAATCTCAGAATCAAGAAAACTTTGAGATAATATAAAGAAATCTAAAACAATAATTTTTAGTTATTATTTATGAGCTATACTTAAAATCACTAAATTAAGTAAGCTATCACATACAAATCTGTTATTATAACATATAACATGTAAACATTCTACACCAACAAATTTGCCAGTACATCCCTCCCTTTGGAAGCTCCCTTTCAATTTTTCAGCTGATCAAACCTTAGTTGTGTAAGGCAGGATCTAATTCAAATCTTGAGTAGGGAAGTCATCTCAAAATTCAGGAAGCAAATAAGGTTGGAAAGCAACTGTATTAGTTATTATTTTTAAGGATCAATACCATTTGTATTTGATAAATAAAATATTAAAATTAATTTATTCTGTGAATCAATTCTGTTTACAGACAATTGGAATATATTAAGAACTACAAATTGACAAACTAGAAGAACTGAATTCAGGTCACCGAGTCGGCACCCACCACCCCCCAGAAAATTTAATAATTAATAATAAAATTAAAATAAAACAGAGATTCAAGTAGTCCATAAAACCAGTACAATGGTCAGTATTAATCGCAAATATATTTAATGTAAACAACATGATTCTTTACTTGAAGAAAAAAAAAAAAAAAACAAACAAAGAAATCAGAAAAAACAAGATCCAACAAACGAAATATCAAAAGAGAAACCCCACATAGAAATTGAAATTAAGCAATCAAACAGCAACCAAATAAAAAACACAAACATGCCCAGAAAAAATCTCAACAAATCACGAATACCCATTTAACAGAATACTAAAAGGATCAATCTTTCAGAATCTCACAACGTAGAAAAACTAAAATTTAGTAATCAAACAACAATTCAATCAAAAACTAAAAAAATACCAACAAACCACACAAATCCATCAAAAACAACAAATAATTGAAGGAGCAACCTTTGCGAAACTCAAAATAAAAATTCTCACCTGAAAGATCCATTTGTTCATGATAATCACAGTAACATTGAAACCCCACCATTGAACTATAGCAAGAAGAGACCGAAACACACTCCACTGACACAACAGACTCTCCTCCATCGATTCTCCCCCAAAATTCCCACAAAATAAATTTTAAAAAAAAAAAAAAAAACAAAAATCAAGATCAAGAACACAACAACAACCCTAATTTGAATAACATAATTGCTGCTCTGTCAAATTGACTGCAAGAAAAAGGGGGGGAAAGTGCAGAATTCGATGGAGAAAAGAGGGAAAGATGCAATCAAAACGCATCCAAGAGAGATCAGAGAGAATCAATTAAAATTTAAAAGCCCTATTTGAAGAGTATAAGAAGGGAGTGTAACGGTGGTGGAGGTTCTTCTCCCATGTGATGGCGATGGAGTATGTTATTGTTGCTGCTGTGAAACTCAAAGGAAAATAATACTGTAGTCCCCGGATGACGTCCACTCTAAGATCTTACCCTTTTATTTTCTTAGAGATCGTATAACAATCGCAATGAATATGCTGTTTCTTTATTGGGATGACAGTAACGTGTTTCGAACACGAAACGCTTTTGGCCTTCTTCCATGGAATTAGGCAAAGTTCCTCTCTTTCTCTCTCTTAACTCTTAACTAGTGCATGTCCCTACTAAGCATAAATTGTCAAATGTTAGGTAGGTAAATCAAACGGTCATAAACACAATTAATAGTTGATTTTATGTGGGCCCACACCCAGATCTCTTGATTTCATTGGATGACGGATTGGGTCCTACCTAAGGGGATGTAGTAGGTTAAGTTATGGTGGATCACATGTCTTGAAGCACTGCATGTGCACCACAAAAGGGAAGAACAACGGATGAGATGGAAGATATTTCCCAGGATTTCTTAGAAAAGTAATCCCTAGGAAATAAATACAAATCCCTATGTATCCAATAAAGTCCAACGTTACCTGTTTTTATTTTTCTTAAAAGGTAATATTGACTAGCGGTGTCAATGGGTCGGTTCCGGTTCGGCTCCCCAGGAACTTAGAACCATAACCATCGTATAAGTTCGGTTCCTGATCCGATTTCAAAATAAATAGAATCAAAATTGGACCGTCAAAAATCACGAGTACCCATCGATTTCGATTCTGAAGAATCGAATGATAACAAAATATTTCAAATCATTATAAAAGAATTAACATATTATCAATAAAATTGTTAATTTAGTAATAATTTTTTATACTTAAGATACAAATTAATTATTTTTTTTTCGAAAATAAAAAATTTATCTTTGTTAAAAGTAATGATTTTTTAGAAGAGTAACTCATTTTAAGTTTCAATCGATAATTTATATAAAAAATTGAAGAATTTATATAACATACATGTGTTTTTTAAATAAAAAATACCTTAAATCATCTATAGTATGGAAAGAAATGACAAAATAAACCGGTTTCGGGTACCCATTGGATAGAACCCAACGATTCCAGTTCCTATCGGTTCGATTCAATTTTAGACTCAATTCTAACCGGTTCCAATAAAAAGGAATCCAGAACTAAGGTATTCGATTTCGATTTCGATTAAATGGGTATCCATTGACACACCTAATATTGTCAAGATATAAAAGAAAAAATACAATAAAATTGAAGGGGGTATTATTGTAAATGAAGAAAGAAAAGAGAATAAAATTAAAATTATTTCTCGATTCGTGAAAAGATTAAATCTCAACAACTATTTATGTGAAATATAAACACTGGGAAGAGAATTATTGTGCATCACCATATAGACTAGAGTTCACTTGTGCTCACAACAGGAGTATTCTCTTTGGGATTTAGGGGTGAAAGAGGAAAAATAATAAATTTAGAGGGGTCTTATTGAAAAAGGGGACAAAATAATGGGGTCCACTTTGGAGTTAAAGAGTAAAAAGATGAAAAGATAGTAAATTTAGAGGGTGTATTATTATTTTAAAAGATGGGATAAAAGAGAAAAAAAAAAGAAAGATTTGAAGGATATTATTGAAAATGAGAGAAGGGAGAAGATATTAAAGTTGAAGGGGTGAAGAGGAAAGGCATTACTACTCTTGATGAGTGGACATTTATCCCCACAAGTGAGTTCTATTGTTGAATTTTTTTATATATAGATATGAAGAATAATTATAGTGTACAATACATTTCTCACCATCAATAATATATATCAAAAGTCTAAAATCATTGCAACTTCTCTTACCTTTTTTTTTTTTTTTTACAATCAAGTTCTCAAGTAACACAAATAAAATACAAAAGAAAAAAATTTAAGTAAGATTTTTCATTTTTTAGTGATACATTTCTCAAAAGGATATATTTTGTGAACAAGTGAAAAAGAAAAAGAAAAAGAAAAAAAAAGGGTAAATTAGGTAAGATATAATCACTTTGATACTTTTTGTATTGTTTTAGAATGTTATGATGGGAAAAAGAAGAAGAAGAAGAAGACTAGGGAGTCTATCATGATTTTCAGGTTTACGATACACAAATAACACAATCTTAATAATATGATCCTAAAAAAGATATTTTTATCTTTTTAAAACAAGTAATATTTTAATTGTGTATGTCTAACATCATTAGACAATCTATATAATCAAATACACGGTGAGTCACTTATGGGGATAAATATCCCATCCAATTATAATGACCCCACTTTATTTGCTTTCCTCCTCCTCCAATTTTATTATATTTACTCTCCTCCCCCCCCCCCCCCACCCCACCGTTTCCATTTTTCAATAATACCTCTAACTTTACTCTCTTTCCTCTTTTACCCCTTCAAGCCCAATTTTCTTTTAATGATATATCCCTCTAATTTTATTATTTTTCTTTTTTTTGCCCCTTAGTCCTACAAAGGATGTCCATGTCGTAGGCACGGGTGAACTTTAGTATATTATCATTTTGCGATTTCTGATCATTAGTAAATGATTTGTGAAAGAAGAAATTGTGAGTTGATAAAAATTAAGACGTAGATAGAGTTGTTTCAATGTGAAGAGAAGATATGTAAATAGTACTTTGGGTTGGGGATGCGTGCACCCTAAAAGACTTCTTAGAACAAGGCTTAAATCTCCTTTCATCGCTCCTCTCTAGAATAAGATTTAAATTCTCATCATGAGATATGATATCGCTTAAAATAAAATACAAATTATCTCAATCAAAACATTTTCAAAATATTAATTAATTGAGAAATACCTTGATATTCCAAAATGATATAAAACTTAGGAGCTTCGTCGTTACCAATTTTTACTAAAACCCATCACCCAAATCTAAAAACCGACTCTCCTTTGATATTCTCCTAGATACATACAATTAAATACTAAAATTCATTTTCGCCAAAAAATATTTTTCCCTGATCATTTTTCATTAAATTCATTTTACCTTGAAAATGCATTTCTCATACCCTTAGGTACGTATGATTGCTTATGGAAAATAGGAGGGAAAATATTTTTCCATGAAAGATGTGATTTTTTAGATGTGTAATTACATATTTTCCCTAAAATTTATTTTTCTTTCCAAATAGATTTTTCACCCTTGGCAGGAAAATGTTTTCCTACACTTAGGCAAATTATTTTCCAACCTTCTAATGTTATCCTCCCACTTGAACTAAAACCAACTCCACGTAAATCTGTTTTGAAGTGACATGAAGGATCAACTTGAAACAAGACATCACATAGAGAATCTATAGTGGGACCTAATGACATAATACAATAATAAGATAGTGAAGATGTGTACAATCAAGGTAATATGAAGCCACCTTTAAGTGTTACGGAGGTTATCTCCACTTGGGGCAAAGGTTGTAAGAAAAGTGGGAAACTTGAAAAGTAGTCCATCTCTAGTCTTCAAAGAGGTTAGGAAAAATTATTTAATATAATCTAAGATATTTCTAGATAATGAATTCTTATTTTTATACAATTATTTAAGTTGGTAATTGTTTTCTTCAAATATTTGCTCATTGACTTTAATATCTAGGGAGAGGTTCGGATGACTCATGAAAAAACATTTGATTTGAAGAGTGTATGTTAGGGTTGTCAATGGATGCTTATTGGTTCGGATACAGCAATATCCGAATCCGAATTCAAAATTTTTATCTGATATCCAAATTCGAATTCGAATCCAATGGATGTTTTAAAATTCTATCCTAATTCGAATCCGGTTATCCTATTGGATATCAGATAATATCCAATTAAAATTCGAATAATTTGTATGTTAAAAAAAAACATAATTTTTCCTTATTTAATTGATTTTTTATTATTTAAAAAATCAATTATATATTATACTATTTATATAAAAAATAAATCAAATAAAATAATATATATTATATAATATTCGAATATTATCGGATTCGAAATGTTGATATCCAAATCCGTATCCGATAAGGATTCGAATATATAAAACTATTCGATTTCGAATCCGATATTTGAAAATTTCGGATAATATTCGATTTTTCAAATTTGAATTTGAATTTTCAACTATCCATTGACACCCCTAGTTAAAACCTATGTGATGTTTTGGCCTCATTGACCTAAGTCAATTGACTTTCATGATTTTAGTTTCTAAAGTGCTCATGAATTCTATTATATAATAGATATCAATTTTAAATTGAAACCCAATGTCATTAGAATTATATTTTTTAAGGAATTAGTAGGAGACCTTGATAGATAGGAAACTTATCAAAAAATTAATATAGGCCCTCAACCTTCATCTATAAAAAGGATTGGTTAATCCCATATTAAAGTTGTGGAAAAAGGACACGAAACGTTATATCCACCAATCACAAAACTCAACCAATTCAAATAGAGAGAAGGGAGTAGGTGAGCCTAGAAGAAAAGCTCAATCCGATTAAGGTTTCACAAAACATAAGGAAAGAGAAGATTAAAAGAAGCGTATTCAAAAGCATTGGATTAAAGGTTTAGTGATGACACAAGGTAAGTAATGATAACTTGAATTAGATTTTTATTCATGAATAATTGTTTGAGATATGTGTTTGATTGATTCTATTGTGACAAAATAATAGTCGTATTGAGATTTGAATGTATAAAATAATCATGTGGTATCAAAGCTAGGTTTTGAGTTTCCATATATTGATTACCATTCATGGATAAAAAATTTCAATGACTTATAAAATTTTTGTGACAATTTCTTTGACTCACTATGTAACCATAATTGTTGATTTTTCATAGTTTTTTTTTACATATATATATGAATTATTTTTATTTTATCTTAGAATTCAATCACATATCGATTTGGATTTCTGATTTAATATTGGTTGAAATTTAATTTTGATATTTGTTTGGATTTTTTTTCGTTTATTTATTTATTATTGTTATTGGAATTTTGATTTTACATGTATATTTAATTTCTAATTTTGGTTTTACATGTATGTTAATTTTCAATTTTAGTTTTGATTTCTAATTTCGATTTTCCATGTATGTTAATTTCAAATTTTGGTTTTACATATATATATATTTTAAATTTTGATTTATACATGTATGTTTAATTTTCAATTCGGTTAATATATGTATGTTAAGTTGCCAATTTCGATTTTGTGATTTTGATGTGATTTGTATATGGTTCCAATTTTGATTATTGACATTATTTTGTTTTGGTACATAAGATTAGGATAAAATAAATTGATGTTTTATTTTAGGATTCTTAGCCAATTGACCCTTAGTTTTGACATTGGACTTTTATTATCAAAACATTATATCATATCATATTAGTGAAATATTAAAGTTTGATTTAACCAATCTTGTAATATTATTAAATAATTTAGAAAAATATAAATTTCTTAATTTTGTAACTGTCAAAGTGGCCTTAATTAACAATAAATATGAGTTTTCTAATTGTATTAAATTTGGTCATCGAGGTGAACAATAATATTTACAATTGCAGATTTAATTAAGAAAATGGAATTAGTCCAAAAGAGAATTTCATTTAACTAATTAAAT
The DNA here is from genome assembly GCF_017979445.1 of Akebia trifoliata. Taxonomy (NCBI): domain Eukaryota; kingdom Viridiplantae; phylum Streptophyta; class Magnoliopsida; order Ranunculales; family Lardizabalaceae; genus Akebia; species Akebia trifoliata. Next base: position 32,665,499 of record NC_141377.1, on the reverse strand, counting down.
TTTAGATAAGATAATATAATCTACCTAATTTAACAGAGTTAGGAATGGATACCCAGAGGTAACAAAACTAACTGAATAAATTATATAAATTATATTAGTCTTATAAGGTGAATAAAATTAGTCTTTACTCTTATATGACTAAACAATGAATATACTTAGTTTAACCCAAATGATAAATTTATGTGATATTAATGAGTTCATCATTATTTAATATAACTCAAAATACTAATTAGAGCATTGTTCTTATAAAATTTCAAATCATAGTTCGTTGCATTCTCATGCATTCACTGTCCAATCTTTATCGTATTGAACTTTTTAGAATATTATGAGTACATCAAATTCACTCTAAAAATTTAGGATCTTAATCTAGCGATCATCTCTGCAAGACCTACATACTTAACTAAGAGCAGTACGATAGAGCAAAAATACTTGTTTTTCGCTTGAAAAGATTGAATAGGTTTACTTTGATGTTCATGGGGATGGTTACCGCTAACAATGTCAAGACTTCCCTACCTCTGACTGACAGTGCGTTTGAGTACTTGAAGAATGTAGAAGAAAAGTTTTAGTTGAATTTTATTTGATGGTTTATATAAAATAAATTTAAATTAGAGTTATGCCCAGTCTTTAATTTCCTTACATTCGAATAATAGTTTGAAATGTGGCATGATGAATGAAAATTCCTCAATCTTGTGGCATAAATGCCTGAGACACATCTCGAGAGTTAGTATAGAGAGATTAATGAAGGACAAAATTTTAGATAATTTGGATTTCACAGATTTCTCGATATGCGTGGATTGCATTAAAGGAAAGCAAATCAGATATACTAAGAAAGGACCCACAAGAAGTAAAGAACTCATTGAGATGATACACACTGATATTTGTGGACATTTTTCCACTACATATTTGAACGGAGAAAGATATTTCATCACATTTATAGATGACTTTTTTAGATTTAGTTATATCTATCTAATTCACGAAAAATCTTGGTCTATGAATATCTTCTAAATATACATAACTGAGGTAGAAAGCCAGTTAGACAATATGGTTACATAGTTAGGTCAGATATAAGAGGTGAATACTATGATATATTTAATGAATCAAGTCAGAACCCTGACCCTTTTGTTAAATTCTTATAAAAATTAGGTATTTGTGCATAATATACAATACCTGTAATGCTTCAACAAAATGGTGTAACTAAAATGCGTAACTATACACTTATGAACATAATTAGGAGTATGTTGAGTCATTTAGTAGTTCTAGAATTTTTGTGGAGAGAAGCATTAAAAACCGTAATAGACATTTTAAATAGAGTTCCTAGTAAAATAATTCCTAAAACTCCATTTAAGTAATGATAACATGAATTAGATTTTTGTTCATGAATGATTATTTGAGACATGTGTTTAATTGATTCTATTAGGACAAATAATAATCGTATTGATATTTGAATGTATAAAATAATCAACAATGTAAACATGAAATCCAACATTTGATATTGATACATATCTCAATAATACACATCTTAGAGATATTTATCTTGAATAGGGGCGGAGCTTGGATTCTTTTTTAGGGGTGGCAAACTATATTAATGATTAAGTCGTGCTGGAGTGAAATTAAAATTATCATCATTTCACACATGATTAACATGAGGTGTGCACATAACCATAGATGCTTCTCACTCATATCTCGATGAAAAGCATATGACATATCCACATCAACAATGTGTGAAATGATGTCAATATTAATGTCACTTCAGCATTTTCCTTAAAGATTAAGTTTTAATCCTTGAAGATCATGACCTTTTTGGGAGAGAAAAGTCAAGGGTTTTAAAGTTAGAATTTGAAGAAAAAAAGCATCAAAGTCATTTCTCATTAGTCTTATAGAAGATTCAAGTTAAGGTTCTTCAATTTAGAAACATAGGACATCTCATATTCACCAAAATGCTTGCATGCCCTTGACGTTAGTCTTCTACATTAGGCTAATGCAAAATGACCTCAATACCTCATCTTCAACATGAAACCAAATTTTTTTCAAAATTAGTCATCTTCTACCTCTTGGGTAAATTTTGTAAAATTTGTTTTAATCTTCAACTCTAAGAATAAAATAAGATTTTTTTTTAGTAGAAGATGAGGAGAATTTTAATTTTAATAGAATTGTCTACAAGTGATTTAGGCCATGTTCAAAACGATGGATAGAAGATGGAGTTAAATAAATTAAAATTAATTTACCAAGAGGTGGGAGAGCTTGATGATATTTAATTTTAGTAAGAAAAATTAAGGATTTTTGGCTACAAAGTTGAAAAATGAGGATATCTAGTTTTTTTTTTATTAGTTTAGATTAGCAGAGAAAAATAAGGTTAAAGGGGCCATGTCAAAGTTTCCAAACCCAAGGGTATTTAAAATATTCACCAATTTAATTGAGGGTTTCTACATCATCCAAATTTTTTGAAAGAGTGGGGACAACAAGGTCATAGTGGGCATGTCATTTAGATGACTGGTGGGGTATTTAGAATTAATATTCACCCAACCCAAAGGTGATGTCTAAGTCGGGCAAAAATTGGAATAGTGAGGTGGGCAACACAATCGCGCGAGGGGGAGTCATCAGTTTGAAGTATGGGGGGATTCAAAATTTTAACCAAATTCTAAGGGTGTCTGAAATATTCAAAAATTTGAGGGGAGACAATTGCCCCCTTTGGCTCGGCCCTGATCTTGAGGAAAAATCTTATCCATTGGATTTTGTGTTTATACAATCAGGATCATATGTTTTTTCCATGAGTAATTCATCAAGAGTAGTCCAAACTATCACTCTTAAAGAAAGGTGTTTTCTACAAAATACCCTATCAAGTGAACAGCTCTCACACACTCGTCTTTGTAACCCATCTTAGATTTTTTTTTTTTTAAGTGATTGAAGAAAAACAAATAAAAATATTATTTTACGGTGAAGCATAATCTTCATTCTGTAAAAATATTTTTATAACAATAAAATATATGAACTCTACAACAAAAACCAGAATTTCGTTCCTATATTGACACTTCACATTGCAATAAAGACAACACCTCTCACAATTCACTTCGCTTCAATAAAAACCTTATTCATTTCCAATGTTTAATAAGTTTCTTCCTCTCAAACATAAAATTGGTCCGCTAATTCATATTTACTTCTCAATGCTTTGGTTAATATTTGAGATATCTCCAACATCTTCAAATCTATGTCATTCCTTCCTTGACATGGTCCAGTATAAGGGATAAATAGAAAATGACGAAAGCACTCCATCTAACCCCTTGCCAAGAACCTTAGGGCCTGTTTGGATACCAGGAACAGAATTACTGTTCCAAAGAACAGGAGTTGAAGTACTTTGTGGAGGAGCTGAAAAAGTAATTTTGTGCAGAAAGGGCGTTTGGCAATCAACTCTGTGAAGTACTGGCAGAAGTACTTTTGTGCTGGAAGTCTGTTTGAAAACCATACTGACTTCTCATGACTTCTAGAAAAAAGATCAGAATACCCTTATATTATACCAGTTACTGTTTTTTATTTTTTAGTGTCATAATATGCCTTCAAACTATACTGTTTTTGACATTTTAACTATAAATTTTAATATAATATAATATAATATAATAAATATTAATATAATGTGTTTAAATCCATTATATTCAAAAAAAATTTTAAAAAATTGACAGACTGTCTTTTAGTGTCATAATATGCATTCAAACTATATTGTTTTTTGACATTTTAACTATAAATATTAATATAATATAATAATATTTTAAATATTAAATATTAATATAATGTGTTTAACTATAAATATTAATATAATATAATATAATATTTTAACTATTAAATATTAATATAATGTGTTTAAATCCATTATACTCAAAATTTTTAAAAAAATTTAAATATTAATAAAGGTTTCTTTCGTTTGATTTAAGGGCAAATGAATTAGGAATATTTTCACAGAAAATTAATAAAGTTAAGGGTATTTTGGTAATACGAACCGTTAGATTTTGACTCCCCGCAAGATGAGTTTTGAGAAATAGGTTTTTTCGACTTCTTCACAAAGAGTAATTTCTTGCTCTTGCGCGGAGTAACTCTTCGAAGGAATTGTTCATCCAAACGCATCCAAACGACTTCTAACTCTCCGCAAGAGTCAGAAGTAACCAAGGAATCCTATCCAAACACCTACTTAGATTTTTCCACAAAAAATTATCATCTTCAACCTTTCATTTTTAGAATATAAAAAAATGATTTAATTAAAAATCTTTCATTTTACTTTTAGAAAATTTTGATTTCTTGTCGGAATACATATAGTCTTTAACTTAAAAATTTCTTTATCATTGATATAGTAGTTGAAACAGTAGAGAAAATAGAGTAATTTAATGGAATCAACAATACAACAAGGGGTTCTTGGACTCCCTTAAGATTGAATGAGGAATGAAACTTTACAAACTTAATTTATCAACTAGTGGTTCACTAAATAATATTAGTTAGGAAAATATTTTTTCCTTTGTTCGATTCCACAGTACCAACCTCTATGATTGAACGAGGAAAGAGAATTTAGAAACTCACAATTTACAACCGTGGAAGAGCACACCACAATCGTTTGCAACCTTCCTAGTGTTTGGATTGTCGGAAAAGCAAAGACATCGTTGTGTCGCAAACATTTGTGGAGGACAAACATGTTTTACAAAAGACCAACACAAGCAAAAACAATAGTACTAATTCAGAGACTTTAATCTTCATCTTCATCTACCTAATAATGGAAGAAAAAACAACAAAATCTTTAAAGGAGATTTGAGGGAGAAGAGCTGATAAGAGAAAGAGTTGGGAGCTAGAGGTCTCTTTGTCCAGTTTATAGATGGTGAAGGGTAGGACAAAGTCAAGTCAGTACGCAAGTGCATGGAAATTTAAACAAGTAAGATTAGTCTAATAAATTGGTAGGACTACAAATCTTACTTACTAAGGGCTGTTGGGCCCACATTGATTGTCACAATCGTAATCCAACACTTCAACGACCAAGATTTCATGGTAAAACTCATATTTTAAAAATCATAAAATAAAATAAAATAAAAAAATAAATTGGGGTTGATCTAAGGTTTTGAAAATAGGACGGCCATCAAACTGTCAAATTTAAAATAAAATTTAAATGGTGAAAAAATTACTTTTTTTTAAAGTACTTGAAATTTTGCGAGCTGCATCCCATGGAGGAAAACAAACATGGTAGCCAACAAGTGATTCAGTAAGAGCTTAAACCGCACCTTATTCCTTATCGTATGAATATAAACTGTATGATATTTTTAACTTGTTAAAAATATACAAACAAAAAATTAATTGAGAAAAAATGAATTTTAATCCCTCTTAAATTTCATAGGTTTATAGTTATAGACACACCATTTTTACATTCGTCCAATTTCTCAACTTGTTATACTGGTTACTGTAAATTCCTAATGATGAGTAAAGAATGATGGAGAATCCGACAACTTGTGCAATACTCACTACGTGAAAACTGGAAAATTTGACATAAAAATTTGAAGGGCCAAGGCCTACGAATTTTAGATATTGAATTTTGACGGTCTAGGACCATCGAAATTCTTGATATTCCCATATTTGACAGCTTAGAGCTATCAAATTTCTCTCATCCTTCATTAATTTGATAATTTCGGCTCGTCAAAAAAAACATTTGACAATGAAAAATTTGACGCCAATTTGACCCTTTTATCTATCGAATTTTATGAAATTTGATGGCCCAAGGCCATCAAATTTAGGCTTTTTTCACATTGTGGCTCTCTAATCCTTTTCCAAATTCCCAACTTTCTAACCACCTTTCAAAATCCTTTCTTTAAGTTCCCAACTTCATCATCCATTTTTTTGAAAGAGTGGGTACAACAAGGACAAAGTAGATAACAGATGGGGTATTTCAAATTAATATTCACCCAACCATAGGTGATGTCTAAATCAATTAGAGGGGGGCAAAAACAGGAACTTTGAGGTGGGCAACACAATAGGGGGGGCAAGTCATCAGTTTGAAGTATGGGGGATTTCAAATTTTAACCAAATTCTAATGATGTTTGAAATATTCAAAAATTTGAGGGGAGACAATTGTCCCCTTGGCTTCACCCCTGATCTTGAGGAAAAATCTTATCCATTGGATTTTGTGTTTATACAATAAGGATCATATGTTTTTTCCATGAGTAATTCTTCAAGAGAGGTGTTTTTATCAAAATACCCTTTCAAGTGAACACCTTCACACACTCTCGTCCATGTAACCCCATCTTAGATATTTTTAAAGTGATTGGAGGAAAACAAGTAAAAATATCTTATGGTGAAGCATAATGTTCATTCTGTAAAATCATTTTTATAACAATAAAATATATTAACCCCACAACAAAAAATGGATTTTCGTTCCTATATTGAATCTTCGCATTGCAATAAAGAAAAAACGACCATTTATTTTATTTAGGTAATCCACCAGATTCTTAGTCTATTCAACACCTCTCACATTTCACTTGGCTTCCCATACCAACAAACGCCTTTTTCATTTCCAATGTCTAATAAGTTTCTTCCTCTCAAACATAAAATTGCTTCGGTATTTCATATTTACCTTTCAATAATACACATCTTAGAGATATTTATCTTGAATAGGGGTGGAGCCTGGATTTTTGTTTAGGGGGGCAAACTATATTAATGATTGAGTTGTGTTGGAGTGAAATTAAAATTGTCATCATTTCACACATGATTGACATGGAAGTGTGCACATAACCATATGTGCTTTTCACTCATATCTCAATGAAAAGCATATGACATATCCACATCAACAAAGTGTGAAACGATGTCAATATTAATGTCACGTTAGCATTTTCCTTGAAGATAAAGTTTTAAAGTTTGAATATGACTTTTTTGAGAGAGAATAGTCACGAGTTTTTAAGTTAGAATTTGAAGAAAAAAGCAGGTAGGTCATTTCTCATTAGTCTTATCGAAGATTCAAGTCAAAGGTCTTCAATTTAAAAACATAGGGCATCTCAAATTCACTAAAATGCTTGCATGCCCTTGACCTTAGTTTTCTACATTAGACTAATGCAAAATAACCTCAATACCCTCATCTTCAACATGAAACCAACAAATTTTGCAAAATTTGTCATCTTCTACCTCTTGGGTAAATTTCGCAAAATTTGTTTTAATCTTCAACTCTAAGAATAAAATAAGATTTTTTTTTAGGTGGAAGATGACAAGAATTTTAATTTTAATAGAATTGTCTACAAGTGATTTAGGCCATGTTCAAAATGATGGATAGAAGATGGAGTTAAATAAATAAAAATTAATTTACCAAGAGGTGGGAGAGTTTGATGATATTTAATTTTAGTAAGAAAAATAAAGGATTTTTTGCTACAAAGTTGAAAGAATGAGGATATCTAGTTTTTTTTTATTATTATATTATTAGAAAAGAAAAATAAGGTTAAAGGGGCCATGTCAAAGCTTCCAAACCCAAGGGTATTTAAAATATTCACCAATTTAATAGAGGGTTTCCTACATCATCCGAATTTTTTTAAAGAGTGGGGACAACAAGGTCATAATGGGCATGTCATCTAGATGACTGGTGGGGAAGTTCAAATTAATTTTCACCCAACCCAAAGGTGATATCTAAGAGGGCAAAAATTGGAATTGTGAGGTGGGCAACACAATAAGGGGGGGGAGACAATTGCCCCCTTTGGCTCTGATCTTGAAGAAAAATCTTATCCCTTGTGTTTATATAATCAGGATCATATGTATTTTCCATGAGTAATTCTACAAGAGTGGTCCAAAATATCTCTCTTTTTTTTCTCGAAAATACCCTTTCAAGTGAACACCTCTCCACACTCGTCAATATAGCCCCATCTTAGATTTTTTTTAAAGAGACTGAAGAAAAACAAATAAAAATATCTTACAGTGAAGCATAATCTTCATTCTGTAAAAATATTTTTATAACAATAAAATATATTAACTCCACGACAAAAAAATAGAATTTGGTTCCTATATTGACATTTCACATTGCAATAAAGACAAAACGACCATTTATTTGATTTAGGTAATCCATCACAATTCACTTGGACCATTTATTTAGTTTAGGTAATTCATCACAATTCACTTGGGTTCCCATACCAACAAAAACCTTATTCATTTCGAATGTTTAATAAGTTTCTTCAAACATAAAATTGTTTTGGTAATTCATATTTACTTCTCAATGCTTCGGTGAATATTTGAGATAGCTCCAACATTTTCAAATCCATGTCATTCGTCCCTTGACACGGTCCATTATTAGAGATACATAGAAACTTACGGAAGCACTCCATCTAACCCCTTACCAAAAACCCTTGATTTTTCCACAAAATATTATCATCTTCAACCTTTCATTTTTGGATTAAAAAAAATTGATTTATTTAAAAATCTTTTATTTTACTTTTAGAAATTTTCGATTTCTTGTCGGAAAACATGTAGTCTTTAAGCATTGATATATTTGAATTTAAAAGGTTCACTTAAAAATCTATTTATCATTCATATAATAGTTGAAACAGTAGAGAAAATGGAGTAATTAATTTAATGGAATCAACAATACAACAAGGGGTTCTTGGACTCCCTTAGATTGAACGAGGAATGAAAGTTTACAAACTTAATTTATCAACTAGTGGTTCACTAACTAGTATTAGGAAAATATATTTTCCTTTTATTCGATTCCACAATACCAACCTCTATGATTGAACGAGGAAAGAGGATTTAGAAACTCAAATTTAACAATCGGGGAAGGGCACACCACATGCGCTTGCAACCTTTCTAATGTTTGGATAGTCAGGCAAGCAAAGACATCGCTGTTGTTCCCTTATCTTACTGCAGCAAGCGGGAGATGGGGGCATCCCGGAGTTGACTGCCTCATTGCAAGGGATCAACTCATTCTTGTCGCAATCACGTTTCTGGAGGGCCGCACACGTATTGCAAAAGAGGGACACAAGTAAAAACAATAGTACTAATTCAGAGACTTTGATCTTCATCTCCATCTACCTAATAATGGAGAAAAACCAGCAAAATCTAGAAAGGAGATTTAAGGGAGAAGAGCTGATAAGAGAAAGATTTGGGAGCTAGAGTTCTCCTTGTCCAGTTTATAGATGGTGAAGGGTAAGACAAAGTCAAGTCAGTACGTAAGTGCATGGAAATTTAAACAAGTAAGATTAGTCTAATAAGTTAGTAAGATTACTAAGGGCCGTTGGGCCCACATTGATTCACAATCGTAATCCAACACCTCAGCCACCAAGTTTTCATGGTAAAACTCATATTTTAAAAATCATAGAATAAAAATAAATTGGGATTGATCTAAGGTTTTGAAAATGGGACGGCCATCAAAGTGCCAAATTTAAAAGGTGAAAAATAACTTTATTTTAAAGTTCTTAAAATTTTGTGATATGCATCCTATGAAACAAAATAAACATGGTAGCAACAAGTGATTTAATAAGAGCCTAAATTACATGTTGTTCCTGATCGCATGAGCATAAACTATATGATATTCTTAACTAGTTAAAAAAAAATATAAATAAAAAAAATAATTGAGAAAAAATGAATTTTAATCTCCCTTAGATTTCACAGGTTCGTAGCTATAGACACACCATTTTTGCACTCACTCAATTTCTCAACTTGTCATCTTGGTTGCTGTGGATTCCTAATGATAAGTAAAGAATGATATAGAACTCGATAGCTTGCGCAATGCTCTCCAATCCTTTTCCAAATTCCCAACTTTCTAGCTATCTTTCAAAATCCTTTATTTAGGTTCCCAAGTTCCTAATTCTATTTAGAGTCCCCGATTGGTTTGACGACATTCCCAGACTTTGAAAATTTCACACTCATAGGTTCGCAACATGAGAATCTTGAAATCACCAAATACGCATAGAAATCATGCTATGCTAGGAAAACCACACTTCAGAACATAAAATAATCATTCTGGAACCCGACGAAACTTTACACAAAAAATGGAATTTTTTATTTATCAAAGTGCTCCCAATATCGAGACCACCTAGAAATCACGTTACACCTAGGAAAGAAATTTCGAACACAAAAAATGATCATAGATAAATCATTCAACGACTTTCCGTTAAACTTTTCAATACAAATGCCAAATTAACCCCCCTTTGTGGGTTCCATACCCATTCCTTATTGAAAGAAATTGCAAAATTTTAAATTAGAAATCTTGAACCAAACATTAAAAATATTTAAGTAAAAATATTTAAACAATCTTAATTATAAAAAATAAAAAAAAAATTAAACCAACAAATGAACAAATAAATTAATAAAACCAACAATAAAAAAAAATAAACCAATAAATGAATAATTCAAATTTTAATAACTCTTTAAAGAAAAATCATTAAATGTGTAACAAAACAAACAATTAAACAATGGTGAGACCAACCCCATTTTGGCCCATTAATACTTAAAGGGACCACGTTGGTAGAGGTTTAATTTATATATATATATATATTAAATGCCTAAGTGAAACCAATTTAAAATAGAAGGACAAAGTTTTAAAGCACTTTGATGTATCCGAACCTAGGTAGATCCCCAGTCACTAAAACAAAATACTTTATTCTTTAAAGATCTCACCGTGATTTTAACCTTGGTGGATACATTTGTTTATATAGAGAAAGTGAATAAAGATTACAATTACAAGAGTTTTGATAAGAGATAACTACTTGATAGAATTGAACTGGATATTTCGATTCAAACACTAGATCGGGAAACACTTAACGGTTAAATCATAATGTCAGTTGTTTGATCTTGAGAGCTAATGAATCGAACGCCCAAGTCTTTACTATTTGACTTTCTCCCGAATAAAATGAAAAGCAATCTCAATGTATACCAGATTGACCTTGAGAAAAGTGGCGTCAAGGTTGTCGCATCAAAGAGTTGGTGGTCTAATTAGGGGAACATGTAATTCATGTAGAAGAGATTGGATCCACATGATTTCAACAGTAGCAAGTGCAAGACCATGTACTCAGATTCCATACTTGATCGTGAAATTGTAACTTGTTTTCGAGAGCTCCAAGAGATAAGGTTGGGTCCAAAATAAATGCAATAGCCACTCTGGGAATGATAATTATCAGGGTATCCAACCCAATCAACATCAAAGTATGCATTGAGATGAAATGATTGAGAAGGTCAAATCATAATACCATAAACAACTATATTCTTGAGATATTGCAAAATTCTTTTGACTATAGTCCAATTATCTGTTGTTGGATTTTGTATAAATTGACAAACTTTATTAACTAAGAAAGAAATATCTGGCTGGATTAATGAAAGGTATTATAGTGCATCGTATAGATACGTAAGTTTCGAAATCTTTTTTTTCAGAGGTTTGATCTCATCTACATGTATATTAATTTCCAATTTCGGTTTTGATTTCTAATTTTGATTATATATACATATATATATATATTATATATATATATATATATATATATATATATATATATATTATATATAATTTTCAATTTTGGTTTATGCATATATGTTTAATTTCAATTTGATTAATACATGTATGTTAAGTTGCCAATTTCGATTTTAGGATTTTGATGTTATGTGTATATGATTCAAATTTTGGTTATTGACATTGTTTTGTTTTGGTATACAAGATTATAGTAAAATAAATTGATATTTTATTTTAAGATTCTTAACCAATTGACCGAATTTTCTTCCATAACATCTGGGTTTTCTGGATCTGAACTATACTTTCCAGAAATAAATTTGACTAAGGAATTCATAGTAATTTCACAGATAAATTTTCCGGACTGTCAACGATTTATTCCCAAAGACGGCTCAGCTGGCCAAGGGGGATACGCGACTTAGGTCAGACGAAAATTTTCAAATGAATTTACTGGGAATTACTTTGTCAAACTAATCTCTTGATAGTGGCTCTGATACCATTCTACTCAGGATCTTTGTACAGAAGTGAGTTCTACTTCAAATTTTGAAACAAATTTTACTGTAAAAGTAATTTTAAATATTCTTGTCTAATTTCAAATAGTCTTTGATAATTTTCTTCATATTCTTCATCTCTTGGTCTATTTTCTCGAATATAAGACATATGTATATTGTATAATTCTTGATAATACATTTTCAGAATTTCTAGTCTTTCTTTATTATTATAATTGTAACGAGGCATCATAAACAAGATAAAACTGATAAAAGTAAATAGGACAAACTATTAAACAGGCTTGTTTATAAAGACTTGCTTACAAAGATAACTTACTTACAAAATAGAAGCTTGGAAAATACTGACTAAAAGTTTGAAAATTAAAAGATTACCTAAATAGTTTTCTTTTCTGGAGATGGTGGAAAAGTGATCGGTTTCGTGAAGAAGGCTTTAAGATGGTTGGCTGAAAGGTTGATTCCAAGGAATTTCCAGGTGCTTCCAATTGAAGTTTTCTTTTCTTTTTATAGAACACGGACTTGAAAAATTTATTTTAAGTCCGAATAGTTTTTGGTTTGGATTTTGACACTTGGATCTTACTTTTGGATTAATTGATGGGTGATGGGATTTTCTTTTTGAAAGTAAGAGATGGAACAATAATACCAATAGAAAGGTCACTACAATTTGCAAACAAATTTCCTGACGAAATAAAAGATAAAAAGCAGTTACAAAGATTCCTAGGAAGCTTAAATTATATAAGAGACTGTTGATGTTTTCTTGATGAATCTTGAACATTCTTGACATTGTTGTTGATGTTTTCTTGATGAATCTTGAACATTCTTGACTGTTGGTCTTGTTGACTTTTTTGGACTTCTCATAATTCTGAAAAATGGCATGGAGGAAGGATGCCTTCACAATCATCTTCATTGAGAGGTGTGAAGTCTTCACAAGGATCTTCATCTTCATCTACTTGAGACAGTGCTTCTAGTAAATGCTTGCGCATTTCGGCTTTTGAAGAGGCTCCTGCTAGTTTGGATTGCAACTGTGACTTGGATAAGGGAAAATCTGAAGAGCTTGGTGCAGTTATTCTTGACTGTTGAGGATGACTGTGTAACCATGCTGTTACACCAGCTTTAGTGGCCTTGTTGAATTGCAGATTTACCCACCATTTAACTTTGAATTTTCTAGAAAATGCTGGTAATGGATGAAATTGAGATATTGAACCTATGCAATATTCCCAGCAACAAATCCATGCTAGGGAAAATTGAGCAAAGAAGGTTAAAAGATTGGGAGTTTGGCTTAGATGTTCTGGAGTTAAGAAATTCTGGATGAAATACTGGAATCCTTCTTGTACTGGTGCAGGGAGAATGGCTGGGATTGGTCCATATTGATTCCACCAGTCCGCAAACCAGTTTGGAAATTGGATCTTGATTTGGTTATTGAACAGGAAAAATCAAGAATGGTTGTATTGATCATTTTGGAAAGTAAAAGTATTGAACCAGGCCTTTTGGTAGTCCTAGTAATTGTAATACTGAGGATTGAAAGGTTGGGAAAATTTCTTCATAGTATTGGGATTTTGTCCCCAAGTTGTGAGGGTGAGTATTTTTAAGATTTGACATTTAGAGTGGGAAATTCTATTAGGATCATTTTTATCTGGAGTATGGGTAATAAGAGCAGAATCTTAATCAACGAGGATGAACTCATAAAATTTTTGGGTCTTGGTATGGACAGAGGAGATAAAATGGTTCGGTTTGACAAAGATTGATTGTGCAATTGTTTTTGGACATGACTTCTCTAATTCTGGTTCTATCGTCATTATTGGGCTTAAATTGGGCTTGTAAATGTATTGAGGCCTTAGAGAAAAAGGAGAACTGGGTTCTTGTTCTTGATTGGAGGTGGTTGGATATGTTTTCGTTGAACTTGGACTTGTGGTTCCTAAGACTTGAAATCTATTTGACAGGTTGCTTGGAGAGCCAAATTGAAGAGGATTAACTGGAGTTATCTTGGTTGGGGTAGATGCTGGTGTGGCGGTTGCCATGGCATATGAACTCTTGGTTTTGGGTTTTATAGGATTTTCACTCATCTTGTTTTCCTTGCAAAAATTCTCTGGTAAGAAAATCTGGTATAGAATTAGCTTCTCCTTTTATATATTCTATTTTGAAATCAAATATAGATAATATAGCTTGTCATCTTGCAAAAATATGTTTTGAAGCAATATTTTTTACATCCTTTTCTAAGACAAACTTTGCTGATTTGCAGTCTATTTTTAAAACAAATTCTTGATTGAGCAAATCATCTTGGAATTTAGAGATGCATAAAACAATGGACAAGATTTCCTTTTTGATTGTAGAATACTTTTGTTGTGTAGGGTTCCATATCCTCGAGGTATACCTAACCAATTGTTCTTGTTTTTTGCCTGTTTCTTATTTTAATATTCCTCCATAACCTATATCACTTGCGTCAGTTTCTACTATTTTTAACAATTGTGGGTCTGGAATGTTTAAGCAAGGTAATTCTTGTAATCTTATTTTTAATTGTTTAACAGTTTCTGTGTGTTCTTTATTCCATTCTGGCGCCTTTTTTCTTAGTCTTTGAAATAAGGGTTTTGCTATGATATGAAGATTGGGGTAAAAGTCTCTTATATAATTTAAGCTTCCTAGGAATCTTTGTAACTGCTTTTTATCTTTTATTTCGTCAGGAAATTTGTTTGCAAATTGTAGTGACCTTTCTATTGGTATTATTGTTCTATCTTTAATATTATGTCCTAAGAATTTAATTTGAGTTTGAAATAAAATTATTTTTGGGGCTGATATGACTAGTCCATTAAGCTTGATAGTATTGACAAAGGCTTCTAAATGTTTCCAATATTGTTCTATTGATTTTGAATATATAAGGACATCATCTATATAGACTATAATGAATTTTGAGAATGGATTGAATATGTCATTCATAATCTTCTGGAATTCACTAGGGGCATTTTTTAATCCAAATGGCATTACATTCCATTCATAATGTCCAAATGGTACTGTGAATGCTGTTTTATACATATCTTGTTCTGCTATCTTAATTTGCCAAAATCCTGATTTCATATCAAATTTTGAGAAGATGGTGGCTTCATATAACCTATTTAGTAAGTCTTTTTTATTGGGTATTGGATATCTTATCCATCTAAGGGCATTGTTTAATAGTTTATAATTGATTACTAGTCTAGGAGCTCCTCTTTCTATTTCTGAATGTTTTCTAACATAGAATGCGGGGCAGCTCCAGGGAGAATTACTTGGTCTTATTAGGTTCTTTTTTAATAGATCTTGTATTTCCATCTTGCAATATTCTAAATCTTCTTTTTTCATTTGAATGGGCCTGGCTTTGGTTTTGATTTCTCTTTCAATAAAATCTGGTTCATATGGAAGGGTAACTTCATGTTGTTTTCTATGCCAAAATGCATTTGGTAATTTTGAACATATTTCTTTTTCGAGGATTTCTTTGTGTTTTTGTATTCGTAATTTTAATCCTGGGTCTTCTAGTTGTTTTTTGATTTTTAATGAATTTATTTCTTGTTTTAAAAACTTTACTTGTTTCTTTTTTCTATCTATTAAATTAATAGTTTTTGTGATAACCTTGTTTTTTATCATATGTAGTTCTTTTTCTTGGGGTTCTTCTATAAATTCAAAATGTACTTCTTGATCTAACAGTCTGGATTTTATTCCTTTTGAATCTACTATAAAGGGTTGAATTAAAGCTAAAAAGGGTGTTCCTAATATTACAAATTTTGTTAGATTTTTTACTAGAATAAAATGGGTATTTATACAGATTCCTTGGTTACAGACATGGACATTTGTTAATTTATATTTTATTTTTAAACTTGAACCATCTACTGTTGACACTCCTTCTGTAGTTTTCTCAAAGTACTTTGTTAGTATTATCCCTTCTTGTATACAGTTTAAATCTGCTCCTGAATCTATCAAGGCAACAATTGTTATGGTAAACTCTCTATTTATTACTAACTCAATGTTAACAAACCACTTTTGATATTGGATCTTGTTGATTATCTGAATAAAATGTTGTTCTTCTGTTTGTTCTTCTTCTTGTATTACTTCTTTTTATTTTAGCTTGTTAAAATTCAAGAGATCTATTTGTTCTTGTTGTCCTTTGTTTATTATGTGTAATCTTTTTATTTCTTCTTTGATTTGGTTTACTTCTCTTTACAAGTCTTGGATAGTTACTTCTTTTTCTGGTGTTTTAATTCTCTTGAATATTTCCTGAAGATTATATCCTTGAAAGTCTGGGGGTTTTGTGTCTTCTTTCTTTATTGTTTCTCTTAATTGTAATAAGTATCCTTTTTGTAACTCTGGGTCTTTTATTTTGTCTATGTAGTCAAATAATATTCTTTGTTCTCTGGTTAAGGTATTTATTGATTTACACTTACAAGTTGTATTACAAAATTGTAGTGAATGTTTTGATTCTTCTTGTTCACTAGAACTTGGTGTTGTTTCTTCAACTGTTTCTTCTTGGCTACTACTAGTGTTATTGTAATCAGAATTTATCATCAAGTTTTCTAATTGTTCCTTTAAATCTTTGTCTATTTCTAGCTCATTTATTTTTTGCTTTACTTTACATTGGTTCTTGTAATGTCCTACTTTTCCACATTTGAAACATGTAGGTATCTTTTTCTTTTGGTTTGCTTGTTTGAAACGTTCAAAAGGTTTCTTCTTCCGTTGCTTAGGAGTTTTCTTATAATAAGTTTGTTTTGGTTTGATTCTGTTTTCATCCTTGTATCTACTATATCAGGGGCGAAAAGATTTTGAACGTTTGGAGAGTTTGGAAGGAGAAGATTGGAAAGGTCCTGAGTAAAATGGTATTAGAGCCACTATCAAGAGATTAGTTTGACAAAGTAATTCCCAGTAAATTCATTTGAAAATTTTCGTCTGACCTAAGTCGCGTATCCCCCTTGGCCAGCTGAGCCGTCTTTGGGAATAAATCGTTGACAGTCCGGAAAATTTATCTTGTGAAATTACTATGAATTCCTTAGTCAAATTTATTTCTGGAAAGTATAGTTCAGATCCAGAAAACCCAGATGTCTTGAATATGGAAGAAAATTCTATTACAGATATTGAAACAAGTTTACATAATTGGAATATACCAAAGGTCCCGATCAAAAACATTTATACAAAAGGGAATTTCCTCACCAAAACAGATTATACAATAAAAACTTGTGAACAAACAATACCTCTGTTAGCTGACCATCAAACAATAGAATTATTCTCAAAAGAATCAATCTTGAGACATCAACAAAAACACAAATTTTTACACATAGGATTAATTCAAGTAGGAATAAAACCATTGACAAGAATAGGATTAAAAGCTTCTGTCTTATTATGCCTTAGAGACAAGAGACATCTTAACTTTACAGATTCCTTATTAGGTTTGGTAGAATCAAGTCTTTGTGATGGACCAATATATTTTGACAGTTTCCCCAATTTCACAGTAGCTTTATCAGATCCAGGCATAATGAAAGTTTTAAGCCTTAATATACAAACTTCAGGATATAGTATGATACCAGGATCTCAACCTTTAGCTTTAGTATTTAGAATAGTATACAAAACAATGACTACAACTATAAACCCAGGAGCACTGTCAAAACCATCTTTAGAAGGAGAAACCATTTTATTACAAAGTAATATATATAAGTCTAATAAATTAGTTCCCAAAAGAATCTCATGGAACGATGTCCAACTACCATCAACATGAAGTCTAACTGGAGAAGGTCAATTACAAATACCGGAGAATAAAGAACCAGAGTCAATAATTCAATATCCAGATGGAAATATAGAAATAAATTTCCTTCATTCAAAAGATCGATCATACTTACAGATGAAACAACCTCAGTAACCACAATAGCATTAACAGAAAATCTAATTCCAGCAAGAACATCTTTAAGTAGAGCTTCTACTAGCAAAGATCTAAAGCTCAAAGGAATCAAAGATGAAACAATTCCAGCGGCATATTATCATGACCCTAGAAAATTAAAAATTCAATCTCCCAACTCTTCCCCTACACAATCACAAATGCAAGATGACTTACCCCAAATTCATGTAATAGAAAAAATAGAATTCAAACCAAACACTCCTCAAATAGAAATAGAATATCTCCTTTCAAAAGAAAAAATAGAATTTGAAGAAAGATCAGAAAATTTTCAAAAAAAGTTTGGAAATACTATTATGAGCACATAAATGAAACAAAGAAATAAATCTCTTTCTTTACATGGTATAATAAATATTTCAAGAAACCAATACAAAAAGAAATTGATGTCATAAAGTTAAATCTATGGGATGTTCTCAGATTAGGACAAATAGAATATATACACCCTCCGCCAATAAATGAAATAATAATTCCAGTAGATAAAGACACAGTAATAGGATCACCCTATAAGGCAATAACAATCAAAGAATTAGACTTGGTATCCACAAGAAAAGACATAGATAACATAATGAAACAAAATAATTATAGAAACAGATATCTCAATTCAATTGGAGAACAATTAACAAGAATAGAAAACAATTATACAAAACCCACAGAAGTAAAACAAACACCTGTGATAGATCAACCAAAAAACAAGACTCCCCTATTTACCCCATATGAAATACCAGAAAAATTAAGGATAACAATTCCAGATAAGCAGGAAATGCTACAAGAAATAAGCGAAAAATTAGCCAAATTAAACTTAGGAAAAGGTAAAGAAATTACAGTAGTAAATAAAATATCAGTTGGAGAAACAAGTTCCTCAGAAGACGATGAAGAACAAAAATATACAACAAAAGATCTAGACCAAATCTCAAACCAATTCCAAGATGAAGTCAATATGGCCTCTACCATCCATAGAGCAAGAAGCAGACCTAATTTTCCAAATTATTATAGTAGACCTACACCACTAGACATAGGATACGAAGAAAGAAACATGATGACCCAATCGATATATGATGGAAAATCCTTATATGAATGGAACATAGATGGCTTGACAGAATACAATATTATAAGTTTACTACAAGAAATGACTATGGTTGGCACAGCTGCACAACCATATGCATCAGATCACCAGATAGCTCAAAGATTAGTATCAGGATTTACGGGCCAATTAAAAGGATGGTGGGATCATTATGTCACCGAAGAACAAAGAAACTTCATTCTTACCAAAAATAAAACAACTGAAACAAGAATCCTAATAAAAAATGAACAAGGTCAAGATATAGGAGATGCTGTCAATACCCTCATACTAGCTATAACAAGACATTTCATAGGAGACCCAGATCCATATAGAGAAAGAACCTCAGAACTATTAACAAATCTTAGGTGTCCAAAACTCCATGATTTCCGATGGTACAAAGATGTATTTCTTACCAAAGTAATGCAAAGAACAGATTGTGCACAAAGTTTCTGGAAAGAAAATTCCTTTCAGGATTACCTACACTTTTTGCAGAAAAGGTTCGTGTCAGAATTAAATCCCAAAACAATGGCACAATTCCATATGATAACCTCACCTATGGACACCTCATAGCTTATATACACTCAGAAGGACTCAAACTCTGTAATGATCTTAGGCTCCAAAACAAATTAAAACAAGATAGATATTCCTCCAGAAAAGAACTAGGTCAATTCTGTGAACAGTGTGGCCTTATATATATATATATATATAATTTTCAATTTTGGTTTATGCATATATGTTTAATTTCAATTTGATAAATACATGTATGTTAAGTTGCCAATTTCGATTTTAGGATTTTGATGTTATGTGTATATGATTCAAATTTTGGTTATTGACATTGTTTTGTTTTGGTATACAAGATTATAGTAAAATAAATTGATATTTTATTTTAAGATTCTTAACCAATTGACCATTAATTTTGGCATTAGACTTTTATTGTCAAAACACTATGTCATATCATGTTAGTGAAACATTAAAGTTTGATTTAACCAATCTAATAAATATTATTGAACAATTTAGAGAAATATAAATTTCTTAATTTTTTAACTACCAAAGTAGCCTTAATTAACAACATTTATGTGTTTTCTAATTATATTAAATTTGATCATTGGGATGAATAATAATGTTTATAATTGCAATCTCAATTAAAAAAATGTGATTAGTCTACAGGAGAATTTCATTTAACTTATTAAAGTCTGGGTAAGATAATATAATTTACATAATTTAACAGAGTTAGGATTGGATACCCAAAGGTAACGAAATTGACTGACTAAATTATATGAATTATATTAGTCTTATAGAGTGAATAAACTTAGTATTTACTCTTAGATGAGTGAACAATAAATATACTTAATTTAATACAAATGATAAATTTATGTGATATTAATGAATTCATAATTATTTAATATAATTCAAAGCACTAAGTAGAGCATTGTTCTTATAAAATTTCAGTTCTCAGTTCGTTGCGTTTTTATGCATCCACCGTCCTAATCCTTATCGTATCGAATTTTTTAAAATGGTATGAGCACATTCAATTCACTATAGGAGTTCAGGATCTTGGCCTAGCGTTTATCTACAAGACCAATAGACCTAACTAAAAACAGTACGATAGAACAAGAAAGCTTGCTTCTCGTTTGAAAAAAATTGAATAGGCTTAGTTTGATGTTCAAGAGGATAGTTATCGTTAACAACATCAAGACCTCCCTACCTCCGACTAACAGTGCATTGGAGTACTTGAAGAATGTGGAAGAAAACTTTTGGTTGAATTTGAGATTTTAATTGATGGTTTATATAAAATAAATTTAAATTATGATTATGCCTAGTCTTTAGTTTTTTGCATTCAAATAATAGTTTGAAACGTAGTTTGATAAATGAGAATTTCTCAATTTTGTGGCATAAATGTCTAAGACATATTTTTAGAGCTAGGATAGAGAGATTAATGAAGGATAAAATTTTAGACAATTTGAACTTCATGGATTTCTCGGTATGCGTAAATTGCATTAAAGGAAAGAAATCATACATACTAAGAAATGACCTACAAAAAGTAAAAAACTTCTTAAGATCATACACACTAATATTTATGGACATTTTTCCACTACATGTTGAAATAAAAAAAGATATTTCATCACCTTTATAGACGACTTCTCTAGGTTTGATTATATTTATCTATTTCATGAAAAATTTCAGTTTATGGATATCTTTTAGATATTTACAACTGAGGTAGAAAGACAATTAGACAAGACAGTTAAAATAGTTAGATTAGATATAAGAGGTGAATACTATGATATATTTAATAAATGAGGTTAGAACCGTAACCCTTTTGCTAAACTCTTAGAAAAGTTAGGTATTTATGCACAGTATATAATGTTTGGAACACCTCAACAAAATGATGTAACTAAAAGGCGTAATCGTACACTTAAGAACATGATTAGGAGTATGTTGAGTCATTTAGCAGTTCTAGAATTTTTGAGAGGAGAAGCATTAAAGACCGCAATATACATCTTAAACAGAGTTCCCAGTAAAATAATTCCTAAAACTCCATTTAATTAACGATAACTTGAACTAGATTTTTGTTCATGAATGATTATTTGAGACATGGGTTTGATTGATTCTATTGGGACAAATAATAGTCATATTGATATTTGAACGTATAAAATAATCAACAATGTAAACACGAAATCCAATATTTGAGATTGATACATATCTCAATAATACACATCTTAGAGATATTTATCTTGAATAGAGACGGATCCTGGATTTTTGTTTAGGGGTGGCAAACTATATTAATGATTGAGTCGTGCTGGAGTGAAATTAAAATTGTCATCATTTCACACATGATTGACATGGAGGTGCGCACATAACCATAGATGCTTTTCACTCACATCTCAATGAAAAGCATATAACATATCCACATCAACAATGTGTGAAATGATGTCAATATTAATGTCACTTCAGCATTTTCCTTAAAGATTAAGTTTTAATGCTTGAAGACTTTCTTAGGAGAGAAAAGTCAAGGGTTTTTTAGTTAGAATTTGAAGAAAAAAAGCATGGAGGTCATTTCTCATTAGTCTTATAGAAGATTCAAGTCAAGGGTCTTCAATTTAGAAACATAAGGCATCTCAAATTCACCAAAATGCTTGCATGCCCTTGACCTTAGTCTTCTACATTAGGCTAATGCAAAATAACCTCAATACCCTCATCCTCAACATGAAATAAAAAATTTCACAAAATTAGTCATCTTCTACCTCTTGGGTAAATTTCACAAAATTTGTTTTAATCTTCAACTCTAAGAATAAAATAAGATTTTTTTTTAGGTGGAAGATGACAAGAATTTTAATTTTAATAGAATTGTCTACAAGTGATTTAGGCCATGTTCAAAATGATGGATAGAAGATGGAGTTAAATAAATTAAAATTAATTTACCAAGAGGTGGGAGAGTTAGATGATATTTAATTTTAGTAAGAAAAATTAAGGATTTTTGGCTACAAAGTTGAACAATGAGGATATCTAGTTTTTTTTTATTAGTTTATATTATTAGAAAAGAAAAATAAGGTTAAAGGGGCCATGTCAAAGCTTCCAAACCCAAGGGTATTTAAAATATTCACCAATTTAATAGAGGGTTTCCTACATCATCCGAATTTTTTTAAAGAGTGGGGACAACAAGGTCATAATGGGCATGTCATCTAGATGACTGGTGGGGAAGTTCAAATTAATTTTCACCCAACCCAAAGGTGATATCTAAGAGGGCAAAAATTGGAATTGTGAGGTGGGCAACACAATAAGGGGGGGGAGACAATTGGCCCATTTGGCTCTGCCCTGATCTTGAGGAAAAATCTTATCCATTGGATTTTGTGTTTATATGATTAGGATCATATGTTTTTTCCATGAATACTTCTTCAAGAGTGGTCCAAAATATCACTCTTAAAGAGAGGTGTTTTCTCCAAAATACCCCTTCAAGTGAACACCTCTCACACGCTCGTCTATATAACCCCATCTTACACTTTTTTTTAATGCAACTGAAGAAAAACAAATAAAAATATTTTACAGTGAAGCATAATCTTCATTCTGTAAAAATATTTTTATAACAATAAAATATATTAACTTCACAACAAAAAAACATAATTTCGTACCTATATTGATACTTCACATTGCAATAAAGACAAAACAACCATTTATTTAATTTAAGTAATTCATCACAATTCACTTGGACCATTTATTTAGTTTAGGTAATTCATCACAATTCACTTGGCTTCCCATGCCAACAAAAACCTTATTCATTTCCAACGTTTAATAAGTTTCTTCCTCTCAAACATAAAATTGTTACAGTAATTCATATTTACTTCTCAATGGTTTGGTGAATATTTGAGATATCTCCAACATTTTCAAATCCATGTCATTTGTCCCTTGACATGGTCCATTATAAGAGATAAATAGAAAATGATGGAAGCACTCCCCTTACCAAAAACCCTTGATTTTCCCACAAAAAATTATCATCTTCAACCTTTCATTTTTGGATTAAAAAAATTGATTTATTTAAAAATCTTTCATTTTACTTTTAGAAATTCTTGATTTCTTGTCGAAAAACATATAGTATTGAACCATTGATATATTTGATCAAGTGATGTAACTTAAAAGGTTCACTTAAAATATCTTTATCATTGATATAATAGTTGAAACAGTAGAGAAAATAGAGTAATTTAATGGAATAAACAATACAACAAGGGGTTCTTGGACTCCCTTAGATTGAACGAGGAATGAAAGTTTACAAACTTAATTTATCAACTAGTGGTTCACTAAATAGTATTAGGAAAATATTTTTTCCTTTTATTCAATTCCACAATACCAAGCGCTACGATTGAACGAGGAAAGAGAACTTAGAAACTCAAGATATACAATCGGGGATGGGCACACCACATGCGCTTGCAACCTTGCTAATGTTTGGAATGTTGAAAGAGCAAATACATGAGCTTTGTGCCCTTAACTTACTGCAGCAAGTGGCAGATGGGGGCGTCCCATAGTTGATTGCCTCTTTGCAAGGGATCAACTCGTTCTTTCCGCAAGTCCGGGACACACACGTTTTACCAAAGAGCAACACAAGCAAAAACAATAGTACAAATTCAGAGACTTTAATCTTCATCTTCTTCTACCTAATAATGGAAGAAAAAACAGCAAAATCTTTAAAAGAGATTTGAGGGAGAAGAGCTGATAAGAGAAAGAGTTGGGAGCTAGAGTTCTCTTTGTCCAGTTTATAGATGGTGAAGGGTAAGACAAAGTCAAGTCACCAGGCAAGTGCATGAAAATTTAAACAAGTAAGATTAGTCTAATAAATTGGTAAGATTTGTACAAAGGGTCATTGGGTTCACATTGATGGTCACATTCGTAATCCAACACCTCATCAACCACCAAGATTTCATGGTAACACTCATATTTTAAAAATCATAAAATAAAATAAAATTGGGATTGATCTAAAGTTTTGAAAATGGGATGGCCGCCAAACTGCTAAATTTAAAATAAAATTTAAATAGTGAAAATTAACTTCTTTTTTTTTAAGTTCTTAAAATTTTGTGATCTACATCCCATGGAGGAAAACAAATATGGTAGCTAACAAGTTGTTCAGTAAGAGTCTAAACTGCATATTGTTCCTTATCGTATGAGCATAAATTACACGATATTCTTAACTTATTAAAAAAATATAAACAAAAAAATAATTGAAAAAAAAAAAATGAATTTAAATCTCCCTTATATTTCACAATTTTGTGGTTATCACCATTTTTGCACTCGCTCAATTTCTCAACTTGTCATCCTGGTTGCTGTAGATTCTTAATGATGAGTAAAGAAGGATGGTGAACCTGACAGCTTGTGCAATGATGTCCAATCCAACTTTCTAGCTATCTTTCAAAATCCCTTCTTTAAGTTCCCAAGTTGTTAATTCTATTTTGAGTCCTCGATCGGTTCGACGACATTCCCAAACTTTGAAAATTTCACACTCATAGATTCGTAACATGAGAATCTTGAAACCACCAAATATGCATAGAAATCGTGCTATGATAGGAAAACCACACTTCAGAACATAAAATAATCATTTGGAACCCGACCAAACTTTACACCAAAATGGAATTTTTTTTGTCAAAGTGCTCTCAATATTGAGACCACCTAGAAATCACATTACACCTACAAAAGAAATTCCGAACACAAAAAATGATCATTTGAGATTAGATAAATCGTTCAACGACATTTTGTTAAACTTTTCAATACAAATACTAAATTAACCCTCATTTGCGGGTTCCATACCCATTCCATATTGAAAGAAACTGCAAAATTTTAAATTAGAAATCTTGAACCAAACATTAGAAATATTTAAGTAAAAATCTTTAAACAATCTTAATTTAAAAAATAAAAAAATTAAACCAACAAATGAAAAAAATAAATGAATAAACACAATAGATTCATACGGACTTGTTATTCAAGATATCCTTCGATATTCCCCCTCAATTTCAACCGTCTATTAATGACAATGAACTTGTTAACGTAACACACTAGATCAGGAAACACTTAAGGGTTTAATCATAATGTCAGTTGTTTGATTTTGAGAGCAAATGAATCGAATGCCCACGTCTTTACTATTGACTTTCTCCCGAACAAAATGAAAATCAATCTCAATGTATTTGGTACGGGCAAGGAATACCAGATTGACCGTGAGAAAAGTGGCATCAAGGTTGTCGCACCAAAGAGTTGGCGATCTAATGAGGTGAACCTATAATTCCGGTAGAAGAGATTGGATCCACATGATTTCAACAGTAAAAAGTGCAAGACCATGCTACTTAGATTCCATACTTGATCATGAAATTGTAGCTTGTTTTCAAGAGCTCCAAGAAATAAGGTTGGGTCCAAAATAAACACAATAGCCACTTTGGGAACGATGATCATCAGGGCATCCTACCCAATCAACATCAAAGTATGCATTGAGACGAAATGATTGAGAAGGTCGAATCATAATACCATAACCAACTGTATTCTTGAGATAATGCAAAAAAAATTTTATTGCAATCCAATGATTTGCTGTTGGATTTTGTATAAATTGACAAACTTTATTAACTGAGATAGAAATATTTGGATGAGTTAATGAAATGTATTATAGTGCGTCGTATAGATACGTAAGTTTCAAAACCTTTTTTTAGAGGTTTGAGCTCATCTACAGGGGTTAAGGAGTCGACACCATTCAATTAAGGTATGAATTGGCACCATAAATGAGTTTTAAAATTTTATTTTTTTCTTGGCTTGTAGTAACTATCATATCCAAAAGATAAAAAAGAAAAAGAAATGTATACCTAAAAAACTAAGGTAAGGAGGTTTGATTGAGGGACATGGAAGGTGTTAGACACATTGTCCCTCTCATCAAAGGATGGTTACCATATATTGATCATAAGTGAGATTAGAAATCATTTTGGATTTCAAAAATAGAAAAAGTTAAGAAGTAAAAGAATTATAATTCGATTTACAAACTAGAAAAATTAAGATGATAAGCAAGCCATACACTTTGGTGTATGCTTGTTGGATTTTTTTTTTTTTTTTTTTTTTTTTTTTGAGCTTGAGACATTAGTGGAAATCCACTTGGATTCCACCATTTTGAGCCCCAAGCCTCATTTTCTACTCATATTGATCTAAGAGGATCTACATACATAGCCTATAGTAATTTGAGCATAATTTTGTTATACAGACTCAAAATTTGACGATTCCAAAAGCATTAGAAAGATGACTCAAAGGGCTATGCGATTGAATGCCCAAGTGTTCATTTTATTAAGCGTAACTTATAGAAGCATTTCGGCATCGTTTATCCCTCCAAAATCATGGTCAAAGTTCGACTTTTTGTTTATGGAATCTTTGACTGTGAATAACTCTAGCATGATCATGATTCTGAAGTTAAGGCAGAAGAGAGTTTTAATGTACTTACGATTCTTAATACAATTAGAAATTTACTATTTTTAGACTTACTATAAATAATATTTACTATTTATAGTAAGTATGCAATTAGAATAGGATTTGATTTCTTTTATGTAAGAACGCCAATTAGAGTAGGATTTCGTTTCTTTCTTCTCTTCTAATTATGTTGGTAACTCTATTTGGAAGAACAAGAAGTAATAAATAAATTTTTTTCTCTAGCAATTTAATTTATTATTCATATGAGATGTGTTTGGATTACATATACTCCTTTAGGATTCTTTGTTTATTGGTTTTACCCTTAGTCTATGTCCATGACTTAGACACAATCTATTACAGAACTAAACCTTCATACATGAAATTTTGTCCTTATGGGACTGTTTTGTTGGCTTAGAGAGTTAAGTGTAGTAAATCTAAGTAATTTTTTGTATTTTAACTCTTATCTCTTTTAAAATAGGAAAATGTGATATGTGTGCATATGGTGTATGCATTAGGGGTTCTCATTGAAACTTATTACATGATGTAATAGAGGGAAGATTACCTCATGTAGAGGAATTACCATTTTTCTCCTCAACCATGAAAAGAAAAAAAAGCTAAACTAATAAACATAAATGATAGTTTGCAAAAGTAAATGAAATTAAACTAATAAGTGTTTGGAAATTAAATTCTTACTAAGAGTTTGTTGATGACTTATAGAGGGTGATTACCTCTCAAAGAGGAATTATTCTCTACCCCCAAGTCTCAAGCTATAGAAACCTTAGACGTACATTATGCATAAAGTAAGACTACATGCAAGTAAAAGAAGGGCATTAGATAGAAGTGGGGGAGTGAGATGGGGGTATTACATAATGAAAAATTGAAAAATAAGCCTTCTTCCCAACATGGTCTTTTTGTCTTTCTTCTTTCGTTTTTCTTCTTGGTTAAAGCTCTTGGGGGGTTGAGGAAGGATTTGGGGGATGTTTCTGTCAATTTTTGTCAGTCTGTAATAGAAGATCCCAGTCAATTGGGGTATATCATCATTTTGAATTGGGACCCATTGAACCTTATAAGGAGCCGTTTATTACGATCACTGGGGAAGCTATAGTGGGACACATTGCATGTTATGATAAATAAGATATTGGAGGTGTTATCTCCTCTTGGGGCAAACACAGCACATGGTGAAAAATGGGACTAAAGGAAACTTGCCAAAGTCATACTATAACAAATAACGTTGAAAAAGCTTTGACAAACACAAACCTCGAGTTCATATGGGTTGGACTCAGATCCGAACCGCTTTCACCCATTCAATTAGGGTATGAAATGGGTCAAATCTGTATTGGGTTTAGGTATACACAATTTTGACTTTTTGATTGGATTTTCCTTTAAGGGTATGTTTGATTGCACATGAAAAATAGGGTGGAAAATCAAATTCCATGGAAAATGACATTTTTCAAGTGTTTGATTGCACATGGAAATGGAAATTCATTTTCCACCCCAATCAAAAAGTCCACCAAAACATGGATTTCACTTTCCCACCCATATGGGTGGGAAAGTGAAATCCACCCATATTTTCCATCCCCAATTCTTCCCCACTCATATCTTCTTCTTTCCTACCACCACCACCACCATTATACTAACCTCGTCGTCATCGTCATCACTGTCGTCGTCGTCGTATCTGTCATCATCATCTCCGACCACCTTCTCTCTCTCTCTCTCTCTCTTCTTCTCCATCCCTCACCTCCTCCGTCACCACCACCACCACCTCATTTTCCCTCCATCTTTCTCATCATCTTCCTCACTTACCTCCACCGCCGCCACCATCACCATCACGTTTTCCCTTCTTCTTCTTTACTTACCTCCACCTCCATCATTACCGTCGCCGCAGTCCCCGTTGTCATAGCCGCCGCCACCACCACCACCGTCTCTGTCGTTGTCACCGCCGCCACTTCCTCCCCCCTCCCTCTTCCTCCTCATCTTCTCTTCTTTTTTTTCTCATAATTTTTCCATGAGTTTTTCCAAGTAAAATCAAACAATGGAATTTGATTTTCCAATCCTACCTATGTTCCACCACTATTTTTTCATGGATTTCAAATTCCATGGAAAATCACTTTCCATGCAATCAAACATACCCTAAGAGTCCAAGTCGGTCGTAACCCGAATCTTTGAGATAAGACGTGGTTCTAGACATAATGAAATGGAGGAGCTAGATTTTTTAAGTCGATCCTAATCCTTGGGAATAATGCTTTGTAGATGACATTGCCTATCCAAATCATAGATAATTGAACCATAATATGTTGTAAGAACCCCAAAATTGTGCAATACCTGTTTTTAAAAAAAATACTTCATAAAATGTAGTAAATCGAGAAAAATAAAAAACTCGGGAGAACAATTGGAATTTCGAGAAATCTTCAACAGTTGAGAAAATCAAGAATATTTCAATAGGGGGATCTTAAAGGCTAAAAGTTATGGCAGAACCCCCCTCCCCACCCCACCAATTTGCAGAATATTTCCCAACAATATTCAAGATAGGCTTTCAAATGCAAGTTCAAAGGGTATCAATTTATCTTTTCAGAATTTACCTTCTTCTTACACCCTAGCAAAAATTCACCTAAAAGTAAAATATTTTGTAGGTCATTGCTATTTTAGTAATATTTTTCACATGACAAAATTTATAACATTCTAAGATTAGGAAAAAAAGATCTTAGCGTTTGAAAATTGGAATTTTGGTCAAATAACTAAAAATCATGTTTTGTTCTTAAACTCAAAAATTAAATTTTGATTTGAGAGTATTATTATTAGATCAAATGAGATGTATTCTTGTATTTAATGTATATAAATTGTATCATTCTAATGAAAGAAAATTTTCAATAGATGGAGACCCCTTGTCTTACTTGAACCCTAATGGGTTGTGACCAAATATGAAATTCAGTCACTAATTTGAAAGATATCCACTCTGCTAGGTTAATCATGGCTTTTCAATCGCTTTTCAACAATCTCCTTGATAGCATATTAGGTAAAACCTCAGGGACTGAACATTCAAACTCAATCATTAGTAGCCCTATAGTTTTACACTCGAAAAATCTACCTCCAAATATCCCAAAATTGATTCTATGAGTTCCCAACACTTGTAGACACCTTAAAGTATTCCAACATTTCTAAAAATCCCTAAATTACATGAAATCTCTTGGTGTAAGCCAGATTGGAATCATAATGTCTCTAGACTCGAAGGTCCTTCAATGGACTTTGCAATTGTAAACATGGTTTTAAAATTCGTCCGAGACCGAGATATATTGCCCAAGTCATCTCGGTATCAAGCATAGATTAGACGGACGGACAAGTGGAAGGATATTTAAAATCCCACGTTCATTTTTCTCATTTTTAAATCGGAAAACTCGCATGAGATAACTTGGTAACTGGCATGGACAAGACGAGATACGAAATCAAGTTTTAAAACCATGATCATAAGAGCATTTTACTTGTTTTGGTGTAATACTACGGAAAAAAAAATTCGATTTACCATGGGCAATTATTTATAAATATAACAATGTAACTTTTAATTCCTCGATTGAGAATTAAGATCAACAATAAATTATTCAAACTTGAGAATAAAATATCTCACATTCTCTTCATATTTCAACTTTAGTCAAATTAGTGTGTTTATATTTACTTCAAATATATATTGGTTTGTTTTTAATTAGACTATTAATTTTATTTTAAATAAAACAAATTTATTAGTTGAAGGAGACACGATTCTTATCAGGTCCTTATGATGGCTACCCAACCCAGAACCGGACACTAATTATATCAGGTAATCGGGTACCCATTGATACTCTTAATCCTAATCGAAGCTCAATCAATGTAATTAATGGTTGGACTGAGTCAAATAAAAATTCACCCAATAGACCTAATTCCCAAGTTCGACCCCACCCATAAACCTGAATCACACCTAATCATAGTCTCTTGATAGCCCTACACATTGGTGAAATATAGGATTCGGTCTATTATGTTTGGGGAAAGTTGGGTTGGGGTTGTAGAATTCAATTCCTACCCATAGTTAGAATCAAAATTTGACTAAAAATAAGAAACACTGCAAGACCCATTTCTTATCATTTTGAAAGTGGATTTGAAAACACTTTGAATTAAATGAATTTAGACATAATTGATTGAAGGAACAGGATTCATTCAGCTGGTATTCTTGGGATATGAGCACCTTAATTTTATTTACTTCCCCATATTCTTAAGAAGCTTTGAATTTTATGAATTGTTTTTTTTTTTTTTTGGCTCTTTTGTTTGTTCCCTGCACTACGTCAAAAAAGCCCAAATTTGATACTTGTTTAGCGTTAAAATCGGCGGCCTAAGTCTGTCGTTTGTTTTTGGCCAGCCCAAAGCCCTCGTTTAAGGCCCAAGACAAATTTTGTCGGCCTTAGCCCACGAAGTTAAGCTGTTCATCGTCTCTCAAACTAACTGTCTTCAAACCAAAAAACTGAGATCGTCAATCTCAGACTGATTGTCTTCTTCGAACCAAAAAGTTCGCATTGCTATCTATCCGATTGCAGAAACACTGAGGAAACTTCGGTGTAAGGTTTTGTAAGAAAACATACTCATTTACAAGCTGGTTTTGTAAGGTTGAATCGAATTTGTTGAAGAAACCCTAAGAACGAGAAGAATTTTGAAGGTGAGAGTTGGGAGAAGAACTCACGGAAGGACCTCTTCGAATTTGTTGCAGAAACCCTGAATACAAGAAGAATTTCGAAGGTGAGCGTTGGGAAACCCTAAATAACTCACGGATTTTTTATCCAAACACCCCAATCTCGATTGTTCTCCCATTTTCGATCGACCAATTTGTGTGCTTCGTGTACTTACTCTATTGATTGTGGTCGATCCATCCTAGCATTCAAGAACACTGAACGATAACTAGCTATTCGTGCTTGATCGATGGGTTAGAGTCTCTTCTAAGTGCTACATCTGGAGGTCAGAGCTTAAATCGAAGCTCACTCTCATCAAGCTATGTAAGTTCATCCCTCTAAAAATCCTAAAAAAGAAATCATTCAAGATTTTGAATTCGAATCGATTTCTGCTAAATTTTCATTTTGATTACTACTAAAATATGTACAAAATCTTCGTTTGATTACAGTTAAATTTTCATTTAATATACTAGGGTTCCATATTGATTGATCAATGCGGACACATCGAAATGCTGATCTAAGATGATATGGAAGTTTCTTGGAGAAATTAGAATTGTGTACTTATTTTAAATTAGGAAATAAATATATCCATCATACAGAAAATTTAGGTTTTGTTGAATTATTAGTTTGGGATCTGATATTTGACATATTGTTGTTGAGAATTGAGAATGAGCAGTTTTACCGTGTATAATTACTAATTTAAAATGAATTACTTTTTCTACTTCATCTTCATGTGTATCTCACCAATTGCATTATTAATATTGGGAATCAACCTGTATTTTAATTTTTCAAATCCACTATTAGTTCTCACTATGCCTAGAATTTATTTTTGAGATTGCATGGAGCCATTGTGTATTACATTGTTTGAATACAAGTATGATCATTAGGTGATATTTATATTCTTTGGAATAAGGCTTTGATGGTGAATAAATCTGATCATTGCATCCCTCATTTACTTTATTGAATTTCTTATGAGATTTCATCATCTTTCCAATAATAAATTTGTTGGTTATAATTCTGTTTATGTTGATAGGTCCATTGTTTTGGTTATCATTCTCATGTTCTTGTTAATTTTTAATTTTAATTTTTTTTTACTATTTTCTTCCTTCTTTGATTTTTCTGTCTCCAAAAAAGGCTGTGAATGCACCGGGTAATGAAAGAAACTCTTTGGTCTATATCTCGGTCAAGAGAAACCGATACTGTCTGGATCTATACATTTTGATACATACTAATGACGTTACATTCCTGATAAGTTGAATATTTTGAACCAAGCTACCATCCCTTGTTAGCACCGTTGCTTGTTCTTTTTGAAGACATTTCACCTTTTCCCTCCCTCTTTTCCCTCTATACCCTCTATTACTTAATTTGGTGCTTATTCTGTAAGGTTCTAATGTTTTGTATGTTTTGTTTGTTTGAGAAGTCAAAATGAAGTTACTCTGTTCGGTCATCTTTACGTTAGTGGCTCTATGATTACGTGCCTAATTCTGGCAATATACGCTATTCTTATATGTAAATCATCATTGGGATAAAAACTCTAGATGAATGAGAGCCACTACCTCTTTTGAAGTCTATCTATTGTTTGTTCTCTGTTTATATGTAACAATTACTACCCATTTATGAATTATTTGTCACATCAAAACCACACCATGTCCAGATGTCGGACAAATGTTGGCGATTGAACAAATCTTAATTTGTTCAATGTTTTGGTTCCAGATTCTATTATATATTGGCAATATAATTTTGTGATGTATATTACCTTATTTAGTTACATTCTGTTTTATGCTTTATATACTCGAATATGAATGAGTCCTTCAGGAAAAATATATATTTTGGGCCATGGAGTGCATTTTAGGGATATGGGTAATGTTGACAAAAAGAGTTTGTGTGATTGGTTTATTTGGCACTTTGTAATGGTGCGTGACATCAGACACGTCTCTCTTACATGCCTCTGTGGAATTATGAAATTTTTTATGTGCCAGATGTCAGATTTTCCCTAAAGTTGATGAAGAAAATCATTTTTCTTAGGAAAGATGATTCTTTGTAATTTCTTGTGTTATTTGAACATTGGGTAATAATAGTTTGTTCTTTTGTTTGGCTAAGTGTGACTGTTAATTAGCTGATAAGTGATAACAGAGAATAGAAACAATAACTAGACTGAAATTTATATAAACTAGTAAATTAGCATCCCTCTTGTTGTTTCTTGTGTGTAGAGATTATTAGTTGAGCTAGTGTATTTACTTAGCATATTTTGCCTCCATAATATTTGAATACAGCATTCTCACAACAAATATATTAGAGTTTTAGATATTGTACACTTGGCTTCTCAATGCTTTGGTTAATATTTGAGATATCTCCAACATCTTCAAATCTATGTCATTTCTTCCTTGACATGGTCCATTATAAGAGATAAATAGAAAATGACGAAAGCACTCCATCTAACCCCTTGCCAAGAACCTTCGATATTTCCACAAAAAATTATCATCTTCAACCTTTCATTTTTAGAATAAAAAAAAATGATTTAATTAAAAATCTTTCATTTTACTTTTAGAAAATTTTGATTTTTTGTCGGAATACATATAGTCTTTAACTTAAAAATTTCTTTATAATTGATATAATAGTTGAAACAGTAGAGAAAATAGAGTAATTTAATGGAATAAACAATACAACAAGGGGTTCTTGGACTCCTTAGATTGAACGAGGAATGAAAGTTTACAAACTTAATTTATCAACTAGTGGTTCACTAAATAGTATTAGGAAAATATTTTTTCCTTTTATTCGATTCCACAATACCAACCTCTATGATTGAACGAGGAAAGAGAATTTAGAAACTCACAATTTACAACCACAATCGTTTGCAACCTTCCTAGTGTTTGGATTGTCAGAAAAGCAAAGACATCGTTGTTGTTCCCTTAACCTACTACAGCAATCGGGAGATGGGGGCGTTCCATAATTGATGGCCTCCTCGCAAGGGTTCAACTCATTTGTGTCGCAAACACTTGGGGAGGACAAACACGTTTTACAAAAGAGCAACACAAGCAAAAACAATAGTACTAATTCAGAGACTTTAATCTTCATCTACCTAATAATGGAAGAAAAAACAGCAAAATCTTTAAAGGAGATTTGAGGGAGAAGAGCTGATAAGAGAAAGACTTGGGAGCTAGAGTTCTCTTTGTCCAGTTTATAGATGGTGAAGGGTAAGACAAAGTCAAGTCAGTACGCAAGTGCATGGAAATTCAAACAAGTAAGATTACTCTACTAAATTAGAAAGATTACAAATCTTACTTACTGAGGGACGTTGGGCCCACATTGATTGTCACAACCGTAATCCAACACGTCAACTACCAAGATTTCATGGTAAAACTCATATTTTAAAAATCATAAAATAAAATAAAAATAAAAATAAAAATAAATTGGGATTGATCTGAGGTTTTGAAAATAGGACGGCCATGAAACTGCCAAATTTAAAATAAAATTTAAATGGCAAAAAATAACCTTTTTTTAAAGTACTTGAAATTTTGTGATCTACATCCCATGGAGGAAAACAAACATGGTAGCCAACAAGTGATTCAATAAGAGCTTAAACCGCACGTTATTCCTTATCGCATGAACATAAACTATACGATATTTTTAACTTGTTAAAAAAAATACAAACAAAAAAAATAATTGAGAAAAAATGAATTTTAATCTCTTTAAAATTTCACCGATTTATAGTTATAGACACACCACTTTTATGTACACTCGTCCAATTTCTCAACTTGTTATCCTCGTTACTGTAAATTCTTAATGATGAGTAAAGAATGATGGAGAATCCGACAACTTGTGCAATGCTCTCCAATCCTTTTCCAAATTCCCAACTTTCTAACTACCTTTCAAAATCCTTTCTTTAAATTCCCAACTTCATCATCCATTGTTTTTCTAAAGAGTGGGTACAACAAGGACAAAGTGGGCATGTCATCAGTTAGATAACAGATGGGGTATTTCAAATTAATATTCACCCAACCTATAGGTGATGTCTACATCAATTAGAGGGGGGCACAAACTGGAATTTTGAGGTGGGCAACACAATTAGGGGGGCAAGTCATCAGTTTGAAGTATGGGGGATTTCAAATTTTAACCAAATTCTAATGATGTTTGAAATATTCAAAAATTTGAGGGGAGACAATTGTCCCCTCTGGCTTCACCCCTGATCTTGAGGAAAAATCTTATCCATTCGATTTTGTGTTTATACCATCAAGATCATATGTTTTTTCCATGAGTAATTCTTCAAGAGTGGTCCAAGCTATCACTTTGAAAGAGAGGTGTTTTTATAAATACCCTTTCTCGTGAACACCTTTCACACACTCTCGTCTATGTAACCCCATCTTAGATTTTTTTAAGGCAAATTTACCAAAACATGCACCACATTTTGATTATTTACCAAAACGGTAAACTGTAGCAATTAATTCCGAAAACGGTAATTTTACCGTTTTCGGAATTAATTTTTTTTACCAAATCAGTAAAAACAGTAAAATAAAAAAAAGATTATTCCGAAAATACCCTTTTTTATTGTTTGACTGAAATTACGAAAAAGACCTCTCATCTTTCATATTTCTGTTTTGGTGCCGTTTGTGACCGTCAATTTGATGAACTCACACCCAACCTACACGTTAACTGTGATGGCACCATGGATGGGTTGGAGCTCCACCCAATCTCCACCAGTTGGCTGCTTTAGAGTAAAACAGATTCACATGGCTGTAGAATGAGACTTTCTCATCCCTCCCATAATGCTTCTTCTTCATCTCCACTGGTTGCTCATGGAACGAACGGACGACCTTGATCGTCTCCTCCATTACTTGCATGGGTATTCCATGGTTGATTAGTAGGAAGAATCCCCACATGTGGCATGCTTCTTTTACTTCATCGATGATTTGTGACCATCGATTTGATGAATTCAACCCTGATAGATCGATGATGGGGGCTGTTAAGTTAGAAAATGCAGCTAATGGTTTGAGATCAAATGTCACTTCGAATGGGTGATGGAAGATTCGAGGAATAAAGGTGATGCCGGAATCAACTAGTCCTTTAAATCTGAGATGAAGACGTCTCAGATTTGGGAAGATGAGAGGAGACGAAGACATCTCAGATTTGAGAAGACGGAGAAGACGAAGTGCAGGTTTTTGTGACGGAGAAGACGAAGTGCAGAAAAGAATACAAAGAACTAGTTGGATTTGATTTATTGTAAGGTTAAAATGGTAAATGCACATGTAAAACAAAAAAGGGTATTTTCGGTATTAAAAAATTACATTTTACTGTTTTTACCGATTTGGTAAAAAAAATTAATTCCGAAAACGGTAAAATTACCATTTTCGGAATTAATTGCTACAGTTTACCGTTTTGGTAATTAATTTCCAAAACTGTACCGTTTTGATAAATTATTCTTTTTTTTTTAAAGTGATTGAAGGAAAACAAGTAAAAATATTTTATGGTGAAGCATAATGTTCATTCTGTAAAAACATTTTTATAACAATAAAATATATTAACTCTACAACAAAAAATAGAATTTCGCTCCTATATTGAATCTTCGCATTGCAATAAAGAAAAAACGATCATTTATTTGATTTAGGTAATCCACCAGATTCTTAGTCTATTCAACACCTCTCACATTTCACTTGACTTCCCATACCAACAAACACCTTTTTCATGTCCAATGTTTAATAAGTTTCTTCCTCTCAAACGTAAAATTGTTTCGGTAATTCATATTTACCTTTCAATAATACACATCTGGATAGGGGTGGAGTCTGGATTTTTGTTTGGGGGGGGGGGGGCAAACTATATTAATGATTGAGTCGTGTTGGAGTGAAATTGAAATTGTCATCATTTCACACATGATTGACATGGAGGTGTGCACATAACCATATGTGCTTTTCACTCATATCTCGATGAAAAGCATATGACATATCTACATCAATAATGTGTGAAATGATGTCAATATTAATGTCACTTCAGCATTTTCCTTAAAGATTAAGTTTTAAAGTTTGAAGATGACTTTTTAAGAGAGAATAGTCAAGGGTTTTTAAGTTAGAAATTGAAGAAAGAAGCATCTAGGTCATTTCTCATTAGATATAGAAGATTCAAGTCAAGGATCTTCAATTTAGAAACATAGGGCATCTCAAATTCACCAAAATGCTTGCATGCCCTTGACCTTAGTTTTCTACATTAGGCTAATGCAAAATGCCCTCAATACCCTCATTTTCAACATGAAACCAAAAATTTTGCAAAATTTGTCATCTTCTACCTCTTGGGTAAATTTCATAAAATTTGTTTAATCTTCTACTCTAAGAATAAAATAAGATTTTTTTTTAGGTGGAAGATGACAAGAATTTTAATTTTAATAAAATTGTCTACAAGTGATTTAGGCCATATTCAAAATGATGGATAGAAGATGAAGTTAAATAAATTAATATTAATTTACCAAGAGGTGGGAGAGTTTGATGATATTTAATTTTAGTAAGAAAAATTAAGGATTTTTGGCTACAAAATTGAAAAATGAGAATATCTAGTTTTTTTATTTATTATTATTTTAGATTAGAAGAGAAAAATAAGGTTAAAGGGGCCATGTCAAAGTTTCCAAACCCAAGGGTATTTAAAATATTCACCAATTTAATAGAGGGTTTCCTACATCATCCGAATTTTTTTAAAGAGTGGGGACAACAAGGTCATAATGGGCATGTCATCTAGATGACTGGTGGGGAAGTTCAAATTAATATTCACCCAACCCAAAGGTGATATCTAAGAGGGCAAAAATTGGAATTGTGAGGTGGGCAACACAATAAGGGGGGGGAGACAATTGGCCCATTTGGCTCTGCCCTGATCTTGAGGAAAAATCTTATCCATTGGATTTTGTGTTTATATGATTAGGATCATATGTTTTTTCCATGAATACTTCTTCAAGACTGGTCCAAAATATCACTCTTAAAGAGAGGTGTTTTCTCCAAAATACCCCTTCAAGTGAACACCTCTCACACGCTCGTCTATATAACCCCATCTTACACTTTTTTTTAATGCAACTGAAGAAAAACAAATAAAAATATTTTACAGTGAAGCATAATCTTCATTCTGTAAAAATATTTTTATAACAATAAAATATATTGACTTCACAACAAAAAACAGAATTTCATTCCTATATTGACACTTCACATTGCAATAAAGACAAAACGACCATTTATTTAGTTTAGGTAATTCATCACAATTCACTTGGACCATTTATTTAGTTTAGGTAATTCATCACAATTCACTTGGCTTCCCATGCCAACAAAAACCTTATTCGTTTCCAATGTTTAATAAGTTACTTCCTCTCAAGCATAAAATTGTTTCGGTAATTCATATTTACTTCTCAATGTTTTTGTGAATATTTGAGATATCTCCAACATTTTCAAATCCATGTCATTTGTCCCTTGACATGGTCCATTATAAGAGATAAATAGAAAATGATGGAAGCACTCCCCTTACCAAAAACCCTTGATTTTCCCACAAAAAATTATCATCTTCAACCTTTCATTTTTGGATTAAAAAAATTGATTTATTTAAAAATCTTTCATTTTACTTTTAGAAATTCTTGATTTCTTGTCGAAAAACATATAGTATTGAACCATTGATATATTTGATCAAGTGATGTAACTTAAAAGGTTCACTTAAAATATCTTTATCATTGATATAATAGTTGAAACAGTAGAGAAAATAGAGTAATTTAATGGAATAAACAATACAACAAGGGGTTCTTGGACTCCCTTAGATTGAACGAGGAATGAAAGTTTACAAACTTAATTTATCAACTAGTGGTTCACTAAATAGTATTAGGAAAATATTTTTTCCTTTTATTCAATTCCACAATACCAAGCGCTACGATTGAACGAGGAAAGAGAACTTAGAAACTCAAGATATACAATCGGGGATGGGCACACCACATGCGCTTGCAACCTTGCTAATGTTTGGAATGTTGAAAGAGCAAATACATGAGCTTTGTGCCCTTAACTTACTGCAGCAAGTGGCAGATGGGGGCGTCCCATAGTTGATTGCCTCTTTGCAAGGGATCAACTCGTTCTTTCCGCAAGTCCGGGACACACACGTTTTACCAAAGAGCAACACAAGCAAAAACAATAGTACAAATTCAGAGACTTTAATCTTCATCTTCTTCTACCTAATAATGGAAGAAAAAACAGCAAAATCTTTAAAAGAGATTTGAGGGAGAAGAGCTGATAAGAGAAAGAGTTGGGAGCTAGAGTTCTCTTTGTCCAGTTTATAGATGGTGAAGGGTAAGACAAAGTCAAGTCACCAGGCAAGTGCATGAAAATTTAAACAAGTAAGATTAGTCTAATAAATTGGTAAGATTTGTACAAAGGGTCATTGGGTTCACATTGATGGTCACATTCGTAATCCAACACCTCATCAACCACCAAGATTTCATGGTAACACTCATATTTTAAAAATCATAAAATAAAATAAAATTGGGATTGATCTAAAGTTTTGAAAATGGGATGGCCGCCAAACTGCTAAATTTAAAATAAAATTTAAATAGTGAAAATTAACTTCTTTTTTTTTAAGTTCTTAAAATTTTGTGATCTACATCCCATGGAGGAAAACAAATATGGTAGCTAACAAGTTGTTCAGTAAGAGTCTAAACTGCATATTGTTCCTTATCGTATGAGCATAAATTACACGATATTCTTAACTTATTAAAAAAATATAAACAAAAAAATAATTGAAAAAAAAAAAATGAATTTAAATCTCCCTTATATTTCACAATTTTGTGGTTATCACCATTTTTGCACTCGCTCAATTTCTCAACTTGTCATCCTGGTTGCTGTAGATTCTTAATGATGAGTAAAGAAGGATGGTGAACCTGACAGCTTGTGCAATGATGTCCAATCCAACTTTCTAGCTACCTTTCAAAATCCCTTCTTTAAGTTCCCAAGTTCCTAATTCTATTTTGAGTCCTCTATCGGTTCAACGACATTCCCAGACTTTGAAAATTTCACACTCATAGTTTCGTAACATGAGAATCTTGAAACCACCAAATACGCATAGAAATTGTGCTACATTAGGAAAACCACACTTCAGAACATAAAATAATCACGACCAAACTTTACACAAAAAATGGAATTTTTTTTGTCAAAGTGCTCCCAATATCGAGACCACCTAGAAATGACATTACACTTACGAAAGAAATTCCGAACACAAAAAATGATCATTTGAGATTAGATTAATCGTTCAACGACTTTTCGTTAAACTTTTCAATACAAATACTAAATTAACCCCCATTTGCGGGTTCCATACCCATTCCATATTGAAAGAAACTGCAAAATTTTAAATTAGAAATCTTGAACGAAACATTAGAAATATTTAAGTAAAAATCTTTAAACAATCTTAATTTAAAAAATAAAAAAATTAAACCAACAAATGAAAAAATAAATGAATAAACACAATAGATTCATACGGACTTGTTATTCAAGATATCCTTCGATATTCCCCCTCAAGTTCAACTGTCTTTCAGTGACAATGAGCTTGTCAACGTAACACACTAGATCGGGGAACACTTAACGGTTTAATAATAATGTCAGTTGTTTGATTTTGAGAGCAAATGAATCGAATGCCCACGTCTTTACTATTGACTTTCTCCCCAACAAAATGAAAATCAATCTCAATGTATTTGGTACGGGCATGGAATACCAGATTGACCGTGAGAAAAGTGGCATCAAGGTTGTCGCACCAAAGAGTTGGCGATCTAATTAGGGGAACCTGTAATTCCCGTAGAAGATATTGGATCCACATGATTTCAACAATAACAAGTGCAAGACCATGCTACTTAGATTCCATACTTGATCGTGAAATTGTAGCTTGTTTTCGAGAGCTACAAGAAATAAGGTCGGGTCCAAAATAAACACAATAACCACTTTGGGAACGACGATCATCAGGGCATCCAACCCAATCAACATCAAAGGATGCATTGAGACGAAATGATTGAGAAGGTCAAATCATAATACCATAACCAATTGTATTCTTGAGATAATGCAAAAAAAATTTGATTGTAGTCCAATGATCTATTGCTGGATTTTGTATAAACTAACAAACTTTATTAACTGAGAAAGAAATATCTAGACGAGTTAATGAAAGGTATTATAGTGCGTCGTATAGATACATAAATTTCAAAACCTTTTTTTAGAGGCTTGAGCTCATCTACATGGGTTAAAGAGTTGACACCATTCAATTAAGTTGTGAATTAGAACTATAAATGAGTTTTAAAATTTTATTTTTCTCAGCTTGTAGTAATTATCATATCCAAAAGATAAAAAAGGAAATGTATACCTAGAAAACTAAGGTAAGGAGGTTCGGTTGAGGGACATGGAAAGTATTAGGCACCGTGTCCCTCCCATCCAAGGATGGTTACCATATATTGACCGTAAGTGAGATTAGAAATCATTTTTTGGATTCGAAAATAGAGAAAGTTAAGAAATAAAAGAATTATAATTCGATTTACAAACTAGAGAAATTAAGATGATGAGCAAGCCATACACTTTGGTGTATGCTTGTTGGATATATATATATATTGTAAGCTTAAGACTTTAGTGGAAATCCATTTGGATTACACCATTTTGAGCCTCAAGCCTCATTTTCTACTCATATTGATCTACGAGGATCAGCATACATAGCCTATAGTAATTTGAGTATAATTTTGTTATATAGACTCAGAATTTGACGATTCCAAAAGCATTGGAAAGATGACTCAAAGGACTATGTGATTGAATGCCCAAGTGTTCATTCTATTGAGCGTAACTTACAGAAGCGTTTGGCATCGTTTATCCCTCCAAAATTGGTCAAAGTTCGACTTTCAATTTATAGAATCTTTGACTGCGAATAACTCTAGCATGATCATGATTCTGAAGTTAAAGCAGAAGAGAGTTTTAATGTATTTAGGATTCTTAATACAATTAGAAATTTACTATTTTAGACTTACTATAAATAATATTTACTATTTTAAGATTTGATTTCTTTTATGTAAGTATGCCAATTAGAGTAGGATTTCTCTTTCTTTGGAAGAACAAGAAGTAATAAATAAATTTGTTTTCTCTAGCAATTTAATGTATTCTTCATATGAGATGTGTTTGGATTACGTATACTCCTTTAGGATTCTTTATTTATTGATTTGTCTATGTCCATGAGTTAGACACCACTTATGGTAAAACTATAACTAAACCTCCATACATGAGATTTTGTCCTCATGGGACTCTTTTATTGATTTAGAGAGTTAGGTGTAGATTTAAGTAAATTTCCATATTTTAACTCTTAGCTTTTTTAAAATAGGAAAATGTAATATGTGTGCACATGGTGTATACATGAGGGATTTCTATTAGAACTTATTACATGGATTAATAGAGAGAAAATTACCTCATATAAAGGAATTACTCTATTTCTCCTCAACCATGGAAAAAAAAGAAAGCTAAACTAATAAACATAAAAGATAGCTTGCAAAAGTAAATGAAATTAAATTAATAAGTGCTTGAAAATTAAATTCTTACTAAGAGTTTACTGATGACGTATAGGGGGATATTACCTCTCAAAGAGGAATTATTCTCTACCCCCAACCCTCAAGCTATAGAAAACTTAGATGTACATTATATGAAAGTAAATGAGCATAAAGTAAGACTACTTGCAAGTTAAAGAAGGGCATTAGATTAAAGTGAGGGAGCAAGATAGGGGTATAAAATAATGAAAAATTGAAAAATAAGCCTTCTTCCCAATTTGGTCTTTTTGTCTTTTTTCTTGGTTAAAGCTCTTGGGGGGTTGAGGAAGGATTTGGGGGACATTTCTGTCAATTTTTGTCACTCTCTAATAGAAGACCCCAGTCAAGGGGGGTATATCCTCATTTTGAATTGGCCCATTGAACCTTATAAAGAGCCGTTTATTACGATCAATAGCGAAGCTATGGTGGGACACATTGCATATTATGATAAATAAGATATTGTAGGTGTTATCTCCTCTTGGGGCAAACACAGCACATGGTGAAAAATGGGACCAAAGGAAACTCTCCAAAGTCATACTACAACAAATAACGTTGAAAAAGCTTTGACAAACACAAACCTCGAGTTCATATGGGTTGGGCTCAGATCCGAACCGCTTTCACCCATTCAATTAGGATATGAAATGGGTCAAATCCGTATTGGGTTTAGGTATACACAATTTTGACTTTTAGATCGGATTTTGACCCACTTTTTAGAGTCCAAGTCGGTCGTAAACCGAATCTTTGAGATAAGACGTGGCTACATAATGAAATGGAGGAGCTAGATTTTTTAAGTCGACCCTAATCCTTGGGATAATGCTTTGTAGATGACATTGCCAATCCAAATCATAGATAATTGAACCATGATACTTGTTGTAAGAACCCCAAAATTGTGCGACATCTGTTTAAAAAAAATACTTCGTAAAATTTAGTAAATCGAGAAAAATAAAAAAACTAAGGAGAACAATTGAAATTTCAAGAAATCTTCAATAGTTGAGGAAATCAAGAATATTTCAATAGGGGGATCTTAGAATATTTCCCAACAAAATTCAAGATAGGCTTCAAAAGGGTATCAATTTATTTTTTCAGAATTTACCTTCTTCTCACACCCTAGCAAAAATTCACCTAAAAGAAAAATATTTTGTCGGTCATTGCTATTTTAGTAATATTTTTGACATGACAAAATTTATAAATTTCTAAGATTAGGAAAAAAAGATCTTAGCGTTTGAAAATTGGAATTTTGGTCAAATAACTAAAAATCATGTTTTGCTCTTGAACTTAAAAATTAAATTTTTATCTTTTCTAAATTTTGATTTGAGAATATTTTTATTAGATCAAATGAGATGAATTCTTGTATTTAATGTATATAAATTGTATCATTCTGATGAAAGAAAAATTTCTAGAGATGGAGACCCCTTGTCTTACTTGAACCCTAATGGGTTGTGACCAAATATGAAATTCAGTCACTAATTTGAAAGATATCCACTCTGTTAGGTTAATCATTACTTTTCAATCACTTTTCAACAATCTCCTTGATAGCATATTAGCTAAAACCTCAGGGACTGCTCATTCAAACTCAATCATTAGTAGCCCTATAGTTTTGCACTCGAAAAATCTCCCTCCAAATATCCCAGAAGTGATTCTAAGAGTTTCCAACACTTGTAGACACCTTAGAATATTCCAACATTTCTAAAAATCCCTAAATTACATGAAATCTCTTGGTGTAGGCCAGATTGGAATCACAATGT
Source organism: Akebia trifoliata (assembly GCF_017979445.1). NCBI lineage: Eukaryota > Viridiplantae > Streptophyta > Magnoliopsida > Ranunculales > Lardizabalaceae > Akebia > Akebia trifoliata. Next base: position 32,620,720 of record NC_141377.1, on the reverse strand, counting down.
CTCTAGCTCAAAGGTCCTTTGATGGACTTTGCAACCGTAAACCTGATTTTAAAATTCATCCGAGACAGAGATTTATCACCCAAGTCATCTCGATATCGGGCATGGACTAGACGGATGGACATGTCAATTATTTGAACGAAATTTAAAACCCCACGTTTATTTTTCTCATTTTTAAATTAAAAAACTCTCACGAAATGACTCGATATCTGGCATGGACGAGGCGAGATATGAAATCAAGTTTTAAAACGATGATCATAAGAGCATTTTATTAGTTGTTGTTGGTAGGAAGTAAGCTAAGCTATTATTTTTCTCTTTTTCTTTTTTTTTTCATTATCCTCAGTTTTGACAAATATCTTACTATTGTTGGGAGGTCCTCGCTCCTTAGGATGACAACTTTCATCTCGGATACTAAACCAAGTGGAGGCTCCCTAGTAGTACTAAGCTCTCTGTTGGAATTTAGAGGGTTGAATTAGAAAACCCTTTAATATTCATTTAATTGCAACCATATGGTAAATCAATCTATTAACCATAGGGTACTTAAATCCCATGTTTGCTTTATGCTTTTTACTTTATGCTTTATGCTTTTTACTTTATTGCTTTATGTTTAGTTGAATATTTTGATTTTGCCTTGAGAAATTTTAGTCCCACATCAACTAGGAGAAGAATTGAGTTGCAATTCTTAAGTAGTTGTGCTTCTAATAGCTTTAAAGTGGATAGAAGTAGTGGGTGGGCTCACGCGCGCACACGGGGGTCCAAAAGGAAAACCCATGGTTCTAATTGGAATTTGGATCCACCGATCCGAAAACTTTAATGGGTGCGCGTAGGGGGGGTGCAAATTCTCAGATTTACACCTCACGTGGGTGCGCGCAAAGGCCCGTTTTTGCTTTAATTTTCAAGATCCGTTTTTATTTAGAAACTCTAGACGTTTTTTAAATTTAAATTTTGTTTTGAACCAATGTGTTTATTCTGAATCAGCACAATGTGTCTATTCGGAACTAGTTTGTGACTGTTCTAAACAGTCACTTTCTTTTTTATTTATATCAATTGTTTAATCGATTTAAACTACTTAATTTTTCTGTTATTTTATATTCTCGAATTATCATTAATTTATTATTCGTTGTGAGAGCACACAACTTCGTCAAGTTCGAAGTTACGTTCCAATTTAGAGTACCCTTTTGGATACGTGGGTTGTTGAATCCTGCAGAACGAACGCCTACAAACTGTGGTACCGTAGCAGGGGCGAATTTCGTTTTAGGAGAGTGCTTTGTGCATGCCTCAACCATTTCTTTTTAGGTAATATTTTCTATTACATTCAATTTGAAAATCAAGATTTGTTCTAACTTCTTCTCTCTCTGCCATAAGAAATCAGTACATCAGAAATAACACTCTCTTGAGCAAGGAGGGCTTCCAACGAGTGTTTAAGTTGCTCGGGAGCAAAACCTAACTCTGAAGGGTTGTGAGATGACAAAGTCCATGACCGCTTCTCAAACAGATCAAACCATAACAGTACCTCGGGAAATTGATTCCCACCAAAACAATTTAGGTTGTCAACTTGTATCCATTCTTTTTTAAGTAAAAAAATTACTCTCCCAAGTGTGAATAAAGGATAGCACAACTAGAACCACCAAATCTGTATCAATATACCACAACTTGAACACACTCAAAAAAAAAATTAATTTGAAAATCGACTAACTCAGATCCAATCTACTTGGCCTCCTAGAATTAAACGTTGTCAACTAAGATTGTTGATGAGTCAACCACTTCGAATGGAAGGCCATCCAATAATCTCAGATTACATGTAGGTCAGGGTAAAAGGAAATCTAAGAAAAAGCTCTCAAAATTCCCTAGAAAACCCGATGAACGTTATTGTAAAAACCTTGAATCCAAGGCAAGCAAATCAGCTTGGATCCCAATCTTAAACGACTTGGATCCAGGGTAAGAAAATTATCTCGAACCAAAAAACAATTTTTTATATTCCCGCGTTAATAGAAGCTTTAGCCCATATGCCATTAAAGGATTTATACCCCTAATTTATTTATTTTTGCACAAACCTAGATACATACAATTATCACCCAAGATCACACTTTGATGCTCTAGCTACCAACAACTAAGGGGGGAGCCAGGATTTTGCTCTCGTAGGGCAACCAAAGGCCAAAAAAAAAATGTGAGGGGAAATTAATAGAGAAAAAATAATTGTGGGGGCATTAGGGACAGATTTTCTTAACAATGATTACTGTTAATTATCTGTTGCAATAACTCATGTATACTCATAAACGCCCCTAATGTAAATCCGCCCTACAAACAATTTTAGAAATTTTCTATTTAATTTTAATTTATAAAGGATTTAATTTTAAAAAATAAATTATTTATTTATTATTTTAAAGTTTCTTCTTGGAATTTCAAAAAGGTTGTTTAAAAAAAAGGTGATTGAACTTTTTAACAATTTTTGTCTTTTTATAAAATTCAAATGTTTTAGAAGGATTTGATATTTCTTTAAAAAAACATTTAGTCTTGTGGAAACTTAACTTTTTTTTACTTTTAGTTTTTTAGTCCCATATGGAATATGAGTAGGACTTGCCTCAATTTAATAAATGACTCATCACTTATAATAATAATCATTTTATTATAAAGACTCTGTTGTATATGCATATCGGCAGCTCGTTGTCGCATTCACGAACTTGCGTCATGCAAAATGACTATTTGACATTTAAGGCATTTTAGAGGCGCAATTCGCATCATCGCGAGGAGCATTAAAGGAGCTCTTTCATATTTGCTAAGTGTATCATCAAGGTTCGATCTTGACCATTGGATGGACAATCAGGTTTATTGGTGGTTCAGAGTAGTTGACCATAGTCAAGACTATATGTCAACATGGTTTGACCGCACAATGACTTGTTAATGGGTATGATCGCGAGTCAAATAGAGTTGACCGTGAGTTAATAAGATTTCTACAACTGTTGGTGTCCATTCCAAAAGAGTGTGATGATCTAAGAGGAACCCTTAGATGATTGTTGAAACAACGGTCATGATGCATATCCAAAAAGATATTATAAATTCAGAATTTTAGAAATTATTTCAATACACTAAAAATTATAGAGTTCTTGTATATTTAAATTTCTCTTTCACTTCTTTTTTGGGCATAATTTTTTAATGTTCAGATCTCTTCCTGTTAGTGCAAAAAAAAAAAAAAATTGGGAGATAACAGAGAGATTGGGCTTTATTGTATCCTGTGAATGTGTTTGTAAGAACCCTTTTGCATTCTCGATTTTATTCTGAAAGGGGACAAATAACGTTTAAAGAAAGTGACGTTACAACGTGCCTCGAAGAACAATCAATCTTCTTTGTCTTTTCTCAATCTTTTATTGTTGCCATGCTACTTTTACAACAATTTTAAATGTTATTTCTCCATTGGAAGCATCAGTGGCATTAATCCAAATGAAAAATCAAGACTTAGCTAGGCTATAACAATTACTTGTTGGCAACAGAAGGCGTTGATCTTCCTCACAACACTAAATGTTGTATTCATTGACAAAGATCTACTCGAATTGTCTCCACCAAATCTAGAAGAAACTTCTGTTGTCTCCAAAGAACGCGAGAAAAGGAAAAATGACGAATTTATCTGCAAACCCAATCTCACCTCTCAATAAAATCAAAAAAAGAAGACGTCTCTAAACTCCTTAAACACTTCACACCAAAATAACAAAAAGCTTTTAAGAGACACTATCAAATCCTCAACCATAGCCTTATTCCCTTCGAAAATTCTTTTGTTTCTTTCCTTCCAAATACCCTAGCAAATCGCAAAAAATGTGATGGACCACATAATTCATTTTGAAGTCGAATATGGGTAGACCAAACTCAGCCCAGATTCAAAGATATCTCTAACAAACAAAGGTAAACAGCTTACTGTTCGGTGTAGATTATCAATTAAAATAAATAACAAAATAAAAATCTTGGTAAGCAAGGATCAATCCCCAGAGACAACGTTGAACCGATGTTCTTTTTACTTCAAATCCGATTTAGATTTACGTAACCAATTTAAAAACAATTTGCAAGAATAACCTATCTAAACAGACACTAAAATAAAAGATTTAAAATATTATGAAAAAGTTTAAATCGATCTAATCCACCATTATAAGTTCTGTCAATATTTTAACTGTTCTCTATGTATCTCGATCCATTGAACAAAACTAATGTTCGTATATTGAAAAATTTATCAATTATATCATGAAGGGATTCCAAAATATATGATCAATTATTAAGTTGAAATTATGGAATAAATATTAAATGTTCTTTGTAAAGCATGGTTTATCTTGAACTGATCAAAGTATAAACCATCAAAATGGTAGAGTAGTCTATATTCTATCCAATAATTTTGCGTAGTAATTTTCACAATAAAACAATAAAGCATAAATTTAATAATAGAAAAATGATTAACAAAAACTTGCTTAGACTTCCTTAACCTATTTAATTGGAGAGCTTAGCCAATAATCATCACAAGAACAATAAATAAAAGAAACATAAAGAGAGAGAGAGTAGAGATGAGAGAATAGAAAATCTTCTTTTATTGCTCTTGATTCTGAAACTGGTAGAGTCTCATCGATTACAACTTCTTTTAAAAGCAAAAAAAGAAAAACAAGAAATAAAACTCCTAAAATTCTAGATATCTTCAATTCTGGTCTGATCTCTTATTTATAAAGATCAGATAAGGGTTTCTATGGTTTGGGACCCTTTTGTAAACACAAAAATTACAAAACCCTAATTCAATACGAATAATCTTCAATTGCAAAACTTTTGCACAAATCTCGAGAGTTGACTCATCGACATGATTGCACCACCCACATTGACTAGGGTGCTGCAGTCAAAGTAAGCCCAATTGACTTGAGTCTTGGTCAGTTGGCTTTTCCCGGGTCTTTGATTGCAATGGCTTCTTCAAATTTTCTGATTTATTTTCGGAGTTTTACAACATTTTCTATTACACGAAAATAATAATAATTAGTTCCAATATACATTATTTAATAGAAATCAATAATAAATATGGACTAACAATGAATTCTATTTAATAAGGGAATTTAGTGTATGGTTTAACCATAAAGTTCATGCAATAAGGGCTCTAGAAATCACTATCTAGACTCTGATCACCTACCACCCCAAACAACAACCAAAAATGCATTCAAACATCCTGTGCTACAATGCAATATAACAAGAGATGACTAGCAGACTCTCCATCCTTCCGGCACATATAATAAAAAGTCAGAATATAATATAGAAACATATATGAATTATACTATCCAAAGTTAAGATTATGTCTCAAGCGACTATCCAAATGAAAAAAGAACCGTTTGATGGAACTTTGAGCCAACCCCTAAAAAAGTTAGCACATTCTCGTCATATAAAGATCTATAAAAAGACTTCGCAAAAACCAATCCATCCTTAGCCACCCTCCAAATCCACATATTCCTAGCGCCAACAAAAAATGGACACACCCGCCAATAAAGTAGTCAAAGATGCTAGCTCTTCCACCTCCCAGTCATTGAAGTCTCTTTTGAACCCAAAATCGCAGCTACCCAACCCATTCATGACCACCCAACAATTGGAGCAAGGAAACACTTCTTCATGGAGATCTCAAATAGTCAAGGAAACCTGTCGTTTAAAGCCACATCCCCACACCACGGGTCCTCCCAAACCTCACCCTCCTTCCATCCCATCCCCTACCTTAAACATTTCCCTATACCGAAAAAGATCTAACACTTTCAAAATCCCTCTCCACACCCCGCACCCATAAGAACCCTGCTTCAACCCACTTTCCCACCCAAACTAACTTTCCCCAAACTTGGCAATTACCACCCTCCTCCACAGATTACCATGCTCCACCCCAAATCTCCACAACCACTTTCCCAGCAAGACCTTATTCATAATCCCCAATCTACGAACCCCTAGCCCAATGTTATTTATCAATGATTCTGTAGAAAATTGACCCCCGCATTATTGATCAACGAGTTCTAGCCATAGTTTCAACCATTTTTTTAACAAGCTTTGGTTGGAATCAAGTGTTTTCATCTTTCTGGATTCCAATCAATCAATAATCAAAATTTGAGTTTTTTATATATAAATCCCTAAAAAATGCATGCCATATGACTTGTTTTGGTGTGATCCAATGGAAAAAAATCGATTTATTATCGGCAGTTAGTTCTTTAGTAAAGAATGGTAAGAAAAGAAGTCAACAACACATTTATAATAGAGAGATTCTATTAACACACCAACTTTTACTTTTAAAACACCAAAATATATAATAGGCAACCAAATAACTTCAAGGGTTGGTGTGTTGTAAGTAAAAATTGGCATGCTAATAGAATCACCCTATATTATCCAATTAGTTCTTTTACCAATGGGATCTTCTTGGTGGTGGCTGTTAAAATTGTGGATCTCATGCCATTGTACGTTTGACACGTGTTTGATAATACCCACAAGCTTGTCTTGCCCATGTTGGCTTATCAGAACAAGATCGTAAATGAAAAGATTTACAGTCGGAATAATTTGGATTCGCAAAGCTCAATAATCAACGTAAATATTTGAATTTGGAAAATATTTAACCTAATTTGATTTCGACACCCACAATAGCGATCAAGATATTGAGATGGTTAACAGGTTAAATTGGGCCAAGTTTGGATTTGATGTAAATAGGCCCTCAAAATCCTAATTAGGGGTGTCAATGGTCGGGTCCATTTATACCTCGAATCCGATTCTTATCAATTTCGATTTCAGAAACTAGATCATTGAAACCAGAACCAACCCTACAAATACCCAATAAGATAGATAATATTTTTTCCAATATGAGAAAAAAAAGAAAGATAAATATCTTATAAATAGATAAGTATTTATAAATATAACAATGTAACTTTTAATTGCTCGATTGAGAGTTAAGATCAACAATAAATTATTCGAACTTGAGAATAAAATATTAAAAAATTAAGATATAAAAAATGTATTTATTGTTGAAATTGAATAAGAATGTGAAAAATGAATGGAGGGAATATAAAGATTAAATATCTCACATTCTCTTTATATTTCAACTTTAGTCAAATTATATTTACTTCAAATATGTATTTGGTTTGTTTTTAATTAGACTACTAATTTTATTATAAATAAAACAAATTTATTTGTCAGGTACTCATCGGATACCTAAAGGAGACACGATTCTTATCGGGTCCTTATGATGGCTACCCAACCCAAAACCAGACACTAATTACATCGGGTAATCGGGGTACCCATTGACACCGTTAATCCTAATCGAAGATCAATCAATGTAATTAATGGTTGGACTAAGTCAAATAAAAATTCACCCAATAGACCTAATTCCCAAGTTCGACCCCACTCATAAACATGACTCACGCCTAATCATAGTCTCTTGATAGCCCTACACATTGGTGAAATATAGGATTAGGTCTGTTATGTTAGGGGAAAGTTGGGTTGGGGTTGTAGAATTCAATTCCTACCCATAGTTAGAATCAAAATTTGACTGAAAATAAGAAACATGGCAAGACCATTTCTTATCATTTTGAAAGTGGATTTGAAAACACCTTGAATTAAATGAATTTAGACATAATTGAATGGAGGAACAGGATTCATTCAGCTGGTATTCTTGGGATATGAACACCTTACTTTTGTTTACTTCTCCATATTCTTAAGAAGCTTTGAATTTTAAGAATTGTATTTATTTTTATTTCTCTTTTGTTTGTTACCCGGACAAGTCTCGAATTGCCTAACTTGAACTTTCCTTGATGAAGACTTTTCCCAAATTAAGACAATTTTGACTTGCTATTCACATGGATTTATAAGCATGAAGTTATTCAACTAAACCCAATGTCCAAAGCAATTTGAATAAATGTTTAGTATATTTGGAACCATTTTTAAAATACGGGTCAAATTTGGATTTAGAGTGTGACCCAAATTGATGAGGCATTGACGAACGATAGAACCTCCCCACCTCAGGGATGCGAAACTGCTGACATAATGATTCCACTTGGTCATCAAGGTCCGAATAGTTATTGGTTGATGGAAATAGAGGAGAAACCAAGAGAAAGGAATTTTTGGGACATGCAACCATTGAGGTTTCATTCTCGACCTGTGGCCCAGGGACTGGGGAGGCCAACGAGTGGTGAAATGTCATTAAATGATTCAGTCGGATCAGGGCACCTTCATTATCACTCCCACCAACTAGTCATTTACCCAAATCCCTCACTTGATTTATTTTTGTCTGTCTTTCCCAACAACGAGAGCGGGAGGATTTTACAATGGACGCCTGAGTGCAACACTTAACTTGAGTCTCTAGGTCTTTATTGAAATCAGAGGTCACGACTACCTCATTGCAGAGAGCCCTATTTGAAACTTATGATTTGGATTGCGTCGTGCTAAACTAACAAGCTAAAACATACGCAATTGAAGTGGCAAGTGCACAATAGATCTTTTTCTTCGGGATACCTAAGGAAAAAATATCTACAGTTTTGTGCACTTGTCACATCAACCAAATTTGGATTTTATATAAACCAGATTTGCACCAGACCAGGCTCGTATACCCTAGCCAGGCCTTGTTGAAGCAAGACATCCTTCATCCTTCTTTGTCACAAATTGAATTTACCACTCCCGTCGAATCTTCCAACTTGGAACTTCATATTAGAAGTCTTTACTATCATTGTATTAAACCTTAATTTTATGGTGCATTCCCCCACACAAAAAATAAGATAAAAATAATCTCCAAAATATAGTCAATCTCTTTATACGAACCCAATGCTCTGATACTAATTATTATGAATTTGGAGATCTATATTCAATATGATTATGAAGAAAATAACAAAAAAAAACAAGAAATAAATCAACGAACACCAAAATTTACATGGTTTGACAATGATGTCTATATCCATGAATAGATCTAATCTTTTTCACTAAGAAATCAAAGGGGACTAATATAAAAAATAATAACTCAAGTTTTAATCCCAAGTCCTGAAACCCTTACACATCCCTTTCCCTTTCTCTCTCAAACCTTATAAGAAGAAAACCTTAAATCTCATTTTAAGAAAATGGAGACCCCTAATGGTCCTAATTAACCACTATTCTGCAATGAGGGCTTCCAACAAGGTTTGAGTTGCTCGAGAGCAAACCCCAACCCTAAGGGTCAACGAGATGACAAAGTTCATGAGTTGCTAATACTGGCCCAGATACCCTTCTAATAAATAAAAATAATAATGGTACCTTAGGAAATAGATTCCTACTACAACAACGTTGGTCATCAACTTGTATCCATTATTTTCAAAGAAAAAATACAATACTCTCCGGACTATTATTAAAGAAAAGGCCACCAAGAATCATCAAATATGTATCAATATACTACCAGCTTGAATGCCAAAAAGCTTACACTCCAAAAATTTCTTAAGTTTGGAAATTGACTAACTTAGATCTAATCTACCTGACCTCCCCAAATAAAATGCGATCGACTAGGATTGTTGGTTATTCGACCACTTCGGGCTACAATGAAATCAAAGAAAAAGCTCTCAAAATTCCCTAAGGAAAACCCAAGGAGCCTCATTGTAAAAACCTCGAATCCAAGGCAAGCAAATCAGCTTGGATCCTGATCTAAACAACTTAGATCTGATGAGGTAAGAAAAACATCTCGAACTAATAATTATTTCTTCTCTCCGTTGAAACTTGGAAAATATGTCATAAAGGGATCCATACAACTAATGTTTTTGCGTAAATCAAGATACGTGCAATCGTTACCAATGATCGCACTCAGGTGTTCTTGCTGCCAAACAAAAAGCTTAGGGTAAGGGGCACCCACCTCGGATGAAGAAATAATTTATAAGACCTAGCCGAGGAAGACTCATTGGCTCATCCTAGGCCGACTTGTCACCCATGAAGGAAAAGAGGCTCAGCAAAAAACTCTTTTCACTTAGTTCCTAAGGCCCAAGAGTAGGTAGCACAGCCTCAACCAAGTTGCGTTACCCACCTACAATTTCCATGGCCCTAAAATGGGCCAAGATGTTCCATATCTAGTAAAAAAGAGGAAGGTACTTCCCCATCTTTTCCATTAAAAAAAGCTCGAGTGGAGTAGTTTGTTATGCAAAGGACTTGGCCAACTAGATCAAGGTACTCTCATAGGCACTATAGCTAAACCCCTAGAAGATAACCTATGAGGTCCCTAATAGACAAATCTCGGAAATGAGATAATAGTATTGGCAGGGGTGAAACTACTACAAATATTGTCAAATTGCGCCAAAACATGCCCTCAAACCATGCAAGGTGGGCAGCCCCTAGGCTAAGCTTGTGGTTCTACCATAGACACAGCATGTCCGATCGACAGTGATGATGGAATGGGTCTAGAGGTGGCATGTGGATGGGAGATGGATTGTGTGGAAAATTGGCCCCCAAATTATTGATCAACGAGATCTAGCCATAGTTTCAAGCATTTTTTAACAAGCTTTAGTTGGAATGAGGTGTTTATATCACGTTTGAATCCAACCAATCAATCATAAAAAGTGTCATGGTAAACATTTTTGTCTCACCTTAAGATTATGACGTATACCCCAAAATGTAAAATTATCCTCACAAAAAAGACGGAGCCCGAGCTCCCGAACTTATTTAAATCAATATGTCAAAGCAATTCAAATCTATACAATATCACATAGGGACCTAATCTCGAACTCATATATGACCTTAGCTCATATCTAACATAATCCCGAGATCATATTTGATCCCTAACTTGTATCTGATCTGTTCCCTAGGTCATACCTAACATAATCCCTAGCTCATATTTGATCCCTAACTCGTATCTGACATGATCCCTAACACATATATAATCCGTAACAAGTATCTAAATTCAAGCATATATTTTCACATTAAATAAGATGCAAATCTTATCAGATTGATGGGACATCACATATCAGAATTCTTCGTTTTTCAACTTTGTATTAATAATCTACAACACTTACACGTCATATTCAAGTGCTTGCTTATAAGTGATAAACCCATTTTCCAAAGCACTCAAATACATCTCAATATCCAGCTCATCATACACCTGGACAAGTAAAGTTGTGACACTTGTCTCTGATACTTGCCTATAAGTATACACTCTTAGAAATAACAAGAGGGTTGGTTAGTGGGTTGGCTTGGCTAAGTTTTGATATTCATATCTGAGAACTCTTCTTCTTCATTTATTTTTTTCTATCTAAGTACTAATTTAACTATCGGAGCATCCTTGACAGGCATCACACCGGGGCCCCTCATCCTTCTTTCCTTCTTGCCTTCTATCAACCAAGAAATGACTAAAGAACAAAGATCAACCTTCGTCAACAAAATAAAAAGAGCCAACCATCAAAAAAGGTCGATCAAGTCAACACCAACAAAAAAGGAAGATCTTTAGATCAAGATCAAGCCTACAATCAGAAGACAATTCTCAGCTTGAGAAGTGGAAGTTCAAAAAATCATCCACAAGTTTGATCCCTCATAAGAGCATGCCACATGACTTGTTTTGGTGTGATCCAAGGGAAAAACTGATTTATTGTCAGCGATTCTTTCGTAAAGAATGATAAGAAAAGAAGTCATCCAAATGTTTATAATAGAGAGCTTCAATTAACACACCAACTTTTGCTTTTAAAACACTAATCTATATGCAAACAGACTAACTATAAAAGGAATGGTGTGTTGTAAGAAAAAGTTGGAGTACTAATAGAATCACTTTAATCTATCCCATGAGGTTCTTTTGCCAATGGAATCTTCTTGTTGGGGCTATTAAAATAGTGGATCTCAATCCCTTGCACGTGTTTACATAATACCCATGAGGTTGTCTTGTCTATGTTGGTTTATCAGAGACAAGTACCATGGGATGGTAAATGAAAGGATTTTCATTTGGAGTAGTTTGGATTAGCATTTATGGGTCAAGCACTCGAGCTCAAATAATCAACGTAAATATTTGAAGTTGGAAACGTTTGCACCAGAGAAGAAACCTTCATTTCAACTTCCACAATGGACCCTTCAAAACCCATCAACCGTATGATCCAAAAAATAAACATGAATCGGGCCTAATCCAGACAATTCTCAAATTGCCCAACTTAAACTTTCCTTGATGAAGAATTTATAACCCAGATAAGAACAATTTTGACTTCCTATTCGCATGGATTTATAAGCATGAAGTTATCCAACTCAACCCAACGTAAAACTCAATTTGAATACATATTTAGTATATTTGGATCCTTGCACCATGACCTATTTTTAAAATGCGGATCGAATTAGAATCTAGAGTGTGACCCAAATTTCATCTTGCAACTTTAGTTGGCTAGTTTAGTTTACGGGACCGATCAAGGGACATATGAAAAAACATATGTAAAAACAATGTAACATTAATAAATTTTCAAAATATGGGTTAGAAGTTTCGGATAGAACTTATTTTTTGTGAGGACGATTTCTATGATGGGAATATCATCCAAAAAAAATCAGTTCAATCTGAAACTTCCAATCCCATTAAAAGTGACTTAGAATGTGGACCTTCAATTTTTTGCCAATAAATTTGTAAATCACTTTTGATGGATTTAGACGTTTTAGATTGAGCTGATATTTTGTGAGGATGATCTTCTCATCATAGTGGCCATCCTCACTAAAAATCAGCTCAATCCAAAACCTCTAACCCATATTTTGAAAAACCATTGTTTTTACATATGTCCCATGAACCACCCTACATATCAATGAATTGAGGAGGCATTGACGAACGATAGAACCTCCCCACCTCAGGGATGGGAAACTGCTAACATAACAACTCCGCTTACTCATCAAGGGCCGAATCGCTATCGGTTGATGGAGAGGGAGGAGAAACCGGGAGAAAGGAATTTCTGGGAAATGCAGCCACCGAGCTTTCATTCTCAACTAAGGCCAACAAGTGGTGAAATGTCACTAAATGATTCAATCGTACAAGGGGACCGTCATTCTTCCTCCCACCAACCAATCATCAATCCAAACCTGGTTCTTTCGTCTTTCCGACAACATGAGCAAGTGGATTTTATAATGGACGCCTAGGTGCAACGTTGAAATTTCAGTCTCTCGATCTTTAACCGAAGATCCAGCTACCCCAAAAACATGATCGAGTGGGTGTAAAGCATAAAAATAAAAATAAAATTTGAATTTTTTTTTACCTTAATCGAAATAATATACCATAGAGGACTGAGGGGTAGCAATCCGTGTGGTCCATATGTGGACCTCAGTCTAGGCTCTGTAGGATCCTTTGGTCCATGTAACTCAATTTTTTTTTCTTCCAAAAACTGGTTCTTCAAACAATGGATGGTGGTGCTCAAATCTTGGATTCCCAATTTCAAATGAAATAAATTTGCAAGTTGTGTTCAGAAATGACCACGAAACTCACAGATCTTATAACAAAAACATAAGAACTAGATTAGTTGCCAAAGAATATCGAGTCCCTATCCATTCCCCCCAAAATACTCTGTCGAAATGAAGACTGGTAGTCCCTCCGCCACATTTTGAAAGACATTAAGGATCTCATTCAAAGACAATTCAAGTAACCTCTGAGAACTCCAAAATACACTTCATACTACAAATTTCGATGGAGGTGATTTTGAATCTTCGTTCGTAAACACCCCAGTTGCACCTGCATCCCATAAAGGCGAGTGGTTAAAATAAAAACATGTAAACCCTTTACATGGGTTATGGTCTTACCGCAAGATCTGTTTCATCATAATTTTTATTTTTGGTCCCGCAAAAAGGACTGACTTGTACTTCGATAAAAATGGATACTTCCCCAATCAGTTATTTCCTTTTCTCGTCAAAGTTTGCAGTCCATAATCTTTGCTTCTAGAAAGACGGATATCATAGAGTATAATCCCATTTGCAGTTTGTTGGGACATCTGCAAGGATAAAAATGGACGAATTTTTTTGGCAGAAATAGATCAGGTCAACATTTTAGGCCTCATTTCTTTTGGTGCACATTTGTGAACTAAAGGTTTTCTTTTCAAGGATCTCATTTTGGGATAGGAGCTTGTTTATCAGGATGACATGGAGTCATGTGTTTGATTTTCCCATGCCTTTCCTGCTGTGGATCTTCTGGTAGGTCTCCTTGACCCATCCCTTAGTGTTCTTTTTTCTTCTCAGTATGATTACTGAGATCAATCCATTGTTTTGTGTGTGTGTGTGTGTGTGTGTGTGTGTGTTACATGTCTCTTAGGTTGTTCAAATCTTTTATCAGTTAAGCTGTATTTACATCTTGTCCGGTGTTACTAAAGGCAAGGAAGGCACTCGCCTAGGCACGGCCATCGTGCCTTGCCTAACCTAGACAAGCCCTTAGGTGAAGCCAGACAAAGACAAGCCTACGTACAAACCTCAACACCCCGAATCTGAACATGAAACTGAGATGTGATTACTGAGTGCATCTTGTTTTTTTTGTTTTAAGTGAAACCCCTTGGGTTATGAACCCTAAATACATGAAATAAACCTGAATATTACCCATTTTGAAGATCAAAGCACCCCACATCCCTTCAACTTCGGCTAAAGTGGCCTCCTTTGCTTCCTCCACCTCAGGTTTCGCCAGCTTATCCCTTCCAAGAGTTAGGATCAAGGGCTGGTTGAGCCAGCCTTGCGAGATACTGATAAAGAGTGTAATGTAGTTATCCTCCTCTATCTGTTGGGCCTGGGTCTAGCCTACTAATAGAAAGTGGAGTAAAACCAATGATGCGGGACACAAATCAAGCCAGCAGTCCTGGGTTCCAATGGAAATTTTGGAATTATTTAGGTTGCAGCTTTTTTGGGTCTAGAGTTCTTTTCTTTTCCCACAACCAAACCCTTGGGGCTTACCCTAAACGTTTGAGGTAACCCTACTGTGGCCCAAATCCTTAACCAAATTCCCACATCAACCAAGTTCTTAAATTTGTGCAGATTGTTTTTTTTTTTTTTTTTAATCCCTCCAAACCATTTCCAACCCCATTTGCTTTGTTTCAGCTCTTTCACAATAAACTTTGGGAGTTGTTTTGGACCATCTAGACTATTTTGTAGGGGAAGTGGCAAAAGATTGAAGATTTGGTATATTTCCATCAAATAAGTTGTGCTTTTTCTTTTTCTTTTTTCTTTTTTTTTTTTTCTTTTTTCTTTTTTCGTTGTTGGGTGGAGGAGGAGGAGGGGAGAATTACTGTCGGTCATGTCCTCCTGTTCTACTACTTCAAAAGTCTATTCGGGTAAGAAGTTTGGGAAGAATATTAATCAATTAGATAACAACACCGTCACTCCCCAGCATGAACATCTTGCTAGGGGTGTGAGAAATGCAATAGGTTGTTAAAAAATGATGTCAAGAAAGAGATTTGGAGGTAAATGAATACTTATCAAGCCATAAAAGCAAGGAAGAAAGTCATAGTCCAAACGAATTTGGGATAAACCATGAAAGCTTGATGGAAATGCAAAATATAAATAGTATTGATGAAGTACAAGGCAAAGGGACTTCATTTCAGAATAAGCCAAGGAAAAGGAGCATCAGTTACTCCATACCTGAAGAAAGGGTAGAGACAAGAAAGAAACAATAAGGAGAAGCAGAGTAAATTGGAGAAAAAGTGCAAAAAGACATAAGGGATAAAGTGTGTCAATGCATAGCTTGGTTGTTTTATCAAGCAGGTATACCATTTAATGAAGTGCGGTTGATAGTTTTGAAGACAACTTGGACAGGTTGTATTGGCACACGAGTTGAGGGAAATGCTTCTGAAAATAGAGGTTGAATATACAAAACGTAGCTCGGCAAGGCAAAAAGAAGATTAGACCAAAGATGGTCATAGGATTATGTCAAATGGATGGGTGGATAAGAAGTTAACGGACTTTGGTAAAATTGTCTTACTGGGAATATTTTCGGAATTGATTGATCCAACCGCCCAAATATGATAAAAGAAGGTGAAGCATTGGTAGTTTTCATGTATTGTCAAACCCAAGTTTTGCATATGATGAGGATGTTCACCAGAAAAGGGATATAATGCTGCTAGTTGCAAACCAATTTAAAACAAGCTTATTTACATTACAAATGGTCGAAACATCAAAATGGGAAGAGGTGGTGTGAGATAGTCTTGGTGGTTGGTGATGTTAATCCCGCGACGGGCTACATTTATGAGGCGATGGGGATACCTAGTAAATAGTTAATTATTTCTATTTGTATTGTTGTTGCATTAAGCATCATTCTCTTCATTATACTTAGCAATATCATTATTTTCTTTCTTTCTAAAAATCTAATGGATCAGCCTTGTAGTGACACCTGTCTTTGGATTTCGTCTATAAAAATGAACCTACCAAACAGAGAAAGGGGTTGATTAATTGGCTGTTGGCTGATTTGGTTAGAACCTTACAAAAAAATCACTCTAAAAATTTACTATTCATATGTTTCTTCATTCATTCTCTCTTTTATCTGAGAACTAACAAAATCTTCGGAAGATCATTAGCAAGCACCACACCGGGGCCTCATCCTTCCCCCCTTCTTGCCTTCTACCGTCCCAAAAACCACAAAGGAGCAAAGGACAATCAGATCACTGCCTTGGAGAGGAACTGGTCAAAAGATCAAAGTCGAGCCCACCATCAAAAGAGGATAATCAAGACAACACCAACATTGGAACCAAGCATCCTTCCAAAAAAAAAGGATGGTACAAGGGACTCAAGTCCTTAGTACAAGCTTCAAGCTTGAGATATAAAAAAGGATACAAATCTAGAATGAATCTCATCTTCCCCCCTTAGCCTCCTTATATAGATTTTGCACGACTACCACCCACCCCAATCGATTACAAAATGAAATCAATTCCTACTTACCAACCACCTTTTATTTTTCATTTTTAGATAGGTAGGGTGGACTTGAACCCACAACCTCAAAGTTGCTTTGCAATGTTTTAAACCAATTGAACAATAGGTTTAAACCCTACCACCTAATTAGAACTAATCACCCAATTCTTCTTCCCAAATAGTTCCACTAACACCAAACCCAAGATAATGGATTTTTCCTACACTTTCTTGAGAAGAGAAGAGACACCAAAGACTTTGACTAAGACACTAGAGAATTAAATGTTTGGTTCAAGCCCAAAATCAATCCAAGCCCGGATTGTCCTAGGATTTTAAGCCCAAATAATTTTGGCCCCTTCCGAACTACTTCAAAAAATGAAAGAAAGTACAACCAAATCCCGAAGGAGAAAGGACAATGAATAGAAGATGATTCTCTGACTCCCAGTTATTCAAAGAAAACAGAAATTTGGCGTTGAGAAGCTACACTTAATCAAATTGTCAAGAGTTAGAATTCTCCCATAAGAAGTTGGCCAAATGAAGAAAGCGATTTTAGAATGGTCAAAAGGATACCAAATTGCAACTTCCGAGAAAGCTAAAATAAAAGAAGGCAAGAGCGTTTTATGGAATGACCAAACAGTGAATCTTTTGTCCTTGCTCACACACCACTCTCTGCGATCCTCTTCCTTTTCAACAAAATGATGGGAGTTTAGAAGATCAAGGAGTGATGCCACCTCATTGATTTCTTAACCGTTAAAATTTCTCTAAAAGCCCAAGTCTCAAGAAAACCCATTGATGGAACATCAAGGCAACCGCCTTATTCGCGTGCAGCCACAAGTGCCCTAATAACATGTGGTACCATGAAGGATCGTATACGTCCGACGTGTAAGTCAATCGTGATGTAGCCTACCGTGCTGAAGTTGTGCCTGCTAAACCCTTGTATCTTCGTCTGCCCTTGGACCAACTTATGTCGTGGTATACCGACGACATCCAATGTCCCAATTGGTAATAGATTCAAAGAAGACTCGATGTCAACAAAAGCCCTTCTAAGTTCACATTTGTTTAATAGTGTTGTGACATACAATAAACGCGTGTAATTCGCATCTGCGGGTACCTCCAAATCCTTGAAGGTAATAGACCCATCAATGTTGTGATCTAGTGTTGCTACCAATTGTCCCTCATTTTGAGCTGATATCGATGTCAAGGCTAACACTGCTTCGTAACGTTTTTTCCTCAATAAACTCTAACTTATCAAAAAATTGTTAAAATATGGCAGTATTTTGAAATTTAGACGTGATGAGAGCGAATTCCATAGTCACGCCACCCAAGCTTTTCTCCCCAATTGTCATCATCGTAGCATGGCGATTATGATTTGGCAAGGGATTCTTGTCAGTCATTTCCTTGGTAGTCTCTTCAAACTATAATTCCCCATTCGAGTATTTTTTCGAAAATATCCTTTTTAGAGCATTACACAACCTTGTCGGATGTCCAAGAAATCTATGATACCAACAGAACCGTGGATTAGAAAGAAGTGGAGGCATGACTTCCCATCTAGCAGGCGGTAGACGTGTGACATCATCTCGAATCCATGCATCTAATATTTCTTCGACTTCCTCTATGTGCAGGGGAAGTTAGGGTTTTCATCATTGTCGTTTCTACAGTTTTCTTGAAATGTCTTTCGATCATCATTCGGTCGTCGTTTCACTCTATCATCAACAACAAATGTGTGTTGGGCGCCTTCCACGCCCTTGACTTTTCAATACTAACAGTCATTGAAGTCGTGGTGCACTTACCAACGTTATGGAGGTTTGAAAAGGATGATATCTTCAAGTTTTCTAAGTGAACTCGAAAGGAAACTACCATCCCTGCGACGCACATCTCCACTAATCGTGACTCCTCGACGGCTTCATGACAATCCATCACATTATTCTTGAATCGCCTCACATATGCATTGAGATGTTCGCCACCATTTTGTTGAAGATGACCCAAATCTGCTAGGGTCACGTGCTCGCACATGTGGAAAAAAATTCGATGAAAGGCATTCACAAGGTGCCTCCAATTAGGCATAGAACCGGCTGCCAAATTATTGTACCACTTTGAGAACTCGTTTAGTCACAGATCTTCATCGTACTCATGTTCCCCAAGCGCCTCCAAAAATCGAGATATGTGCTCTCATGCATTATCCTTCCCATCATACAAGGGAAAAGTAGGAGTAACATAACCCTTCAGTTAAGGCTTGTGTTGTAGATCTTCAGCATACGGTGGGTGATATTCATACATGTCTCCTTTTGTGGCACTGCGTTCTTTTTCTCAGAGCCTTGCTAGTTCGTCGACTGTGACATACCCAAGCTGTCTATTGTCTCGATGGGTATGTGTTTTGGCTCCATGCTTCATATTGCTCTCGCTAGGTCAGGCAATGCGGCTCCACCAAACAACGGACAACGAGTGTAGGTTGGTTATTCGGCAAATCTTGAGGTGACTTGCCCATATGTTGCAACCTTGCCAAAATCTCCAAGTTCGTCTTTGCAAATCCACGAAGAATTTTGCTTATGACTCCATAATGGCCATAATTGCGACACCGCCTTCCTCATGGATTGTTGGTGTATCGACCGTATTCATTGTTTGGTCACATCGTTGTTCATGATTAGTGTCTTCATTGGTTTCATGATCACACGTAAGTTCCTATTGGCTTCTTATCCTCATCTTGTGACGTGAGTCTTAATGTGCCCAGTGGAGTCGCCAAATGTTGAATTGTGCGGATAAGGTGTTTAGATTATTGAATTATAATTGTTACAAAGACTCCAAGATCCGACTAGACTTATCGTAAACAACCGTGTAGACCTTCTTGCGTACAAAGCAAGGTGAAGACAAGATATGAAAAGAAAGAGAGAGAAAGATTAAATAAGCAAGGGTCCAACCCTTTCAATAGCAACTTCATGATCCTTTTATAGTGGGAGGAGAAAGGTCTCTCCTTAGTCAACCCCTCTGACATGATAATTGCGAGTTGTCACTATCAAGTCCAAGATAAGGTCACATCCTGACATGGTGGTTGTGACTATCTCTTTCCAGTCTGAGATAAGGTCACACTCATGCTCACGTCAGGGGTCTGCAAGCAACAGTGATGTTGGCTTCTGTAACATGACAATCGTCCATGTAGCCCTCATAGAGTCTGGCGTCTTCCCCTTATAGATGATCTTATGAGAGTACCATACTCGAGGTGTTAGGACATCCTCTCATTTTATACTAGCAAGGTGTGATGGCAAGTTCTAAGGCACCAGCAACTTGGGGACTTCTCAAACGATGTATTTCTTGAGTAGCATAAACGTGTTCAAATCGAATACACAGTGTGTAATTTCTAGAAAAGGCGTTGTGCACCTTATTCATGTAAAAAAAACTTTGTGCTCATTCGTACCTTACAAGGTGCCAAGCACCCCTCCCAAACAATGCACCGCGTGCACTCTTAAACGGCGCCGTGCACTCCTAACCGAAACATCGTGTGTATTCTAAGCACAGCGTCATGCGCCTTTCATGAAAAGAATTTGGTGCCCATTGTACTTCATGAGGCACCAAGCACCCTCTTAACCAAATACACCGTATTTACTCTAGACAAGGCGTCGTGGCCATGAACCTTCTCGTGAATGCACCGTATGCAATCAACAAATGGTGCTATGCGCTTCATACATCACATTAATAATTGTTTCGAAAAGGTTTTGGGCATCATCTACAAAAGTGCTTAAATACACGACTGACTATAGGACTAACGAAGCATCAGAATGCATGCTACTTGACCACACAAAGAATAATGTACTCCCGTATCGCACAGAAGACTATTGTAGACATGGGTAATAAAGTCACCATGTCATTGTTGAGACCGCCACATGGCACCATTAAAGCCGCCACGTATCACCTCTAAAGCCACCACGTGGCATCTTTTGAGGGCTCTAACCCCAGTAAGCACGAAAGGAAGGGATGTCCTAACACCTCAAGTATGGCACCTTCATAGGGTCACTTATAAGGAGAATGTGTCAGACCCTATAAGGACTACATAGATGACTGTCATGCTATAGAAACCGACAACATTGTCGCTTGCATCGAACTTGAAAGAGACAATTACAGTCTCCATGACAGGACGTGACCTTATCTTAGACTTGACACTAACAACGACAGCTCGCAACTACCATATCAAGGGAGTTGACTAAGGAAAGACCTTTCTCTTCCCAATATAAAAGGATCGTGAAGCTGTCATTGAAAGGGTTGGACCTCCACCTCTCTAATCTCTCTTTCCCTCTTCATATCTTGTTTTCACATTTCTTTATACGTAACAAGGTCCACACGACTATTTACGATAAGCTTTGTGAGACCTTGGAGTCTTTGTAATGATTCTAATTTAATAATTTAAAAACCTTATCCGTACTATTCAACAACCATCATTGAATCCTACTTTAAATTGGCATTTCAAACTTCAAACTCCTTACATCCATAACCCTAATCCTAGCTCTTGGAACCTATCATCTCTGGAATTCTTCATCATTAGCCCCTATTCTCACATATATTAAATCCGTCAAATCCCCCCCCCCACACACACACACACATAAAACAAAAGGAAAAACTCTTCTTTTTTCTCGACATTTCTAGCAAAACCCGCCTTACTCTTCTTCAATTGATTCACATTTAAAAAGGTTGTGTAACAATACCACAACAACAACAACAAGACCTTATCCCAAAGATTGGGGGTTGGCTAAATGAATCTTGTTCCTTCATTCAACTCTGTTTAAAGCCAAGTCTAATGTTAATAAGAGTGAATCAAAGCAGAGCACTAATAGAGCGTTTGGTGATGCTTCCTACTAGTCTACACGGAATAGTTCAGAACCTACAACCAACCATGTGGGATGGGAAATTTTGATTGGTTAGCCGCAAAAGGAACGTAAACTCACTACAAACAAACAAACAATTTAGATATTATGAACCAATTAGTGTGACCAAACCCAAGATAGATAAACATATTGAAAGAATTTGATAGAGTCTTGGTTATGCCCCCAAAGAGATATGGACTTAACTTTCTACACCATTAATACCTAAGGTATTTTTGGTGTATGGCAAATTTTTTAGGTATATATATATATGTATGTATTTTCGGATGGGGTTTCTTTATGTTTTTGCTCTGTGAGGTTCCTTGTAGCAGAGAACAGAGAATCTATAATCCTTATCATTCATATTGGATTTTTTCTCCCTCTCCTCTATGGACCTAGGCAATTTGTTGAACCACGTAAATTTTGTGTGTGTTGTTTTTTCTTCTTTATTTTTACTCTTGTTACGCTTCTGCACAGCAGTATCATTTGGTATCAGAGCTAGCACCACTCTCAAGTTCAAACATCAATAGGAATGACTTGGGGCAAGGGTTACTTAAGGGGCCAAAAAAAGGGACTCATAAAGAAAGCTGCCACAAAGTGGGAATCAAGGACATTGGTGGAAAGGGCGACCTACTTGGAAGCCCTAAAAGAAAGGTACCAAAGTAAAAGTCACCATTGAGTGGGTGGGCCACCACAAACGTCGACTATTGAGTGTGGGGGTATATTACGAACCCAAAGAGATACATAATTAACTTTATGCACCACTAACACCAAGGATTTGTGTGTGTGTGCATTAGTTGGATTCATATCATTTTGGTATCAAAGCCAACACTACGTCTCAGACCTAGGCAGAGGATTAGTTGGGGAGCGAAAGGTGCCACAAAATGAGCATTGTGGGGCATTAGTGGAGAGGCCAAAGAGAAGGGTACCACAATGAAAGCTGTCATAGAAAATGGGCCCCTTGCGATCATCAATAACAAGACGCCGTCGTGGTAACATGGAATGTTAAGACCCTAAAAAGATATGGGCTTAACTTTTTGCACCACTATCGGTTTGTGTTCTTTGATATTTAATTAATGTTTCTTCTTTTTCTACTTTTTTTTTTATGGGTAAGCCGTACTTCAACCCACAACTCGAAGTTACACTGCAATATGTCAACCAATTAAGCTATGGGTCCAAATCCTAAGAGGCTGTTTGGTAAGCAACCCAGTTTACTTTAAACCTATACGGAACAAGCACAATTTGAAACCAGCAACCAAACACTCCCAATGAGAGAGGATTATATAATTACCTTGTTGGGTAATTGGGGATTCTCCATAGATGGATTTGAGTTTAGAGAGGGAAATGGTTGAAGCGTCAGTGGTGGTGGTGGTGGTGGCGGCGGCTTCGGCGAAGAGCTGTTGTTTCCAGTCCCACATTGATTTCTTCATTGATTTGTTGGCTTTGAGTAATGAGTCCCTCTCTGCTTCGAGTGACTGGATTTCCTTCTGTTGATTCATCGATCTGATGCTCAATGCCACGAAAGCTCCTACTAGAAATGTGTTGATCACCAGATTGTTGTTGCTTCCTTTCGACACCGCACCCAACGCTTTCCCTGCCCACTCCATCCCTCTCTCTCTCTCTCTCTCTCTCTCTCTCTCTCTCTCTCTCTCTTCACAGAATCGGAAGTCGAAAGAGTATTTTCAAAGATTAGTAGATTTCACAGGGGTTGAAACTTCAAACAAACTGGCATCGCGTTCTCGTTATCAAGGTTTTTAAAACCCGGAATCTCGTCTCGTTCCCCGCTAAAGAGATTTGACTCGTCCGAGGCATCTTGCCTGCCTTAAACGAGTCAACTCATCTAACGTAATAGTTGTTTCATTTGTCATAGTCTAATAAAAGAGATAAAAAATAAAATATAATAAATTTGAAAATATATTATTAAAAAATGAGTATAAAAGTAAAAGCAATAAAGTTAATGAGGGAATTCATGGGCAAGGGAAGCAGAAAAAAGAGAATAAAGTTAGATGTTAGTATTGAAAAAGAGTAAAAGAGAAATAACAATAATACTGAAGCATGGAAGGGTATTCTTGAAAAGAAAAAAGAGAAAGAATTAAAATTATTCCTCAAGATGCATGCAAAATTGAAAATGAACTGCTCTGTGGGAGACAAACATTGGGGGCGTAAAACATCCTCTTTGAGGTTAAGGGGTAGAAGAGGAAGCAACAAAATTAATGAGGTTATTTTTGGAAAAAGGCGATGGGAGAACATAAAATAAAGTTGGAAGAGGTATTATTGAAAAGGAGCAAAAGAAGAAAGATAATAAAGTTGAGGCTAAAAAAGGGAGAAGAGAAAATACAAAAGTCATCCTTCGAAATTTATGGGGAGATTATATCCCAACTCCTACTTATACAAGGATTAAAATTGGGAAGATAAACATTGTTTTTTTATTATATAGACAATGAGAAAGTGGTATGTGCAATAGCATATATATATTAAAAGGGTTTATTCATAATTTAAAATATTGATTAAAAGATTTTTGAAGATTACATAGTACAAAGTATATTTTTTAAATATTGAAAACTGGCCACCATGATTATAGTGTCCTGGGTTACATTTTGTTTTAGCAAATTACCAAAACGGTGCACTAGTTATCTTATTTCTAAAAATGGTACTTTATCGTTTTCAAAAATAAGTTATTTTCCCAAAAAAATAAATTTTAAAATGAATAATGTTTTTATACCAAAAATGTCATTTTAACATATTTTTATAAAATAATATATACACATTGTTTAAGAAAAGCAGATAAAAGTATTATTGCTTAACTATAATAATGTTTTCTTTCAAGATTTAATTTATTCCAGCACTCAACGACCTTGTAGGTAATTGTCTACGTCAATAGAGATTTAAAAACAAAAAAAATCATCATCTACGTTAGAGTTAAGGTATTGTAGATCTCTAAACAAGGGTGTCGAGTGCATAAATAAACAAAATATTGAAAGGAAACATCATTGTATTAAAATAGTTATATTTCTACGTGTTTACTTAAAGAGGGATGTATTTGTTATTTTATAAAAAGATGCTAAAATGGTATTTTGGTATCAAAACACTATTCATTTAAAAAAAATATATTTTGATAAAATAACTTATTTTTGAAAGCGGTAAGTTATCACTTTTGGAATTGAGAGGAATAGTGCAACGTTTTGTTTTGTTTTTTTTTTTTTTTTCAATTTTTAGTGCACGTTTTGGTAAATTACGCATTTTTTATTTTTGACCAAAATGACTACGATTATATTAAGTCTAAATGTAAATGTGGGGGTATTTATGAGATCCAAATATTGGTGTCAAATCACTTCTACTTTGTTTTCTCTCATTGTATTAGTAAAGATAGAATTTATGTTAAAATGATATTATTATAAGGCCGACAGGGAGCATGGTTTTCAATATTTGATTTGTATCATCCTGTTCACGAACCATATCAAGATGACTCATTGGAGAAGATGGTTAATTTTTTCATATGTGTAAATTGTTAAAATGGAGCAAAAGAAGAAGAAGATGGGCATCTCATCTCAATCCCAAACAATATTTAAAACCACGAATGGGAGATGCTCATTAAAAAATCTTACTATTTATAAACAATAGATATTAAAATAATTAAAAATATCTAAAAATAAAATAAGTCAATTAACTTGGTCAATATTTTCAAAATATCATATGTCGTTTGGGATCTTGGACGGGGTAATTGATAAACGAATTACACTGACTACCTTGCCCAATTATTTCCAAAACCAAACCCCAAGTCATCACAATTTCGAATTAGTTATTAAACTTTAGTTGTATGTCACCTAAGTAGTGACAATCCCTTTTTTGACAAGCATGTACAACAACAACAACAAAACCTTACACCAGAGATTTGGGGGCGACTTAACGATTTTAAGAAGTACATAAACAACACCAAAGCCTCCCCAAAAATTTGGGATCAGCCAAACATTTTTTGTTCCTCCACTCCATTATGTCAAAAGCTTATTCTTTTGTTATTGAGAAACAGGTTGGAAACTTAAATAATGGAAATCGATTGTCAAGGTGACTCGTACTATTTTCTCATGTTTCATCGATTGTTGGAGATTACATATTTCTAAAGTTTGAGTATTTTTTACATTTATCCATTAGGTTTTGATGTGTGTGTATATATATATATATATATATATATATCAATATCAGATCCTCAGGATTTCTAGACATACGACTAACAAAGATGGTGGAAGTTCCTTCATCTTGACTATTGCCTAACATTCTTTAATTCATTCATCTTATTATTCATTTGACTTCAACCCCTGGTTTATTTGACAAATACCTCAAGGAAATATAAGTTATTTATGTTTTCATTGATTTATTTTTAATCCCCTTTGTCACAGACCCTACCTCTCATTACCTAGTGCCCATGCGGCATTCTAGCCAATCCTCACAATCTAGCTCGAGGCAATCTTACCCGTTTGTCTTGGGAGTCATCCCAACTCACTTAGGTACACACAGTCTCAAGAGAATCCTCGCATACTTGTGTAGAATTTGGAAGCTTTACTTACTCTTTAAACTTGATCACAAATAAGGACTCCTTCCCTATTCATAGACTTTGAAAGAGGTTACATTAATTAATTATAATATTTTACATCTATCTAAATCTATAGAACATTCCTAAAATCTCTACACTCCCTAAATTTAGGATACTCCTAAAGAAATATCTACACATAATCTAGATGTTTCTACTACAACATGGAACACAACAAGAACCTTTCAGATTTTTTCAAAGTATGCCACACTTTTCTAGAACCCATCTAGGTTTTTATCGCAATTTTTCTAAAACATTTAAAAATGAGGAAATTCTTGATTTCTCAGTAAACCTGTGACAACACTTCCCCACCTTATTATGCGAACGGCCTCGTCGTGTGTTAACATCCATTTTCTATCTAAGACATTTCTTAGGCTCATCATTCCCTCACCCAATTCAAGTTTACTCATTTGTTTTGTCTTTATTATCATCGTGTTGCTTCCTTGAGTCTCCCATTGACCCCTCGCTTAGCTCGTTGCTCGTGCCCATCTAGCTTTCTTGACCTTGGTAAACTTTCGTCTTCAATAACCGCAAACTTGTTATAAGCTTCCCCTTTAACTTCTCTTAAAGAGCACCATACACGGTAGTCCCTCATCCAATATCATCATCACATTAAGGTTTGAGATGGGTATCACCTTGGCATCCCTGAAGTTTTCCATCCCCAAAATTACCTTGTATTCATCCAATGATTGGAGTTCGTTGTTCAGACCACCCTCCAACACGAACCTTCATGGTTTTTGCTACCCCGTAAATAGACTTAGGGCCTGTGTGGATTGACTTTTCTAAGTACTTTTGACTTTTGCGGGGAGTCAGAAGCACTTTAAAGGTGTTTGGATAAATAACTCATGGAAAGAACTACTTTACTATAGAGTCATTTTAGTGTTTTTTTACGGAATACCGATGGTGTTACTTCTCTAAATTACTCTTGCGGGATTGGGACAAGTATGCCCCTCATAAATTTTGAAAATTACCTACCTTCAAAAAGGCAATTGGAATAATATTATATTACTATCCATTGATATGGTGGTAGCCTTTTGGTGTAACATTTGGGACAAGTATACCCCTCATAAAATTTGAAAATTACAAGCATACTCTCAAAAATGCAACTGCAATAATACTATATTATTATCCATTGATTTAGCATTTGGGACAAGTATACCCCTCATAAATTTTGAAAATTACAAGTATATCCTCAAAAATGCAATTAAATAATATTTTATTATTATCCATTGATGTGGTGGTAGCCTTTTAGTGTAGCATTTGAATTTGAATTTCTACCTCCTCCAATTGCTCACTCAATGATTTATTCATGAGCATTCCAACCATGGTTGAAATTTTCTTATTGCAAGATTGATATGAACAATTACTATCCATTGATGTGGTGAAAGCTTCTTCATATTTTTAGTAGTCGTATATATTTGCTCACAATATCTTCTATTTATTTATAATTGTTAGGTGTTTATATTAGTTTTTATGGATAAAAATAATATCTTTTATTTCTTTTGAAAAATAATTTGTTGAGTTATAATGTTAAAATAGTAATTGATACTTATAAGGGCATTTTGATCATTTTAACAGAATCTAAAATAGTTTACAAATAAAAAAATCTATCAAAAATACTTATAACAGTACTTTTTAGAACCTGCATCCAAACACACAATAGTTATCCACCTACTTCAGACAGTACTTCAAAAAGTACTTATGTTCTAAGTATTTTTGGCTCCTGTATCCACACGGGCCCTTAGCCTTTGAGATAACTATCTTAACCTTATTGGTTTCCTTTGCTAGTCAAAGGCCTAGTTTTTTCGCTTATTCCTTGGACACAAAGTTATACGTAATCCATGTGTTCACCAATGCATGTGTCACCTTCCCATTCATGACCATATTTGCGAACATTAATCCCTTCCTCGTGGGTTTTGCCCCCAAAATCCCATGTATTGTGTTGATAATTGTAGGGTCCCTACCCTTATATTATCATTTTCTTCCTCTGTGGTTCTTCTACCCTCCCAAAGTTCATATCCTCCTGATGCGGGCACTCCAACACCTTGTGGTTTCCACTACATATGAAGCATCTCCAATACCCCATAAGGGATCTTGGCTAATCTTAGGGTGTTTTCCTTTATTGGTCCATCTATCCATCCTTGGTCTCATGGGCTTCCCAACTTTGGCCTTGTCCTTCCCTAAAGTTCCCATGGTTATCTTTGAAGATTCACTATTGTTATCTCGATCAGGTAAATGTTCGGTTGTTGCCATAGTTGAAGCCAAGTTTATGATCCCTCTCCTTAGTAACTTTTGTTCTACCCATGATTGAAGTTTGTCCACGAAAAACGACAACTTGTCTTTCTTGTTAATGTTGGTTATGTCGAGCAACAACGTCGCAAATTGCTTCACACACTCATGTATCAATCCCATGTGCCTCAAGCTCTTCAAGTTCTTCCTAGCTAGGTACTCCACATTCTCTAGAAAGAATTTCCTTATCAACTCACCTTCGATATCCTTCCATGTCCAAATGGCATAAAGACCTCTCTCGACGTCAATTGACCTCCATCGCCACCACAATGTCGCATCATCTATGAGACATAACAGTCGCATGCACTCGTTCTTATTCGTCCATGAGCCTAGTGGCCTTGAAATAGTTATCAGCATGCCAAAGAAAGTTATCCAAACCCTTATGATTTGGGTTCTGGGGCTCTAACCCGGGGAACATCCCTTGATGCCATAGACTCATTCCCTATTTTGCCTATGCATGCCTCCACGACTTCCATTCGAATCTCCAAGGTAGCATCCCTTCCTAGCTCCCTCGATATGTCTTGCCTACCATCACGTGACTTGTCATGTCTTTCTTTAGGGATTACATCTCCCATTGTTAGTTCATCCACCAATTGACCTCTAACGACACAGTTCCACACTAACCACGTACCTGAATTCATTCAATTAAGTTCTCCATGTACTCTATCAATTTCCCTAGAGTTGAATTTTGCTTAGATACCTGTAGATGCAAGAATTTGCTCTACACTTTTCCTCTCTCCAAGCTCGGGCGGACCTGCAAATCAGCCCACTCTGACGATCAAGTTAAACAAGTTGATCAATGTAATTCAGTTTTTTTTTTAGAGAAGAAGAATTCGAACCTCTTTTACCCATAGTCCTCTTCCTTTTATAGGCATTAAACTTGATCGTTTTCTGTGTCACCCTTTGAAATGACCCAGGGCAGTTAGTTTACTAAGGGCAGTTAGCCCACTCTCTGACACGTCAGCTGCAGGGGTTGTTACAACTGCCCTGCCACTTCTGGGATAATCAGAGCTGATCTGACATGATGTGGGTTGTTAGAGCTGTCAATCAATGGCACATCTGTCAGATCCGTCTTACCGACCTATACTGTCACTGTCCGAACTACCCAACTGGTCGGTGGCTCAGGTCTGAGCTGGACATCTGTGCATCCGAAGAATTTAGTCAACTGGGCTAATGTAGCAGTCTATCCAAGCTTAAAATTATAACTTCCGGGCTTTGCTTGAGCCACGTGTCCACGTTCAAGAATTTCCCCCACAATACCAATTGTCATAGACCTAAGCCTTATGACCAAGCACTCGTGCGAGACTCAAACTAATTCCCACGATCTAGCTGAAAGTCTGCCTTACCCACATGTTCTAGGAGTCACTCAACTCACGGTGACTCATTCGAGTTGACTCGGTCTTGTCCGGTCCCATTTTTAAAACCTTTGACCAGACAATTAGCCGTGTATCCAATTATCCACAAATATCCGAAGTTCAAAATGCTCTCTTTCTTTCTCTCATAAGAGTGAGAGAGAGAGAGAGAGAGAGAGAGAATGGAGAGCTTTATTAGGAGCAGTAATGGTGGCGGAGGGTTTCAGCATCTCCTGACTCGCTCATCTCCTATACCCTCCTTCATTTCTTCTCCAATTCCCACCACTAATAACAACAACAACCACTACAATAAGAAGAAGAAGAAGAAGAAGATACGTTGTTGCATCGCTTCAGCGGCCAACACTAATCTCAAGGAATTCATCAACCCTAGAACGTCCAATGTCACTTCTTCCTCTTCCACCTCCAAATTCCAAAGGAAATCAGTCACAATTACCGACTCAATGAGACGAGCTGCAGTCCAAGACATCATACGAGCCCACAATTTGGATTCTGCACTTGCAAGGTTTATCCTCCATTTATAACCAATTTCATATAATGTCGAAATTACTTGGATTTAGCAAATTAATTTATCATTTTTGTTCCATCTAGAATATGATGAATGGCTAGCCAAAAAAAAATCTGTTAATTGTAGATTAAATAAACCACTAAGTTTGTATGGTAAGAAGTTTGGTATTTTGAGCATGATTTGTTGTAGATAGTGCAAACTTACCAGACACGTGTACACACTGCACAAATGCCACATGGCACGTGCCACCTGTTTTTTTTTATAGGTAAAGATGGGTTAGTGGTTAGCAACTTAGCATAAGGAGTATGGGTTCAAGGGGGTCTGAACCTAGGATGTCGAAACAACTCCCCACATGTCTTTTCACTTAGCTAAGTTGACACTACTTCTTGCCTGCTGGTTCCATATGTATGCCAGCTAGGTTCCATGGACCTGCCACCGTAAGTTACACGCTCGCCAACTATGCCACTTACCTGCGTCACACTGCTCTTGGAATGTATGCTTCATGAGCATGGACCACTTTGTTGTGAGGTTAACACAATGTGATGCCTCCTTACACAATGTAGGAATATGGAACCAACTCCACCAAGGGTCATCAATGGGGTGGCTTTTCACGAGCTCTTCAATGTCAAGCTAAATATGTCCAAAATAGTTTTGGGTGGGAGAGTGGGGAAACCACGCTCCCTTTTGGATGTAATGTGTGGAGAGGTATCCTTAAAACCTTGTCATAATTTCGTTGTAGGGTGGGGTTTCAGATGGGGAAGGGTGCAAGATAAGATTATGGGAAGACCATTGGTGTGTACCATCGCCACTCAAAGCTCAATTCACAATTTTGTTTTCTTTTTCACCTAAGAAAAGTTTGCCCATTCAATACTCTTCATTTGGGCCATGGGTGACTTATCTTCGGACTTTGGAGTCAAAAGAAATTTAAGCAAATGGGAGATGAGGACGCATCTCATTTAATAAGTTGCATCGATTCCATTCCCTCACTCCCTTGGAGGAATACCATTCCGGGAGGAATTCTTCGCAGTCAGATCATTATATCAATCTCTCTCCCTAGTCCCTCATTCTAATTTCCCTTTTTTTGTTAGTTGGTTAGAGTCCAAAGTTTCTAAATTCTAAGGTTGCTTTCTTTATATGGTTAGTCATCTAGGGAAAATCCTTACTTTGGAAAATTATAGAGTTAGGAGCATTACCTTGGTCGACTTTTGTTGTATGCGTAAAGCTAGCGGTGAATTGGTCAACAGTTATTTATTTTTATTTTTTTATGTTTTGGTGTTGCCACAGGGTAAGCCTATTTTTAATGAGATCAGTAACTCTGTGCTAGTAGAAATTGAACCAATTACCCAGGTCAATGGTATAATCACCCAAAGTTACTTGTAGTCCTCGAGTACTCCACTCCATTTTTTGTACTGCCTGTATAGTTTAGGTTCTTGAAATCAATTAAATCTTGTTCAGCTCATGGAAGATTTTACTTTTATTTTACATATGTGATATGATCAGTGGAGTATTCCTTTAATGGCTGAAGAGTGCAGTTAATCGATAATAATTGAGACCTTTTTTTCCCCAGATCTGGAGAGATGTTGCAGGTGCAAGATTTAAATTATATTTTGTGCTACTTTGGGAAGTTAAAAAGATGGAAGGATATTTCTCAGGTGCTTCTAGTTGACAAACTGCAATTCTTTTCTTGGATAACAAGATATTCTAAATATTGGCGTTTCCAACTATTTTGACTCTGTCTCTTCATTTTTAGAATTGGACAAGCATGGCTATCTAGAAATTTCTTTTACAGAGATTCTATTGACACACAAATTTTTGCTAAAGCCATCCTAATTCATATGTAAATCACCAAAGAATTAACACACATCTTGGGGTGTTGTTAGTAAAAGCTGGTGTGGCAATGGAAGTTCTCTTTCTTATAACATGAATTATTCTTTCATATTTTACCTGCTTATCGTCGATTGTATTCTCTTGTCCATGCTTAATATTTGATAGCAAGATAATATGCTAAGAAAGGGTTTGATTAAGCTTAGAAAAATTGTCCTTTGATTTTTCTTTTTCTAAAAAGAAATTTCTATTATTATTAGTTTTTTAAAATTCTTTGAAATTTTCATTTTAAGGAGGATTTTTTCGCCTGAACTTCCATACAGGGCCTTAAAGTTAAAATATTACAATATTGAGTTACATGCATTAGTGCTTATATTTTTGACATTTTCTTGTTTTTTTTGAAAGCTGAACTTGATTTATTCATTTTCATTTTCTTATGGTTGGTGATGATTATTGCAGCTGTTTGGTTGGATGAAGAAACATGGGAAGGTTGATGTTGCATCTTATAGCAGTTTCATCAAGTTCCTAGGGAAGGGCTTCAATTCCATAAAGGCTCTAGAAGTGTACAATAGCATTCAAGATGAATCGACCAGAAATAATGTCTTTATCTGTAATTCTATTCTAGGTTGCCTGGTCAGAAATGGGAAGTTTGAGAGTAGCCTTAAATTGTTTGATGAGATGAAGAATGGTGGTCTAATGCCAGATGTTGTCACTTATAGTACTGTATGCTCGTTAACTCCCATTCTATGATTTTGTTTGTGTTAACCAACCAACTACTCCAAAAGACCGATCTGTTGGAGAGGGTAAGGAGTATGAATATAAGAGGGTCGAGAGGCTTAATTGGGGTAAGACACATCTGAGAGTGGAGGAAAATATACACTCAATACTCCCCCTTACCCATAAGGGTGGAAAGAATTGAACCTATGACCTATATGAACCTAGTGCTCTGATACCATGTTAACCGACCAACTACTCCAAAAGATCGATTTGTTGGAGAGGGGGGAGAACTATGAGTATAGGAGGGTCACAGGGCTTAACTAGGGTATGGGTCGTATGACACACCCAAGAGTGAAGGAAAATATACACTCAACACTCCCCCTCACCCATAAGGGTGGAAAGAATCAAATTCGTGACCTATACGAACTTAGTGCTCTGATACCGTGTTAACCAACCTACTACTACAAAAGACCGATCTGTTGGAGAGTTGGAGAACTATGAATATAAGATGGTCACGGGGCTTAATTGGGTATGACACACCCGAAAGTGGAGGAAAATATACACTCAACACTCCTCCTCACCCACAAGGGTGAAAAGAATCGAACCCGTGACCCATATGAACCTAGTGCTTTGATACTATGCTAACCAACCAACTACTCCAAAAGATCGATTTGTTGGAGAGAGGGGGAGAATTATGAATATCAAAGGGTCATAGGGATTGACTTGGGTATGACACACCCGAGAGGGGAGGAAAATATACACTCAACACTCCCCCTCATCCATAAGGCTGGAAAGAATCAAACCCATGACCTATATGAACCTATTGTGATACCATGTTTTTTTTTTTTTTTTTTTTTATCGTTAAAAATGATTTTATTGCTAAGAAAACAAGGGGTCGAGAAGACCCACCAATACAAAGAAAAGAAAAGAAACGAAGAAAGCAAGGCACAAAAGCAACAACAATGAAACACACACGACAAGGCGCACACCCTGTCTCATCTTGCCACAAAATTTTCAAAGAAGATTCCCTTGAATTCCTTATAAAGTTTGCACCAAGAGAACAAGAACTCCAAGATAGAATGAACTAGTCCTTCCAACGTGGAAACTTTCCCTTCAAAGATACGTCGGTTCCGTTCTTTCCAAATGCTTCAATAGATTGCAAAAGGAGTCAAATACCAAAGAATCCGCTTCGATAACAAGAAAGAACCTCCCCATGACAACCAAATTTCCAAAGTCGACTTGACGGAGCGGGGAAAACAACCCACATTACCGAATAAAGACAAGAAATGCGACCAAGCGAGATGAGCTACCCGGCAATGAATGAAAAGATGATCCACTGATTCCGCCTGAGAACCGCACATACAACATTGATTAGGAGAAATAAAGCCTCTTTTGATTAATTGATCCAACGTTGCGAGTCTCCCTAATGCCGCCAATCAAAGAAAACAAGATATCTTAGGGGGTATCCTACCACCCCAAACAACTAGATGAGGGAAGGATGATGTGCTCTTTGGGCGAATACCATTGTACAGAGATTTAACCGTGAACCTTCCATCCCTAGTATCTTCTCACAGTCTCTTGTCATCCAACGAGTTATGCCTATAGTTATTCTCCACCATAACAATTAGCCTCCCTAGCATATCTACTTACCTCCCAGTCATGGAAGGTTCTTCTAAACCCAAAATCCCAGTTTGTCAAACTATTAACAAAAGTCTTGTAAACCGAGATAACTTGATTCTTTTTTTAAGACAAGTTAAAGAGATCCGGAAACAAGTCCTTAGGAGGACCATTCCCACACCATCAATCCTCCCAGAATCTCACCTTACTCCCTTTCCCAACCTTATATTTCACTCTTTTCTTGAAAAGTGTAAGTCTTTTCAGGATACCCTTCCACACCCCACACCCCATCGCGCCTCTCGCCGGACCACTCTCTCAACCATTCTCTTTTCCCCATATTTATCAACAATAACTCTTCTCCAAAGACTCTCCCCTTCTTCCCCAAACCTCTAAAGCCATTTCCCCAATAAAACCGAATTCATAAATCCAAAATTCTGAAAACCTAAACCCCCATTTTTCTTAGGCATGCATAACTTACTCCAACCCACCCAATGATGTTTTCTCAAACCTCCTTTGCCATGCCACAAAAATTCACAACAAATTCTTTGTAATTGCACTTTTACTTTCCTTGGCAATAAGAAGAGAGAAAAGATGTATATCGGGATACTCGCTAAAGCACTTTTGATGAGTGTAATCTTCCCTCCTTTGGATAAAAGCTTAGCTTTCCAAGTACTTAATCTTTTTCTCATCCTTTCGATTACCGACTCCCAGATATCTTTGCTTGTGTAACCCATTCCCAACGGTAGTCCCAAATATGTGGTTGGAGAGGGGTGAGCCATGGATATAAGGGTCATGGGGCTTAACTGGGGTATGACACTTGAGAGTGGAGGAAAATATACACTCGGCAGTTTGTATGTTGTTGTTCTCTTAAAATAAAAAAAAGCTAATGCTTAAAAAAAAAAAAAAAACCTTCTATGGTTTGTGGTTTTATACTATTTTAATTGAGATGCTCATTTCACTTTTTTAACCATTGTCTCTTGTCATGCTAGCTGCTTGCAGGTTGCATAAAAAACAAACATCTCTATTCAAAGGCATTGCAGCTCCTCCAGGAACTGAAAGATAACGGTTTACACATGGACAATGTAATCTATGGGACACTTTTATCTATTTGTGCTTCAAATAATCGATGCGAAGAAGCAGAGGCATTTTTCCAGCAGATGAAGGATGAAGGCTTTTCTCCTAATTTATTCCATTACAGTGCTTTGCTTAATGCATATTCAATGGATGCAAACTATACAAAGGCCGATGATTTGGTTAAAGAAATGAAATCCACGGGGTTGGTACCAAATAAGGTTTGTTTTGATGTTTATTAGTTATTTATATTCTTAGTTTAGTTTATGTAAGTAATAGCACAGATAAGTTATGTTTCTGTTTGCTTTATCATAAAAATATCAAAATTGCACTATAATTCAGAAAAAAATTAGCCAGGGATGCAATAGTAGTTCTTTAATGTATCATTTTACATTGATTAGTTGACGTTATTTCTTTTAGTGGAACATTCTGAAAAGTTCATCGAAATATCTTTCAAAATTTCTAGTAAGTAATTTTGCAAATGGACTGGGTGGCACCAGGCAAAGGGTCTCCCTATGTTCAGCTCCCAGCAGCAAGAATCTTCTACCCAACATCTCACTCCTCTCTTGCTTCTGATCATAAATAGTTGAATTCCTAGTTTTGGATGACTCTCTCACACCTAACATAGAACCGCTTCCTGGTGCATCCGGTACAGGCCCAACTTGACTCCAAACATATCTATGTGGGATAGGCCCAATATTTTCAGACACAGTACTGATAAGGGTGAAACTTTGTTTGGTTTTGGTCAAATCGCAACCGAACCGACCTAGGTCGGTTCCACTAAACAAGAACCAGATACCTTAGAACCGAACCAAACCAAATTGAATTAAGATCGTTTTGGTTCTGTTCGATTCTTGGGTTGCCAATATCCTATAAAGCTGCTTCCAAACAGTATATATTTTAATAAAAAAATAAATTATCAACAAGAAATATTTCACATAATAAGTCATTAATCTATGTCCTAAGTCCTAAGTTATAAGCACAATCAAATAATCAATCATGCTCCAATTCGTAATATTATTTCATATAATTATTTATTTTATGAGGGGTTTGGTTTTCAGTTTGGTTCGGTTCTATACCAGCCCTATACCAGAACCAAATTGAATTGGTTGGTTCTGCATTTCAACATATTTATCTTCACAACACTTGATTTATGAACACATTTCTTTGTTTCTGAACATTCAACACCATAAAGTCTAGTTGGTTTTATTGTTCCCTTATGAAATCCTTGTAGTTTGATTGGGATGTGTGGTCGCATAGTACTCCCGAAGCACACCTCCACGTTAACACCGACTTTAATTCTTTGGACATACTCCTCAATCTCTACATCCATATATAATAGAATCAAGGTAATGAAAATGATTTCTTTAGGGTATTTCTTGGCTGTCTTATTGGCTTTCCTTTATGTGGGTATCATTACTAAAGTTGCATGCCACATTATCTGTCTTGGTTCTACTAATTCTAAAGCCCTTGGACTCAAAAGCAGTTCCCCAGATTTCAAATTTTGTGTTGACTCCTTTCCCAGTCTCATCATTAGCACTGTGATTCACAAATAACATAAACTTCAAGGGTCTTACTCATTTATATGAGCATTTATCCAAGGTGATGAAAATTGTCCTTTCTGGATATTTTTTGCCCGTGCATATGTTGTTGATAATTGGTATTAACATTTATGTTCTCTTTGCTTTGTATTCTCTTATCATGTGGGTCATAATTCCAATTCCTTTAATATATAAAATCTTATAAAAATAGAGAAGAAAAGACAATGGGCTAACGTACAACAAAGGCTACAAATGTTATTTTGGTTATTAGAAAATAGAGAAAATATCATAAAGCCGCAATTCCTGCTGACCCACCTACTAACGCATTCAACGAAATGGGCCCTCAGTTTTGTGCCATACCATAAAGGGCTCTCAACTTTTACTTTTGATAATAAAACGGGCATTCCTTTTTCATTAAGTTTTGTGTTCTGACCTATCAAATTATACAAGTTTTGTAATTTTTGATATAATTGCAGCTCTCCTTTTTTCCCATATGCAAAACGTCTTCAATTGTTTTTTTTTTCTCTTTTCCATGTGATAAAATAGTTAGATTAATTATAATATTTATTTTCCTATTTCCTTTTTTCGACAAAACAATTTTTCCTTCCTTTCTTGTTTCTATTCCATTATCTCCTCAACCATTTTATGCTAACTGATGTTAAAGGTGAGAAGTCAGGACTCGGGAACCTTTTTAAATATCAAAAGGCAATTTAATTTTTTAATTTTTTTATAGGTAAAGGGTTAATGGTTCGCGAGGTTAGGTTGGGTTCATGGGGGTTTGAACTTAGGACATGGGAACAACACTCCACGCGTCATTACCAACTTAGCTAAGTTGGTACTTCTTAATATCAGAGGGAAAATGTTGGATCCCATTTTGGTATTGTGAAGAATAAGGGCTTTCTTGACTTATTAAATTTTTATAGGTATATTATATGGTATTCCCCTAGAAAGGAAGTTATCTTTAAATCAAAATTTTCTGGAAATTTTTATTTCTTCTACTACCAGTTGCTTCTCCTTCACTTGATAT
Source organism: Akebia trifoliata (assembly GCF_017979445.1). Classification (NCBI taxonomy): domain Eukaryota; kingdom Viridiplantae; phylum Streptophyta; class Magnoliopsida; order Ranunculales; family Lardizabalaceae; genus Akebia; species Akebia trifoliata. The sequence continues at coordinate 32,582,536 of NC_141377.1, read as the reverse complement.
AAATCTCAGTGATTTTTTTTTAGCTCATTTTTTGTTGTCTAGCATTTCTTCACTATGCATTGGCATATCACTGCAGGTTATTTTGACTACTTTATTAAAGGTGTATGTGAGAGCTGGCCTGTTTGAAAGATCAAGAGAATTATTTGTTGAACTAGAAGCGTCGGGTTATGCTGAGGATGAGGTACTGCTAAAACTTTTTGTTTCGTTTTACTATGTAGAAATCAATATAACAAGTACTGCATATTTCATTATTTTCTATACATGTAGTTGGGAAATTTCATGTGTGGTGTTTGTTTAAGCCTTTCTGAGTCATTCTATGATTCATTTGTTGTATAATAGTTGTCAGCTTTGTTCCCAAAGCTTATAAGTAGGTGCCCTGGAAGCATTTTATGTTATCAGTATGATAACAATATGATGTAGGACAACCTAGGTTTTATCGATTCTAGGTCTTTTCTACTTTAGGAAGGGTGGGGAAAGGCTAATTAGGTAGTGAAGAAGAAGGAAAAATCACAGAAAGAGGTTTCAAGAAAAAGTTTCAGGCTTAAAAGATTTTATTGGCCATTGTGAAAGGTTTCAACAAGGCCAATCGGATGTGTGAAACGCAAAAATTTGCAATAGGGTGTTGTAATTAGATTTAAATTAAGGTGAGAAATTGATATATATATATAAAGAAAAAGAAAAAAGAGAGAGATGAAGAAGAAGATGATAGAAAAAATCATCTTGGAATCACATTAAGGGTTCTTGGCATCACATCAAGATGGCTTCAAGCCATATCCAATCACTAGAGAAATTTCTAGAAGAGAGCTATTTTTTTTTTTAAATTCAAATACTTAAGAGAAATCAATTACAATAGCCATATATATAGGCTCTCACATTTTAGACTCAAACACTAATCCTAATATGACTTAAAATTTGACTTTTTGACCTTAAGATGCATACCCTGTCTAAAACTGATACCCTATCAATGCTTGACCTCAACTTTCTCAAAACATACCGGATTAGGAAAATCTTGGGCTTGCTGAATGGGTAAACTGAATAACCTTGTAAATGACAAAAAAATCAACTTTAATAGGACAAGTTTTAACCCCTCAAAATAAGACCTAAAAAAACTGATGTGAATAGTACTCAAACTTCTAAAATAACCAAAAGACAAATCAAAACTAGAATATAATAAATCTAAAACTAATCTCAAGAAAATAAAAGTGGTAAAAATAATAATTCTAGACTCAAGCAAGTGGCAACCTAAATAATTACAAAATGCCCAGTGGAACCCATGGTTGTTGGCTTGATTTGCGTCTCACAGTACAATACTTTCTGATCTCAGCTTACCAATCAAAAAAACAAAACAAAACAATACTTTCTGAGATAATGCTTTGTGAAAGAAAAATAAAGGAATACTGATGTGCGGTATTCAAAATATTAAGGGGTAGTTTGTAATTTATAATTTTTTTAGCCTAGTTTGTAGGTCATGTTGGCCACTTGGGTTGGCTCTTTTATATAATCTTTTTTCATGGTTAATGAAAATTACATCTGTATCACAACAAACAAACAACTAAACTATATCATGTGTTTTCTGTATCAGTGGTACAATAACATAAAAATTGTGCATTAAGGGTGTTAGGGTGGGAAGCTAGGTGGTCGAACATTGGTTCCTAGTAAATTTTAGTTTTGATAAGCAGCTCCTATAAAATTTTCTTGTTTAGGAAGCAACCCATACAGAATCTTTTAAAGATAACTGTTAGGTAAAAATGCTATACACCCATCTGTGGAAAACAATTTTATTATGCCTACTGGAAGTTATTCTTTTCTCATCAGTTTTGGTCCTGGGTGAAATTGAAATAACAACTCAAAATTATAAAAAATTTGTTGAATGTCAGATACTGAAAATTTTGCGTAAAACCCAGGCAGAATTGATTAAACTTTTTGAGATTGTCACTGAAACAGAATCACACAAATTTTGAACATTAACTGATTTTTAAATCTTTGATCAAAGTATTGTCTTTACTGCATCTATTTTGGATTTTTTTTAATTATTATCTGTTAATTTAACTAATGAAATGCAAATTTGCTTATTAGATGCCATACTGTTTATTGATGGATGGCCTTGCAAAGGCTGGACATATACATGAAGCAAAATCAATTTTTGATGAAATGGAGGCAAAAGATGTGAAATCTGGTACGTGTACTGTTGGAAATATCGCACATTATCTATATTTAATGTGTAAGAACAGTAAAACTCGGCAATAATCACCTGTTAGTCTATTATTATTAATAGCTTAGTATATGAATTAATGTGATCCTCCCGAATTCCTTTTCCCGCTCATCCATCTGCACCCACTCCAGACCTGGTGACCTTGGTCCAGATTAACAATGCGAAACACTTTCCTGACTAACACAGTAAGATTTTTAGCCTTACTAGGGTCGTTTTGCTCAAATGGATTACCACATTAGCAATCCAACACCACAGCCCTCCAAGTTTCATCGAAAAACTCAGATCCAAAAATCAAAAAATGATTTCTTTTGAGCTTAATCCAAGGTTTTGAAAATGGACGGCTACCGAACGACATAACTCCCAAACTTGAAATTGAAATTCAACAGTGAAAAACAAAATTCAAGTTCATAAAATTTTGTCCTTTACAACCCTGAAGCATCAGAACATGTTTTTGAATGCCACAAGGTGAGCCCAAGGACCGTTAGTAAGGGTGAAATCCTTACTAACTTAGTTAGGCTAGTCAGACATTAACAATAGGGGTGCCACATGTAAGCTTCTGGATTGCTTAGGAAACCTTTCCCCATAAATGCTCTTTTTGGCATAAATGTTTCTTTGTAACTTGTAAGAATAAAGAATAGTGACTTCATGTGAAAATCATTTTTATCTGTGAAGCATTGATTGTTGAATGTTCATATGTTATGCACGAACCGCTGATTTTAAGAGTCTCTTTGGTGTAACTTTATCGTCGTTTCTCGTATGAGCAGATGGATATTCCCACAGTATCATGATTTCAGCTTTTTGTCGGAGTGGACTTTTGGAGGAAGCAAAGCAGCTTGCGAGAGATTTTGAAGCCAAATATGACAAGTATGACTTGGTCATGTTGAATACAATGCTACGGGCCTATTGCAGAGCAGGTGAAATGGAAAGTGTAATGCAGATGCTGAGAAAGATGGATGAATTGAAAATTTCTCCTGATTGGAATACATTTCACATCCTAATCAAATATTTCTTCAAGGAGAGGTTATATCAGCTTGCATATAAGACAATAGTGGACATGAATAGTAAAGGTCATCAGCCAGATGAGGTAATAGCTTCCCTTCATTATTTATTTGTCGATGATTATATTGAATAATATCCACAATATTTTTTTATTATTAGATCTTGTTGATTCAATAACTTGGGGGGGGGGGGGGGGGTACATGGATGTGCATGGCATCATCAGATACCGATGAGGTTTATTTGTTCTGTCTAAACAATAATCCCTATAATAATAAAGGAAAGGTTGATACATTTTTTAGTATAATAAATGTGTAATGTTTAACTGAGAATGGGTATACAAATGGACGTCTAGGGAACATAATCATACAAGATAAACAAAACATGGGATAGAAATAATTGATTGTTGCATATTATCGTAATTATTATTTTCTCTCTACTAGTGTTGCATGATATTGAAGTAGATAATGCTCTTGACGAGTTAAAATTAGAAGGCTTCAGCTTCAAAAGCCTCTGATATTGTTTATCATCTGCAGGAACTTTGTTCATCCTTAATTTTACAGCTTGGAAAAGTTGGTGCATCATCAGAAGCATTTTCTATTTACAATATTTTGAGATATAGTAAGAGAACAATGTGCAAGGCCCTTCATGGAAAGATGTTAAACATCTTGGTTGCCGGAGGGCTTCTCAAAGAGGCTTATGTAGTAGTAAAGGTATGGTAATAATCATGCTTTCTGAAGTCCAAACCTGTAAGCTATGTTTATAGATTACTTTCTCACAGTTTACATTATGATCAGGACAATGCAGAGCGGATTTCTCGTACTTCTTTGAAGAAGTTTGCAATTTCATTTATGAAATCGGGTAACATTAACTTGATAAATGATGTGATGAAAGCTGTTCACAGTTCTGACCACATGATTGACCAGGTGTGCAAATTTGGGTTCAGTTTTTAAAAAAGCAACCTTATTATTGTTTTAAATAATCTTTTCATGTAAATTTCTTTCAACTGCAAGACAATGATCGTATCCTGCAAATCTATTGCTTCATGGATTGTGTAGGATGAAATATTATAGTTATTTGGTATTCTAATTTACCTAATTATTCAGAGTTATCTATTTTTATTTTCTTTTTCTTAGATTACTCCCCCCATATTCGGTTCGGTTGTTCAATAGCTGTTTTAGACTAATCTGAACTTAATTTTTCTTTTTTTACTATTTTCTTCTTCTCGTGTTTGTTACTTTGTTAATGTGAGACGCAAATCAAGCCAACAATCACGGGTTCCAACAGAAAATTTGTAATTCTTTAGGTTTCCACTTATTTGGGTCTAGATTTAGTTGTCCTGCATCATTTATCCATATCTCTTCACGGTGTCAAAGATCATCTAATCTTACTTTTGGTTTAGCCTAGAAATTTTCAAAAATAAGTCTGCTTTAATTTCACATCTTTTCGTAGTGGAAAGCTTACTCAGGGCTTTTGGTTTGTTAAATCAGGAGGTGTTTGATATGGCCATATCACGTTATATTGGACAACCTGAAAAGAAGGAACTTCTTCTGCAATTGCTTCAATGGATGACAGGACAAGGGTATGTGGTGGACTCATCATCAAGAAATCTTCTTCTCAAGAACTCAGACCTCTTTGGGCGCCATTTAATTGCAGATATCTTATCCAAACAACATAAGATGTCAAAGGTATTGAGAACTCAAGCGAAGAAGGGTAAATGATTTTTGGGTTAGTGAGAGAGTGGCAGTCAAACAAATTTTGGACATGAATTGTTCCTCAATAGGTTGACATATCGCATTGTAGTCACGAAGTGGTAACTGGTCTGAATGCAGTGCCCACAGCGTCACTACCAATCCTTCTACTTCAATGTCTCTCCTTAAAGCATGGATGAATGTCAACAAGTTATACTTCCATGTATCATTATTATGTTATTATTATTGTATCTCCTCCAATGTTTCTCCTTCAGTTTTATCTGATCTCCAGCCCATGAAAGATCAATGTTTCCGTTGAATGGGGTAACACTAATTATGATATTCACAATAGGAGTGACTAATTTCATTTTGATTTTTTTTTTCTTCAAGTTTTGAATATTTTCATGAGAGGATCTGACACAACGGCTTGAGAAAATGGGGAAATAAAGAACAATTGTTTCATAATGTTAATATTTAAGAATTAAAATTCTAAAACAATTTAAAGTTGAGAACATTTGTGTTTGATTTTGTTTGTCACGGATATGGACGTCTGAACGGTGAATGTGGAATAGCATGCCTAATTTTGCAACTGATTCCTAGGATAGGTGTTACAACTAATTCAGTGGTCTTTTTTTACCCTAAGCAAATAAGATTAGCAATTGGTAATTAGTAGGTGAAGGCGGGTTTGGAACTCACGTGGTATCAACACTTGTAGATGTCCAAAGTGTCAATTTAACTAAGTGGTAAGACGTGTGGAGTGTTGTTCTTATATCCTAGGTTCAAACCTTTTAGAATTCAACTTCATTGGCTAATCATTAACCCTATACCTATAAAAAACAAAAACAAAAAGACTGCGTAAATTGTCTTCGATTATACATTAACATGGTTTTCGATCTTGGTAGAAGCTTCGTTGAACCCGACAAGGGAAAACTTTTCATCCAATCCCATTCTCCAAAAGGTGAAGAAAAGAATGTCCACCAAACTCCCAGAATCTGTATTGTGAGCATCGTGGTACATGTGCCACGTTGTCACGACCCTATTCTTTTGAAGCGGGGTCGTGCGGCGCAAGGGGGTCAAATCCACTTGCAAGCCTGTAAAATAATCGTACACCACACACACGTAGCTAGCAAACAAGTAAACGAGGCAATACGAGGCAAAGCCCGGAGGCAACTTTGTTGATATAATATTAATTACACGGTGTAATGCGTTACAAAAGCAATAGATGCGTTACAAGCAAATGATGATCCTATGACACACGGGACTTCCACAGAGCTGGGCTTCAACAACGTGGGTGTAGGCCGGGGATTGGGATAGCACTGACACCCTTCCTACAAAGTGTATGCTAAGTCTTTACTAGGTTTCCAGAAGGAAACATCAAAAGTAGAGCCCGGTCATACTCCCTTATTACGAAAATGCCACTAAGCTAACAAGTGTGCCCTGGCACGGGGCTGACACGTACCCTAAGCTAACAGATATGCCCTAGTACGGGGGCTGACATGACTTCATAACGAGCCTTACATAGTATTACATGGGTGCTCTCGGGTGACTCCTGGGCGAGCTACACCTAAACTCTAGGTGTCAGAGTACATGGCCGTTACAGTTTCCCCCACCTATTCTGCAGACGTCCTTGTCGCATTGTCCCTGACAAACTCTTCAATCCTCTGCTTGAATGGTTGTAGGTTCTCTGCTCTCTCCTAGGTGGCTTCGCATTCTGGCAAGTTCTTCCATGTGACAAAGTACTCCATGTGCTACTGCTTGCTTGAACTGCTGCTGACTTGACGCTCGGCGAGAACTTGGTTGACAACACATTCCGGTTGGATTGTTGAACGGGAAGGTGAACGTGTTGGAATGCTGCGTGCTGGATCTGATGGATCTGCATGGAATGGCTTGAGACAGCTGGCATGGAAGACAGGGTGGATGTTGTGTAACCAGTGCGGTAACTTCAGCTTGTAGGAGTCCTTGCCGACTCGAGAGAGGATTAGCATTGGACCTTCATAATGCTGTAGTAGTCCCCTGTGTGCTCGTTGTACTCGGTTGAACCTTCTCAATTGATCTGTCTTGAGTAGAACTAAGTCACCAACTTTGAAACGATCTGGTCGACAATGTTCATTAGCCCATTTCTTCATCCGCTTAGACGTTTTTTCAAGGTAAGATCTGGCAATTTCATTGTTGTCCTGCCAAAACTTAGCAAACTTGTACGCCCTTGGACACTGTCCCTGATATCCTGAAACAATAGTATGAGGAGTTAAAGGTTGTTGGCCAGTAATAAGTTCAAAAGGACTCTTGTTGGAGGAAGAGCTCTTCTGAAGGTTGAAACAGAACTGTACGACATCAAGTAGATTCGTCCAATCCTTTTGGTTGGCAATGACAAAATGCCTGAGATACTCCTCCAACATGGCATTAAATCTTTCAGTCTGCCCATCTGTTTGAGGATGTCTGCTGGTCGAAAAGTCAAGCTGAGACCCAAGTAATCTGAACAGTTCGGTCCAAAACTTCCCTGTAAATCTTGAATCTCTGTCGCTGACAATGTTCTTGGGCACACCCCAATACTTGATGACATGCTTGAGGAACAAGTGCGCTGTTTCTTCTGCTGAGCAATATGTCGAGGTCGGTACAAATGTAGCATATTTGGAGAAACGGTCCACAACCACAAGGATGGACTCATACTCTGCAACCTTCGGCAAACTTGAAACAAAGTCCATAGAAACACTTTCCCAAGGCCTTTGGGGGACTGGAAGCGGTTCCAATAGCCCGATTGGTTTGTCGCGCTCGATCTTGTCTTGCTGGCAAATGAGGCAGGTCCTCACATAATCTAACATATCATCACGGATGTTCGGCCAGTAGTATCATCGCTTCAAGAGAGCTAATGTGCGGCGCCAGCCCGGATGGCCAGCCCATGGAGTGTCGTGACACTCTCTCATTAGTTCTCGTCTTAGCCCGTCCGCACGTGGAACAAACATGCGGCTCTTGGTGGTGTATAACAACCCATCACAAATCCAGAAACGGCGTGCTTTCCCTTTCTGTACCATATCCATTATGGCCTTTGCTTGGGGATCACTGTTCAAACCATCATGAATTCTCTGCTGTAAAGTGCTGGTAACTTGAGAAACTTGTCGCTGAAGTGCTGCTAGCTCTACTTTGCGACTCAAGGCATCGGTCACGCTATTGTTCTTTCCTGGCTTGTAATCCAAGGCCAAGTCAAACTCTGCGAGGAATTATTGCCAACGAGCTTGTTTTGGTGTCAACTTCTTCTGAGTCAGGAAATGGCTCACTGCCACATTATCAGTCTTCACATGAATTTGTGACCCCAACAGATAATGTCTCCAAACTCTCAAACAGTGGACGACAGCTAACAACTTTTTTCCCTGTGCGGTATAGCGTCTCTCAGCATCATTGAGCTTCCGACTTTCATAAGCAAGCGGATGCCCATCCTGTAACAACACTCCTCCAATAGCAAAGTCAGATGCATCTGTCTGAACTTCAAACAGCTTTGTGATGTCGGGTAGAGCTAAGACTGGGTCTTGCATAACAGCAAGCTTGAGGTCTTCAAACGCCTCATGACACTTGTCTGACCAGGACCAAGTGTGATCTTTCTTCAACAGGTCTGTGAGAGGTGCGGCTCTTTTGGAATAACCTTGGATGAAACGTCGATAATTGAAAGCGCCATCGATTCGCGGGGTGCGCGGATCCGCTTTTGACCCTTGAGGTTTGGGAGTCGCCACCTAGTTATTATGGTCTAGGAACCAAACTGACTCTAAAACGGATAAACTAATCTACGAAAGAGAAAAAGAGTCTGGGGATCACGTTACGGGGTTGGAAGGTGTTAGGCACCAACCCCGCTCGGCCAAAGCCGGTCTCTACTAACTTCCAAAAAAAAAAAATCACATTGCCAAAACCTAGATAAAAATAAAAATAAAAGAAAAATTTTATACCTTTTCGATGGCAAGGATTTTGCTCCCTCAGATCTGACAAAAATAGCTCCTTGTACCGTACTCCCTTGCTTCGTTCTGTCTCCGAATTTAATTTCGAATCTCCGAGATCAAGGTATCTCCTTGTTTTTTTATCTAAACTCTTCAAGTTTGTTGCGGATTTGGGGGTGTTTTTGGAGGGCTTTTAGGTGTTTTCTAGGCTAAAATTAAAGGAGGGATGTTAGGTAAGGAGTTAGGGCTCCAAAACTAGGGTTTATGGGAGGCTGTGGGGGCTTCTAGACCTACTTCTCTTAAGGTTTATGATTTGATATGAAAATAGGGTGTGAGCACCTCTATTTATAGATTTTTTAGGAGTTAATTTGGATAGAGTTAGTATTTAATTAGAGTTCTTTTCATTAGAGTTGTGTTTTAGTAAGACTTGTTTTAGGTAGAATTGTGTTTTAATTAGAATTGTTTTTAAGTTAGAACTCTATTAGATAGAGTTATTATTTAATTAGAATTCTATTATGACTTTTGGTTTCATTAATAATATCCCATTAACTTTATTAATTTTTCAATTTTACTCATTTTACTCGAAAAAGGATGCCCGTGCCACGGGCAAGGGTGGAACTCTAATCTATATATTAAAACGCAATTGTATGACTCATTTTTGTAGGGACAAACTTCCATACAAATAGGATAAACATCCCATCCAACTACAATTTTTATGGAACCCACTTTACTATTTCTCTCATCACCCCCTCTAATTTTATTATATTTCCTATTTTACTCTTTTAATCCACTTTATTATTTTTATCTTTTACCCTTAACCTCAAAATTTCTAATAATACCTCAAACTTTAATTTTGTTCCACTTTTACGCTTAATCAAACTCTAGTTTCTATAATAAAATATAATTGTAGGCCCCACTTTTATTGGGGGGACAAACTTCCTTCCAATTAGGATCAATATCCCTTCCAAGTAAGTGTGATTTTGTTGACCCTCACTTTAGAAACCTGCATTCTCACTAATCCACGTGGCTAGGGGGGTGTTAATGGGTCGATTCCGGTTCAAAATAAATAGAACCAGAATCGGAACCACAAAAAATCACGAGTACCCATCGGTTTAAATTCTTAAGAATCAAATGAGAAAAAATGTATTTCAAATCATTAATAAAAAAAAATCCTTTATTATTTATTATAAAAACTTAATTATAATTTGTTATACTTAAGATACAAATTATTTTTTTTTTCAAAAATAAAAATTTATCTTTGTTAAAAGTAATACTTTTTTTTAGAAGAGTAACTCATTTTAAGTTTCAATTGATAATTTATATGAAAATTGAAGAATTTTATATAACATGCATTTATGTTTGAAATGAAAAATACCTTAAATCATCTATAATATCGAAAGAAATGACAAAATAATTCAGTTCTGGGTACCTGTAAGTACCCTTTGGATAGAACCTAATGGTTCATAGTCCTATCGGTCCGGTTCCATTTTAGACCCGACTCTAATCGACTCCAACAAAAAGGGATCCGGAACTGTAGTATTCAATTTCGGTTAAATGGGTTCCCATTGACACTCCTACACGTGGCATGGAGTATTTAACAAATTTTCTCTCACATGCTACTATTTTGTTCTTTCAAAAGTAATCTCAATCATTAATACCAATTTAACGCGACAAATTATATTATAAAATCTATGACTAAATGTGTTAAATCAGTCATTATTATACAAAATCTGGTTTCTTTTTTAAAAACAAAAAATTCTACTAATAATAATAGTACTAAAAAAAATAATGGTTTCTTTCGTCCAATAAAAGAGAGCTACTATTGGCACCCCAACTTTACTTATTACACTCCAATTGAAAAAGATAATTATAAGTAAATGATTGAGAAAAAAGTTGGGTTGCCAATATGAATTCTCTCTTTCTTTTTTCTTTTGCTAGATTTTTTTATTGATCGTATATGAGGCTAATCATAATTGTAAACAACTATTGAAATTGTTTGAATGAGTTTTATAACATTTTGTAATGTTTAGATTATAATTTTAGCCAAACCTTTGTAACCAAATTAATATTTAATATTTTAAAAGAAAAAAAAAGACTACAAACTCCTCGGAGTTAACTAATTAATATTTAAAAAAATATGGATTTTCTTAATCTTCATGACTAACTTAAAAGCTCAACTTTACAAATATTAAATTAAATAAAATTAACTTTCTAATCAACATGTTAGCTTTAAAAAAAATATTTTATTGTAACTTATATAATAATTTTTCAGATCCATTGACGGCATAAGAAAATTGAATACTCCACGGAGTTTAACTAATTAATATTTTAAAAAAATATATGGATTTTCTTAGTCCTTCATGACCAACTTAAAAACTCAACTTTACAAATATAAAATTAAATCTCTAATCAACATGTTAACTTAAAAAAAAAAAAAATTTATTGTAACTTATATAATAATTTTTCAGATCCATCAACAGCATAAGAAAATTGAATAACTTAAGAAAATTGAATATTTCATATCCATTGATGTTATAATGGGTATGATTTTACCAATAGATGGTATTTGTGTATTAATAAATTATCTTATAATGCATTAGCTATCCGTTTCATATATTGACTAGGGGGTGGATACAATATTTTTTATTTGTTTTGGCAGGGAAATTTATTTGGTGGTTTAAAAATGCTAAGGATGATTTATGGTACAATTCCTACATATCGTGTCAAGTGAAAAAAAAGTTATTATATAAGTTGCAATAAAGACCCTAAGAAAATAAATTGTACCCAACAATCACCCAATTCATCTCCTACCCAGTCACAAATGCAAGATGATTCACCTCAAATTCATATGATAGAAAAATAAAAGTTTAAACCAAATATCCCACAAATAAAATTAGATTATCTTTTATCACAGAATAGAAAAGAATTCGAAGAAGGTTAAAAAAACTATCAAGAACAAGTTTGGGAATTCTATTATGAACATTTAAGAAAAACTAAGAAAGAAATTCCATTTTTTAATTGGTACTACAAGTATTTTAAGAAATCTCTTAATAAAGAAATAGATGTTATAAAAGCAAACCTTTGGGATGTTCCTAGAATAGGACAAATAAAATCTGTCCATTCACCACCAATAAATGAAATAGTAATCCCTGTACACAAAGATATAGTCATAGGATCCCCATACAAGAAGGTTTTCTTAAAATCCTTGTAGTGATTTGGGTCTCTTATAAAATGTTTTGTTATGGCATATATTAGGGTATTGACTACATCTCCTATATCTTGTCCTTGTTCATTTTTTATAGGTATTTCTGTTTTTGTGGTTTTGACTTTTGTTAAAATAGTTTGTCTTTGTTCTTTTGTAATATAATTGTCCCACCATCCTTTTAGTTGTCCCGTAAATCCTGAAACTAATCTTTGTGCTATTTGATGGTCTGTAGCATATGGGTGGAACCAGTATGGACCAATACCAGCTATTCTTCCAGCACCAGTCCAAGAAGGTTTTCAGTATTTTATCCAGAATTTCATGGCCCTAGAACATCTCAATCAGACTCCAAACCTATTAATTTTCTTTGCACAATTTTTCCTAGCCTGGATTTCTTGCTGGGAATATTGCAAAGGATCTATTTTACAGTTTCATCCCATTCTTACTCTAGCAATAAAATTTAAGGTAAAATGGTGGGCAAACTTATGTTTCGACAAAGCTACCAAAACAGGTGTTACTGCATGGTTACATAGTCACCCTCAATAGTCAAGAATTTCTGCGCCAAGTTCCTCAGAATTTCCATTATCCAAGTCTTAAATCCAATCAAGATTAACAGGAGCAACAACTAAAGCAGAGATGCACAAACATCTGCTTGAAGCCTTATCTCAAGTTGATGAAGAAGAAGAATCATAAAATTTTGAAGATTTCACCCCTCTCAATGAAGATGACTGTGAAGGAATACTTCCTCCCTGTCATTATCCCAACATTTGAATTAAGTCAAGATGAATCAAGTCAAGAAGAATCAAATCAAGATGAATCAAGTCAAGAAGAATCCAAAATGCTATAAATTACTGTAATATACTGTATAAATATATGTTATTGAAAGAATCTTTAGTGGAAAATCACCCAAAGACAGTCGCCCATGTGCTGTTAGAGATTCTTTTGTCTTTTCCCTTTCTCTCTCTCTTTCTCTAAAAAATTCTCTATAGTTCTTTTCTTTTGAAGACAGTTCCCATATAAATCAAGTCAGCTGTCTCATTATCTTGAATCGACCAGTTCTAACTTATCCATTCCAAAGACCAAGAGAACAACCTTCAATAATTCAAGCCAACTGTCATTCTTATCTTATCTTTTCTCGAAAGATCCAATCCAGAAAAAACAATCCACATATCCTAACCTATTAGGACTTCAAAATTTTATTTCAAATCCGTCTTCTTTAAAAATGAAGGAAGACTTCAAGAGAAATCATTCAAAAAATTATCGAGCAAATCTCCCTGATCCATCTAAAAATCTCTCAAAGCCTAAAAAGCCTTTTTCAAGACCATCAATAAAAAGAAAACAGTCTATCATTACCTTCAAGCCTTCCGGAACCAATTAGTCTTCAAAATAAAAGAAATATTTGGGTAATTTTCTCAAACTTTTTTCTAGTCTTAAATATTGTATAAATTCCTATAAGTTTGTTTAAGTTCGTTATTGTACTTTTATAAGTTTTATATTGAGTTTTCTTATATGCCTTGTTATAATTTTAATATCGAAGAAAGATATCAATTACTTAGAGTCTATTTTGCTGATCTAATTTCTAAAGAATTATCTTATTCTAGACAAAACAGACCTAGAGACGAAGAATATTGGGAAAATCATCAAAAATTGATTGAAACCAGAGAAGAATTTTTTAAGATTTAAAGAGAGGAATCCTTGAGTTAGATTCTTAATAGAGGAAGAACGTGTTCATTATAGGATTTAATTTAATTTAAGATCCTGAGAAAGAGTTAATTTTTTTAAGTTAACATATTGATTAAAGAGTTAATTTTATTTAATTTAATATGTGCAAGTATCTGAAAACACACTCTAATGACAATGGTTGAATTATAAAAACTAAATTAGTGTCCTTTTTTCATGCATGAGTTGGAACTCTGAAGGTTTTCGCAATGTATTTTTTAGTTAATTGGTTAAACATGTAAAGTCGAGTTCTTAAAGTTAGTTGTGAAGGATTAAGAAAATCCATTTTTTTTTAAGTATTAATTTGTTAAACTCATTAGAGATTGAGGTCTTTTTTTTTTCTTCAAAATATTAAATATTAATTGATTACAAAGGTTTGGCTAAAATTATAATCTCAACATTACAAAACATTATAACACACAGTCAAACAATTTCAATAGTTATCTACAATTATGATTAGCCTTAAAGGGATATATTTGCTTGGCGTTGCATACACCATCCCACCTTGTCACGTGACAGCAGTAAGTAGTCACTTTATGTGGCCACATGGAGATTTTAAGGTAGGATTTGAGGAGTAAAAAAAAAAAGGTTAGTAAAAAAAAAAATAGAGAAAGTGAAATTTCATATTGGCAGTCCAACTTTTAAATATTCTTAACCATTTACCTATTGTTATCTTTTTTTAATTGGAGTGTAATAAGTAAAGTTAGGATGCTAATAGTAGCTCTCTTTTATAGAATGCAAGAAACCATATTTTTTATAATAGTTAATGGTTTAACATGTTTAGAGTCCAAAATTTCATAATGTAATTTATTGCATTAAATTCGTATTAATGATTGAGGTTAGTTTGGGAAGAATAAAATATCAACGTGTGAGAGAAAATTGGTTAAATACTCTATGCCACATGGACTAATGCGCAAGGGTGCAACTTGGTCCAATTCAAATCGAGAACTGATCAAAATCAAGAATCGATCTCCTATGCAATAAATAAATATATATGTATATAATAATTTTTATGAATTATTTTAGGAGTTAAGACACATATTAGTCATCTTTTATGAATAAACTAATAAATTTTTATGGATAAATTAATAATTTATTGTATGAAATTTTATATTTATTTATTTTTTACATTATAAAATATTACTTACAATTTATAGAATATTGACAACCCCTAGACTCAAACCTTGATTCTAATGGAATTTGATCCGGTTCTAATTCTTATTCAATGGAATTGACTTATATTGGTTCAATTCTAGGTTCTAATTCTTATTCAATGGAATTGACTTATATTGGTTCAATTCTAATTTGACCTCAAATTGAATCAAGTTGCACCTTTATTAATACATATGCGGGGTTGATAAAATAAGTACAACTTTTTTTTAGGCTCACTTTATCGTCTTTCCTCTTAATTTAACTTCAATATTTTTAATAATACCTTCAAACTTTTTTTTCCTCGCTTCTACCCCCCTAATAATAATCCCAAAGAGGGACTCCAGTTGAATAAACAATTGTGAGCCGAGTTAAATTGTTTGTCTAATGCAAGGCGAGTTGAATCGTCCGAGGCAATTCGGTCCATCTCATGAACTGAGACGAGACAACAAACCGAGTTTTGAAACTCTTTTAACAAACGCTTGCTTACTTGAGAATCTCTCAGAAGTATCTCTATTAGGGTTTACGGGTTTTTACTTCGACCATTTCTCTCGCTCTCTCTCACTCTCTCGATCGAACGGAATCAAATCGAGAAAGATGAGTATAAGAGTTCTGAATCCAAATGCAGAAGTCCTGAACAAATCTGCAGCTCTGCATATGAACATCAATGCCGCCAAGGGCTTGCAAGATGTTCTCAAGACCAATCTCGGTCCCAAAGGCACCATTAAGATGTATAAACATCCTCCTTCATCCCATCTCATGTTCTTTGATTTCGATTTTTTTTTTCTTCTTTAAATCTAAAATATATTACTCTATCATTCACTCACCGATTCTGTAGGCTTGTTGGTGGATCTGGAGACATCAAGCTCACTAAAGACGGCAACACTCTCTTGAAGGAAATGGTTTGCTTTTCAAAAACCCTAACTTTTTTTATCTCCATCTCCTCGTTTTATACTCGAATGAATTTGTTTCGACTGGGTTTTGTTATTCGTCAGCAAATATTATCAAATGATATTAGCGCCTTTGTGTTTCCTTTGTCAATGTTCATTTACTTCCTTGTATTATTTGCGGTAAAAGAATTTTTTTTTTTTAACTTTCTGTGCAAAATTTTGCACAAGAATGGAGATCTGAACAAGCCCTAAGTTTGTTCAGATTTCATATTTACTACTATAAGTTGATTTGTGTTTTTCTATGATATGAAGACGACTGTGTGTCTAGCAATCGAAGCTACCTGAACCATTTAAGGGAGGAAAAAAAAAAGGTTTTATTTTTAGAGCTGCTATTGGCACCCCAACTTTTACTTGGCTCAAATTATAATCTCATCATTATAACACTCGTTCAAACAATTTCACCCCAACTGAGATTATAACACTTGTTCAAACAATTTCACTCCAACTTTTACTTGGCTCAAATTATAATCTCAACATTATAACACTCATTCAAACAATTTTAGTAGTTGTTTACAAGTAGGATTAAACTCATAAAAAATCAGAAACCTAAAAAAGAAATCTAACCAAAAAAAAAATGAGAGAGCTTCTAATGACACCCCAATTTTTACTTATTCTCAACCATTCATTTAGTTTTTTTATTGGGGTGTAATATGTAAAAATTGAGGTGCCAATAGCAGCTCTTTCCCCACCCTCTGACCATCAGTATTTGCCAAACCGAGCTCTTAAATGCAGTCATAGTGACAAAAACCTGCATTTTTTTTTTTGTGGAAAAAATTGATTAAATTGCAATTTTAATAATCAATAAATCACATATGTTTGATTTATCATTTAATAATTTCGTTTAATATTATGTTTATTATTTAATATCTGAAAAACTTATTTTTTATATTTTCGTATAATTATTAAAAGAATTCCTATCATTTCCTGACTTTTCAAAAAAAAATCCGAAGTTTACCCTTGACGAATTATTCCCGGCCCAATTGTTCTACTTCAGTGTCATTATAATTTATGAAGACTTCAAAGTTTATTAGGGCCTGTTTGGATTGGATATATTTTTCTTTTGCATCACCCAAAGCCTACTTTGAAAGGCTTTTCTGTGGAAGAATTTTGTGGTCCAAAAGTACTACTCAAAACATCATACACTAAAGCAATTCTGAGTTCTGGTTACACAGTTTGTACTGTTTTTTTTTTCTTCCTTTTTTCTTCTTCTTCAAGATCAAAGATACATGTTATGTCGTTCTTTTATGTGATATTCCTTTTATGGTTTCCAGCAAATTCAAAACCCAACAGCAATTATGATTGCAAGGACTGCCGTTGCCCAAGATGATATAAGTGGAGATGGTACAACTTCTACGGTGATTTTCATTGGTGAACTTATGAAACAATCAGATCGTTACATTGATGAAGGTTTGTAGCACTTTTAAGGATGCTGTCATAATGGATTTTTTATTCATTTATTTGAATATGTTTGAGTGGTTAACTTTGTGTAAGTTTGCATTTTCTGACTGTCTCCCTCTTTTAAAGAGCTTGTTTAAATAATTCCTTGAGTATCTGTCCATTGTATCAAAGCATGATAATATTGCATTTATGTTTGGTGCATATAGCTAATTGTGCTCATATGCATGATCGTTAATGAAACAAGTAATGTTTTATTGGGAATTATAGTTGAAAAGTAGAACTCCAAAAACCCACCTTCACAATTAGACCTATAAAAAAAAGGTAGGTACGAGACACATGATCTTCATGTTGAGGATTGGGACCTTCGATGCCTCTTACCTAAGATATCTGCGAGGTTAAATATTAAACTATGTATGTTATCTCAACCATTCAATTTGGCTCAATTTATTTTGGATGATGAGAATGATATTGGTACAGCTCGAAAGAAAAGAAGTATCATATTATTATTGGTCATTTGAGGATGTTCGTTATTTTGTGTAGATCTCCTCGGAGGTACCCATTCAGTAGTGAGTCGTAGTGTCTTACTTTCATGAGAGCAATATCGTGATGTTGTGTGCGAGGATGGACATTTTGGGGCAGATACCAAGACTTGAGATATGGATAGATATACCAATGGGTATATACTATAGAAGCAAAAGCTAGCCAAAAGGGTAGCACCTTTGTCCATATCACACTCACATTCTCTTTATTCATGAACTTTTCCTCTTGGACTCCGTTGGTCATGCCACTGCTTCAGTGTGTAAACCCTTCTATTTTTATGTAAAAGTTTCTACAAAATAAGATTTTAGCGCTGCCCAAACAATGATTGCATTTCCTTTTATTGGTTTTTTCTGATTTTACAATATGTCAGTTTGATTTTGCTTGATATTTGGGTTTTTATTATTCTTTGCTTGCTTTTGGTAACTATTGTACATGAAATCCACATGTTCCAGGGATGCATCCACGTGTATTAGTTGATGGTTTTGATATTGCAAAGAGAGCAACCCTCCAATTTCTAGAGAAATTTAAGACACCAGTGGTGATGGGTGATGAACCTGACAAAGAGATCCTGAAAATGGTAGCAAGAACAACAGTTAGGACAAAGGTATCTTTTCTTTCGACGGAGTATTATTCTTCTGTTTATTATCCTATATAACTTTGGCTGGTATATGATTTTGTTTGCTTCAACTCTTGTTTTGTTTGATTGCGCATATTTCTTTTATTGTATCTGGAATTTTGTGATAATCTTAACAATGTTTCTTCTCTTGTATAGCTGTATGAAGCATTGGCAGATCAATTGACCGAGATAGTTGTTAATGCGGTGAGTACTGTTGTTCCATTACTGTCTTTTCAATAGATAGTTGTCTATTGCACAACTCAATAATGTTATCTATAACCTTGCTTAGAACGACAGCTATTCATGAAATAAAAGTTTGTTATCCTTTTTCCATAGGATGAGTTAGATTTTTGAATAGGCATTTAAGACCATTGTATTCTAGGCCAGTGATATTTGGGTTTAGGATGTGATTAGAGATTTTTGACTATAGCTAGACAATTTTCAATTCGTTTTATTTTTTTTTAAACATTTTTAGCAAGGTTTGAACTTACTGAGGCCCTGCTTGGTTCATTATTACAAATATTGAACTTGCATGCAGTTTGGACTCATGACCCTTTTGTGTTTTACATGATAATATTAATGATTTACTTTTAGTTTTCCTGTTTTGTTGTATAGACAGTAAGTATTTTGTTTATTAATAGTCTTTCAAATTATATTCAAGGATATGGAACTCTACAGAAACATCTATTGTATGCCATGTTAACAAGTAAATTCTTCTCATAGTAGGCATAGTTCTCTCCAGATTGTAAGAGGTTTAAACTCATTTGAAAAAAAAAATTAATGATTCAGATTAATGCATGAATTTCAGACCTGATTGAATACTTCATGAATAAATGGATTGAATTTTGAATTATTAAGTGATTTTTTTAATGCACTTTTTAAATGCTAAAGTCAAAATTTCAATTTGATAACAAGTACATATTTTTTAAATTTTTGCCCAAATTTTTTGACGTAATTTGGCTGAAGAAGCATTAATTGTACTTGAACTTTTCCTGTGCTGTTTTTCACTGTAAACTGAATTGCTAACTATGGCAGAGAAGTTATGACATAGCGGAAGTGTGTGAATCAATAGATTCAATAGGTAAACAAGCATTAGCTTGAAAGAAAATAAAGCATTAAGCTAAAAAATAATTAAGAGAGAAAATATAATTGAAGTGATATGTTTCAATTGATTTTTTGAATTTCCTATTTAGAGTTCCTTATATAGATAACTCTATAATAACAACTTAGAAACATTTTAAAATAGTAAAATGTAACTTTTCTAACCTATCTATAACATAATACTAACTTTCTAAACCTATTATAACTCATTTTGGACACTTCTAAGTACTTCTAATAATAACCGAAAAAATAAAAACGAAATTAGAATAATAATAGAAACTAGAAAATAAATTAGAAACTAAATAAATAAAAAACTTCCTAAAGTTGAAATGGAAATTAACCAATTTCGAAATAACTTAAAACTGGAATATCCTAAAGACATATGACTAAAATCAAAATTGAGTTGAGTATTGACCCAACTGGGTCAACCCGAACCAAGTTGGTCAGACCCGAGTTGACCAAGTTTGACTGAGTCAACACTGCCTGAAAATTATGGTCTTCCTCGTGTCGATGCCCTACATAAAGTTTTTTTTTTGTTAGTATGTCCCACATAAAGTTAATATTCTATGACGTAATCAAATTTCCTTTTTCTGTGTGCCTGGTTTGAATAAACATGTTTACATATTTCCTTTTTCTTTTTTGCTTCAAGTTCATATATGCGTGAGGTAGATATTGAGCTCATTTCTGTGGTATTATCAGTCATGACCAACTTACCAATCTATTGTTATGTAAATGTGTTGTGGAATTATTTGCTACAATTTATTACATTGTAAATAAAATGTTATTTGGATATGAATAGGTGCTCTGCATTCGCAAGCCTGAAGAACCCATTGATCTATTTATGGTGGAGATTATGCATATGCGCCATAAGTTTGATGTAGACACCCGTTTGGTATGTCAAGCTACCTCTTTTTTATCCGTGAATTTTAATTTCAGGCCCACAAAGTCGTCATGGATATATTTATTAAGCTAAGCCAATATTTTTTTTTTTTTTAGGGATACATATAAATTTTATTAAGAGACAGAAAAAAGGACGTTAAAGAGGCCTATCTGCAATACAATAAAATAGCAAGAAAGAGAAACAAAGAACTATAAGGAACTTAGGATGAACATAAGAGATCCCGTTTAAACAACATATCCTCTAAGAAGATTCCTCTAAATATAATGCAAGTTGAATTGTATCATACATGAAGAATATCGTCCAGAAATAACAAAACAGATGCCTTTTCTATTAATGTTTCTGAGCAAAATCTTGATAATATAATGCAAGTTGAATTGTATCATACATGTTTATTTCTCTTGCCATGCCATTTTATTTCATTGTGATTGTTTTTGAGTTATCGCCCATGACACCAATTCCTTGTTTTATTTGAGAAATTTAGATGCTTGTTTAAGCACTGGGTGGCAATAAGTTATTGTAATTTTTCTAGAATGTGTAGATTGCCTTAGACTGATGTTAGATATCTTTTTTAATAAATGATTAGGTTTTAATAAATAACCAGAAAATTCTTTTCAAAAATTTTTTTTAAACTTTTCAAAAAAAATAAATAACCAGAAAATAGGGAAGAGGTGGTTCCCCTACAAGTTATAAAAAGAAAAAGAAAAAAAAAACAGCCAAATTATGGAAAATAAGGGCCTTCCTGATAATTATTAACTCGTAGGCATTAATGTCTCCTTGTTTTAATTCAATATTATTTACTCCTTTTTAATGTTTAGTCAAATGTGCATGGTTATGATGCAGCCAGTCCATTTGTTCTTATAAAATTATTTTCTTGAGTCTTACGTTTGGGTGTTGAAGTTTACAATGTGATATTTATCCTAATTATTCCCAGTTTTCGATTCTGTTTCTGTGCTATTTTTCTAGGTTGAGGGTCTTGTCCTTGATCACGGTTCTAGACATCCTGATATGAAGCGGCGGGCAGAAAATTGTTACATCTTGACTTGTAATGTATCTTTAGAGTATGAGAAAAGGTATTTGTCATCTTGTTTTCAAAATATACATATTTTTTATTCCATTTCTTTTATATTGGCATTTTAAGAAACACTTTCTTTAGGTTCAACTTACGGTATAAAGAAATATTAAACTTTGAGAATCACGACCCCAGATAAAGAAATATCAAACTTTTTTTGTAAATAAAATTTTATGAAATGGGAAATATAAGGAGGAGGTTGAGAGACCTGCCTACAAAACAAATAAGCAAAGACAATAAAGGATAAGCAAAATGAAAAAAAGAATAAGAAATCAACAACAGATGGATTCCCATCTGAACAGAAGGCCCTCAAATACGACACCTTTGAACACCTGAAAGACTTTACCCAAAAAAGTATATAGCCCAAGATAGAAATGATAACCTCCAGAATCGAATGTTCCTATTGTTCAAAAAGCTTGGCAATCCGTAATTTAATTGAACTGTTGATGTTGTTTTGTGCATGGTGATGCACACATTTTTTTTAATTGGTCTGATGCAGGCATTTTGAAAATCCATGAACTAGATATCAAGAAAATCTGCTCGAGATGATGATTGGAGGATGCCAGATTGGGTAGTGAATGGCAAGAGAAGCTCTAAGTTAATAATGATCTGACCATGTAGAGAGGATAAGAAGAGAAATCAGAAGAGAACGATAAGGGAAAATATGACTTAATTCATATGGAATTACTTTTGTGCATAACAAGGTTATGAAGTGAAAAAAAATGTCAGATTATAAAGAAAATCAGATGTAAAACGGAGAAAAAAATGTATAAGAATATTTTCAAATATACTATTATAATATGGGTTACCAAATCTTACTGCAGATGAACTCTGACATCTATCCTTGAATGGTTCTCTTTTAATACTGATAAAACTAATGTTTATTTCTAATGGAATGTGGGTCTCTATTAATCGTGCACTGAGAATGAACACCTAAACTCTCTTGGGGGCATTTTACATCTCTATGCATTTAAGTGTTGCAGCCTTTTGCTACATACTGACATTGAGGAGCCTATTTTATATTATGATGCTATTTAAGACTCCAATTAAGTTTTTACCTTCTTTGCTTTTCTGATAAAAATTTTACGCTTAACAAAAAACAAAGACCTGAACTAAACTGATAATCATAGTAGATGAAAATGTAGAATGTCTAGAGCCTAATATTTATTTAAGTTGTTTCATTTAAGTTTTTTTTTCATAAAAAAAAAATCTTTGTTATCATTAATCTTTGTAATTGGTGAACATGTAGCCATGATGAATGCTTATTTTCTTTTCAATTTTTAACACTTCATCCTACCAAATATCTTCTTTCGGATCTCGAATATAAAAGTTTATGCAATTTTTTTTTTCTTTGTTAACTATTTCCTTAACTTTTTCCCTTCTAATTTATTTTGTACATTTAGCCAGGCTTTCTTTTGGATATTGGTTAATTTTTTCTATAGACTAAACTGCAACTTATATTTTACCTTTCAGTGAAGTAAATGCAGGGTTTTTCTACTCAAACGCGGAGCAGAGAGAGGCAATGGTTGCTGCTGAAAGGCGTCAAGTTGATGAGAGAGTGAAAAAGATCATTGAATTAAAAAATAAGGTAAAAGGATTTAAATGCAGTCCTACATTTGTGATGCTTGCAAATTGGGATGAGAACCTCACCTCTTTGTCTTCTTAGTTCTGATGATTCAAGGGACCATCTCACTATTATTGTTGCTTATACACAACTTGTGTATGCATCCAACTTATTTCCTAGAGTACAAATTCTTTGTGACTTTTGAAATGAGGAAAATTTACTTATATGGTGGCTATCTCAAACTGTACTTGAAACTGTTTCTATTCTATGTGCAGGTTTGCTCGGGTAACGATAGCAATTTTGTTGTTATCAATCAAAAGGGAATTGATCCTCCATCACTGGATCTTCTTGCTAGAGCAGGGGTTAGTTATGTTTACACTTGATGCATTCTAGATGATCTTCTTTTTCTTGTTCATTCATAAATTCGGGTTTGATGGGATCTTTTATTAGGTCCTGTACCTGGTTAGGAGCATATCTTATACTTAAAGTCACATTAAACACCTAAGGTTGGCTTTTGTTTCCAAGAATGTGGTGTTAGTTTATAGAAATTGCATTTTTTCTTTGTTCATTTTTTTCACCAATTAGCTGCCAAGGTGATCTGTTTTCTTTGGATGGCTGTTTTTGTCCTCAATCTGAAAAAAAAATAAAGCTGTCACGGAAGGAACATGAGACATGTGAAGTAACTTAGATTCTTAGAGTCTAAATTCATCAATCGGGTATGATTCATGATTGTGGCAATTCTTTTATCAGTTTCCTTGGCTATCCCCTTTGTTGCAAGCGCTTTAATGATAGGCACCATTGAAAAAAATGACTTCTCAATATGATTAGAAATGGTTTCTCTATTGTTCTGATTGCTGAAATGGTAACTTTTTCTAGTTTTTAGGGAAAAAATTAATCCTTTAAATCCTTAGGTTTCCATCAGTACCCAATTGCAGGAAAATAATCTGCCATAGATCAGAGTTTGCTAAAATCAGGAAAGTTCTACAAACAGTTCGTTCTTTCTTTAGTGGAAAGCCTCAAGACAGATGGTCAAATTCTGAGTTGAGTAAGGAACTGTAGAACACTAGGATGCAAATGGGCTAAAAATGGACAGGAGGTTTGGGAGTGACTATAGAACATTGCTGCTTGTTTTAGTGTTAAAGTCTTGCTAGTGTGTTATTTAGAGTTTTAGGGGACTGGTTACATAAGTAATCATGGGGCTCTAGTTATGCAAGATTCCAGGTTCAGTTTAGGAATGAATGAGGCTGGAATTTTTAGGGTAAGAAGTTGGGTGGATGGGGTTGCTATAAGTTTGGATGAACAAGGGTTTATAGAGAGCTCAAAGCTTGATATATAGTACTAGGGTTCAAAAGGGGAGGGGGCTGCAATACTAGGTTGTAACATTTGATTGAGAATAGGGAGATAGAGGAATAGATATAAGACTATTTCACATCCTTGATGTCTTTGATGCAGTCTAAGTAATCGGAACAAAGGATTCACACCTTTGTGGAATCTCAGCAGAAACGGCAGCAGTAAAATTCTTCTGTTCAATATGAGCCCAAAAACATGATTGGGTTCCGTATGCGTGTAGAGCATAAAATTTTATGAACTTTAAAGAAAGACTTTCACAGTTGGATTCAAATATTAAATTTGGCAGTTCAGTTGCTGTACATTTTTAAGTCTTAGATGAGGCCTTTTTTTGGAGTTATATTTTAAAACCTAATCTAGACTATGAACTCTAGAGGGCCGAGGTGTTATTGAACCAAAGTGGCTGTCCACATGGCCCAAGTAAGGACCTCGGTCTATCTATCCTTTTCCTACACACGTGTATATGTGGCTGTGTCCAATAACAGACATCTTGATGATACTAATCATAAGGATAAATCCAAGTTGTTGAATTTTTTGTTTACACAGTCAAGATCATGTGCGTGTGGAATACTCAGTTCAAATGATATTTAATTCTCACCGTTCAAAATAGATTCTCAATTTCCATAATGAAGACACAAGAAGTTGTTTATCAGACTATAATAACTTATTTATCATTGCAACTATGACCATTAATATTGTTTTTTTCCTTTATATGGAGCGTCTAACTCTGGTTTTTTGTAGATAATCGCCTTACGAAGAGCAAAGCGGAGAAATATGGAGCGATTAATTTTGGCTTGTGGAGGGGAAGCTGTTAATTCTGTTGATGATTTGACTTCAGATTCTCTTGGTTGGGCTGGACTAGTATATGAGCATGTCCTTGGGGAAGAAAAGTATACTTTTGTGGAGAAAGTGAAGAACCCTCACTCCTGTACAATCTTAATAAAAGGTACCTGAGCTTCTTTTGTTTCTTCAACCCAATGTTGGCTGGGAAGTAAAGTATTAATTTCCTTGCCAAAAATATCTTTACAATGTTTTCCCATATGTTTATTTTTTAATACTTTTTTTTCTGGTGGGGTAATTTCCTATATGAATAAATTCAAGAACAATCTCTTTCTCAGCACTATATCTTATTTTTCGCAGGACCTAATGACCATACAATCGCTCAAATTAAGGATGCTGTTCGTGATGGTCTCAGAGCAGTGAAAAATACAATCGAAGATGAAGCTGTTATATTGGTGAGTGTTTTTTTTTTTATCTTTTATCGTTAAAATTTTCAATTGATGTTGTGCTATTTTAACTATTGCATTTGCAGTTTGTCTATATCTCAAATTATCTTAATGCAACTTTGTCAAAAAATGAAGAAAAGAAAATCCTAATGTAACTTCGGAAAATGTTTATAAAATCGGTTTTCTGGTTCATAGAAAGTTAGCATTTCTGTTTGTTAGCTGATGATATGTTAACAGTTGTGCTATAATTTCTACAAGGAAAAAAAGGAATTTTGTGATGCATGCTGTCTGATAGGTCCTGCCAATTCCTGGCTTTCTCCACCAGTCACAGGGAAACAAGTAAAAAAAGAAAAAAAACATTCCATCAGCATTTTGAGGGAGTCATTGGAGGTCAAATCAACTGCCTAAGCACTGGTTGCTCTAAACAATGATGTGGAAAGATAGAAGTTGTTGCTTTCTCTATATTATTTTTACTTTCTTGGCTCTAGTTTGAACTTTGCCAAGATGGCTAGATTATGTGTTCTATGTGACATGGAAGTGAAGAAGATGCACAGAACTGCATCAGATTGTTAGGCAAACAAACTCACATCACTGTCTTTGAACACACTTTATATATTTGGCCACCCTGGATGGAGTAAAGGGTTTGGTACGGTGTTTGATTCTGACCCTCCACGAACCACTAAGATTTTTCTACGAGTTCAATAAGGTTGATTTTTGTTGCAAATATAACTTTAAATGTGTATTTTGTTGCATATGGTTAATTCTACATATCATAAGATATCCCATCAAATAATCTATTATTATCCTTATTTATTTTATAAAAATAATTACGTTGTTCAAATATAATATAAAATATAATGCCTGGATTCACAAATCCTGTTTTTGGGGTTCGATTCCATTCCTCCATACCCTTGTCAGTCTTTGACAATGCATCATACATACTTATTTGATAACCGCTTAAGCCTTCTTGAAACTCAAAGGATGTTTATTTTGACTCTCTTGGTGTAGGATTAGCACACAGTCACATTCTCTGGCCATCCAAGTCTATTGCTACCTACATATTGCCTCATAGCTAATCAGGGATTGCACCATAGAGTCCGACTAGCCCTACTAAGTTAGTTAGGATTTCACCCTCACTATGGGTCCTTGGGTTCACATTGTGGCATCCAAAAACATGATCCGATGCTTCAGGGTTGTAGAAGACAAAATTCTATGTACTTTGGAAAAAATTTACAAAAAGGATTATTTTTCACCATTGGACTTCAATTTTAAGTTTGGGGGTTATGTGGAAGTTCGGTAGCCGTCCATTTTCAAAACCTTAGATTAAGTTCAAAAGAAATTGTTTAAAAGAACCAAAAAAAAAAAGATCACATCAAAGTTTTTCAAATAAACTTAGAGGGCTGTGGTGTTGGATTGCTGATGTGGTAATCCATTTGAGCTAAATGACCCTTAGTAACGCTTGAAATCTTACTAAGTTAGTAAGGAAAATGTCTCTTTGTTTATTGCTCAGGGTGCAGGAGCTTTTGAAGTCGCAGCCAGACAGTACCTAGTCAACGAAGTAAAGAAAACTGTTCAAGGGGTAATATAATGTTGCTGTTTCTCCCATAATTCCTAGTGTAGAAGAAAGAAAAAAATATATCTTTAATGCTTTCTGAACTTTGCCGATGCATTTATTTTAAATTTGAACAGCGTGCTCAACTTGGTGTCGAAGCTTTTGCTGATGCTCTTCTTGTGGTGCCCAAGACACTAGCAGAGAACTCTGGCCTTGACACTCAAGATGTTATCATTGCCCTTACGGTAATATTTCGTTCCCGTGCTCAATGATAAACACATTTTCTCTCCCTCTTGGGATGGATGGAGAATAGACACAGCACACCCGTCTTACACCCATTTTTTATGTTTTATTTGATTTTAAGGGGGAGCACGACAAGGGAAATGTAGTGGGTGTGAACCTGAATACTGGAGAACCAATTGACCCTCAAATGGAGGGTATATTTGACAATTATGCTGTCAAGCGCCAAATCATAAACTCAGGGTGGGTAAAACCCTAATCACTTGGATCCATTCATTTTTTCCCCTTTCTGTGGGTAATTTATTTACTTAGCGATACTAGCTACTTTTCTGCTTGCAGGCCTGTAATTGCTTCCCAATTGCTACTAGTGGATGAAGTAATCCGTGCTGGGCGAAACATGCGGAAACCAACTTAGCTCTTGTGCACATCGTCTTCATTCTTCTGGAGGAAGAATTCTCTCTTTTTCTTTGCTTGTTCAGAACATGTGGATTATATTTAGAGCGGAACCATGCTTTTGTGGTCCAACGGTTTTGCTGGATTGAGTCGGGTTGCCTTGCACTGTTTGGCGGTTTGGGGTTTAGGACACGTGCCTTTGGCTAACCCCCTTGAAATCTTGTCAGATTGAGTAGTGGTACTTGGGTACACTGTTAAATTCAAGAACACTCAATGGGGTTTCAACAAAGCTTCTGTTATCTGTATTGGAATGAAATCGAAGATTTGGATTTAAATCTGGAGACCCATGGTTGAAGTGTTTATTATACTTCATTTTCAGGGTAGAGTTGCGGGTGCTAATTCCCATTGTCACCAAGTTGGAATACAAATTTAAAACGGTAAAGAAAAATTTCAGAAAAAAGGGGACAAAATGGGGAAAAATAATAAATGTATGTTTATCTTATTCAAATGACACCTCAGCCTTTTAGACATTTAGCACACTAGAGTTTGCCTACACCACGGGCATTGGGTATTGTGAAAAGAAAAGTTGAGGTCAAGAGGTAAAGGCCTGTGCCAAAGCCATTTCTTTAAGGTTAAGGGATGTAAAAGTGGATAAAAGATAATGTTGTAGGGGTCAGTGCGAAGAGTTGTATTATAGAAAATGGAGTGAAAACAAAAACAAGTAAAAGGAGTAAAATGGGAGGGATATTATTGAAAAAAGAGGGGGAAGGAAAGGAAATACAATTAAGGAAGTGGGGGTATACTTTACAAAATGCCTATAGTAGCCACCCTCTTTGAGGGGCTGAGGAAGTACAGAACTGTAGTGCCTGTAGTAGCCACCCTCGTTGAGGGGTTGAGGAAGTAAAAGAGGATAAATAATAAATTTAGAGTGATATTATTAAAATAAAAAATTGAGCTTTAAAGCGTAAAAGAGAAAAAAAGGGTTAAATTAGTAGGGTTTTATAAATAATAATAATAAATAAATAAATAAGAGGAGGAGTGGGGAAGACAGTTTAGTCAAGTTGACGGGGTATGAGGAAAACAATAGCTACCCACTATTGAAAAATGCGTGATTAACCAATACAAATCATAGAAGGCCTTGTCGTTGCCGAGTAACGAATATAAATCCCTTGTTATAATGTTTCACTTCACCGTTAGGGTTCAAGAGAGAGAGGGTTAGGGTTTTAGAGAGAAAAATCAATTAGTTTCGGGGGGGCTTCATTATCGTTGAGAATGGAGATAGAGTGAGGAATGGAGTGCCGGTACTGATTTGATCAACTTTGAGAAGGAGAGATTGAATTGGAGATCTAGAGAAGGATGATGCTTCCCTTGGCGGGTTCTCTCCATGATGAGCGTGAGATCAAGTAGGAGATCGAGATAGATAGAAACGAAGTGTTGGAGTGGGATCGAGAGACAGAGCGAGAAAAATATGTTTATGTTTAGATTTAGAGAAGATGAGAGAAAAGAAATGAGTTTCTTTCCCTTTATCTTGTTTGAATTGTTAAGTGGGGAGCGAAGAAAAAAGAAGTGTAGAGAAAAACAGTAAGGCAATGTTTGTTTGCGTTATTTTTTAGTGTTTATTACTGAAAAAAATTAAATTCAGCATTTTTTGTTAAAATAACGCGTTTGTTTACTCTATATTTTCAGCGCTTATTGCTGAAAATAAGTGAAAAAAATTCAGCACTATTTTGATGCTGAAAAAAAGTGTTGAAGCGGTAAGCACTTCATTTTTTCGACACGGACAAATATGCCCTTCATTTTTTTGAGGATGGATAAGTATGCCCTTATTCTTAAAAAGATATTACCTCTTGTATCCCATGGATAAGTATATAAACACCCCACAAATTAATAAACCCACACCATGACTAAATTATTTTGTCTTATATGGGTTAAAAGTTTTTGAATGAGTTGATTTTTGATGATGATGATCTCTACAATGAGGAGATCATCCTCACCAAAAATCAGCACATCCTGAAACTTATAACCCTATCAAAACAAGTTCAAGAATCGTAAATCGTTCCTTTTTTTTTTTTTGAAAATTATTTTTGACAAGTTAGAAGTTTCAAAATGGACTGATTTTTAGTGAGGATGATTTCTAGACCATATAGACCATTCTCACTAAAAATTTGCTCATTCCAAAAACTTTAACCCATATAAAAAAAAAAAAAAAATGGCTATGGTGTGGGTTGCCCTTATTAATTCATAGGTTACTTTTATAATTACACATATTTCATTTCCATCGAAAATTATTCATTCAAAATTAAGTTCTTTTAATATTGATTTCAAATTTTTGTGACTTGTATGACATTATTATTTTTAATTTGAAATTTGTGGACTTTTATAAATAGAAATTATTATTTATAAATTGAAGATTTGAGTATTATTTATTATTCAAAAATGAATTGTATTTTAATTTTATAAGAAATAATATATTTTATTTTGTTTGATAAGAAATAGGCATTTGAAACATGCAAACAATGTATAATATGATTGTAAGGATAACAAAGACAATTTACCAACTTCAACAATGTGTAACAAACATGATTCAACATCTAAACAAACAATTTTTTCAGCACTTAAATTTAGCGCTTAATGCTATTCAGCACTTATTTTTTTCAGTTTAATAAACAGCACCTAAGTTTTGTTTCTCTCTAAAAGTGAAGAGAGTTGGAGATAAATGGATTTAAGGCATTTTAAAATTCCAACGTTGTCCCAGTTTCTCTATTGTAAATTGAAACAAGATGGAGAGAAACTGGGTTTCTCTTTTCTTATCTTAATGAGTTTTTTTCTCTACACTTCTCTCAATCCAAACAAAGAATTAAAAACGAGATGACCTGTTGAGTTTCAAGGTTGTTTGGTACGCATGAGAGAGAGGAAAGTGTTTTTCCCTTTCATAATATGCACGGAAGTCGGATTCATTCTAGAGTGGTGAAGCATGAATCACAAATCGAAATTCGAATTAGTGAACTGTTGAACCAAGTAACATAGTTTGGATTTTGGAACAATACTCAAGGTGTTGTCACGATCTAAGAAGGTTTTCTCACACGCTCACCACTTAAAAAGCCCTCTCTCTCACTATTATTCAGTCTCTTGTCTAGTGGAGCAAAACTATAAAAATCCCTACTATCATAAACCCTTGAAAATTTTTGTGGAATAGTTAAAAGAAGCAATTGCAACGAAAATTATAACTTCGTTGGGTTTCGAAAACTTGACCTGCCCTTCTCGAAGAGTGTCAAGGCTTGGCTTGCCACTACCAATACTTAGGGAGCCAACAAAGCCAACGTTTTGTCCTATATGAGTTAGAAGTTTCGGATTGGGGTGATTTTTTGCAAGGATGATTTATATAGTGAGGATACGATCCTCGCAAAAAATCAGCCCATTTGAGACTTTTAACCCTAGCAAAAGTGGGTTGCAAGTTGAAGAATCGTGAATTATCAATTTTTATCGTTAATTTTTATAATCGAGTGATTTTTTGTGAGGATGGTCTCCTTACTATAGATATTATCATCATAAAAGATCAATGCAAATTGAAACTTCTAATCTATGTAGGATAAAGCGTTGGCTCCTTAATGTTCACTGTTGAATGGAATCTTATATATATATTAATGAAACACATGTATGACCCACGTTTGTGGGAACGAATTTCCATCCAACTAGGATAAACATCCCATCCAACCACAAATTTTATGAGACCCACTTTATTATTTTTTTTCTTCACCCTCTCTAACTTTATTATATTTCATCTTTTACTTATTTAACTCACTTTTTTATTTTTATTTCTTACCCTTTTAACTTCAACTTTTTTTTAATAATACCCCTAACTAAAAAATTTACAATATTCTTAATTTTTTTTTTTTTTTTGTTTTTACTCCTAATCCGGAAAAAGATGCCTGTGCCTACGACACAAAATTCATGATCTTATAAGCTAAAAATTCTATTTTTTTAAATCAATTTTTTTCTTCTTATTATTTAATTTAATTTTAAGTCTTGGGAATTTGATAGCTGTCCATTTTTAACACCTTGAATCAACTTCAAAAACTAAAATTATGAATTTTCCATGAAATCCGGAATGTTATTATGTTTGATTGTCAACGTGGTAATCCATGTGGGCCCAACAACTCTTAGTAAGATTTGAAATCTTACTACGAAAAGTGTTATTATCTTCCCTCTTCGCCCCTTTAATTGTATTGGTTTTTCTCTCATCCTCTCTGCCCTTTTCCGTCATTTCAGTGAAACCTCTCTAACTACTATTTTCTCTCTTTTACCCTTTTAACTCCAATGATTTTTTAATAATACCCCTCTAGTTTGATTATTTTCCATCTTTTTCCCTCTTAAGCTCCAAAGAGGATGTTTGGATAAACTCTAGTTCTATTATAAAATAGATCGGTAAAAGATGCTCCAACAAAAAATAGAGAGATTTATGGGGTAATTTATTGTAATTTTACCACACAAACTCTCTTGCTTTATCAAGTTTGTTACAAAGCAAACCTGACTTATGAATCAAGCTAGCATGACTAACTTGAGATTTCAAATCTTGCTACGGATCATTGGGCCCATGTGGATCATCAAATTGGAAATCCAACACCACGGTCTTCTAGATTTCACAATTAAAATTAGATTCAAAAGAAGAAAAAAAAATTAAATAAAAACATTTTTGAGCCCAATGAAGGTGTTGAAAATGGATGACTACATATGTTGCAAGTTTACTACAAATTTCACTAACTTAAGATTTCAAATCTTACTATGGGTGGTTGGCCCACATGAATTATCAAAATGGAAATCCAACACCAAGGTCTTATAGATTTCACAATTAAACTTAGATTAAAAAAAAATATATTTTGAACTTGACGTAGTGTTGTAAATGGATAGCTCTACATTTGTTGCCATTTTACTACAAAAACTCCCTTGCTTTATCAAGTTTGTTACAGAACAAACCTGTGACTTGTTAATCAAGCTAGCATGATTAACTTCAGATTTCAAATCTTACTAGGGGTCGTTGGACCACATGGATGATCAAATTGAAAATCCAAGACCACAACCTTTTAGATTTCACAATTAAGCTTAATTTCAAAAGAAAAAAAAATTCAAAATTCAAAATTCAAAAATTGAGCATTATCGAAGGTGTTGAAAATGGATGGCTATCAAAT
The DNA here is from genome assembly GCF_017979445.1 of Akebia trifoliata. Taxonomy (NCBI): domain Eukaryota; kingdom Viridiplantae; phylum Streptophyta; class Magnoliopsida; order Ranunculales; family Lardizabalaceae; genus Akebia; species Akebia trifoliata. The sequence continues at coordinate 32,549,564 of NC_141377.1, read as the reverse complement.
TCCAAAATTTAAAACTAAAATTGAACAATGAAAATTAACTTCTGTTATATTCTTTTCAAAGTTTTTTGAATCTTTTCTTTAGTATCCCTGTGGCATTTGACCTTGTTTTTGGATGCGACAAATTGGTGCAGTTAGGATTACATTCCAAGGTTGGTTAAGTAACAAAATAGTTTCGTGCTAGAGTGACTTAGTGGGGGACACACGGGGGACATCTTGACGTGGTGACATGCGTATGTCCATAAATGCATTTTACTTGTATCTCGGAGAAACACATATATGTGCATGCGCGCCCCACCACGTCAAGATTTCCCCTGTGTGTCCCCCACTGAGGTCACTCCAACATTACTCAACAAATCAACATCATCAATTTGAATTTTATGACGTGGAACCCCATTCCAAGATTTGTTGAGTAACAAACTTGATAAAGTAAGGTTCCCTTGGAGTTGTCAACTCCAAGGGAGTTTAAAAAAAAAAATTGTAGTAAATAGATTTGTGGGGTAAACAATATGGAGTGGAGATCTAAGAAGGGTAAACCTCTAAATAAGTGCAAAAGTTTTTCGTTTTTAAAAAGTTTTATTAATATTGACAATTTGATAACATTTTGTCAATATTACACGATTGTTGTGTCAACACATGTAATACTTTCGATATTTTTGAAAATTTTGATAATTATTTGAGAATTTATCTATCTAAGAAATTAAATTTATTTTTAATATTTTAATAAAATAAAAAAATAAATTTAATTTAAAAAAATATAAGAAAAACAATTTGATTTTTAAGGAGGTAGAGATAAAGATAGAGATGGTGAATATTATATTCACAAGCGAACCGATCTAGCGAGTGAAAGCTGACCAAGAAACGAATTATATCTACCAAACCATACGAAGTGGCGAACCATGAACCACGAACCGGAATTCGAACTAGCGACCGATGAACCAGGTAACATACTTCGGCTTTCGGAACAGCACTCAAGCGTTGTCACGTGCCAAGAAGGTTTTGTCACACGCTCCCGCGCGCGAACCAAGGGCGGGAGCGACACCAATCAAAGCTCTCTCTGTATCTCACACAATCTCTCTCTCTCTCTCTCTCTATTCAGCCTCTTGTCCAGTTGAGCAAAGTTACTAAAACCCCTATTAATGTTAACTATCATAAACCCTAGAAAAACGAAGTCGCAGCGAAAGTTATAGCTGAGAAACCCTAGAAAATTTTCATGGCGACAGATAAAGAAGCAGTTGCAGCGAAAGTTATAGCTGATGTAGGCAAGCGTCTCTCCCAGCAAACTCGCTTTAACAAAGATTCTCTCGTGAAATTGCTCAGAGTAAGCAAACCAACATCACACAGATCTCTCTCTCTCTCTCTATTATTTTTTCACAGATTTGGATCATCCTCTGCAACAATTGTTTAATCTTGTATGAAATCGTTAGTATTCGTTTCATTTCTCTGTTTCTCTTTGAAGAACTGTGATCTAGTGAGGTTTTTTTTTTTTTTTTGATGTTGATCTGAGAATTAGGGCTTACGTGGCTAATCTATATTGCCCATCTGATCTAGTTACGCTGTTATCGTACCCTAGTCCACACCATGGGTAAACCCTATTTAGGCATTTTTTGGGTTTGTCATCTCAGATACCATGAAGTGTCATCTCACATGCATGGAGGCGGTTGTGTTTTTGTTCTCAATGGTATTTAATTGGAGAATTATCTTATGCCAATTTGCCCAAAAAAATCTTTCATGCATGGAGGCGATAATGTTGTCCATGGTATTTTATCGGAGAATTATTTCACCTATCACTTCAATTTCCCGTTCCTAATTTGTAATTTTAATTTTTTTCAGTATTGAATAGAAGAATAACTTGATCTCTTGTTTGAGCTGGTTTGAGCTTCTATTTGATTCTATCAAGTACATAGCACTGGCGAAGGAATATTTAATTGTCTTTAACTTTTTTGGAACTAAATAACCTAATAAAATGGTCACAATAAGAACTCTGCTCTATAGAAACGTAAACAAGCATAATGGGAAGTAAATTCTATCCTTCACTTTCTTGTACAATGTTCTTTTCAGTTTGATGTTCGTAAAATGTGATACTGATCTACGATGTATCTTGTATGTCGGATGTTTTAATTCCTTCTAGGCATTATCTGGAATCTTTCACAAATTTTAGGTATAACTGTATCGATGGTCGATTGTTTACCGAGATTTTTGGTTTTTACACTCTAGGTTTCAAAGCTAGTGACTTTGAGAGTTTACGTGTTAATAAGTTTCAAATATATCACAATGTTTATGTATTTTGAATAACAAATTTCGGATATATCACGATGTTCATGTATTTTGAGTAACATTTGTTTGTTTTTTAGTATTCTATATCGCTAAGTTTATTTTGTGTTTTTAAATTCTCAGAAAGCCGAAGATGCTTTTCCGGCCTTAAGCCAGTCTTCGTCTCTAAAAAATTCAATAGAACCCTTAGGAGATTCTCTTATTCAGCATAAATTACTCCAGCACAAAGATAAAGATGTGAGAGTTCTGGTGGCGAGCTGTTTCTGTCAAATCATTCGGGTCCTTGCACCTGATCCACCTTACAGTGATGAAATATTAAGGGTAATGTGTAACTTTGTTGGTAAAGTGTTGCTCTGGTCGCCTACACATTTGAAGATTTTGTCTGAATCTTTTTGTATGTTTTGCAGGACATTTTTAAACTTATAATCAGTATGTTTGCCGAACTAGCTGATACAACAAGCCCATATTTTGCAAGGAGGGTTAAAATCTTGGAGACAGTTGCTAGACTCAAATGTTGTTTGCTTATGCTGGACATTGGCTGTGACGATCTAATTTTGGAAATGTTCAATGTTTTCTTTTCTATTGTGAGGTAATGCTAACACTTCTTGGATTTAGATGTCAACAATCATTGTAATATTAACAGAGATTCTATTGCCATGCCACTTCTTACTAATAGCACACCAATTCACATGTATAACCACAAAGAATTGCCACACATCTTGGGATGCTCTTAGTAAAAGTTGGTGTGGCAATAGAAACTCTCCATATTAAATGCCTCGTGCATGCTACCCATTTACATCATTCTACTGGCATTGCTGTTACTATTGAAAATTTCCACCCGGTGCTTATGTAATCTAATTTAACTAATTAACTTACTTGGTGGAAGATCAATCAGACAAAAACTTGCAACCATAATACACAAGATTTTAGGTGGAAAACTCAAGAAGGAAAAAACGATGGGACCTAGTCCAGGTAAATCAATGCAATACAGTCAAATTGAGATTACAAAAGTTACTAGGCTCAAGGCCGACTGATTAGATTCGATTCCACGATCTATCAACGTCTTGATTCCTCTCCACGAACTGCAACACTTATCGGATCAACGACAACACTTGTTTCCATGAGCACGATCAAACAATGTTTTGTTTATTGGTTGATTGATTTGATTTCTCACACATGATTTGGAAATATGATTTTCAAGTTTGACTTTCCAGAGAGTTAAACAATATTTTTAGTGTTTCTCAATGACCTTGGAACCCTAGGAGATTAGAGGAATTTAAATAGAAAAGCCAAAGTAGGACTTTTAAAAAACTGAAATTCTAGATTCTGATTGATTGGAGAATTCAGTTCAAGCGAGGCAATTTTAAACGGGTTAGTTGCATTCATGTACAAGGCATGGGTACTTGAATTGGTTAAAGGGGATTGGAATTTATGTTATTATAAGTTTGATGACTTGATAAATCATTGGCATTCTTGAGAAATACGCACATGTGATCGAGAGTAGCAGTAGGCAAGGTTGCAAATACAGATTTGGCTTCTGAAGAAGTCCACAAAGTTCTTGCGAGCGACTGAAGTTCTTGGGTTTGTCTCGGATATCTTCCCTCATTACCACTACCATGGAACCTACAACCATGTCGTTTCGTTTTGTATGAAACATTTTGCTTTTTTCAACATTACGAGATGAAACAACCCAAAATTGAAACATACCAAAAAAAATGGCAATTTCTCTGGAAAGAGGTACCTGGATCTGGTTGAGTGAATGAAGATCTTCTTCTTCGGTTCTTCCTTCTTCTCTTTTTTTGTTTTTGAAACATCAAAGTTCAGTCTGAACTTCAGACTTTGATTGCAAAAAAAAAAAAAAAAAACCGATGGATGCCCTTGACCTTAGTCTTCTATAGAAGACTGGGTTATTTAGTTGAAAAACACATTATTTTTGGTAAATATTTGATATGTCCTGTATTTTCAAACTGATCAAATGCCCTTGACTACAGTCTTCTATGTAAGACTTATCTTAAAACTTTATTTTAAGGTATTGTACGTTTCGAATGTTTCAGATTCTCAAGAAATTGAAACATTAAGTCGAAATGACATTTTAAACCATGCCTACAACCACTATTATCTATTAAGTGAAGTCAACTAGCCAATCTCTAGCGCAGTCAAATTATCCAGCAAGTCAACGATTAATGAGCTAACGCAACAGGTGAACCCCTTCGATGTGGCTTCATCAACTTTAGCCTACTCAAACTAGTTACACATACGTAAGTTGATCTTTATTTTTTTAAGAATTGTCAACACTATTGATAGCTTTTGGGCATCCTTTGAGTTTGTGGCAGAGTTCAAAATTTGTAAACTTATTTTATAGATATAGGAAAGCATGGTAGGTCATTTTTTTTTTTGGGATCTTCATCCTAATAGCTGTTTCCTGCAATGCGCTTATCTTTTTTGTTCTTGCATTATTGTTTCATCTGTTGTTCATAATTTTTTATTTTTATTTTATCATTTCCACTTTTCATTTGGATACAGCATATATTTTTCCTCATGCGAGGATATGTTGGAATTACTAATGGTAATATGATTGTTGCTTTCTAGAGAACATCACCAACAAAGTTTATTTCAGGCGATGTTGGCTATTATGACTCTTATTCTAGAGGAGAAAGTTTCTCAACCACTATTGGATGTGATTTTGCGAAATCTTTTGAGGGAGGAAAAGGTATGCCGTTGGTGCTAAATTATTGTTATACATCTTGTTTTGCCCTCTAATTTGGAAACGTTACACGCCCTGTTTATTCCAGTAAACCAATATCTATGTTCCGATACTGGTAAAGGGATATGAAAGGAAAAGGTTCCACCCACGAAAAAGAAACATTAAGTATGTGTAATCTGAACATGATAGGGTTATCCAATAATGCTACTTGAACTGTGAATCTCATAACTTGTACTGTTTGGCATCTTTTTTATGATGTCCATGTTGTTCCGTTGACATTTTCTGGTAGCACCAACAAATTGAAGATATATCTATTACTTGGCTGGGGGGGGGGGGGGGGGGGAGCGGGGTGGCTACTTACAATGGTTGCTAGCACCATCATCTGGTGCGAAATGAATTTGAATGCAATGAGATATCACATGGCTTAGGTACTACAGATTCCACTGCAATTATCTGATTTGGTTGCAAATAAAATATTCATCCAATCATCATCATCTAGATGCATCTTATTCCTCCATTCAATTTGTGTAAAATATTCATCTAATATGAGGACTTAAGATTTTCACGAGTTATAATATTAGTCTTTAGCATTCTCAAGATAATTTTCTTGACTGGGTCAACTATCCAAGTGACTGAAACTGATCAGAGAATGGAAATGTGATTCTCATCACATTAACTTTTTTTAAGACCCTGATTTGATGTGAAGGTGACTAGGTGTATCGTTTGGAAAGGGATGTTGAAGGTCCTTCTGGTGTTAAAAAAGAAAGTGAGTTTTGAAGTGCCAATTTAGCTAAGTGGTAAGACGTGTGGAGTGTTGTTCCCGTGTCCTTGGTTCAAATCCCCTTGAGCCCAACTTCATTTGCTAACAACTAACCCTATACCTATAAAAAAGTGGGTTTTAAGATCTGTAGGGAGAACATGGTCTGATTCTAGGTGGATCGCTAGTGTGGGAAGCTCTCCTATATGAGCAGTTCATGGAATCGTATGTAAATTCTCAAAATAAAAGGCAACTGGTTTCATCCTTCATGAGTAGAGCGGGTAATGAAGTGTTGTCGGATCTTGGTTTCAAAAGATCTTTTTATGATTGGGAGGTTGACAATGTTGTGAGATTGATTAATTGTGTTGATTTGCTGTCACTGTGGGTTGATCGTGAGGATAATGGTGTTATGGAGGGACTTCGTGATGAGTGATTTTTTTGTGGTTAGATCCTTCTACCATTCAATGGACCGTGCAAGTCTCCATCCATTTCCACCAATGGCATTTTAGGGTTCCAAGGTACCCTCAAAAGTCTAGTTTTTCATGTTTCCGGGTAAGCAAAATTCTCACCAAAGATTAGTTAATTAAAAGAGGTTTTTCAGGTTCTAATGTTTACTATATTTGCAAGGATTGTGTGAAGTCGGTTGATTGCATTCTGGTTCATTGTTCTCTAGCCTAGAAGATTTGGTGACATATTTTGTTCTCTTTGGGATATTGGGTGTTTCCAATTATTGGTCTAGGATTTGCTTCAGAGCTAGTTACAATAGGGGGTTGTTTTTTTGTTCCTAAGAGACTATTATGGAGTATTGCACTTTTACAATCTGTTTGGGGTTATGGCAAAGGCAAGGAATGGTAGGATCTTCAAGTTCAACGAGCATTCCTTGCAGGATATTATCATGTCTATTTTGCGTGTATGTGTGTGTGTGTTTTTTTCCGGTTATTTTGGTGTAAGGTGTTTAAAGAGTTTAGGGGAGTGTTTTTTGTTGATTTTATAGGAGGATGAGAGCAGGGTTTATAATATTAGCTTGCCATAGTTTGTTTTGTAATTTTATTTGGTTGTTCACCTCGATCGCCCTTCTTTCTTAATATTTCTCTTTTACCTGGAAAATAATAATAATAATGTGAATTTATGTCAACTTTATAAGTTGGTAATTTCTGTGGGTGGTAATACCATAGATTTGGGATCAAAATCCTTGTAAGTGTGGTTGGTCATCTCGACCTCCTTTTTAATTAAATTTCTGGTTTACCTATAGAAAGTGTTGATTTTTCTTTTATCTTCCTAACAATGAGTCCTTGAATCATCTCATATGGGCCCCATGAGCGTGTGTCAAAATATTCCTATATATGTATATATGGATGTGTATAACTTTAGTTTAGTTTATCTTTGGGATAAAGCTTTGCATGTGCATATATTGTTAAAGCTGATGCCCCATATCAAGTTGTTGTTTTTTGGCTTTTTTATTAGTACTTTATATTTGGGTTGTTTATGGGGAATATCTTTGATCAAAATTAATTCATGCTGCACTATCACTAGTTGGGATAAGGCTCCGAGGATTGTGAATGGATTTTTATTCATTTCTTATGGCATCACCTTGACTTTTAAATTGACTAAAATGTGCTTTTATATATATCCTATAACAAATAGAATGCTTTTATGCTATTTTCTATGCCCCTTGTCTAACATCTGACCTCTTAATTCTCAGGGTGCAACTACTGCTTCTTTTAGCCTTGCTGTTTCCATCATTCAACATTCCACCGAAAAGCTTGAACCCTTTGTCCGAGGATTTTTAACATCTTGCATTTTGGATAGAGATGCTGTAGGGAGTGAGCTCAAAGAATTTTACCATGAAATTATTTATGAGATTTTCCAGTGTGCTCCTCAAATGCTTCTCGCTGCCATCCCAAACTTGACACATGAATTACTAGTATGTGGCCCTTTTCCATTTTTTAAAATTAAGTTGTTTATTAGTCTTATTTACTGGCATGCATTTACCGTCATGGTTTAAAATATCGGAATGTATCGGTTGATACGTATTGGTCTCAGTCAAGACCGATACGAAACATTGACCTCACAACATTGAATGTTTCATGAATGTATCGACCGATACCATATCAGTTTTTTCGTTAACTGAAACATGTGATCGATATGATATTTGAAATCATGGTTTCCATGGATCTGATTTTGTTTCTTTTGCAAATCTTGTGTGTTCTGGTTTTATCTGTATCGATTGTTATTCGTATCTAAGTAGCTCTCTTATTCCATTGGCAGACTGATCAAGTTGATGTTCGAATAAAAGCTGTTAATTTACTTGGAAAGCTTTTTGCACTGCCTGGATGCCATGTTGCACATGAATACCGTCAACTCTTTGTAGAGTTTTTGAAAAGATTCTCTGACAAGTCTGCAGAAGTTAGAATTAGTGCTTTACAATGTGCTAAAGCTTACTACATGTCCAGTCCCTCTGGGACAGAATCACTTGAGGTTCTTGGTAAGCCATTCGGCAGTTAAATTTGTTTTTTCCTACTTTTAAGTGTTCTCATTCTGGTCAACATCTCTAATGTGTTGATGATGTCTTGTGAAATTGTGGCAGCTGCCCTTGAAGGACGGCTCTTGGATTTTGATGATAAAGTCAGAACACAGGCAGTGATTGTAGTCTGTGATTTGGCAAAGTCCAATCTAAAATGCATTCCATCTGAATTAATATTGCGAGCTGCAGAACGTCTACGAGATAAGAAGGTGCCTTTGCTTTTTGATTCTTATTATCTTCCCTAGATTATGAACAAAACCATTTGAAGCTGATTTTTGAGGTGTTCTGCATTGTCCTTAGGTTTTGGTTAGAAAGAATGCCATGCAGAAGTTGCTGGAATTGTATCAGGTTTATTGCACTAAGTGCTCTGAAGGTCTCATTACACTTAGTGAGCATTTCGAGCAGATTCCATGTAGAATTTTGATGCTCTGCTACGATAAAGATTGTAAGGAGTTCAGGTCTGGTTATATCCACTTCTTATGATAGGTCAAACCTACTTAAAGTGATGCATCAATGCTAGGATGTTATGATACGTTTGTCAATTTCTCAGGCCGCAGAACATGGAGCTCGTTCTTGCAGAGGATCTGTTTCCAGATTCTCTTTCTGTAGAGGAGAGGACAAAACACTGGATCTCCATCTTTTCATTTTTCACTATTGCTCATAAGAAGGCATTAAATTCCATCTTATCTCAGAAAGGAAGGTATTGATCCTTAGCTGCTACTATATTTATTGACTAGCGTTCACCCGTGCCTACGGCACGGGCATCCTCTCTCCGGTTAAGGGGGGTAAAAGCGAAAAAAATAAAGTTGGAGTAGGTGGTGGCAATTTTAATACAATTTGTGAACATGACTCGAAAACGACCCAAATTTAGTTGGTTTGGGGTATTATTGACATTTTTTAAGGTTAAATGGGTAAAAGATGAAAATAATAAAGTGGGTTAAAGAGGAAACATAGTAAAGTTCTAGGAGGTGAAGTGTAAAAGAAATAAAGTGGGTCCTACAAAATTATAGCTTGATTGGAGGGTTAAAAGGGCATAAAAGTGAAAAAAATAAAGTTGGAAGGGTATTAGTAAAGAATTTTGAGGTTAAAGGGGTATAAAATGAAAAACAATAAAATAGGTTAAAACGGGTGAAAGAGGAAATATAATAAAGTTAAGAGGAGTGAAAATAAAGTTAAGGGGGTAAAGAGAAAAAACAATAAAATGGTTAAAGTGGGTCCCACACAAAGGTTTGTGTCTCACAACTGTACCAACTCAGTTGTGTTTTATTATATAAATATACAATTCTTGTTTCTTTATAAATTTTGTTTCTTCCTAGGTTGCAGATGGAGATGCAAGTTTATTTGGCTCTCCGAAAAGAAGAAAAGGTATTTGGTCTTAGTTGTATATGATCATGCCATCTTCATACTCTTATTTTCTTACCTATTTAGTGCTACTCCTTGATTCTTTGGATGCACTTGCTTATGATTGTGTTTTGTAGCCTTCTCCCACATGCATATCAACATCCTCATCTTGACTACTTATTATTTGAGCTTGTTATTGTTTGCTCGCATAACATTCCACTCCACAAAGCACTGCCTGTTTTAGTGCTTTCTCATAAAATTTTCTCTTTAGTTGATTGTTATGTATTAATCAAATAACACTCTCGAAGCGCATTTCCATTTTAGCCACCCTGCTCTAAACTTTCATGGGCTACATTCACTTAAGTCTGTCCTTATGGATAATTCGCTATGGATTACGGAAATGGTCACTTTGGTAATCTCCTGCATTGATCTTAACTGGCACCTAATCTTTTGTGTTTTCCTAGTTTGTAGTAAAATTGCACCCTTTATACTCTTCCTTGGACCTACTTATTTTATGATCTTGTTGTTTTAGGCCATCATTCCTGGTTTAGTTTTGCCTTTAACCTGTTTATGGTCTCATCAATCAACACCACATCCTCATCAAACAACACAGACAAAGTTTTTTTTTTTTTTTTTTGGTCATACGATTCATGTTATCGTCATGTACAAACAACAATGCTTCAACTATAGATGTGATGGTAAATATAATTTAATGGAAAAACAATACTTTCATTGCTAATACTAGATAAGGTACTTTTTGTTTCCTTTGCAAGGAAATGGGGAGTCAGCAAGTCATCTTTTAATTCACTGCCCATTTTCTTAAGAGATATGATCTCATTTCCTTGTCTTGTTCCAAGTTCGTTGTGTTCTTCCAAGATCAGTTTTTTCTCTCTTCCACGAGTGTCTCTTAAATGTGTTCTCTAAAAGAAAAAAACATGTGGTCAATTCTTCCCTTTGCAATTTGTTGGGAAATTTGGCAGGAAAGAAATTCGAGAATTTTCCTAGGGAAGGAGCAATCAGTTCAAAATCTGATCTTAGATATTTTGGGATTGATGTATTTTTGGTCTAAGCTTAGTATGGAGTTTAATAGTGTATTTTTTGAAGATTTTATTTTTAGATGGCGGTCACTATGTTCTTTGTAATAAAAAATCAATTTCCTTGTAATCAAGGTTGGTCATCTTGACCACCTGTTTTTTTTGAATAAAAGCACAATTATCAAAAAATAAGATAAAAATGATGATAAAATCTTCACTTATCAACTAACTTTTAGTTTGGTCAAATATTAGGTGCTATTCCAGAGGTTTTAATTTAATGAACTCTTTGAAGTTTGAAAGAATATTAGGAGGCAAGGTGAATCATTTTCCCCTTTCCTTTTATCATTGTCATGGTAGCTCTTAACGAACTTATGAGAAAATTTAAGGTCATGTGCTTGTTGAAGGTTTTAGTGTGGGGGTTGACAGGATGATGGTTTCTCATTTCTAGTTCTTCGATTACAATATTGTTTTTTTTGCGTGTATGAGGCAGTTTTTGAGCTTCGCATTAACTTTGAGAAAGATTTGGGATTTAGTGGGATGATAATATTTTTGAGGATTTTGACAAAGAATATCTTGTGTTCGGAGATTGAAAAGCATTTGGATTCAATTATTTTAAGATTCAAACTTAGATTGGAGGCTTGGAAGAAATTTCTCATCTTTGGGGGGAGGAGGATAATTTGGTTTACTTAGTCTCCATACAAGGCCTCAAAGAGAGGTCATGAAGCACTAACGCAGTTCGAAGGAGCTGCATTTACTAAATCCAAATTTGTTGCATAAACATAAGAGACTTGGAGGTTTGACTGTCAAAAAGTTAAGAGCCATAGACATGATGTTCATTGGGAACCTTATAGTGGTTTTGGGAAGAGTGGGGCCATCTTTGGCAAATAGTTACTACCCTTAATCTTAGTTGCGTTATGGGCTTCTTATAGAAAAATAAAATTTATTTATTAATTTTTATTTTCTTTATGAGATACGTAAAAAAAGAATTAGAATTTTTTTTTCTAAATAGAAACTCGGAGCGCAACCCAAAAACTTTTATAAGATGATAGTAAGACTAGCTATCCTCTGCAGAGCTGAGTGTTGGGCAGTCAAGAAATATCATGTTAATGGATTGAGTGTTGTAGAAATGAAGATGTTTGATGCAATCAGATCTGAAAATTTAGACTAATTTGTGTGAAAACTTCAAGAGAAGTTGAGAAGTTAAGTTGGAAGAGAAAACTCTCTCTCGAATCTATTTCATTCAACTAAAAATTGATTTAGAACTATATTTGATGGTTTATTTATAGACAAAACAGAAACATAACAGCCCAAGTGAAAGGACTACACTACTCTTACGTGAACACTTAAAGCAACAAAAGAAAACTAAAGAGAAACTAACAATACTGACTAACTTGGACTGCATCATTGTCCCATCCTTAAAAGAACTGTACCACGAGTTAGCCGACATAATAGGGCAACAAATGTTGTACATTAAACACATTAGATGTGTTTAAATGTGGAGGGAGCTCCACCTTTTAAGCATTATCATTGATGCACTCCAATACCTAGCAAGGTCCCACTTTGTGAGCTCTAAGTTTGGTGTATAAGCCACCTGACTGCCTATCTTTGCTTAAAACCATCCAAACTAAGTTGCCTACATTGTACACAACTCTCCTCTTGTGAAGATCAGCAACTTCCTTATTTTTTGTTCTAACTCTCAATTTGAAATTTGATTTGCGATGAAGATCCTCATAAATGCTGCCATATCTTCAGCCCTAGCATTCGTCCTCTTGTTAGTAGGTAAGGGAACCAAATCAACAACATTAGGGGGCTTTGAACCATACACCACTTCAAAAGGAGAAGTATTAATAGTCCGGTTTCTTGAAGAGTTGTGAGCAAATTCAGCTAAAGGAAGAACATTTTCCCAGCCCTTTATATGCCCTCTAACTAGACAACAAAGCAACTTCTCTAGGCTTCGTTGATAACTTCCATTTGCCCATCGGTTTCTTGAAATTTTCTAGTATTCATTGGATGAATAAACTTTGTTGAGTTTCTATTGAGATAATTTTGTAAAATATTGGCAAATATCTATGTTTTTTATATTTCCCTAAGTTCGAATTAATTCGGGTGGCTTCTAAAGTCTGACAAACTATCTGTTTCCGCTTGGGTTCTTACATACGTCAAATAAGCGCCACTGCAATATTATTTTTATTTTTACAAGTTTATTCTTTATTTTGTTTACTAGAGGATGCCCGTGCTGGTATGGTCCATCCTTTTGGTAAACCCAATAAATGATGTATCTGGACACAATATTAACCTCAAACTTAAAGAAATTCTTTGGTTATCTGAAACTAGAGGTTTAACTTGACGATCTTTTAATCAAAGTCGCAATTGCTCTGAGGCATTGAGAACCTTCATCTGTGTCATTTTGGGTCTGTCAAATGAGCTTCTATCTAGAACATTTTCTCGAGTCATCTAGTATAGTCATGATGTGGTCATTTCGCCAAGTCCTCAATCCATGATCAAGCCCATGATGGGCCCTTAGTCGAAAATTCATGCGGCCAAGTCAACTAAGTAATGGTTTCACTTAGAGTCTCCAATAATTCCAATCAAACCTTCTAAAGTTGTTCTTCTAAACTTTGACAAACTATTTATATTCGCTTGGGTTTTTACATACGTCAAACTAGAGTTTGCTCGTGACTACAAGCACGGGCATCCTCTTTGGGGTTAAGGGGGTAGGAGAGGAAATGCAATAAATTTGGAGGGGTATTATTGGAAAATGGGTAGTGATGCAAGACGATGAGGGATGATAAGAAAATGGAATTTGATTTAAGCAAAATAGGGGATTTAGGGAAATATGATTGGGGATTGGGTTAAGGATTTGGGCGACAATAAAAATGGAATTTGATTTAGGAAAAATAGGGGATTTAGGGTATATGGGTATATGCTAGACTTGATTTAGGAGATTAATGAAGTAAGGGTTAAAGAAAGTGGGGAAGGATTAAAGGGTAAAACAAAATGAGTTTCAAGAATCAAGAACAATGGATTAAAATAAAATCAAGAAAATTAAGAGAAAATAATAAAAAGAAACAAATAAAATTAGAAAAAAAGAAGAAGAAGGGATTGAAAGATAGAATCTTGGAATCACACGAAGAATGGTGGAGAACTAACTTCACTCCATTAAAGAAACTCATTCTTTATTCATCAAATATTGATTGTTCATTAATAAAATAAACCGTAATACAATCTATATAAAGAAAATAAATCAAGAATCCTAGTCAAACTAAAATACCAAATAAATAAATTTAATTTTCTTAACTTTCTCTCCTAATTTTCAAACCCTAATAAACTTAAATAAAGTACAAACTAAAGTTAATAAACTACCCCTAAATATTATACTAAAACGATGGGCTAATAAAACATCAAAATAAATAAAAAAAACACGAAAATAAAGCCTTGAAACAGAAATCTAAATAAAAACTAAAATCTACTCTTTAAGATTTGATGTCCCTATCAATTCTCCTTGACTAGGAAGATTTTGCCACTGGTGAAATAAAATTGTAGTAATTCTCATCATCAGTTGGTTTCCACATTAGGTAGTAGAGTAAAGATAATCAAGTTGGAGTGGTACTATTGAAAAAGATGGGTATTCTTGGAAATGGGGTAGAAAAGGAAAGACAATAAAGTTAGAAGGGTATTCTTGGAAAGTAATAGAAAATGAAAGACAATAAAGTTAAAAGTTGTCCTCGAGATTCATATTGAGATTAAATCCCAACCCCTCTTAATAGGGGGAATAAAGGGAGTGGTCTACTGTTGTGTTTTATTATATAGATTATTAATATATATTTGTTTAACATTTAGATTATCATTGATCCATATTTTTATTGAATTGATGGAAACCATGTTCCACTTGTTAATACTCTTATTTGCAATCACTTATGCACAACTACTCCTCTTCCGTTGTCCACGGTTTGATAATAGGAAGAGTCCTATGAAGTATGAAGTATGGACCCTTTGCTGATGTTTCAAACCCTATCTGACTTATCAGAGCAGTGGGTGGTATCCAAATGAGCTGTTGACATTTACTTTTGCTGTCTTGGACTAGATATGATGCAAGTCCGATGTGTTTGTAGCACATCCACTTCACTGAAAATTGTCAAGAACTCCGTAGTCCATGATACTGTGGAATTAAAACATGATGTATAAGGCCATACTGTAATACGAATACATTGTTGTTTGAACATTCCTATAATGCCTCGTGTTTATGTTTGTTTACTTCTTTCACATTTCATACCCGTTATTTATTAAACTTATATTTCTTTACTTTCGAATTGTAAAATTCTAGCATTATTTTACGTGGCATTAGATGATTTTGTATTCTCTATATATTTGGTGTTCTTAACGTAATACTTGATCTGGTGGTTATTCACTTAAGTTTCTAAGCATTTTCCTTTTTTGACTCTTTCTCAGCACCGTTCTTTATCTTCTTTTCTTGAATAAGGTATACTAGTTCTTGAGAAATAGGCCACTACCAAGGCGGAGCCACATTTTTCATGTTGTCTTGACTTGATCATTGGCATGATACATTTCTTATTTGATTAGAATGAGTCTTTCTTTTTTATTAGGTGATTAAAATGTCTTTTTCTTGGTGTTTTTATTCTTATCTATCTTCTTTTCTTCTTAGTATATTGGTTGTTTAAGTAAAACAATGGTTTCAGTGGAACCATGTCATGATTTATGGTTTTTTATTTGATCTGTGAAGCACTGAATTGATAATGCAGGAGAATAGTTCAGAAGAAGTGCAGAAGAAAATTAAAACTTCTTTTAAGAAAATGTCAGCATCCTTTGTTGATCCTTCCAAAGCAGAAGAGTGCTTCCAAAAATTGCACCAAATGAAAGATAATAGCATTTTTAAGGATTTACTACAGTTGTTGGATGGGGGAACAAATTCTGTAACGGCTCATAACATTAGAGTGAGTTATTGCTTTCCTTTGCCCACATTTTTTTGTTTACCTATACTTCTGGGCTTCATCCATTTGCTTTCCAGAATCGTAAGTACATTGTATATTAGAGGATAACTTTGGTTTCTGTAGTTGCTTGTTTTATATTAGAGACTTCAATCAGAGTTTTCTTGTAAACAATAATTAGCTGTTTGAATATTGATACGTACTTCTTGCTGCCTATAGGCTATAAGTATTTATGGTATTTTCGTATCTACTGGTAATATTTCATCTGGTTGACTATTTGTTTTTTTCTTCTTCCTACTTTGATAGTTTTTTTAGTTGGAATTCATTCTTATTCTCTTTTCCATTCGCATTTATGAGTCAAAGGATTCAATTGTAACACATGATATTTGAAGATTTGATTATTCAGTTGTTTTTTTATTGGACTGCTGCTTACAATTTATACATTATTGTTTTGTTATTTTTCTTCAAATTATAATTATTTTGTTAGTGGAGAGAAGAAAATGAAGTAACCTGGATGGACTTTTATTTTATTAAACTATTAAACAAACTAAGTTTTTGTTCATTCTTACCAACGAATGAAGCTTGTCTTGTCGGTGGAATTCACATTTATGATCCAATTTGCATCTCAAATACATAGATTCTATGAAGGTTTTCTTAAATCTAAAGGGGAATTGATAGTACTTGGGAGATTGTTGAGGCTTACAAAATGAGCTGTGTTAGACCAAACGGAGAACATGTTAGCCTTTTTGTGCCAATTTCAAAGTTCCCTAATTCTGATTTAGAATATTGTTATTTAGTTATTAGTCACCATCATCATCATTCACACCTTATCCCTATTACTGGGGTTGACAACATGAACCTATTTCTCCTTCCAAGTATCCTGCAGGCGATTAATGCAAGCAATCTCTTTGAAACAGCGACATTGTCAGACAAATACACACACACACACACTCACACTCACACACACTTGTTGCTACCCCATCGAAGACACTTTCCTTTCACAGGAGCACTCTAAACCTTACTCAAGGCCTCCTTTAACAAAGAAAGCTTATGCAAAGGATCAGGAGCTTCACACATGATCGCCCACTGCCAAGGGCCAAAGGCTTCAGCCGCACTTAACCCAGAGCTGTGGTTTCTGCCCACCTCTTTTACAAACTTCACTTTATTTTCAGCCCAAACTCCACCTCCCTCCGGTGTTCAATCAAGAACAGGCCCCTTCATTCTCTCTTCAGGCTCCACCAGATACCTCAAGGCCAGTGAAATTTCCTTCCAACCATTACCCCATTCCCCCTTAGGAATAAGCACTGGTTTGATCCAATCCTTGTCTGCATACACACGGACTCAAACAAATTGATCATGTTCGTTAACATCATCCTCTGCTAGAAGCACTCTTTTCCCCGAGACAAATTTAGATCGTAGAGACTTCTCCGTAGCAGCAACTTCATTCTAAGTCTTTGAGAACCAAATAGCCAGTTCCCTGGACGATAGCAGCGCAGCTGCCCACCTTCTTCCTATCTCAAACACCTCATTTTTTTTTTCTTTCTATTCTTGACCCAGAGAGCCTTTAGCTCGAAGAGCTGACCCTCCACTTGCACTAGCGTCATCTTCTTAGCAGGAATATTATGTTTGATCAATGATTCAAATTGTCTAGATTGACCTTTTACAATAGCTGATCTCAATGTTTGAACATGAATTATTGAGATCTTGACGATTTGAGTTTGGCATTTTATTGGGGTGAGGGAGCATTAAGAAATAAAGATTTTACTAACTGGGTTGTAAAGATACCGCCCCAACGCTTATGGTGCATCTAGAAAGATGTCCTTGCCGCACTGTATATTAGGTATTTTTGAAGAAGAAAACTAGATAATGAACTATTTTATGCTTGGAAGCGGATCAGCATGTCGTGTAGAAGATTCCTGCTGCTAAGGGTTAGAAGTTCTAGATTTTGAGGAAAAGGAGACAGATTAGTGCGAGTCTTTTCCTTTTGGAAGGGACTCGAGGTTGGTTTCACACAAAAAAATGTTAAAGGCCTTAGAAAAATTGAAGGTTTGGATTAAGTAGGAATTTGTTAGAGTCAACCTTAATAAATTTAGATTTTATTGGAGTAAATCGCATTAATTAATGGAAAGGAAGAAAAAGAGCCTTATATCCTTAAGAGTTGCTAATAAAGACTAATCTGAAGGAGCATTTTTTTTTTTTGAAACGGTCAGGTTGGAGGAGATAAGTGAGAACTGAAAATTAAAAATTTCATAAGGAAATTGGCTAGGTAGAAGCTAGACATTTGTCATAAGGCTGGAAAGCCAGCCCTAGTTAAGTGCTCTTTGTCGATTCATCCAGTTTACTCCCTGATGCAATTGTATTCTTATTTTTCTGCCATTGTGGTAAAAACTTTTTTTCACTTTAGATAGGAAGCACCTTAATTGTGGACATGGTACTCATGATGTGATACTAATTGCGTGGAATATTCTTCTTGAAGGTATTTAAATTCTGTTGACAGCATGTTAGGAATTTAACTGTGTTATACTCTGCATTTTTCTTTTTCATCGGATGGTTCTTAATTTCCAGCCCTGGTGTTTAATTTTCAGGATACATTTCTAAAAAGGGTAGGGGATAAGCATCCACTTAATGAGTTCCTGAGAATACTCTCTGCAAAATGCTCATTTAATATATTTGGCTCAGAGCATGTGCTCCATATTCTATCGGATCTTTCCAAGAAAAATGTTGGCAATAAGCATCTGGAGGTGGTTTCAATCAATCTTCTTCTGGTAAGAATTACTGCCTTGAATCATTGCAATGAAAATTTTAGATGAGGTTTTAATTTCTTATTTTTTTGATCGATTGGGTTTTAAATTCTTATTTTTACCAATTTGGCTGTGTTATCTGTCACACCCTCAAAATTTAACCTTAATCCCAATGATTTTGTGTTAGTTTTCGAGGTATGAGACTCACATCCCAATATTTAAAGGTTGATGTTATATAAATAACTTCACAACTGATTTAATTATACCATGATATTATTGGAAATACTAGGATAGTTAGTTCTAGTTTGACTTTCATCAGTTTATTTCTATTATATCCATTCTTTCTATGTAAGGGCAATTATGTCCATTCTCTTATTATGAATTATAAATATATATTAAGCTCTCATTATGAGGCTTGATATGTTTTTTCTCTTCTAAAATTCTTCTTGGTATCAGAGCCAAAAAGAAAAACTTAACACAACCCCTTTTCGTTCCTCTTCCCCCAACGTCCTTAATTCACTAAACCTAGCAGGAGCCTCATTCGGAGTTTCTCCCCTTTGAGGGCTCTTTTCTTCCTTGATTCATGTTGCGATAAAGAATTTATTAGCCCTTCACATGTTACAATAGAGATTTGTGTTGTGAAATATTTTTTTTTTAACCCTACGATAGGGTTTCTCCTGACAATCAACCCTTGAGCTGTTTGGTGCACGTTAATCAGCCCTATTGGTGGTGCAATCAGCCTTTAGGCTCCCATTCTTCTCTTCGACAACAGCAATAGATGATCTACAAGTTGGAATCTGACTTGTGATCAGCCTCCAGGTCTATATTATTCTCTGCGACAGTAGCAATAAGTCTGAATCTCACCACCGATCAGATCCACATGCCCTATAGTGCTCTGCGACAGCAGTAGTAGCTCTCTACAAGCCTAAAACTCATCTGCGATCAGATCCACATGCCCTAAAGTGACTTGCAATCAGATCTACAAGCCTACACCTCACCTGTGATTAGATTTACAAGCCTAAAAACTCACCTACGATCAGATCTACAGGCCTAAACCTTACCTGCGACCTGATCCACAACAGCAGTAGGTCCCTATCTGTGTTGTGATTAGATTTACATGCTCTAGAGTGACTTGCGACAACAGTAGAAGACCTACATAGGTTTGAATCTCACTTACGATCAGTCTACTGGTTCCTATCTGGTTCTACACATGTCTGAATCTCACTTGCGATCAGTTTATTGGTTCCTATCTTGTTCTACACGACTTGCGACAGTAGTATACAACAACAGCCAACTGTTGTGTACACTTCGATCAGCTCTACACGGACTAAACTGCTCTACGACAACAACACACAGTTGTTGGGTGATTGGTGATCAGTCCTATAACACTTCTAAGGCTGTGTGAAGACATGCGACAATAACAGGAGTTGTTTCTGTAACCTACGACATCTCTACTTTGGTTGGTTCAACATCACGACAGCAGTAGAGGCTATTTCTGGTGTTGCCGACAGCAATCAACAGGATTATTTAGCTTTGTACAGGATTAATACGGGATATATCCCTTCAATCCAAAGTTTCTTCCTGTTCATAGTGTGCAATGACGACTCACGAGCTTAAGGACTCTACCTGTCACGCCCCGAAATCCCAACACGAATCCCTATGATTCATCTGTTAGAATCTCGAGGTGTGAGGTAATCAATCACACAATCTGACAGAACATTCATAAATAATAATACTTATGAAAGGAAAATATACGCAGCGGAATAAACATTTAACTAACATCTATACGAGAGTCTAGAGTAAACAGAAGAAATCGACAAACACTGATATAAGTCAAGATCTTTAATCTCATAATTCATCAGGTTACAAAATTTTCTAAACTACCATGTTTCTTATCTACAACCAAAAACCGCTAAGATCCTCTACTAGTCCTCAAAGACATGGCGGCGGCAAGACATCAATCTGATCCTCCTCAAAGAACGGTTCTTCAAAAGTTGAATAATCTGAAAGGGGAAGGATAGGGTGAGTAACAGGGGAATGTTACTCAGCAGGATGAACGCCGTTCTAACAACGAGTCATACATGCACGAGTAATCAGTTGAACAGTTAAATAATGTAAGTTTTTCATAATGTAACATACGATAAATGTCTAAGCATACTCAGGAAACAGTTATAATAACTTTCAATCTATCATTTTCAATCATTTAAAGTAACATATTCATCTTTTAAATGAAAACACCTATCAATCATTACAAAATAAGAAAAAGATACATAATAAGAACACGGCGGTGTAATCGATAAGAGAGCAGAGGAACACGCCGATATAACCGCCTCGGCTATGGCAATACGATATTCCAAACTTAACCTCCGATGTGGAATCCCATCGTTATAATCTGATTTTGTGGCCGGTCTAGCATACCACGGTTGGATGACCATTTATCCGGCTCAGACTGGCCGTTGACCAAGAACCCAATACTGAGTTCAACTAACGGTGAGGTCGACCGTTTGACGACTACAGACTAATAGTGATCACTAACTAGCCCAGGAGACCCCTCGCGTCGAAGCCTATCAAGAGGCAATGCATGTGAACCCCGCCTATCTCTACACTATACAGAGACCGCCTTTACACACAACGTTCCCCAGGAAATAAGTAGGAGAAATTCCCGGATTTCATAAGCTGTAATATGCTCTAAGGTATCCCATACTACCGAAGAGCATATGACATCTAGTGTTATCCTAGATTGACTCGCCGCTTCCGGACACACAGCAACGCGTCCCTCTTTATGGGTTTTCTACAAACCTTTACTGGTAAACAAAATAATTTATTTTGTATATAATATATCATTTCTTTTTAATCGAAAATACAAACAAAGTCTGGTAGTGCCCTCCAGTGACAGTTATCTGTCATTTCCATCCATCAACCATCTCATCCCTCTATCTATCTATCACGTTTTACGTGGCATGGCCACTACGTAGAACTGGAGGCACTGTCCCATCAATCAGTCGAGAACATACGTTCTCTCTATCCATCCATCGATTAAATCGATTAATCTATCATCTAATTTCCTACATATCTATTAAAGTAATTTTACTTTTAAAGTAATTCGAGATCTATAAAGCATCAGCCAATTCCATTCGATAGTTTTAGTTGAGTCGAGAGACTCGAAAACAAAGATAAAACCATAAGACATAAAAGCTGAAATCTGTGAAAATTTAACTAAGTGTTGAAAAAATGATTTTTCATAGTCGAACTTGAAAACGAATTATTTATTTATTTATTAAAGAACTTAAAGTAATACTTAATTGTTTTTAATGAAATAAATGTAGGAAATAGGTATACATACAATATGTAAGCAACACAAAACAAATTAGAACCAAACTCAACATTCGGATACTTTTCCGAATTGCTGATTTTTCGTTATTTTTCGTTGAAACTCAACCAAAATCGATTCAAATATTATACTAACTATAAAATGATTATATTACATCAAATGAACTAAAACCAATCATAAATAAGCATGCAAACATGATTCAAATTGTTCAAATATGTATAAACTTAATGAAATAATCGATTTATCAACAATCATATGGATTTTCTATGAAATTATCGCATAACTAGAAGGTAGAAGGGAAGGCAACCTACATTAAGCTATTTTCAACGGTTGAACGGACTTTAAAATCGCCCCCGGCCAATCTCCAAACTTTTCTTCCGGCGAAAATCGGATTTCTTTGCGTCCACGCGTAACCCTTGGCGAGAGGAACAACTTTCCTTCTTACGCCTAAGCTCGGATTGTTCTCGTTTGGCGTAGATCTGAATTTCAAATATTGAAGGAAAAGGGTTGAGATTTGTTTGGAGAGAAGAATAAGAAAAATCTGATTTTTCTAATAGAATTTAGATATTTATATCACTTAAGTTGGGACATACTTGTCATTTTGGGAATTGTTTTTCCCGAATGCCGAATTGGACAAACTTATACTCTATTTCGGATGATTTTTCGACACGAATCTAATGGTATGATCGGTTTCCTTAAATTACGTCTCTAAGGTGTCGTTTACCTATTAGAAAAATATCTAATGCGAAACTCGAGGATTGGATAACTTTTAAATCAATGCACAGATCTAAAATTCTTTCCTCGAGATACATTTTAGGATTTCAGGTCATTACACTACCACACCCCTTGGGGCCAATTTCTCAGTTCAACGTATAACCAATGCCCCACTAGATGGTCGTAATTTTCAGAGCTGGTCCCGGTCTGTGCGACTTTATTTGGGGAGTAGAGGAAAATCTGGTTAGCTGTCAGGCGTTATTTCTAAACCACCCCTCACTGATCCCAAATCTGAACAATGGGAAATATATAATTGCACCATCCTTGGATGATTATTTAATTCCATGGAGCAACGCATTTACACTATGTTTATGTATCATGAGACCATTTCCTCTTTGTGGTCAGCTCTCACTCAGACATATGCATATGCTCGCAATGACTCGATGATTTATGAACTTAACCGTGATATTGCTCAGGCTACCCAAGAAAATCAGAGTGTTGCAGATTATTTTGGATTTCTTCAATCTCGTTGGGAGGAGCTCTCGCACTATAAGTTTATGGTTGAGTTATCTACATAGACAGCTGGGTATGTGGTCAAGAGGATTGCTCGACATCAGACATACCAGTTCCTCATGGGTTTACACCCTGAGTTTGAGGCACTGCGGACCCAAATCCTTAAGACCACGCCTTTACCTTCCTTATTTGAGACATTCGTGACTATTGATAGCGATGAGCGTCGTTGTCGTGTTGTTCCCTCTCAAACTCAATCTTCTGTCATTATCTCTGCTTCCGATACAGATCATATGGCTCTTGCGGCCAATTCGAATTTTTCTAACTCCCGTACTCAAGGATCTGGAAATCGAGGCTGTGGGAGCCGTGGGCGTGGTAAAGGAAGTGGTCTTACGTGTAGTCATTGTGGGAAGATTGGCCATGAGAAGGCCGGCTGCTTTCAGCTCTATCCACACCTGTTGAGATCTTCTGGGGGTCAGTCCCGTGCTGTCGTTGTGGAATCTATATCAGTTGATCATGCTTCTCTTGGTACTATTGATTTGCAACATCTTCAGACACAGATTTCAGCTATTGTATGGGATCAGCTCCATGCTCAGACTCCCTCATCCTCGACAGTTGTATCTGTTACCACTCCCACTCTGATCATACTTGCTTTACTTGACGATGAATAGATGGCTGCAATGCTATTGTCTTGGTCTATGTGGATGATATTATAGTAATTAGAAATGATACACAGTGGATTGATAGGGTTAAGAGGCATTTGGGTAGTACTTTTGAGGTTAAAAACTTAGGTCCCCTCAAGTACTTTTTGGGATTAGAGGTAGCTCGCTCACGAAATGGTATTTCGTTATCTCAATGTAAATACACATTGGATCTTTTTCAGGACACTGGTATGCTTGGGTGTCGTCCTGCCTCTACCCCAATGGATCAGAATCATCGTTTTCTGGCTGAATCTGGGGAACTTTTATCTGATCGTTCATCTTGCCAGAGACTCGTAGGTCGTTTGATTTATCTGACTAACACTAGACCAAATTTGACCTTTGCAGTTAGTGTAATCAGCTAGTTTATGCATGCTCTGCGTACCTCTTATCTTGATGTCGTGTATCTTATTCTTCGCTACTTGAAGTCTCGTCCTGGTCTATACTTATTTTATTCACTTATTGCTCAGCCACATCTGTCATGTTTCACTGATGCTGATTATGCTCGTTCTCTTACAGATAGGAGATTTACATTTGATTTTTGTATCTTCTATGGTGGGAATCTTATCTCGTGGAAAAGTAAGAAACAAAGTGTGGTTTCTCGTTCCTCTACAGAAGTGGAGTATCATGCTATGGCCCTTGGCACATGTGAACTTCTTTGGTTTTGATCTTTGCTAACAGATTTAGGATTTCCTACTGATGGTTCCTCCTCGTTGTTGTGTGATAATAAGTCTGCTATCATGCTTGCATCTGACTCAGTCCTACACGAAAGGACTAAGTACATCGAGGTTGATGTTCACTTTCTCAGGGAGAAAGTTCGATCTGGTGTACTTAAGACAATCTTTGTTCCTTTTTCAGATCAACTGTCCGATATGTTTACAAAGTTTGTTGGATCTTCTGTAACAAACTTTCATCTTGTCAAGCTAGGCCTAGTTGATATGATATATTTGCCCCAGCTTGAGGGGGAGTATTAGAAATACTAAGATAGTTAGTTCTAGTTTGTCTTTCATCAGTTTTTTTCTATTATTTCCATTCTTTCTAT
Source organism: Akebia trifoliata (assembly GCF_017979445.1). NCBI lineage: Eukaryota > Viridiplantae > Streptophyta > Magnoliopsida > Ranunculales > Lardizabalaceae > Akebia > Akebia trifoliata. The sequence goes on along the minus strand of NC_141377.1, from coordinate 32,524,951 downwards.
GTAAGGGCAATTATGTCCATTCTCTTATTATGAATTATAAATATATATCAAGCTCTCATTGTGAGACTTGATATGTTTTTTCTCTTCTAAAATTCTTCTGATATAAAGCAACAAAATATAAAATTCAAATAAACAGCTAATCAACAATAGAAGCTTACATAAACTAGCACCACAATCTACAAAATTTGTCCTATATGGCTTAAAAGTTCGGATTGGGCAGATTTTTTGTGAGGATGATCTCTATGGTGAGGAGACCATCCTCACAAAAAATTACCTAATTTGAAACATCTAACCCCATAAAAAGTGATTTACAAATTTACAATAAAAATCAACCAATTCTTCAACTTTGTAAACCACTTTTGATGGCGTTAGAAGTTTCAGATTGGGCTGATTTTTTGTGAGGACAATCTCCTCACCGTAGAGATCATCCTCACAAAAAATCAGACCAATCCGAAACTTTTAAGTCATATAGGACAAATTTTGTCAACCAACGTTGTCGTCCTAAGATTGTCAACTGAACGCTACCCATACATACATACATACATACATACATACATACATACATATATATGTATGTATGTATATGCCAAGTAGTAGTGTCATATATTGTGATAAAATATACATGGTTGACTGTACAAAACCACACAAGTTGAGGTAAACATATATCTCAAAATTGTCACAGGTTTGCTTGCAACTGTTTGTGCAGTAGGGTGAGTAACAATGACTTACCTAGGAGATCACAAACATTTATAATAAATAGTCATGGCATGCAACAATTAATCACACTGAAAACAGTTGAATCATTCGCGCATGTAGAATAAAATCAGAAATCACCATGAAAAAAATGACAACAATATGTAATACAAACAATTATAATGTAATGGATAAGAGCATTGAAGAATCACGATTGTTCTTATGACCTTGGTTATGGGAAACGAATTAACTGGTGTGGAATCTCATTATTAGTTCCTGATTCTGTGTCCAGCCTAACAAGCCACCCTTGGATGACTGTTTTTAGAGTCAGGTTATCCTAGTGACCAAGGCCTTAAGAGACACGTCAATTATGGTGGTAATCAATCCTTCAACGACTGTAGATATCTAATGCACACTAAATAGTCTAGAGCATTGGTCTTTGCATCAAAACTTCATTCTAGTGAACATGTGGACCTCAATCATCCCTAGTCTTCCACAACAAATACCTTTACGTTACAAGGTTTTCTATTAAAGAAAGAAAGGAATCTCCTGGATTCCTTGGATTCCAGGAGTGATTCTCTTCACCAGGGCATCCTATGCTACCTAAGAGATTAGACATCTCATCTTTTACCCTAGAATGATTTGTCACTGTATAAATAAAAAGTTATTCTTATAGGTATTCACAAACTCTTTAATAGATTATGTATATATATATTTTCACCCCTATTCTAATTATTATCCAAACCATCTCCAACATAAACTTCTCATTCCCAATTTCATCCCAAAATCCAATCCACATTTCCATTTTCATTGGATATTCCAGTCTCACTTACTCAAACAGATGAGAATTTACATTCTCAAGATCCGACCAAAAACATTATGGCCCTGTTTGGTACACTACAAATCATATGCATTTGCAAATGATTTGCATTACAAATAGTTTGCAATGCTAATGTTTTGCAAAGAAAAACTTTACCAATGCTTTCTATTGCAAAATCATTTATTTTCTTCACTGATTTTATAATGCAATTTTTTTGTAGTGGTTACTTATTAAAAGAAATTTTAACTCATTCAACCTCATCAAATAAATTGTTCAAATTACAAAAATACCCTCAATGCTTGTTACATTAATGTGTATATGAATTTACGAAAACACCCCCATCATATGTACTTTTCTGGGTAACTCAATATAGGGTTAGGAATTTGACCCATTGACACTTCTATTTGATTCCAAAGTGTACGATTAAAACTTAGCAAAAATAATAAAACAACATTTGGGGTGTGCCAATCACCAAGCACACTAGGTGAAGCCTACAAGCTATAGAATAAGGATTTTGTTAAAGTGCAATAAATACACCTTGGGAATTGGAATCTGAGGGTATTTTAGTAAGAAATAATTTTTCAAGGTGATTTTCGGTACAAAATCCAATTTCCAAAGTGTATTTATTGCACTTTAACATGTGCCCTAACTAGAACCATAAAATAAACTACCAACTAGAAATAAAGATAGACCGGATTTTTCTTAGGTCTCTATCCCACCAACTGTATGATAAAACTACTATTTAGGTTATTTTCCAATATTTTTTATGAAGGCCCTGCTTGGGAAACTACAAATAGCAATTGTTTTTTGTCTCTATCCCATCAACGCATGATAAAGGTCTCTAACAAGGGTTATTTTTGTAATTTTAAAATGTAATCAAATCTAACTTTGATGAGGGGTATTCTTGTAAATTCATGTATATACAGTGGCAAAAAGGATTGAGGGTAATTATGGAATTTTATTATTTTTAATAAGGGATATTTTAATAATTTTTATATATAGTTGGAGTTTAATAATTTTGCAAATGATTTCTGGTAGTTTTTGTTCTGCAAATCATTTACTGAAATTTCTTAAGAATTTAGGTGATACATGCAAATTTTCGCAATGCAAATCATTTGCATTGTGTGACCAAGCACCCATAACATTGATTTCAGCAAATTATTTGCATTTGCAAATATACCAAGCAGGGCCTATACCTCAAAGCAATCACATTTTTTCTATTTTAGTTGATTTCTTTCTTGAAATCCATTTCCCTTAAAAACATATGAAATCATCAACTGATTTTTTTAAATGAAGCTGAAATCATCAACTGATTTTTTTAAATGAAACTTTAATCATCAACTGATTTGTAAACAAATAACTTCTGTTTTTGGTGAGATCATATTGTTGATTCAACCAAAGCATCAAAATTTAGACAATTTAGTTTATCCTGTGAGAAAATACATACTCTTTTATTTAAAATCAGAAAAAACTATTTGTTTTCATTTTTACCATAGCTTCAACTTATCCAATCTTCATTTAACACATCTTAAATGCATCTAATTCAGTCCTAAGTACATAGTTCAAGAACATGAAGTAGTTGAAAAATATAGTACAAAATATGAATTTAAAGAATTAAGAAAAGTTCCAGGCTATAATGGGATCATTTGGATGTTATGGTAGTTTATCATGAGCCAAGGGAGGTAGTTGTAGTTAAATGGGGGAATACTTACACAATTGTCTTCTTCAGTTAAGTGTTTTATGGCTGCAATTGTAATTTGGTGAGGGGGTAGTTTAGTATACTCATATGTGCATTGATGCATGCTTTCGACAGCTCTGAGATGAACAAATTTCCATGACTGTTTTGCTGGGGTTTGAGCAAGCCATAGCTGCACATTTTCCCAGCAAGAAAGTGATTAGATTTGAGAAATTTGCTTGATCTCATTACATGGATGAGAGCGTAAAGATGGTGCATGTTCCTTGATGCATCATCTTGAAGTTTCAAACCTTTTGTTGACATATCCAATTTGGTGCTACTTAATACTTTTCTCATTTTGGGGGGATTTCAGAAAAGATGAGATTTTATGCAGGTGTATTCTTTTAATCTTATTCAGTCTCGAAGTTCTATGACTTTGTTGTTTTCCCATTATTGGACTTCTAAAGCCAGTTTGAGTTTTGGTGTATTAGGTATTATTATATTATGTGTATATTATATACCTCAGTTACCTTTTTACAAGATCATGCATCTACATTAGTGCATTTATGGTGATAAATTCTGATTTTTTTTTCTTCTGTTATATATAAATATTCCAATTGTCTTTACCATAACCAACATCTACATTTAGTTATTTATCAGTAATACATTCTTTACTTACTTTTTCTTGCCTTTAATGTGAACTAGTCTGTTATAAGCATTTCCCCTTCACTACTGAGAGGATCTGAAGAGCATTTAAGGAAGTTGTTATCAGAAGAGAGCAATGAAAAGCTGCTTCAGATGTTAGCTAAGGCAGCCTCTCATATTTCTGTCAAACTCAGGTAATTTTTGCATTATTTATTTCTGTGTGAACATTCTCTGGCACCACCATTCATCCCTTATTTTATTCTTTGTTTTTTCTTCCATATTTTTAAGACTTCCTCATCTACCATACCTCAGAGCCCCATCTCTCTCACTCACACAGACACACACATACATACACACCTTGAGATGCAAAATGGTGCTGGTTGGCCTCTACTGTATGGACTGGACTTGGGGTTGGGCCAAGGCCTTTTTTAATTGAACTTTAGGTATTTACATACCCCTGTATGTTTTGGTGAATATTTGAGATACCCTTTGTGTTTTCAAACTTGACCTTGGTCCTCTCTAAAAGGCTAATGAAAAATGAACTAAAAAACCTCATCTTCAACATTCAACCTATGTGGCTGTGCAACTGTAAGAAAAGGGGTATTTTTTTCTCTGAATTGTTGCCTCTGTTGATGGATTGCCATGTTGGCCAAATAACACCTTTTCCCTGTAAAGCTCATGGTCTAGCTTAGATACAAAGACATTTTTTTGCCCGATCAAGGGCTTTGAAAGTGGGTGATCACTGAACTCCCAAGTTTAAAATTCAAATCAAATGGTGAAAAAATTGTCTTTAAATATATATATTTTTTGTTGAGGTTCTTAAAATTCTGTGCTCTTCATTCACGTGGCATCTGATCATGTTTTTTGATGCCACATGGAGATGCAGTCATAGAATAAGATTCTGTTTGCTTTAAACCCCAAGAACAAGATAGGATTTTTGAAGCATAAGATGGGATTTTGTGGAGTAAAATCTAGGGTTTTCTAGAAGGAATTAAAGCAAGCTTGAAAATGATGGATTGAAGCTAAGGTTCGGTAGATTACTTTCCCCATTGATGTTGAAGACGACTGGTTTTTGAAAAAAAAAAAAAAAGGATTCTTGGTAAGTGGTAACAGACAAACAAGTTTTTTTTTTTTTTCCGGTGGGGGGGAGTTTTGGACGAGCTTGGTGCTAGGCCGAGCCTGGTTTTCGGCTGGACTGGGTCACGGCTCACACAGGCCAAAATTGCAAATATACTCACCCCATGAGTTGATGAGGTGGCAATGTTTCTCTACCTACATGCAGTAGTGTTTTTGGTCATAGAACTAGTTGCAAAACCATTTCATCATTTTCTTTCCTCTCATATGATCCATTTACAATAGGATTTGTTATGTAATAATGGCCCCTTTTGAATAGAAATTGAACTTTTCATTGTGAGGGAAAATAGGGGTGCCATCTAATTTGTCCAGATTCCCCCAGCATTGCTTATCTCACTAGGGGCTTACAATCTTCCACATATAAGCATGTAGAAAGAACAACATGAGATGGGGAGAGAGATGTAATTTTTTTGATGAGGTTCTCTGCTCATGTCGATGACTATTCCTTGGACTCCTAGAGTCAATTCACTATACTAAATCTTAATTTATCTTTCTCTGTACAGACTCGCCTTTTAGTTTGATGTCTCCTTCCCTTCTCCTATGGGAGATCTCTTTAAATAGAAAATATAATGGGCTGGATACAGTTTTTCTCCATGATTCAACGAGTTGGATCCCAATCCAACTCTATTTCTAACACAGGATTGATTTCCTTTCCTACTTATATTTCCTTATAGAATATTTCCAATTTCATTTCGTATCTAATCAACTAAGCCACACCGGCTTATATTACGGCTTCAAGATGCACAATAATTGACCTCGAGACACGCATCAATGATCCATCATTGAGATTGGCAAATCTTGTTCTCAAATAGCGCTGAAAGTGTCACATCTCCAACCTAAATTAAATGCACTTAAGTTCACCTATAGCAACACTTTCGAGAATATCGGTTCTCTTTGTTGCACATTGGACTTGTTGGTCTACATTGGTTTTCTTTAGGTACAAACTCTTCTTTTAGACAATTCAACTTCCTGCCTCAGAAACTCACCAATAATAATCTCGGGCTGGTGCTTGGCTTTTGATTCAAAATCCCATTCACAACTACTCAAGATGGAAAATTATATAGGCTGCCTTTTCTACGATAATCTCTCTAGAACTAATCTCTTTTCAATGCTCTCCTTAAGCTTTGTGAGGGTTCCATGTGAAGTCAACCAACCCTTAAAATTTTCATCCGACCATGGGCCACATGATTTCAAATATCTCTTTACCACTTGGCATGGAGAAGCCAATTTACTCTCTCTGTTGTGCCGTGACCATGGGCATAGGAACTTGGCAAATTTTATCTCGACTATAGGACGTGAGAACTCGACGATGTGGAGACTTTGATGCTTGGCATTTGGTCATGCTAATCTGACAGATTCCGAGGTTTCATCCCAGCCTTTAGGTTACTAGAATCTAGTTGAGTTTGGCACCTTAATGCTGGCCATTGGGCCAGGGAATCTGTATGATTCTAAGGTTTTCATCTTGGCCATTGGATCATGAGAAACCTATTGATTTTGAGACTTTTATCTTAGGTATTGGGACATGGTAATCTAGAAGTTTATGAGCAATTTGGTGAGTTTGTGAGTAGGCGTTGCTTGATAGATTTATCTTTGGGAAATTCAGAACAGCAATGCTTATAAGGATTGCCCATATATTCCTATATCTATCTACTTCCCCATTTTCTTCTGTTGTTGTTTCCATCACCTCATAGATGAAATCCATTGCTTGCCCTTAAATTTGAATCAAACCTTCTCAGGATAGTAGTCAAAGGCTTATTGGACTTTAGCGCAAATACCATGTTGGGCCAAGATGTCTTTATCTGTCAAAAAATTGTCTTTATAGGTTTTCTTTGATTTATTGGTCTATGCACTACTTGCCCACTGTTGGGATTTGAGGTTACCCTCCAAAGGTTGGTTTCCGTGTATGATGCTTTCAAATGTCAAGCTTGTAGTGGCAAATAATTTTTTTTTCTATTGCCCAAGCTATACTCAGAATTATGAATGGTGCTTTTCAGACTTTCTTGTTTAAATGCAACATAATCTTTGGGAGTTTTATTCAACTTCTTCCTTAGATTTTGCTTAGGGTTGTTTGTCATTGGGTATTGGGCCCCAAAGCTTTCTTTTTCTTTTCCTACCCCTTTGGTAGGTGTAAGAAACTGGATTTATTGAGAATTCTTTTATATCCATTACAAATGCCCTAATAGGGTATTTATAGACCAACTATCCTATTATAAGAAGATTCTAGAAAACTATCTATTGTAGAGGATTACAAGAATATTCTAGAAAACTATACCAACTATCCTATTACAAGAATATTCTAGAAAACTATCTTATTGTAGAGGATTACAAGAATGTTCTATAAAGTAAAAAATGATCAAGAATAATCAAGAAGAATATCCTATTTTTCTAAAATAAGCCTTGTAGATTTTTCAGCACTCCCCCTCAAGCTGGTGAATATATGTTTTCCATTCCCAACTTGCCAATGACCTTTTGAAATGTGGTTCCAGGTAATCTTTTTGTTAGAACGTTTGCCAATTGCCCTTCTGTTGAAACGTATGGGGTGCAAATTAAACCACTGTCTAGTTTTTCCTTTATGAAATGTCGATCCACTTCCACATGTTTTGTACGATCATGTTGCACTAGATTATGGGCAATATTGATGACTGACTTGTTATCACAATACAACCTTATTGGACTATCCCAGGTGATTTTAAGATCTTCCAGAATTATTTTGATCCACAGAAGTTCACAAATTCCTTGTGCCATTGCCCGAAACTCTGCCTCTGCACTTGATCTTGCTATAACCGGTTGTTTTTTACTTCTCCATGTAACTAGATTTCCTCCTAGAAATGTACAATAATCGGATGTCGATCTTCTATCCACCACGGACCCTGCATAATCTGAGTCTGTGTATGTTTCCAAACGCAAGTTTGCTCCCTTTTTAAATAAAATTCCCTTACCTGGACTACCTTTTAAGTATTGGAGGATGCGGTATACGGCTTGCAAGTGTATACTCTTAGGGTTGTGCATGAATTGGCTAACCACACTAACAGAATATGCTATGTCAGGCCTAGTATGAGAGAGGTAAATCAGTCTTCCAACCAAACGTTGATACATCCCTTTGTCTACAATCTCATCTTCTAGAGCTTTACTTAGCCTATGATTTGCTTCTATTGGTGTCTCCATGGGCCTGCAACCTATTTTTCCAGTTTCCTTGAGAAGATCTAGCACATACTTCTGTTGTGAGACAAATATTCCTTTTTTTGAACGAGCAACCTCTATACCTAGGAAATACTTCAACTTGCCTAGGTCCTTTATTTCAAACTCTTCTGCAAGACGTTTCTTGAGTGCTCCTTCTTCCTTCGCATCATTACCAGTGACAATAATATCGTCCACATATACCAGTAGTGCAGTTACTCCCCCAAAGGCTGAGTGTTTTATGAATAAAGTGTGATCACCTTGACTTTGTTTGTAGCCCATTCCTAACATTGTCTTTGTAAACCTTCCAAACCATGCTCGTGGAGATTGTTTTAACCCATACAATGCTTTCTTCAGCCTGCATACCTTCTTATCTCCTGAATTGTCATCAAATCTTGGAGGCCTCACCATATAAATTTCTTCCTCTAGGTCTCCGTGAAGAAAGACGTTTTTCACGTCGAATTGGTGTAAACTCTAATCTAAGTTGGCTGCCAATGACAACAAAATCCTTACTGTGTTCATCTTAGCCATCGGTGCAAATGTTTCTTCATAGTCCACTCCATAGGTCTGTGTATAACCTTTTGCAACTAACTTGGCTTTGTATCGTTCAAGTGATCCATCAGCTTTATACTTCAGAGAAAACACCCATTTGCATCCAACAGGTTTCTTTCCTTTGGGCAGCTCCACCAACTCCCAGGTTTTGTTCTTTGTGAGTGCATCCATTTCCACTTTCATAGCATGTCTCTATTCTTCTTTGCTTAGGGACTCGGATAGTGTTTGTGGTATGGTTGTGGAGTTTAGATGGGTGAGAAAGCTTTTGTGTGATGGTGACACTTTTTCGAATGACACAAAATGAGACAATGGATATTTTGTACAATTTCGGGTACCTTTTCTAACTGCAATGGATAAGTTAGGATCATTTTTTTCAAAAACTTCAGAAGACAAGTTGATGACAGGGATATCAATATTTACCTCATTTCCGAGAATTGGTTCGGACACTTGAGTTTGCTTCGGCTTAGCAGTGGAACCTCTCTTCCTTGAGTAACCTTGCAATGGTTTCGTGATAACTGATTCAATACAAGTATGTCCTGGGGTTATAGGTTCAAGCTGTTCAGCTTCGGGTTGTTTTGATGGCTCAACTTCTTCTTGTTCAAGTTGTTTTGGTGGTTCAGTTTCAGACAAGGGAAATGGTGGAGTGTTTTCTCTGAAGTATAAAGCTGATGGATCACTTGAACGATACAAAGCCAGGTTAGTTGCAAAAGGTTATACACAGACCTATGGAGTGGACTATGAAGAAACATTTGCACCGGTGGCTAAGATGAACACAGTAAGAATCTTGTAATCCTCTATAATAGGATATTCTAGAATATTCTTGTAATAGGATAGTTGGTATAGTTTTCTAGAATATTCTTGTAATCCTCTATAATAGATAGTTTTCTAGAATCTTCTTATAATAGGATAGTTGGTCTATAAATACCCTATTAGGGCATTTGTAATGGATATAAAAGAATTCTCAATAAATTCAGTTTCCTACATGGTATCAGAGCCTTACGTTCATATCCTAGGAACGATTTTTTTTTTTTTGCCATCTTGTTCGTTGTTCATCTGTTTTTACTCTCCCTTTATTTTTCCCTTGTGATCTTTGCTAAATTCACGATGTCAGAAGAGTCAGGAGCCACCAATCAGTCTGTGATGGTGACACTTCATGGGAAACCACAAAACTTTTCTGGTAGAAATGGGGGAGGATCAAGAAACTGGCGACAGAATTGGCAACAAAAGTTACATGCTAATCTGGCACAAACCGGCAGTGATGGCTCGAGTGCTCAAGAGAATTCTAATAGCAAGGAGATCAACAAAGAAGACATTGAATGGCTAGGATCACTTCTCAACTCCTTGGAGAAACCATCGGGTATGTGGTCATTTGCACATTCAGGTATAGTTTCTTCTTCTCATGCCTTTAGTGTCTCGGATAGTAATTATTTCGACTCTTGGATCATTGATTCAGGAGCAACTAACCATATGACTCATTGCTCCTTTATATTCTCCACATATAGTCCATGTTCTAGTAACAGAAAAATTACATTGGCCGATGGGTCACTTGCTACTATAGCAGGTTAAGGAGATATTCACATAAGTCCTTCATTAATTCTGAAAAATGTTTTGCATGTTCCAAAACTTACAATAAATCTAATCTCTGTCCAAAATCTTACAAAGGATTTGAATTGTAGCTTGACCTTTTCATCCACCTCTTGTATTTTTCAAGACCGAGCTACGGGGATGACGATTGAGCATGCTAAGGAAAGCAGTGGCCTCTATTACCTTGATGTGCAGAATAAAAATAAGAGTTGTAGGATTGACAATCCATCTTCCTTGTTGTCAGATACAAGATTTTCAATAAAAGACTAGATTTGGCTTTATCACCTTCAGTTTGGACATCCTTCCTTTAGGACTTTGAGTGTCATGTTTCCTTCCTTATTTAAGAATATTGATATTCGTGAATTTCATTGTGACATTTGTGAGTTTGCCAAACACAAACGAGTTTCTTTTCTTTCGAGTAATAAAAAATCCTCATTTCCTTTTCAATTAATCCATAGTGACATTTGGGGACCGTCAAGAATTTCAAATATTTCAGGGGCTAAATGGTTTGTCACGTTTATTGACGATTGTACTCGTGTCACATGGGTTTTTTTGCTAAAACAAAAATCTGATGTTTGCACGGTTCTCCCTATCTTTTATGACATGGTCAAAAATCAGTTTGGGGTTACAATAAAAAAAATAAGATCTGACAATGCAAAAGAATATTTTAATCAAGTATTATCTCCATATTTTCGAAAAGAGGGGATAATACATGAATCCTCTTGCATAGATACACCCCAACAGAATGGAGTGGCAGAAAGGAAGAATGGCCATCTCTTGTCAACAACTCGTGCATTGTTATTCCAACGGAATGTCCCCAAATATTTATGGGGTGAAGCAGTTCTTACATCAGGCCACTTAATAAACCGTACTCCATCTCGAGTTCTTGATTTTAAAAGTCCTTGGGAGGTCTTTTCCAAAATTTTTCTTGATTTTGCATCTCACAATCAATTGTCACCTCGAGTTTTTGGATGTGTCTCGTTTGTTCATATTCATTCTCATGGTCGTAGTAAACTTGATCCTCGAGCTCTTAGATGTGTCTTTGTGGGGTATTCCTCAACTCAAAAGGGTTATAAATGTTATCATCCACCATCTCGCAAAATCATTGTGTCTGCCGATGTAACTTTTGTTGAAAGTGAAAGTTTTTTCCAACCTTCTCTTCAGGGGGAGACACTTACTAGTGAAGATAAGGACCAAGGGGATCATGGCTTTCTAATGGACTTTCCTGCTCAAGCTAGCCAACCACCAACCCAAAACAGTAGGTCTTTTGGACCACTACGTGCAGGTTGTATATCTCTTCTTTTCCTTTTTCTGGGTTGGAATATGTTGACAAACCATTTACCTCGAAAGACCGATCTGATGGAGAATGGGAGAACTATGAATATAAGAGGGTCACGGGGCTTAACTGAGGAATGACACACACAAGAGTGGAGGAAAATATACACTCAACACTCCCCCTCACCCATAAGGTGGAAAGATTCGAACCCATGACCTATATGAACGTAGCGCTCTGCTACCATGTTAAATTTGGGGGTCAAACTCAAAACCAATTGGCTATGAGCGGAAAGGCCCAAGAGCTTATAAGGAGAGAGACAAGGCAATTTGTGTTCGATGTGGGATTAAACCATTTACCCCAAAAGATCGATCTGATGGAGAAGGGGACAACTATGAATATAAGAGGGTCACGAGGCTTAACTGGGGTATGACACACCCAAGAGTGGAGGAAAATATACACTCAATATAATAAAATCATATACTTTTGAGAGGACGGAGCGGGGGAGAGCTACTAGCTATAATAAATTCCAATCTCATTCTTAAAAGAAACAACTTTAAATGACTAAGCATACTTGATACCTATGCTCATTCAAGTCATAGGATGTGGGAATTATTGTTTGATGGGTATACCGCCCCCCAACCCAACCCAACCCAACCCAACCCATCCGATCCACATAATGCTATTCATCATCCATAACCACATGCCTATCCATTGTCCCTTGTTTCAATGGGTTGGGGGGGGGTGTTCTGGGTTGGAATAAAATCATACCCTTGTGAGAGGACGGAGTGGGGGAGAGCTACTAACTATAATAAATTGCAATCCCATTCTCAAAGAAACAACTTCAAATGATTAAGCACACTCGATACCTATGCTCCTTCACGTCATAGGATGTGGGAATGACTGTTTGATGTGTCTTCCCACCCAACCCAACCCACATAGTGCTACTTATCATCCATAACCACACCCCTATCCATTGTCCCTTGTTTCAAGACGAAAATGGCTTTATTGATACTAGCATCACGTGGAACTTACTTCTAATATAGGATCATAACAAGCCCCCATATTATCAATGAAATAAAAAACTCGTGCTGAATGCATCTTCTTCTCTCCTTTCAATAGATAATTTTTTATCTCCTTCTTAACATGTTTGGGTACCCTAGAATATGAAGACATAGTTGTGGGTACCCGCAAGATTTTTCTTCATCCTTTTCATGCCCCTTTCAACAACCCCACAATAAAAATTACATCAAATGTAAAGATATGACTTCCCCAACCTTGCCTTCGGTCCTTCAATCTTAATTTCATAGTCCAAGTTTGGATACTTCTGATTTCCTCCATACCCTTGTTTTCAAACTTACACCATCTTCTAGAAAATGGCAAAGAAAGATAAAAACAACAAAAGAAAATATTAATAGAACAGAAGAAGGCCCTACTTTAAAATTCTTACCTTAAACAACCCTTAAAGCTTTAATTAGTTGTTTGTAGTTGATGAGTCTTGCTGCAAGAAACCTGTACAGGAAGCAACAAATCAAATTCTGGAAACAAATTAGCTCACAATAACAATGCCTGCAAGTAATGAAATCTTTGGGTTTGAATCCTTAGATAGGACATTTCTCTCAAAGAACATGCAAAAGATCCATGTAACCCAACACTCTTAAGTTGTTTGTGCAGTGTTAGCGTAGTATTAGGTGTATTTTTGGAAAAGAAGCATAAGAAAAAAATTATAAATGTTTTTGAATGAATTTGGGTTTCCCATTTTTGTGCAACCATGAAGCTATAGTCTCGAGTCCTACTCACACTTGGAGACATATTTTTGAACACTGTTGAAGAAACACTTCAGATGCTGTCTTTTCTGTTTCACCTTATCTATCCTACAGTTAGTTTTATTTTATTTTGTTTAACATGAAAGGTAATTTATTGCATTTTTTTTTTGTAGTGATATTTACCCTTCATTAGAGAGAGTATGCTTGGAGGGAACTCGTGTGCAGTCAAAATATGCTATTTCTGCTATTGATGCATTGGCCGATGCTTCTGATCAATTGGTTTTCTCAGATTTATATGTGGTATGCTTGTGTAAATTTTGTTGGGGAAGTGCTATTGAGTTTGGAACTATGTTTTATATGTTATCCATTATCTATGGTGCCATGTTAGATGTTATGTGATTGCTTGGCGCTTTTTCTTTGTATTCTGTAGTATCTAATGTGTAGCGTGTTGGCTGTCTCATAGTGAAAATTCCATTTGACCTGTAAACATGATGAAAAAAATATATGGATTAATGCATTGTTTAATTTATGAAGGTGTGCCTTTTTTTAAAATGCTGGATTTGCAGTATATCTTTTGTGTGTGTTATGAAGTAAAAACTGGCTGGCTAGGTGATTTGTAACATTTATTGATCTTTTTAAACACTAAGATGTGAATCGAGGCATTCTATTAATTGAAGCCTTGAGGCATAAGCCTCAAGGAGAATGACGTAAGCCTTATGGGCATGCATTTTTTAAATAGATAGATAATTAGGTAGGAAAATCAATAAATAAATACGGTGAAATGTTTGGGGCAATGATTGTGGCATTTTCGGGTAGAAAGGGATAGCCTTTGGGGAAAAGTTATTAAGCAAAAATATGGTGAGAACCCTATGGGTTGGGAGTGTTGCCAAACTCGGTCCTCGTTTGGTTGTAGCGTGTGGAGAGGGATTTGGAAATTATCTGAGTACTTCATTAAGTTTTCTCATTTTAAGGTTTGTAGCGGTTCTAGAGTTTTGTTATGGGAAGACATTTGGTGTATCGAGTCCCCTCTACAGGTCCTATTCCCAACACTCTTTGCTTTATTAGGGAAGAAAAGTTTGCCTATTTCCTCCTTCCTGACTCCGACTGATGGCAAGGTGTCCTGGGACTTTGACCTCAGGAGAAGTTTCAACAACTAGGAGATTCAAGAGGCGGCTTCTCTTGTTGGGTTCTTATCCTCTTGCACCCTTCACACACATGTTGAAGATTGTTTGACTTGGATGGGCAACCAAAATGACATCTTCTCGGTAAGTTATTTCTATTCTCTTTTCAAGGGAGAGGTTGGTTACCCTTTCCCTGCTTCAAAAGTGTGGGTTCCCTTCTTCCCCACCAGAGTATCTTTCTTTCTTTCTTTTTTTTTTTTGGGTGGCGGCCCTAAAGCATCTCCTGGCCTTTGACAATCTCAGGCTTAGATGTCTATGGTATGTTCATGATACATTTTTGTTTCCTATGTAAAGTGAGTGGTGAGTCTGTCGATCAGCGCCTTTACATTACCCTTTTGCGTGATTAGTGTGGCTCATTTCTTGGCCCTGTTCCATCTGTCTTGGTGTCATCCTACCTCGATCATTTTGTCGTTTTCTAGTTGGAACACCATCATGTTCTATGAGAGTGAGAGTGAGAGTGAGAGTGAGAGTGAGAGGATTCTTTGGAAGTTGGCTCCCTTTGCTATTTGTTTCGGTTTATGGAAGGAAAGGAATGAGATAATTTTTGAGGGCAAGGAGAAGCCAATCTTTGATGTTTGTTATTGATATGGGGGGCAAGCAATGTAGAGGTTTTAGGGGCCTCTTCCTTGGGGGTTTTCTCTATATGTGGGGTTTAATTTGTAAAGGGAGAGGGTAGCTGTGTTTTGTTGTATTTTTCTTGCGAGGACATGTTCTACTCACATTAATAAAAGTTTATATTTATAAAAAAAATCAATCAAAAATAAAAAGCGAAAAAGTACAAGAGAAATTAATAAAGTTTTACAAAAATGCCAATTTACATTCTCATATTCCAAAGTTAACGGCCAAATCCAAATTCCGAGCTCTTCAAAATCAAACTAAATTGTAACATTCCCATAGTTTCATACTTTCCATCTTTCTAAGTTTCAATTCTTCAAACGGAAAACAACAATTGAACGTAATAACCACTCTTAACTAAAACAGCATAACAACACTCTTATACTTGGGTGGCGTAGGTTAGGTGTAGAGAGAAAAATACAAGGAATCAAGAAAAACTAATGGAACAATAAGGGCTAGCGATTGTATGTATATTGAATGCTATAACTATGGGCAACTTCGTAGTTATAAAGATTATTATGTAATGGTACTAAAAACAAAGGGAAGAAAGAAATAGAAGAAATCCCTGTAGGACCTATGCCTTGTGAAAAGATTGCCAAAATGGAGTTTGCATCCCCAAAGGCGTGTAAGCCTTCTCAACCCAAGGTGTTTTATGAGAGCCTTGCCCTACAAGGAAAGTTTTGTTTGTATTGGTTCAAATAGACCTAATTGCAACATTGCTTGACTATAGAATTTCAAAAATGTTGAATATTTTAAGTTTCATCATGTTGTCTTGAACAATAATTAAAATAATTAATTCAACAACCAAAATATTTCAATGTTGAGTTCTGTGCTCTCAAATGATCAATCTAGCTGCTCTATTAATGGTTGCACTTGCACAGTACAGTCTCTGCTACAAATAGGAAAAAAAAAACGGATAGCTATATGGCTTTTAAATCAAGAATACTTGAGATAAGTATGTAAGAATGCATAAACTAAAAAACATTGGGGAAAAAATATATGAAATTTTGCTTCTTGAACTTGATTTAAATGATTTAAGGAGAAGACAGAGAAAATTTAGTTTGACTGTAAAGAGAAAATAAATTCAAACTTAGAAGGAGCTAAAATGAGTGTAGAAGTGTGCTAAAATGAGAATATAATTATGTTGGGTTGTTGTAGGAATATGAGGGTGATAATGGGGTATTTATGTAAAAAAAAAGAAGCAAGTTTTTGCCCAAAGGTCAAAATTTTGACCATTGGGAAAAAGTCTGATCTCACATGCCATCGCATCCTTATGTGATGGCTGTGGGCATCAAAATTTTAAAGAGGCCCTCATAAATTTTATAAGTCAAAATAAAGTCCTTAACCACACAGTTAGGCCCACAGGTCTAAATTGGGGATCTATTAATCGGGACGGGTTTCGTATGTTTGGGTTTGGGTTTTCGTAGATAAAGCCCATGATCTAAACTAAATCAAGTGATCCACATATTAAATATTGGGTCTTATACCTAAATAAAGGAGTTTGGCCCAATAATAATCCATTGAATCCTTAAATGGGATTTGGACAAATTTAGCCTTTTAAATAAATCAATTAAACCTCTTTAAGTTTGGGGTGTAATTGGAAAGCTAAATTATCTTTAAGTCTATAAATACAAGAGCCTCTCTCATTGAGGGGGGATCTGGATCACTTTCTCTTAGAAGACAGAAGCTCTCCCTCTAGAGAAGAATAAGCTCTTAAGCCCTCCTCCAGAGACAAAGCAAGGTTCTTCAGAGATCCGGACTCCGACTAAAGAGAAGATCAAGCATAAAGCCCTTCTCCGAAAGCCAAGAAAACCTTTTCAACCGATAAAGCGTGAAGCCCGGAGAGAAGAAAATCTACAGAAGATCAAGCACAAAGTAAAGCCAACATCAAAGCCCATGATCTAAACTAAATCAAGTGATCCACATATTAAATATTGGGCCTTATACCTTAATAAATGAGTTTGGCCCAATAATAATCCATAGAATCCTTAAATGGGATTTGGACAAATTTAGCCTCTTAAACAAATCAATTAAGCCTCTTTAAGTTGGGGGTATAATTGGAAAGCTAAATTATCTTTAAGTCTATAAATAGAAGAGCCTTTCTCATGGAGAGGGGACCTGGATCACTTTCTCTCAGAAGACAGAAGTTATCCCTCTAGAGAAGAAGAAGTTCTCAAGCCCTCATCCAGAGACAAAGCAAGGTTCTTCAGAGATCCGGACTCCGACTAAAGAGAAGATCAAGCATAAAACCCTTCTCCGGAAGCCAAGAAAACCTTCTCAGCCGATAAAACGTGAAGCCCGGAGAGAAGAAAATCTATAGAAGCCTCTACAGAAGATCAAGCACAAATCAAAGACAACGTCAAAGCATCCTTCTCAGTCTATAAAGCGCGCAGCTCGGAGAGAAGAAAAGCTACATACATCGTCACTATTTTTTTTGTACTTGACTGTTAATCAGAGGAAACATTGAGATCTGTATCTACTTTTCATCAAAAATCAATAAAATCATTTGCGATCATATTTCACGAATCTCGAGGTAGATTCGTTGAAATTTATTGTCGACAAATTTCTGGCACGCCCGGTGGGACAATCTCAACCTTTCATCCTTCAGTCAACTGCAAGAACATCACCTAAAACATCGATGGCATCTCGCAACGTCAACGCTATCGCATCTGCCGCTACTGAGAAAGGTAAGAAAATCTTTTCTTCTAATCTTGAATCTGATCAGGTTATTAGTCGCGATCACCATGTGACACGAACAATGACAAAGACTGGTGGAATCAAGCTAATGGAGCCTCTCCAGCATCACTCTAAGAAACGTGCCACAAAAACAACACTTACCACGAAGGAATCGTGGGCGGACGTGGTAGAAGACGACTCGTCAGATTCTGGATCTGATTCGAAGTCAAGCGAGGGATCGTCTAAATCTTTATCGATCACTTCTCCGTCTCAAACTCACACATCCATCAGATCAGTGATGACAGCTAGAGCGCTAACGATGGAGGAACAAGTTGCTCAGATGGCAGACACCATCAACAAATTAACAAAAGCAATGGAAGAAAAAGATATTCAAATTGCAACTCTCCCCAGCCGTTTGGAGCAGAAAGACAAAGAGAATGAGTCGAGTGCTGGACCTTCACGTCTTCCAGGATTCACCCCTGAAGCATACATGGCTCCGCACGAAGAGGAACAACGAGCAGACTATTCTGGCTTACGTAAAGCTACGCGAGACCCACCACAAGGGTCTGTTGCCTCACTGTCCGTTCAACAGTTACAAGCAATGATTACTGACACCATTCGTGCTCAGTATGGGGGCATGCCACAGTCCTCATTGGTTTACTCCAAACCCTACACTCAACGCATTTAACAAATGCGTCTTCCAACGGGATATCAACCGCCAAAATTCCAACAATTCGAGGGAAAAGGCAACCCAAAGCAACATATTGCCCATTTCATCGAAACTTGCAATAACGCCGGTACATTCGGTAACTTCATGGTGAAACAATTTGTTCGCTCCCTCCGTGGTAATGCGTTCGATTGGTACACCGACTTGGAACCTAATTCAATAGATAGTTGGGATCAACTTGAAAGAGTGTTCCTCGGCCGCTTCTACAACACTAGAAGAACAGTAAGTATGGTGGAGCTCGCTGCCGTCAAATAAAGGAAGGATGAACCAGTCATCGAGTACATAGAGCGATAGAGAAATCTTTCCCTCAACTGCATGGATCAACTTTCCCAATCTTCTGCTATCGTGATGTGTGTTCAAGGGATGCATTGGCAACTCCTTTACATCTTGAAAGGAATCAAGCCACACACTTTAGAAGAACTAGCTACTCGAGCCCACGACATGGAGCAGAGTATATCTGTGCATCAGACTCCATGACCAAGCGAGCCTTGAAAGCAAGAAAAGAAGGATGACAAGTCCTTCAAAATTAAGGAAGTCTTGTCTACTACCAACAACAAACCTGTCAAAATCACAGGTAAAAGAAGAGAAGATCAGCCACGAGCTGATTCAACACAAGAAAAAGGAAAAGCTTGGAAAATTCTCAAAGAGCTTGAGGCAAAAGAATACCCTTTTCCTGATGCTGATGTCTTGGGCATGTTCGAAGAGCTGTTGAAATTAAAGCTCATTGAACTGCCAGTGCCCAAACGACCCGAGGAAGTAGGTCGCGACAATGATCCGTAATATTGTCGTTATCATAGGGTGATTAGTCACCCGATTGAAAAATGCTTCGTCTTCAAAGAGAAGATTATGGATTTGGCACGTCAAGGGAAAATTGAACTTGACTATGTCGAAAATGTTGCTATTTCCAACATGACCTCTGTCACTTTTGGATCTTTTGATCCAATACTCTTGACAAGTCAATATGCTACGCAGATTCCATCTCCTCAGATCACCAAAGTTTTACCTAAACCATCAAAACTCATATCCGTACATTTTGATGTTGAAAAGGCCCATCCCACGCTGGGGGCAAGGCCACATCAAAGAAAAATCATCACCTTTCCCACTTCACTTCAACAAGTACCACAATCTCATTCGGCTTCAAAATCAAAGTTAGGCATCTCAGAATCTGCTTCAGTTGATGATGAAGGGTGGACAGTTGTTACTCGTCGAAAAAGACGCCCTACATATGTGCCAACTCCT
This sequence comes from Akebia trifoliata, assembly GCF_017979445.1. Taxonomy (NCBI): domain Eukaryota; kingdom Viridiplantae; phylum Streptophyta; class Magnoliopsida; order Ranunculales; family Lardizabalaceae; genus Akebia; species Akebia trifoliata. The sequence goes on along the minus strand of NC_141377.1, from coordinate 32,505,194 downwards.
TCCATTTTGAAACCAAAGAGAAAGAGAAGAAAGTCAAAACCAAGTACAGGGTTAAAGAAACGAAAGAGGGCAACAAAGAAGAAGGCTTTCCGAGTTCCGCCCGCAGACCTGAAGACATCTTTCAACAACCTCCCCGTGTACTGGTTACTCTTTTAGAATTCTTACCAAGGAAGCTCTTAAAGGAAGTCTGCACGGTTTCATGTCATCAAGTGGAAGCAGAAATGCTAGAAGATGATGTTAGTGATAGGTCCGAAGAACATCCTACTACTTCCAGTAATGGAGATCACCGACTTGAGAAAGACAATAGCACCTCGGAAATAGAAGATTCGCAAGTCGACTTGGATTTATCCAGTGAATTCCAAAAGGTTCAGCTTACTTCAAAACAAAGCTCAACTGATTCAAAACAGGAAGTTCAATCTGACCTAGATCCACGACAAAACAGTATGTGTATGGCCACAATTACTTTCACTGATGAGGATCTCGACCTCACAATAGGCCGCTTTACGTCACAGGTTATGTGAGGGAGAATAAAGTTCAAAGAATTCTCCTAGACTATGGTTCTGCGGTGAATATCATGCCAATTCGTACCATGAAACAAGTTGGGATCTCGTTGGATCAACTTGCTCGCAGTAAGTTGATGATCCAAGGCTTCAACCTGGGTGGTCAAAGAGCTATCGGCATGATAAGAGTCAAGCTTTCAATCGCAGATTTGGAGTCAACAACGCTCTTCCACGTGATTGATTGTAAAATTTCATATCACTTGCTTCTCGGCTGACTGTGGTTGCATGAAACTGGGGTAGTACCATCCACGTTACATCAATGTTTCAAGTATTACCAAGATGGTGTGCAGAAACGTGTAATAGCCGAAGATCAACCGTTTGACAAGGCAGAAACGTATTTTGCAGATGCAAAATTTTATTTTGGAGGGGACGTCATTCAAGAAGCACTTCCCGTTTCGGTTCCTCATTCTAGTAAGCAAAAACCCGACAAGGGAAAGCATACTACGAATGATGCCGAGGAGATTTCTCCTGATTTTCTGCTTCAGAAAGAACGAAATAAGAAGCAAGAACTAGAAACTCGACAGATCAAGGTGGGTCAATCAATGGTGGACGCGTCATCCACAGTTGTATTGCCAACCCCAATGCTTCGTTACGTGCCACAATCGCAACGAAAGCCGGGACAATCACCTTTCGAAGAGATTTCTTCAAAGACCAAGCCTTCTGTCTCTAAAATCGAATTGGAGATGTTGAAAGAAGAATTAACCTTTGCGGTTACACCTCTTCAAAAATCTTACATAGTAAGGACACCCGTGGAAAACGTTGTCCCAACTATGTCAATCGCGAAGAACCATGAAGACAACCTCGCAAAAGTAGAGTCTAAAAGTTGGTTCGATCCTAGAACTTCCAAGTTATTCAAGATTGTCGGTTATGAAAAAGGTGAACCTGTGCGATTGGGTGAACTACCCAGACTGATCAAATTCATGGTTTAACTGCAACACAAGTCAAACTCGTTCGAGCTGGAGAAAGAGTTTCATTCACACGAGCAGGGCTAGGTTATACGCTAGTGGCTCCAATCAAAATTTCTAAGATGAAGACGGCTTCTTCACAACATACTATAGTAGAGGTCATCGATGAGTCTGTAGAAGAAACACCAGTTCCACGAACATCGGTCTTTGATCGAATTGGTGGCCACATCTCAACCACGTCGGTATTTGATCGATTGGGTGCTTTAGATGATCATCATGATGTACAAATTCATAAATCTCGGGTGTCTGCTATATCTAGACTTGGTCAGAATGTTGGGGTAAAAATACGAAAAGAATCGTGACGTCGACCTAAGCCAATGAATAAACATGTGGAGCATAAAGATAGTAGTGGCTTGCATAACGCTATTCCATCTCGCATGAAACGACAAGCAGCTTTAGAAGTCTCGATATCAGATGCATTGATTGTGAAGCGACGCACCATCATCCTCACAAACCAAATGAGCAACAACAGAACTTCAACTGTTGAAACAAACAATTTTGAAGATGTCGTTTCGGTAAATCATATTACCATTGAAGAATTTCATGAAGAAGATTCTACGTCGTTAGATGAACTCGAAAATGCTCCGCCGGTCTTTGAAGAAGGCGGACAAGCCACTGTAGACGACTTGAAAGAAATAAATCTTGGGACAATTGAAGAGCCGCGACTTACGTTCGTCAGCACTCTTCTAAACCAGCATGAAGAATCCGAGTACCTCAAGTTGCTACAAGAGTACAGAGATGTATTTGCTTGGACTTACAAAGAAATGCCAGGACTTGACCCGAAGATCGCTGTTCATCAGCTCGCAGTTAAACACGGAGTTCGCCCAATAAAACAGGCACAACATCGTTTTCGGCCAGAGTTGATACCACAGATTGAGACAGAGGTCAACAAGTTGATAGAAGCTAGCTTCATCCGAGAAGTAAAGTATCCAACCTGGATTTCCAACATAGTTCCGGTAAGAAAGAAGAATGGACAGATTCGAGTATGTGTCGATTTTCGTGACTTGAATAATGCATGTCCAAAAGACGATTTTCCGTTCCCAATCATAGAACTTATGGTTGATGCAACTACAGGACATGAGGCCTTGTCTTTCATGGATGGATCTTCCGGTTACAATCAAATTTGAATGTCGCCAAAAGATGAGGAGCTTACAGCCTTTCGTACCCCAAAAGGTATATATTGTTACAAAGTTATGCCTTTTAGACTTAAGAATGCTGGTGCCACTCACCAGCGAGCTATGCAAAAGATCTTTGATGACATGCTACATGACAAAGTCGAATGTTACGTTTACGACCTAGTAGTAAAGTCCAAGAAAAGGGAAGATCACTTACAACATTTACGTGATACCTTCGACAGATTGCGACGATATCAGCTCAAGATGAATCCATTAAAATGTGCTTTTGGAGTTACCTCGGGTCAATTTTTGGGATTCGTGGTTCGGCATCGCGGTATTGAAATCGACCGAAACAAGATTGAAGCCATTCAAAAAATGCCGGCACCAAAGAACATTCATGAACTCAAAAGTTTACAAGGTTGACTCGCCTATATTTGTAGATTCATCTCAAACTTAGCTGGGCGTTGTCATCCCTTTAGTCGATTGATGAAGAAAGATACGTCATTTGAATGGGATGAAGCTTGTGAAAACGCTCTGAAAAATATCAAGGAGTATCTTCTCAAGCCTCCTGTTCTTTCTGCACCAATTCCTGAGAAGCCACTGATTCTCTATATTAGTGCGCAAGAAATGTCACTAGGAGCATTGTTGGCTCAAGAAAATGCTGAAGGAAAAGAAGGTGCACTTTATTACTTGAGTCGAACTCTTGTTGGAGCAGAAGTAAATTATTCACCCATCGAGAAGACATGTTTAGCACTCATCTTTGCCACAAAGAAACTCCGACATTACATGTTATCGCACACAGTTCGACTCACTGCACGAGTTGATCCACTTAAGTACATCATGACAAGGCCAGTCTTGTCGGGAAGACTAGCTAAATGGGCCCTTCTCTTATCAGAATTTGAGATTATTTACATCCCTCAAAAGGCTGTAAAAGGGCAGGCGTTAGCCGACTTTCTTGCTGATCATCCTATTCCAACTGAATGGGAATTGTCTCACGACTTGCCTGATGAAGAAGTATTCTCTACTAATGTGCTTTCAGCTTGGAGAGTGTTCTTTGATGGCGCAGCTAGAAGAGATGGAGCAGGGGCAGGTGTAATTTTTATCACCCCACAAAATGAGGTGTTGCCACTCTCGTTTGCCTTGACGAAGCTATGTTCAAACAATGTTGCAGAATACCAATCTCTGATAATTGGTTTAAAACTCGGGCTAGGGATGAAGTTACACCAACTCTATGTGTATGGGGACTCATAGCTTGTCATCAACCAACTCTCAACAGAGTATGACGTTCGAAAACATGAGTTGGTACCTTATTACCAGTATGTTACACAACTTTTAAGTCAGTTTGAAGACGTCATCATCAAACACATACCAAGAGCCGAAAACAAACAGGCTGTCGCTTTAGCTAGTCTTGCTGTAAGTTTGGCTATGCTAGAAGGAGAGACAATGAGTATCCCTATCTGCCATAGGTGGGTACTACCTCCTTTGATAGAGGAAAATTGTGAATCGCACGAAGCAAACACCGTCGAAATAGCTGAAGTCAAAGATTGGAGACAGCCACTTATCGACTATCTACAGCATGGGAAGCTACCAGACGAACTAAAGCATAAAATCGAAATACGTTGTAGGGGACCTCGATTTTTATATTTCAATGACAAGTTATATCGTCGCTCTTTCGACGATATCTTAATGAGATGTCTCGGAGATGATGAAATCCGAGACGTTTTAGAAGAAGCACACTCTGGAGTGTGCGGTTCACATCAGTCAGAACTGAAATTCCATCACAGTCTGAAGAGGATGGATTTTATTGGCCTACTATGGTGAAAGATTTTCTAAACCATGCAAAGATGTGTAAAGCTTGCCAATTTCATGGAGATTACATTCGTCAACCACCGGAGCCATTGCATCCTACAATCGCATCTTGGCCCTTTGACGGGTGGGGACTTGATGTCGTGGGACCACTCCCAAAATCTTCAAGGCAACATCTCTATATCCTTCCTCGCGTAACAGATTACTTTTCTAAGTGGGCAGAAGCAATTCCTTTTCGAGAGGTCAGAGAAGAAACGGTAGTTGACTTCATTAAAAGTAATATCGTCTTCCGTTACGGCATTCCACGATATATCATGACAGATAATGGGAAATCTTTTAGTAATACGTTGATGGATCAATTCTGCATGAAGTTTAACATTAAGCAGAGATGTTCTACAATGTACAACGCTGCAGCAAATGGACTCGCCGAAGCCTTCAACAAAACTCTCTGCAAGCTTCTTGAGAAAGTTGTCTCAAAATTGTAAAAAGATTGGCATGAACGAATTGGAGAAGCACTGTGGGCATACGAACCTCATACCGCACCTCCACACAAGCCATGCCTTACTCATTGGTTTATGGTGTTGAAGCTGTTCTTCTTTTGGAAAGTCAGAAACCTTCATTAAGGATTGCAATCCAAGAAGGTCTGACCTGCGATGAGAATGTCAACTTACGTCTAGTTGAACTTGAAGCATTAGGCGAAAAGAGATTGGAAGCACAACAACGGCTAGAATGTTACCAAGCCCGGTTGTCACGTGCATTCAATAAGAAAGTTCGACCACGCTCTTTTCAAGTCGATGATTTAGTTCTCGTCGTACAACGACCAATCATCATCTCACACCGTTCTGAAAAGAAATTTGATCCAAAATGGGATGGGCCTCATGTAGTGAAAGAAGTATACACTAATGGTGCATACCTTCTTGTAACACCAGAAGGATTACGTCTTGGTCCAACCAACGGCAAATTCCTCAAACGATACTATGCTTAAAAGAATAATGCTCTTCAGCACGAGCCTAAATTGTTTAGCAATGCTCATTATCGTACGAGTTTAAACTACATGATACTCCTGACCCGCATGAGTTAAAACTGTGAACGGTCCCAAAAAAAAAAAAAAAAAAAAAAAAAAGAATTGAGCTCGTTAGATTGAAAACCCGAGAGGGCAGTCTAGGCAAAACTTAAAGCATTATCCATCTGAATTACATTATGGTTTGATCCCGTTTTTGGGTACGTAGGCAGCCTGTAAAGTTACTTCAGGTTCAACCACATCAACAAATATATATATATATATATATATAATATATATATATATATATATACTCGTATAAGGAAAAGGGGAATTTTATTAATTTCAAATGAAATAAACAAATTTAAATTTCCTAAGTCCTATACAGTAAAATAAATAAATAAATAAATAAATGAAAAAAAATAAACTTAATATAAAGAAGTAAGGTTCCAAAACTTCTTCTTCAAAGACTCTCTCTCGGCTTCGCAAGCAGCTATTTCATCATCGTCAATGATTGGAGCATTAGATAGGCGAGTACACTCCGCTTCAACAGTAAGTAGAGCCTCCTCCTCTTCTTGAACTTGAGTACTAAGAGATTCTTTAGAAGCAACAACTTGTGGTAGCATTTTTCTGATCTGAGTCAACTCATTTTCTACCTCAACTTCTCGTTTAGTCAGTTCAGCTTCTTTATCTTTAACTTCAGTCAGTTGCATACGTAAACTATCCACTAATTGACGTTTTAGCTGAGCTTCCTGATCTAAGACAGATAGCTGAAGATCCCTATCATCTGCTGACAAAGATGATAAAGCCTTCTCTTGTCTTGAAAGATACGTTTCTACTCCAGTTATAAGCGATTCGAAGAAGTTAGCAAAAGGCATAGGATTAGTTCTGAAAGCATCCTTGAGAGAAGAGATGATGGCAGGCATGTGAAGTGACTGCCATTCTCTTAAGTTGGAAAAGCCCATATTAAGCATCAACTCAACTCTAGATCGAAGGAATTCATCACGAGCTCTATGTAATGCTTGTTGAATGCATAAGTCAATGTCACTATCATGCAAAGAAGCTTGTCGAGTTGGGTAGAAACAATAAGCATTCCCCGTGACTTCGGAACAATCACAGATGAATTAACCAACTTATTAGAAGTAGGTAAAGTCAATGCGGTAGGAGCCGTATGTGTAGTTGAAGTTGATGAAGTGGCATGGGAATTTTGACGAGGACATGAAGAAATCTCGTCCCTATCACTCTTTGAGGGGTTTTCAGTATCAACTAATTTCGAAAGAGCTCTACTAAGATGATTGACATTCCAAACATCTCCCATACCCGAGAAGGCAGGGAGGACTGCAAAATCTTCTGAAGCGAACAAATCGGCAATGGAGTTTATATTGGTTGATGATTCTGCGAGAACAATTAAATCATAAAAGATTATACTCAAAAAAAAAAAAAAAACATGAAATTTCTAAGGAAGGAAAAAAATGTGTAAAATTACCTTTCTTAGGAGACACATCATTCTCAGCTTCAGCTTCTTGCTCATCTAGAGTCACACTTGTATTTTTAAGCTCAATATGAGCAACAGGCTTCAAAGAATCCAGGGGACTTGATCTATGAACAGCTTCTTCTACATCTACCCCAACAATGTTGGCCTGTTCTGTCTGAGTAGTCGCTGGCGTTGGTAGTATTTTTTTGAAACGCAATTTCAATCTAGGCTCCGTAATGACATTTTGCGTATCATCAATGCGGGTGTGTTCTATTCTTTTTTTTCGAGAAGGTTTTTGCGTGGCAAGCAAAGTACGACGTGCCTCACGATCTTCAACTCCTTTTCTTTCATCAAAATTAAAGTTCGGAACAGAGACGCTATCTTCAAGAAGACGGAAATCAAGGTCATCCAAGTGAGGTAGTACATCTTGAACCCACCAATCCCCATAACTCTTATCAAATTGTCGGTTCATGTCTTGCACTTTTGGAGGAATAAAAAAGTTGATTCGACTTTTGGTTTGAGTCAAAGACAACCATAAACTGTATAACTCTATCTCATCCACGGATCTTGTGAAAGTAATCGGAGTTCCGGGGATACGTTGACGAAAGCCTTGTTGACGAGCAAACCTGTGAGGGCTACATTACCTCGCACAATCGCAACACTCATCCATCGAAACATCATATCGAAACATAACAAATCCAGGACGACAACTTATCATGAAAGCTTGAACTTCAGAAGGATCATCACCACATCATCCGTCATCATAGTCCTTCTATGACCCTTTGGTGGCCAAATCTCCTCAGGATGCCATTTAAAATCACTAGAATCCATAATGATGATTAGATCCCTCGCATCTTTAGCACTATCTTCCCAATAAAAGTATGAGTTGGAAACACCAGCTGTGCGAACCAAATATGGAGGTCCAAAGTCAGCATCAATGTTGCCAAATATTCCCCGAGGAAAATGAAGTCCAACCCACCCAAACAAGTAATGAAGGGGACAATAACTCGTGGAAGCACCTACAACTTTCTGTGTTTTCATACCCCAATAGGTTTGAGTTAGACCTTTGTATAAATAACACAGAAGTGGAGGTACCAAGTTGAACGTAGTACCTCGGGCCATCAATGCTGCTACCTTGAAAGTGCCTGGACGAATAAGATCACCATTCTCACAAGGGAGAACAAAACGACACAACCACAAGGAGAGGTATGCAGCTGTCATAGTTTCATCTTCAACATTCTGATTTGCTGGAAAATCGAGCCTGATAAATGGATTTTCTCCCTCTTTATGACCCCCCTTAGCCAAAGTAACTCGAGAAGAAAAAGGTTTCCGTAACTTTGTTCTAGGATGCTGACGGCCACTACGATCAAAGTAAAATGATTTTGCCCTCTCCTTATACTCTACTGTCAGACGATGATTAGAAATCCATTCAGCTTTAGTGTACCAGAAATCAAGCCATTCACTATGGCTAACACAGTCACTCCCCTTTTCAAAATCAGTAAAGCGTACGCCTTGAACAGATACTGGCAAGAAAGAGGAAGACCTAGAACACCGTTGCAACCCATGAGTTCATCAAAACTAGGCACCACCTCTTCATAATACTCACCCATGATAGAAAGCCCAGAAATCTTCTGCATTTCCCATAAAGAAATGCCAACTTCCCCACGACCCGTAACAAAAGTGTTAGTTTCGGGACACCAAAACTCACATAAAGCTCGATACATGCCATTAGGACGACTATACTCCTTACTAGCTGCAAATATAGCTTCACTAAGGAAAGCTGTCGACTTTCTGCTTTGTAGTTTATGGCTCACATCCAAACTCTAGTCCCAAAAACCACTAAGATATCGAATGTCGCCTCGAGGTTCAATATCTGAACCCCATCGAGTGAAACGTTGCATGATTTTCTGAGCCAAAACAACCTTTGGACAATTACGAGTTTGGTCATGATGTAGAGGATGACATAAAGATGGTTGACGCTCTGTATCAATCTCATCTTCAGGGAGTAAGTCAGCTGTTGGAGGATACTCACTTAAAGCTGTCATATCAAGTGATGTGTCCCTCTCTGTATCTTGCGCCTTCAAAGGACCAGTCATCGATGTGTGCACAACAAACTTCAGCTCTACAGATGAAATGTGCCCTCTTCTTGAACGATCAGCTATCATAACATGGGGAAAACAAAGCCATTGTCCCTTTTGAGAAGGATCTGCAGAATCATCTACCCAACCTTCACGCGGTAAATTCCGTTTGGAACGTTTCTTATTCTTTAAACCTTTGGAAAGAATGTCTCTAGCCATCTCTGAAAAAAAAAATGGGGGACCAAATACACTTATTAAAGAAAAAAAAAAGAAAGTAACATGTCTCATTAAGTATTAGGGTCACATTGGTTAGAGATATGTAAGAGTATGAATAAAAAAAAAAAAAAGGAAATCATCATGCTCAATAATGCTCTGGTTGGTCAATTGGCTGGACAAATGATTCGTCGCATGGTTTTCTAACCAGTTAACGTTTGTCAGCCAATTAACGTTATGATGCCGTTAGTCAGTTGACGTTGAGTACTGTTAAGCATTACTGATGAATAACTGTTTTAAAGATTGGCCAAACCGGCTGGACAAATGATTCGTCGCATGGTTTTTTTAACCAGTTGACGTTTGTCAGCCAATTGACGTTGTGATGCTGCTAACCAGTTGACGTTTGTCAGCTAATTGACGTTGTCCACTCCTAAGCACTACTGATAAACGATTGTTTTAGATGTGGGCCAACTAGTTGGACAAATAGTTCGTCGCATGGATCTTCAACGTGCATAAAGCTTGCGTACCGCGATTCTTTTAACCAGTTGACGTTTGTCAGCCAGTTGACGTCATCCACTTTTAAACATTACTGATAAACAGTTGTTTTCGTTGTTAGCTAACTAGCTGGACAAATAATTCGTCGATGGATTTTCTACGTGCATAAAGCTTGCGTACCGCGATTCTTTTAGCCAGTTGACGTTTGTCAGTCAGTTGACGTCATTCACTCCTAAACGTTACTGATAAACAGTTGCTTTAGAGGTTAGTCAACTAACTGGACAAATAGTTCGTCGCATGGATCTTCTACGTGTATAAAGCTTGCGTACCGCGTTTCTTTTAACCAGTTGACGTTTGTCAGCCAGTTGACGTCATCCACTCTTAAACATTACTGATAAACAATTGTTTTAGAGGTTAGCTAACTAGCTGGACAAATAATTTGTCGCATGGATTTTCTATGTGCATAAAGCTTGCGTACCACGATTCTTTTAGCCAGTTGACGTTTGTTAGTCAGTTGACGTCATCCACTCCTAAGCGTTACTGATAAACAGTTGTTTTAGAGGTTAGTCAACTAACTGGACAAATAGTTCGTCGCATGGATCTTCTACGTGTATAAAGCTTGCGTACCGCGTTTCTTTTAACCAGTTGACGTTTGTCAGCTAGTTGATGTCATCCACTCCTAAGCGTTACTGATAAACAGTTGCTTTAGAGGTTAGTCAACTAGCTGGACAAATTGTTCGTCGCATGGATCTTCGACATTCATAAAGCTTGCGTACCGCGTTTCTTTTAGCCAGTTGACGTCATCCACTCCTAAGCGTTACTGATAAACAGTTGCTTTAGAGGTTAGTCAACTAGTTGGACAAATGGTTCGTCGCATGGATCTTCTACATGCATAAATCTTGTGTCCCGTAATTCTGCAAGCCAGTTGACGTTTGTCAGCCAGTTGACGTCATCCCCTCCTAAGCATTATTGATAAACAATTGCTTTAGAGGTCAGCCAACTAGCTGGACAAATGGGTCGTCGTATGGTTCTTCTATGTGTACATCGTTTATCAAGCAATACTTTTAACAATTCAACATTGGCCACCGCTAAGCAGACTAACAGATAAATGTTCTAAAAGTTGACTGACAAGGGTTATAAGTTCTCAATTTGTAATTCTGGTTCAATTCATAAGAAAGGAAATGCGAGGATGACAAAGTTCAAAGAAAATATATGGGAAGAATGACTAAGACCCATACCTTCTTGTGGTTTCGAAGCTGTAGTCGAGCTACAATCGACCCAAAAGAATCAGATCTTTATATCAATATTATTGATAGTCTTGGATTTGTAAAATAAAAAAAAGAAGTTTCAATGTTATTTCATTCTCAAGTTCTGAATCATAAAAAAAAAGAAGCAATACTCAATAAGGAAAAGAAACCAAGTATGGCAAAGTAATTAAAATTGGAAACAATCCATGAAGGGTTATGAGATTGATCCAAATAAAAGGGATGGGAAAAGATTTAAAAGAGCAGATAATAAAATGCTAAGTTTTTCTTTAGAAGTTGGAGAAGATCAGAATACAAATGCATCTTCTCAAAACGTGGTCATGTTTGGTCGAAACAATTCTCATATCAATTCTAGTCATCTTAGTATGACATCTAAAGGTGCCCATATTAGTCCACAGATGGCACCTTCGTGGTTTAAGCAGTATAGAACCTTCAAAAATGGGCAACTAATGCCAATGTATGATGCACAGAAGGAAGAAAAAAAAAAAAAACCATCTCCGTAGGATTTTTGTCTTAGGAAAGGCCTCTGAGAGTATGCACTCACATACTTCAACAGAGCAAATAAAGGCTAGTGATGCCAATCAGGTTGGCGAAGTTCAACAAAGTACAATCACCACCATGGTTACGAGTGAGCCCATTTCTTCCCCTCATTCTTTGCCTATAGAGGTCGCTGATGAAAGATTGGCAATTGTGGGACCAAAGAAGCGCAGAAGTACAACATTAGAGCTTCTACCATGGCATAAAGAAGTAACTCATGGTTCCCATAGGCTTCAAAATATAAGCATGGCTGAACAAGACTGGATGCAAGCTACAAATCGACTTATTGAGAAGGTGGAAGATGAAGGTGAAATACTTGAAGATGGACAACAAATGCTTCGACAACAGAAAAAGCTTGTATTGACAACACAGTTAATGCAACAATTGCTACACCCTACACCAACAACAATCCTCTCTACAGATGCCACTTCAGACTATGAGACTGTGACATACTTTGTTTCTAAATTATCATTAGGGGATGCATGCAGCGTGATCTCTTGCTCAGGAAGTGATTTACATGTGCTTCTTGACAGTGGAAACATGACTTCTGCGAAGCTCAAAATTTCTGAGAGACTACACAATCAATATTGATCAAAAGTTGTGAAGGACTTCATTGGTAGAGCAAGGAAGTTGGAAACTGATTTGCTTAGATTGGATAAGAGAGCGTCAATCTTGGATGTAAGTGTGGAGTGCCAAGACCTGGAGAGGTTTTCTGTTATCAACCGATTTGCCAAATTCCATGGTTGGGGCCACATTGATGGGGCTGATACTTCGTTTTCCTCCAATACAGCCTCAAACACACAGAAAACACACCCCCTCCTGTACCCGATTTTTTACGTGAGGGACCACACAATACCATTACTGCAGCAGACCCTCCCAGTTTCAACGGTGCACCCTTCCTAAAATCTTGATATTAAAGAGTAATAATTCTGATTTTTAGCCCATTGTTTGGTTTATTTACTATTTTTATCATTTATGGGGTTTTAAAGTCCTTAAATCTTTAAATGGGTTCATAAGAGCAATTTTTGTTGCTGGTTTTTCTCAACCAAAAAAAAAAAAAAGGATAGAGGAGATCATCGCAGCCCTTGTTTTGGGCAGAGGAAAAAAAATTATTAAAGCGCGAAGCCCGGAGAGAAGAAAATCTACAGAAGATCAAGCACAAAGCAAAGACAACGTCAAAGCATCCTTCTCAGTCGATAAAATGCGAAGCTCGGAGAGAAGAAAACCTACATACATCGTCACTATTTTTTTTGTACTTGACTGTTAATCAGAGGAAACACTGAGATCTGTATCTACTTTTCATCAAAAATCAATAAAATCATTTGCGATCATATTTCACGAATCTCGAGGTAGATTCCGTTGAAATTTATTGTCGACAAATTTCTGGCACGCCCGGTGGGACAATCTCAACCTCTCATCTTTTAGTCAACTGCAAGAACATCACCTAAAGCATCGATGGCATCTCGCAACGTCAACGCTATCGCATCTGCCGCTACTGAGAAAGGTAAGAAAATCCTTTCTTCCAATCTTGAATCTGATCAGGTTATTAGTCGCGATCATCATGTGACGTGAACAATGACAAAGACTGACAGAATCAAGCTGATGGAGCCTCTCTAGCATCACTCCAAGAAACGGGCCACAAAAACGGCACTAACTACGAAGGAATCGTGGGCGGACGTGGTAGAAGACGACTCGTCAGATCTGGATCACTTTTTCTCAGAAGACAGAAGCTCTCCCTCTAGAGAAGAAGAAGCTCTCAAACCCACCTCCAGAGACAAAGCAAGGTTCTTCAGAGATTCGGACTCCGACTAAAGAGAAGATCAAGCATAAAGCCCTTCTCCGGAAGCCAAGAAAACCTTTTCAACCGATAAAGCGCGAAGCCCGGAGAGAAGAAAATCTACAGAAGCCTCTACAGAAGATCAAGCACAAAGTAAAGCCAACGTCAAAGCATCTTCCTCAGCCGATAAAGCGCGAAGCTCGGAGAGAAGAAAAGCTACATACGTCATCATCACTATTTTTGTACTTGACTGTTAATCAAAGTAAACACTGAGATCTGTATCCACTTTTCATCAAAAAATCAATAAAATCATTTGCGATCATATTTCACGAATCTCGAGGTAGATTCCGTTGAAATTTATTGTCGACAATGGCATAATGACCTAATCACTTATTTGATCCAAATGCCATCGCATATCACAACTATGTGTACAAAAATTGCCTAGGTGAAGCTATAACTACATTGGTTTCAAGTTTTGATGGGATAAAAGATAGTTGTGTAGGTTGGTGATATTTTGCACTTTGCCATACTTTAAGTGCCAATGGAGAAGCTCATTTGGGAAAGATGGTATACCTGGCACTTCCTGTTTAGTAATGTGTGTACAGCAAGTGCTGGGCTAGAGATGTACTTGTCTTGAACTTTTATTTTTCAACTTAATTCTTTTTAAATTATTATTTTCGCATGCGTTTTCTTTAGATTATTTTCCGTCCATATGTTTACTCTGTAGTGTTTGAGCTTAGATGATACTTATTATTTTTGCCAATTGCTTATACAGTTATACCCAAATGAAATGCGTGTAGTGAATTTCCACATATTTTTTTTGATCGGTAAAAGCAAATTGCATTAGAAAGCGGTTGAGGCTTACAAACAATGACCTAATCAAGATAAGTTACAAATCCACTCCCATCTACCCATGAAGTCTTCAAAAAAGACACCTTTGAACTCATCAAAATCTTTACACCAATAGAATAAGAGACTTTTCACTGCTACCAAGATGTTACCCGGAGAGGATTCTTTCCCATTAAAAATTCTGCAGTTACTTTCTTTCCAAATAGCCCAGCAGATTGCAAAAGGGGTAAGAGATCATTAGATGTGCTTAGACAAAGAGAACCCCTTGTCCCAAAAAAGCCAAGACTCGAAGAGACCTTTGACGGAGGGAGAGACACAGATGCTAACTCCAAAAATGCCAAGGAAGTACATCCAGAGGTTGTTAGCCAAAGGGCAATGAAGAAGCAAATGGCTCTTGCCCATACAACAGAAATTCGGTGTACACAAACCCCTATGAATCAGCCCATCCAAGGTGAGGATACGATGGGCTGATTCGTAGGGTTGTGGGACTTTCTCTTCCTATTATAGTTTCTGTTCATGGTGAACAAATGCTGCATGTAGTTGATGCTCCGTTTTCGCCTACTAATGTGGTGCTTGTTGTACTGTAGATAATACTGATGACTGCTTGTGCACGAAAAGATAATTCAATTTGTCTTTTTTAGGAAAATTGATTTCCTTATATTTCTTTTCTTCTCAAGTTTTGGACATTATTGAGTTCGTAATCATTTTCATAGCTAATGTGTGTAGATTAATAGTTTCATTTGAAGTGTAATCTTGTTGCAGAGTGGAATGGGGTATAGACATGCACACAGACATTTGTCGATTTAAAATATTAGTTATTTTCTTTTGGAATGCTTTTCGGTAGTGAATATTGTACTTATGTTATTTTGGTTATCTATGTCCAGAAACTTGTGGATTCTCTTCATGCTAGGCTGAATATCCCAACAGTGTTGCAGTCTTTGGGCTGTATTGCACAACATTCTATATCGACATTCGAGTTCCGAGAGAAAGAGATTGTAGATACCATTCAAAAATATTTTCATGAAGCGGAAGTGAGTTTTATTTATTGTTTTTTTTTTTTTTTTTTAAATGAATTTGTTCCATGCATCGATGATTTTAGTTTTGACCAAAATGTTGGAATTCGTTGAACTTACATTCTCCCAAATGGAAAAACTCGAATCTTTATGTGAACACAAATTCATACCTATATGATCCCATGCCAAATTTTTGTGTGGGAGAGGGGGGGGGGGACTTTCCTCTTGGTTTTGAGGAATGTTTCATTTGTATACAATTTAGATTAGGGTTCAAGATTAGTGTTTGAGTGAAGAATGAAGAAATAAGAGCGAACAATGTAAGGATGGGGCTTCGTCTCCTCAAATTTAGTTATGGCCTAGACCACGCCTCAGGAAGCGGAGTTCTTGGGTTCAAATTCCCAGTTAGGGGCCACTCTCAGGGATTTATCCCAAAAATTACTTGGTGTGTGTGATGAGAAAGGACTGCACGTGCCCCGAGGATTAGTTGGGTGCTCTAAGACGCTTGGATATCTTGGTTCGCAGAAAAAATCCTTAAGTCTAATCTACTCTTAATAAAAGCAATGACTAAACAATACAAAAATAACGTGTAAAGGACAAAGCTCATATGACTAATATTATCAGCATTCCCCTTCACATTTGAGCATGTACAGTACCAACACCATGAGATGTGTGTGCTTTCAATTTGCAGTCCATACATGGTAAGCAACTATGAGAAAACATTCTCCTGAAGCACCTCTTAATGTTCAGCACATATATGTTTGAAATACCATGAAGAAACATGTACAAAATCACTTTTATGATGTCTTTAAATCTCACAAGACTGTTTTCACTTGATTGCGAGTCACTAAGCTGTTACACTTCAAGAGAAACACATCATACTCTCTGTTTCTTGGCATAAGAGGCACCACATCACTTTGCCACAAAGGTCACGATATGATATCAAAATCCCATAAATTGAGAAGAAGGAAACGTCAAACCCTAGGACACAATTAGGTATTGACTTAGAGAAATATGAGACATAATGCAAGGAGAAAAGAAGGAAAGAAAATCCTATCACAAATTGAATATTAGCACTCTGATGTCATATTCAATTTTAGATTAAGGTTTAAAATTATGGTTTAAGAAATAAAAAAAGAAAAGGGAGAGAATTTTAGTTCATCTCCTACTTCTCATATGGTCATTTATATTGAAAAAAATATATAATTACAATGATGCCCCTTTTAATTGAATAAAGCCAAAAAGTTTAGTGTACCCTCAGTAAAAGTGATGACTAAACAACCGATAAGATGTAAAGGACAAAGCATATATAACTAATACTATCAGTAATTTGTAATTTCCTTTTCCCATTTGTTTTATGGATTGAGAAACATGATGGTTTCATCTTATTTGTATAGGTACAATCACCAAATGAGCCGGATTCATTTGATGAGGATTCTGGATTCAGCACTTCTTGCAGACTGAAGGTGAGCTTTGGGAAAGAATGTAAAATCGATTTGAGTTTGTAGGTTCACTTTTAGACCATCTAATTTGTTTGAGTGGGGAGATTTGGTTTTCCCTATGTACTTTTTGAGTGTTTCATTTGTTTTCCATATTCTGTTATTGAAACGCTTCAAATTTGTTTGCTTGCCTTTTTCGCTCATTTTGCCTGGGTTGAATGATGTGCTTCACATGAGCATATTTGAGGAGAACCGACTTCTTATTCTGTTTCTCATGTATGGCTTTCTAATGTGTGTTTTCTCCAAAATCGTTCTTTTGTTGATATTTAGATATTGAGGCAATGATAACCCAACCATGTGACTATGCTGCTAAAGAATGATAAGTAGAGTACTTCAATCACTGTTGAAGCCTAGATTTCCTGGAGGGAAACCAAGGAAAACCTTTTCAAGGTGCTAAATTAAGCAATCAAAGTTCTCAAAGGAACAATTTCAGTGAATATAAATTTTCAGCAACTAAAAGATACTTCTTCAGCCTTTTCATTTAGTATTTATAGAGAGATCACCTTCTGTAAGTAATTACATTCACTAGGCGGTCAGCATAGATTTTTAAGGTCATACATTTAATCCAGTGTAAGACTTGTTGACCAAGGGGGCGTTTTGGTTCGGATTGTAGATCCTGATTCTTGATTCTGTAATTACCCAATTACATTTCTTGAGATTGAAAATGTGAGTAAAAATACATGTCCCAGAGATTGAAGATAATGGATTTTTGAGAGAAACATCAAAGATTTTTGGAAAGAGTTGAAAAAGATGATATTTAGGTCATTTTCTATTAGTTCTCAAGTGAATTGTATGTTGAAGAACATGTTAAGATTAAGATTACCCAAAAAAATTATGATTATTTGTATTTTTATTTTAAAAACTGTTACTATTGTTGTTGTTGTTATGTATTAATATTAGTTATTATTAATATGATTGTTGTTTTTGTTATTATTACACCTAGTATTGTTATTAATTATAATTAATTATATTATTATATTATGAATACTATTATTGTTGTTGTTGCAAAATGTATTTCAAGATCGTCATAAGTGGATGATAGTCTTTGAGAATCAGGAGAAACGGTCTGAGAATGGTTTCTGATTCTCCATGATTTTGGTTCCTGATTATGAAAAAAATCAGGTTGATAATCTGAACCAAACAATGCATCGGATTTCAAAATCCGATTATGTGCCAAAATCAAATTCTAGAATCTGAACCAAACACTCCCCAAGTTATATTTACTTTGTGTTCAACATACATTTCCAATATCACACATTTAGTCCAATGTAAGTCAATGCTAATAAATTCCCAGATGAAGCATTAATTATATAAACTAAAATACACTAAATGGCTGTTATCTTAAAATTTAAATGCCTAAATTTCTCTTCAAATTCCATCATAAACTAAAATCCAAGATTCTGAATAAAATCTGGAGAAACCAGCAATCATATGGCTTCATCATGGTGCCCTCCCCCTACTTTGATTGATTTGATACTTTTAGCACTGATGGTAGAATTCTAGAACTGTCATATAAAAAAAATCAAACCAATCCAATGGTCGGATGTTGAGATATATGCTTCTGATCAAACCACAATTTTTGAAACTGCATTTGACTGAGAAATCAGTCAAGCCATCCCTTTCTCCTACTTTTTTTTCCTCTTTAGATTTAGGATTATAATTCTGGAATGTATTTGCACCAGATGTACAAAAAACTGGAGGTGTAGAGTTCCCCTGCACAAGAGATTTCTCTATACCCCACATTTAGCGACAGAGTGGACATTGGAATGTGAATGTTCTTAGACAATGAAGACTGTTGAGTTTGGGAAAGATCTCGAGAGGGAGTATTATCTGTGCGTTATATGTTTCTAGCTGGGCTTCCAGCAAGGAATCTTGTCTCTCCAACATCTTTGGCATCGGGTACGAAGGTTTTCTCCTGGATGTCGGTCTTTATTTGGTCAGCGGTGTTAGGGATTTTAGACACTATGGATCAACTTATTAGAAGAGGTTTTCCAGCCCCAAAATTTTGCTTTATGTGTAAAGAGGACAGAGAATTGATGGATATCACACTTTCTTTCCATGTTCGTCATTTTAGGTACTTTTCCTCTTTTTATGGGCTCTTTATTTGAAGGTTGGTTGGCTTGGGGGTCTTCATTCATTGCATCGAAGCGCATTTTGTGAAGTCATGTGGTGTTTGCAATTTGCTGGTGCATTTGGAAGGAAAGAAATAGTTGTGTCTTTGAGGAGAAGGAACATTTGATCTAGGAGTTGATCATCTCAATCATTGCCACTTTTTTTTTTTTTTTGGGGAGGGGGACTGTTCAAAGAATTTAGGGTGATTTTCTTTGAAGACTTCCTTGTAAGATGAGATAGGGTGTGTAACCTTTCTTTGGTTTGGGTGTTCCGTGTTTACTTTGGCGCTTGTTCTTGGGATGGTCAGTTCAGCCTCCCTTTTCTTCTTTCTATTCTTTTTCTTTTCATTAGTAAAATACAGTTGAACGTCTTTTCAATTATCAAGTTATAGCTAACGCCTGGTTACTCTAGAAATGGTTTAAAATCTGTGCATCTTGGTAAGTTTGAAAACCTAGGTGCATCAATTGAGACAGCATGACAAAACAAGCCAATTGTTGAGGCAGAAATGGACAATGACATGGGGTATTATTTTAGTCGGTGGGACAAAAACCAAGATATCTTGGCCACTGTGATTTGAGATGATATGTTACACTGAGCTTTGGCTCCACGTGTTTGTATTGAATACAAAACTAACCGGTATACAAGAAACTACTTCAAAAATAAAGTTCAAATGTTTAGGATTTTGGGCCTATTTTTGGCTGATTGTACATAGGTAGAAATGCACAACCAAGGTGTGGGAGAATCAATTTTACAACTTTTGGGGAAATTAGTCAAAGGGAATCAATTTTACCCTTTTTATATATGGGTGGTCCTTTCTCCGGGAAAACACATCCAGGGTGTGGGAGAAAGCTACCAGGAGAGCGTGATTTTTAAATCATCCAAGGCCAAAATGACTTGAGTGAGTCATCCCGATCTTAGGAGTTATCACACGAGATAGTTAATGTGGATAATCTAGCACATTGAGTTGTGTGAGATGACTCATTTGATATATTAGTGATTTAAATGTATGTTGTATATGAAAAAATTGTGAATGAGCATGTGTAATCTGCCTTATAGTAAGGAAAAGTATAATTATTTAAATATAAGTATATATTAATAAATAATTTTAACCTGATTTAAATGTTTTGACTCATGTAGGGCAAGGTGACTCAGACGAGTCAACTCGGTATTGGTGGGGGGCGAGACGAGACATGATACTAGGTTTTAAAACCATATGTACAACTTACCCATTACAAGAATTATTTCCAAGAGGT
Organism: Akebia trifoliata; assembly: GCF_017979445.1. NCBI lineage: Eukaryota > Viridiplantae > Streptophyta > Magnoliopsida > Ranunculales > Lardizabalaceae > Akebia > Akebia trifoliata. The sequence continues at coordinate 32,485,186 of NC_141377.1, read as the reverse complement.
GGAAATAGTGGGGGAAAACCCTCATATCAGGTTTCAACATGTTTCTTTTCCTTCAGGGTTGCTAATGAAAACCCCAAACTACAGCTTATGAGTAATTCAAAGTTGGACTATTAGGGCATAACACTCATGAGACAATATGAATTTTATGGAAGGGTGATGGAACTAAGATTTAAACGAAAAACAAAGATATCAACGAACCAATTTAGATTTATGATGATAAGTTAAGCAATTGAAGTAATCTCTTTTATAAACAAATGATGGAAAAGTTTAGGAACATGAGGAAGAATCTAGACATGGTTTCATTGACTTAGAAAAGCATGTGGCAACGTACTTGACACAGGCTTATTAACAACATTTATAAGAGAGATGTGACTTGTGTGAGATAATGTTGAGAAAAATGTGTTCCTAGTTACAACTGCTTTGAATCAAGGACGGACGTTCGTATAACTAGAACCAAGGAAAAGTATGTGGAGTGCAACTTTAGTAATGAGCGAGGATAAGTGAAAATTTGATGGTCATGATATACCCAAAGAGACCATTTTTGCTGCAGTTTATTCTCCATAAGGATGAGGAAATTGGGGGGTGGTTGTCCATAGAATTGGTGTTGGATGATTAAAGGGAAGGGCTGATTCTAGAGTATTGTGTGACTGATGCATTCAACTTAAATAAAGATAATTTATTTGATGACAATAAGATTGGCTATGAGAATTTGTGGAGTTGAATATTTGGCAATCAAGAAAGTAAATGTGCATAGATTGAGTGTATTAGATATTAGGAGGCTGCTGAGATGAATTAGTGGATTGCAATGGTTTAGTCATGTGCAATGAAGGCTGATTATAGTCCCAGTTAGAAGGTATATGCAAGTTGGAGGTTTAAAAGAGTAAAACGAAGGCCAAAAAGAATGTGGATTGAGGTAATGGGGGAAAATACGAACACACCTGAATTAATAAAACATGGGTTTAGACAGAATTGAATTGAAGAATTAGATTCATTTACTGACACAAATGTTTGGGAAAGGTCTGATGGGGTTCTGTGTGAATGATCTTACCCCATCATTCTCTACGAAAGGCACTATATTCCGATCTTCGATCTTGGTAGACTTAACAATGAGATCATTCGTTCAATGACCATGAGTTTACTGATGTGAGAAGCAAAGGTTGAAATTTTGAATTCAGCCCAACCATGAATACACACAACACAATGCGATACCGGTACTATTACTTGTTTTCTTAACTCCTAATTATTTCCTTATTCGCTTCATCAATAAAACCTATAATAATTGAAGCAAACTTGCTATAGAAATGTTTGCAATACTAGAAGTTTTACTACATCTATCATTTAGAAAATACTGAAGAATGTTTGCCTAGAAAAGCTAAGCATATGTCGACATATTGGAAGGGATACGCTTACCTGGATCCATGTTTTGGATTCTTGGAAATGAAATGTTGTATCCTAGTTTCCAGTACCAAATTAATGATACATATACCTGGGCATGAGTATGCGAATGCTAATTTTGTTCGATTTATAAATTGAACTTATAACTTGAAGTAATGCTCATCTTGGTTTCTTTTGTCCCAATGGTTGACCATGTACAGATTTATGGGTTGAAAACACTTGTCAAGAGCTTCTTGCCGAATCAAAGAACTCAGGTCAGACATCAAATTAAGGATTTGTTGATCACTTTATTAAAGATACTACCAGAGGGTGAAATTTCAGATGATATAATCTCAAGGTATGGTGTCTATACTAAAGTAGATATTTGGACAGCTTAATTTCTCAAATTAGTTATTCAATGGCGTTCCTGATTCAACTCAATGTTTTAATTATTAATCATCATTCTTGGTAATAAGCACCAAAGATTTATTCACTTATATATCTGTTGACAAACACTTCTACTTGGATCATGACACAAACCAACTCGAGACTTTTGTGGCCTCTGTTAAAATTACAGCATAAATTTATTCTTCCTCCCACGGCGAGGTTTGCTTGGAGGTTTCTCATGATTTGGCCCTTGTTAAGTATTTCAAGCTCCAATAACTGGACTTTGACAAGTGGTTCCCACAACAAGTATTTCGATATTTTGGGTTTTTGAGATAAGTTCGGATTTGAGCATACTTCCAATCTATACTATATTTTTTTTTGTCATTCCAGATCTAATAGCAATAATGGATTTCCTCATCTCTATAAGAGTTTAGGTATTTACATCATTATATAACTGCATTATTTCCTGGGATTTGTGATGATCTGTCAGGTCATCACAAGCTATGGATGTCAAAGCAAAAGCTTTGACAATGCACCATGTGCAGATGGGTTGCTATCTGCATATACACTACACATAGAATGAATAAGTTTGACAGTTCAGAACTTTTGTATGCTCATTTATGTTCTATTTCCAATGTTGGCCTAAGCTCTATTTGCGTACTTCTCAGATTAAAGGACCGATTCTACTGTTTCCTTATGTGAATTGTGGATATTGTGTCTTGCAGTGAAAGGGACAAAGCTCACATCAGGTTAGCTGCTGCGAAGTCTGTTCTTCGGCTTGCTAGAAGATGGGATTTGCATATTCCATCCCAGATCTTTCGCTTCACAATTCTGAAGGCTAGGGTATGCAAATCATAGTCATGTTTGACGAAGCCGCATAATAAATAAGCAGAAACAATATCAGTATGGTGACCTAAAATAAATGATGATTGTTTGGACACAATTTAAAAAAAACGAAATCATTTGATAATCAGTGGTACTCCTGGATCCTTTTTTGTCTTTTTGAGAATATAAACTAGCAGAAAGTTGTTTCACGCCACTTAAGCTACTTCCAATGTCCTATTATTCTGTTGTTAGTAGTTTTTATTATCGTCTGTCTACTATCTGACAGTTTCCATAGTTATTCAAATATTAGAATACTAAATGTGTTTACTTAAGGTTTACCTGAGGGTCATACATTATAACAGTAGCTATGCTTTGTATTTCCTTATTCCTCTTAGTAATAAGGGTATTATTCTACAGTAGAGGGACTGAACAGAAGTCTGAAAAAATTCAGTTCTTCATTGATGCTTGTTGGTCTGATGTAGAGGTAACCTTCAAAATAATGCCATTCTTATCCCTGTGGCCAGCCCAGGATTGGCAAGAAGACAACCATTGAAGTCTCGTTCTATCATCTTTTTTCCCAGATTCCTTCATTTGGGTGGCTTGTTATTTAGAAATATTACTTTTGATTATTGAAAGGCCAAGTCATATTGGAGGGAGATAATCAATACCCCATGAAATCCCTATGTTCTTATTTTTATTTTTTATTTTTTATTTTTTATTCTTTTCATTTGTATATACTTTATTCTCAAGGTTCTAAAAACATGAGAACATAATTGGAACTCATTGCGATACAACAATATCTATTAAGCATAAGAAAAGCAAGATAACAAGTGTCCAGCACATGCAAAACAGGTTTATGAGACTTTGAGAGTCAGATTTGCACATTTACATGCTAATAATAATATTATTTACACACATAAAATTTAAAAGAAAAATGAAAACATGGTAAGAACAATCATATATGGAGGTGTGTGTTTCCTTGTGGTCTCATATTTATCTTTCCAATTTTGAAGATTTTACATTTTTACTCAAAAAAATTATATTTTTTTATGAAACAATTGATCGAGAGTTGTTTGAACTTTTGGGGGAACCTATATAGATAGCATCTATGTTACCCAGACGTATGCAACCCCTATATTCAGCAAATTTCATGTAACCTTTGAACTGTGAATATTTTTGTATATCTTATGAAAGTATGTTAAAATGTAAAGTCATGCTTTGTCTCATGATCTCTGTATATCTCAACGAGAAAGATCATTGTTTGCCTCTTTAAACACCTTGCGGTCCGTATCGATTTTCCATGCACACCCATCAATGTTCTATTGTGCAATTCTTATTTCTACCATTATTACGTAAGAAATTTAGGAATAGATATGTCTACATCTTATCTCTCGGCTGCTGTTGCAACTGTGTGGATGCGCATGTTGAGTTTTGTCCCACATCGGACACAAATTGCCTTCTCTCTCTCCTTATAAGATCCTAGGCCTCTCCACTCATTGCCAATTCTCTTCTCCACGTCACCCAGTTCATATCTCCACGTGCTTTGACCCAATCCGGTCTACACGTCCGGGGGTATGTTGAGTTTAGTTCCACATCGGACACAAATTACCTCGTCTCTCTCCTTATAAGATCGTGGGGCTCTCCACTCATTGCCAATTGGTTTTGAGTTGGACCCCCAAATTTATCAGCACAAATGTCATTTGATTATCTAAAATCATTCTCGAAGATCAACTTGTTGATCTGTCCTCTCAAGCCTTCTTTTGGATTGCAAGCCTAAATAGAATTTTTTTTCCTTCGAGGAGATAAATGGTTAGGCTCTGGTCAATAATTCAACAGGAAAGTTAGAAAGGAGATCATCTGTTGTGGGTGGCTAATCCTTGTCTAGTACATGTAAATCCACTGCATCCATAAGAAGGGATCTTCACAGAGCAGTTTACATTTTGATTATTCTTCCAAACCAATTCTTTAAGTAGGTAAGCTAAAATCTGCAAGTATGGCTGTTAATTATCATTCAACACATGATACCTTCAGAAATCCTTGTGAGACCAACTTGAATGAAATTCTTTGCATTTTACTTGCTCAGTTTGTATTTGTTTCCTAATGATTTCAATTTTAAATTGAACGGATTTGATCCTACCTAATCAGGTTTGTTCCTGTAATCTATTGATTTGCTGCATTTTCTGTACATTTATGTTACTGTCTTTGTTTCTGCAGGATCCTTCATCTCTTGTTCGCAAATTGTTTCTAGATAAAATACATAAGCTATTGAAGGATCATGCTATACCTAGCAAATATGCTTGTGCTTTTGCTTTAGCTTCACCTGATTGTTTCAAAGACGTGCAAGCTGATGTAGGATTATGCTCTTTAACTATGAATCATCTTTTCTGTTAATTTAAGAGAGATTCTATTGCCACACCAACTTTTGCTGACAGCACCCCAATTCATATGTAAATCACCATAGAATTAACACACGTCTTGGGGTGCTGTTAGTAAGTTGTTGGTGTGGCAATAGAAGATCTCTAATTTAATCACACTTCTAAACAAGTGTTACCTGTTTGTTGATTTACTCTGTTCATCTGTCCTAGTCCTTGAAGTATATGGAAGAATTTATTAAAGAGCACAGCAAAGAAGCTCGAATCCGCGACAATTCTACTGTGCAGGATCAAGGAGAAACAATGACGAACAACCCAGAATACATATTGGTGTTCTTGATCCATGTTCTTGCTCATGATCCAGGTTTTCCTCATGAAGATTGTGAAGATGAAGAGATTTATGCTAGATTTTGCAGGTAGCATATAAATATCTGACCAATGATGTTTCTTGTTGAACCAATATTCAAATATCCGATCGATATGCTAAATTTCAATTATTTTTCTCCCTCTTTCGCAGTCCACTGATTTTCTCCTTGCAAGCATTGGTCAATGCTAGTTTTGCTGATGGCAGTAAGAATGTTGTCAATGACACCCTGACATATATATTGAGTATTCTTCGTGCTATTAGAAAGGCTGAGGACGCTGAAGATGTTCATACAACTCCTGTGCGTTTACTGGATCTTGCATTAAGGAATTCTGTTTCTTGAGCCTTTATTTTTGTGATAGCGTGATAATTTTCTTTGTTCTATTACAGAAGCTGCATATTCTAGCAGACATTGGTATGCTCATTGTGAAATCACTAAGTCGTGACAGCATGTCGTCATTACGTACTCCTGGGGTGGTTTTGCTTCCATCATCATTCTATAAAGTTAGTCACAATAAAAATAGTGACGAGGCAAGTTATCTTTCAGATACCATGTATGACTTATTGCAACATCGGTTGTTGGAAATTGCCCAAAAAATAAAGTTTCATTTCTTTGGCATGTGCAGGCAAATTTGAGCATCCCCACTGGGATTCCCTTTGATGAGAATTTCATTGAGAGGGTCCTCCACACATTTGATTCCCAAGCTGCTCGGGTGGGTTGCAAGAAACCTTGTTGTTGCTTTTGCTCCGTTATGCTCTTGTTATCCTAACCATGGTTTAAACTTTAAAATGTTGGAATGTATCGGTCGATACGTATCGCGGTATTGGTATTCGCCAAGGCCCCAATATGAAACATTGGCCCCCGAAACATTCAAAGTTTCGAGAATGTATCGGTTTGTATCGAATGTATCAACCGATACTTTATCATTTTTTCTCATTAAGATATTTTAAACCTTGATCCTAACGGTATCTTTCTCTTGATACATCAGCCAAGTAGCCCTCCAGCTAAACGAGGTAAAAAATTTCAAGAGGATGGTTTACAGTTAGATGGTATGAAGCGCACTATTATGAATCTCCCATTGAACAAGCAAGCTGATCAGCTAGAGAGCAGAAGAAAAGAAGAAAATGAGAATAATTATGTGCAGGGAACGGAATCCCATAGAACTAAACGGCGGAAAGTCAATAATAGAGGAAAAAGTAAACGGGCCCCATCTCCCAGTGATTCTGGATCGGTTGAAGTACTTTGCGAGAGTTCTGTTATTTATAAGCATAAAAAGGGAGCAACAGGAAGTACTGAACCAAACCTAGGAAGAGATCAACTTTCTTCTTGTGGTTCTGTAATTACGAAACCTTCATTATCTGAGTCTCGGGTTTCAGTCCAGGAGTTAGATTTAATAAACCGTGCTTCTTTGGAAGAAAATAACAAGAAAACAACAAAGAGAAGAACTGCTGCTGAACCTCAAAATTTTTCCAAAGTTGGTCCTAGAAATCATTCCAACTTGAAGGTATGCACATACTGTGTTTCCAAGGCCTAGAATAGAAATGTTTAATCTCCTTAGAAGTTACAATATTAACTTGCTGTAATTTAATGAAATGCCTAGGTAGTTGAAGATATGGGTGAGGCGCAAATTGGACAGCGTATCAGATTATGGTCTCCAGTTGATAAGTGGTGAGGGTTAATAACTAAATGAGCCAAAGTACTGAACAATTTAATAATTATATATTTCTTACTATTCTGGTTTCGTTCAGTTTTTCTTCAGGTACTATTGATGGATTTGATTCCCAAAACAGTTCTCACAAGGTAAATTTCTGAAAGAATTCAATAGACAATGTTTTGGATTTGCACTCTCATCTTCTTGATAGGTTTGCCATTGGTGAAAAATCTAGAATACTGCAACTCCATTGGGCTATTCTACACAAAACAATTTATTTCCATCTATTTTTTAGCTTTCTATTCTATAGCATCTATACCAAGAAAGCTATATTGAATAATTTGATTTGAATCAGCAATGTTTATCAACGATTCCCCTTGTACTACTAGTGCTAAATTAGTTGATGTTATTTTGTTGATTTTGCATTTTCTTTCTCCTTGGCCACTCCATTTACTATTTCTGTGAAAAGTGGTTTGGTCATTTCATTGTGCTTGCTTGTTTTATTTGTTTCTCCACAAGTGTGTTATTTGCTTACTATTAAGTATTAACATATTGAGACTATAGTGAAATAGTCAATGCTATTGGAAGTCTGAAACTGTGGTTGATATTCAAATCCATGGACACCCACCATGAAAATATTGGAAAACTATTGGTGATGTGGTTAGGTCTGGTATTAATGCAGTCATAGGATCAAGCATGGAAAAAGATTCATTATTCCGATTAATAATTTGATATCCTACGATTTACATTATAATAGTATGCTGTCCTATACTTTTCAGCAATCATAATTTGGATGAATCTTCTTCCAATTCATTCACTCTTAACCAATATTTGGAAGAATTTTGGCGAATGGAGTGGTGGAAGGAATCTATGACCTAGAACTTCTCTGGGAAAAAGTTTCGAATGATTCTTTCTCTCTTTTCTATCAACCATGCAATCTTTCAAGTATCGTTTAAGTCACTTTAGCCCATAGGTTTGGTTTTGTACTACGGTGATCAATTCCATGTGGATGTGCATTTGACTTGCTATATAGACTGGCTCATTTCATTTGGTTTGAGTTACGTGCCTTTTGGCATAATATGTTTGGTATATATATGCGTGCCTACCGGCACATCTATCCTCTTTGAGGTTAAGGGGGGAGAAGAGGAAAGACATTTAATTTGGAAGGGTATTATTGGAAAAGGGATAGTAAAGGAAAGACAATAAAGTTGGAGGGATATTTGTGGAAAGGGAGGTAGAAGAGAAAAGAAGGATTGAAGTGCAGTGTTGGAAGGGAAGAGAGGAGGAAAGACAATAAAGTTAAAAGTTGTCATCGAGATTCCTAGAGATATTAAATCTTAACCCCTCTTTATGTGGGGAATAAAGGAAGTGGGATTCACCATTGTGTTTTATTTATAATATATAGATATATATTACGTTTTACTCTATGGTTGGCCCCATGTGTTTTGTCTTACATGGGTTAGATGTTTTGGAATGGACTGATTTTTGGTGAGGATGATCTCTATCGTGAGGAGATTATCCTCACCCAAAATCAGCTCTTTCCGAAACTTCTAGTCCCATGTTTACAAATTAAATAATCGTGGACCGTCCATTTTTTGTAAACCACTTTTGATGGGGTTAGAAGTTTAGGAATGGGCTGATTTTTGGTGAGCATGATCTCCTCACCATAGAGATCATCCTACCAAAAATCAGCCCATTCCAAAACCTCTAACTCATGTAAGATAAAACACGTAGGGCACTGAACATGACCCTATATACATATAATGGGTTTGGAATAAACTTGCACGGTGTTGTACAGAATTATTTACATGGATCTTTGTGGCCGACATGGAGATGAGGCTGATTCTTGATGAGGATGATCTCTTCACCAAAAATCAACCCATTATGAAGCATGTAAAGTTACCAAATGTTGACTTGTAGGTGAAAAGGATATCCCAAAATTTCTGAACTTGTAGTCCAACTATGATAGGAATGTAAGTTTTAGAATGAGCTGATTTTTGGTGATGATCATCCTCCCTAAAAAGCAACCCTCAACTTGTATCCATGTGGTCCCGCAAAATCATGTTACTTTATCTCCATCCTATTTATGGATATAAGGTAACTGTAGGAATTTTATTTTCATTGGGTTGTCTTAGGATAAAGATTCATAGTAGATGAAGTTTCAAGATTTAAGATTTATGTGAAGCTCTATGAATAATTTTTATCAATATAATCAAGAGGCTAGTTTTATTTATTGAATTTAGTTTGGCATTATGCTTTTGGTTCATTTGTGAATTTTTTTTTTTCTGGAACAAGCACCTGCAGCCTATGGGAGCTTTGTAGGGTTTTTTGTTATAAGAAAACCTTTACAACATCGATGGTGGTTGATGAATGGGGGGACATTTGCTAATATCTACCATTATTGTGATTTGTGAGGGCGTCATTTTTAAAAAAAATCACGTTTTTTTTGGCTCTATTTTTGATTGTTTTAGAAATAATGATGAGGGAATATAAAATTTTTAGTGACTTTTTTTAAGAGGCAATTGATTTAATTATAAATAAAATAAAGGGATACCACATCACTAGCTTCTTATAGTGGTAGAGAGACCAAACCAAAGATGAAAGTGAAACAAACAATTTAGTGGGGATCCCACTCCTACAAGGCAAACTCCCTCTGACCACTATGACCCCCACCAAATAATCCTATTTTTCCCTAGATATCAAAGAGTACCACTAGTAGACAAAATCCTTAAATACCCCTTTGAATTTTTCATGGAGCTTGCTCCCAAAGAATAGGCTTGCTTTGATAGCTGTAATAATCTCTTCTTGGTGTACCTCACAAGCTCTAAAGACTCTTTTCTTATGCTTCTTCCAAATACTCTATCAAATCACAAATGGAGCAATACTTCAGAGACATCCTTTTACACTCAATGCATGGCACTCCCTGCTAGAAACAAATACTAGCTATAAAGCAAGGACTTGTCCAAATTTGAAAAAAAATAAAAAATGAGCCCACATTGATGAAGGTAAAGGACAATAGAGGAGCAGGTGGTCCACAGATTCCTTACTTGCTTTAGAAGTAAAATGGACGTTGACAATGATATTTCTATGAGCCATGAGGTGGTTGAGACCCTTTTTGAAGAAAATAACTTTACAGACCCATTTCATTGTTGATATTGAATATTATTTACATAGATAATGGTAAATAGCGATTGTTATAATGGTCGCTGACATTGTTATTTTGTATTATTTTTTGTTTGAGTGAATGCTTCAATTAGCACCATTATTTTAACATTTTTTTGAAAATCATCATCATCTAGGCCTTATCCTAAAGATTGGGCTCACCTAAACAAATCATGTTCCTCCATTATACTCTGTCCAAAGTCACCTCTTCTGTTTTATTGTTTTGAAAATAATCATCATTATTTTCAATTCAAATTTTAAACATGATTTTGAGGTTTTCATTTTGAATAATTCGTTACCCCATCACTATTACCTAGCACTATAATATAAAATTTTAACATATTTCCAGGAAATATACTGAAATATTTTCATTTCCATTAGGTCCAACACAATATTTAACCCCATAGTTTCTTTTGTATATATTTCGATGAAAATCATTTTTCATTTCATGAAATATTTAGGTTAATAGTAAATTTCTACCAGAGTAATCAAATTCTAGGTATAAAATTGCAAGGTTTCTATGAAAATATTTTGTTGAATGGTATACTTAGACTTAAGTATCCTTTTTTGAAAAATTTGTTATATGGGGTTAGATTGAAACTAAGAAGGAGAAATGTTCCTAAGGGAGCCGCTTTCCTGCACTCCATACACTAATGGGGAAGCAATTTGTAAATTATTGGTGGTAACATCCTCCACCCCACCCCATCTAACGGATCTAGTGATTGTGGAAATGCGTGCCTTGTTGTTCTTTGGTAACTTTTTTCTTTGGTCGAGAGAATGAATGAGCTTGCTTGCAACCGGGTATCAATTGAAAAACAAGGGTGCTTGTTATGTTCTCATTGATACAAATATCGATGAATGTTTGTTATATATCCCCCCCTAGATTTTTGGTTGGTTGGTAAAAGTTGTATCGGATTTCCATGGATTTCTTTGGTGACATGTTTCCACTTTTTGAAGGTCAGAACGTTAGGGCTGGACTATAGATTAAAACTTTACCACCTAGTTGTGTTCCTGTAGCTTTGATGTCTGGTGGTTCAGCTACTTTCATGCTTTAGTCCATACTTGTACGGAACACTTCTACCTGCACCCAGGTATCATTTGTTTTTACCTAAGAATGAGAAGATCTTGATCGAAAAAAACAAAACAAACAAATGAACAAAAGGACAATGTTGAACCAGGTATCACTGGTTACAGAATGAGAAAAAGACCTTGATAAAAAATCGAAGACCAATGAATAAATGGACAGTGTTGCTTAAATATTTTTGGGATGGCACCCTAGATTGGAATGTTTCAGGCTTTGTCCAAAACGAATTTTAATATTTTAGATGTTGAATTGAATTAGCTCCTAAAGGGTAATTATTCTTAGGAGTTTCTGTTTTGTGCGACAGCAGCCCCTAGGGCTTTCATGGTGGGCTTCTTATGTTATGTATGTGAGCCCCACATACATTTTATTTGGTGTTTATTTAATATATAGGAGGAGTGGCTGAACCTTAGTTCTTTTACTGTGTTCAGTTCTCTCTCTCTCTCTCTCTCTCCCTAATCTTCTTCTCGTCCTCTATTTGTTCTCTTCTACTTGGCTCTAGACTGTTTTGGTTTTCTACTATTCTTTCTATGAATAAGGTTTTTTTTCTCAAGCTACAATAGCAAAATTCTTATAGCTTATGTAGTGTCCTCTTGTTTTAAAACTAATTTTTTTTTGTAAAATTGGTATTATTTTTGTGTTCTCTTCCTTTTTTACCATCATTTGCTTTTGATTGATTTTTATTGTGAAGGTAGGCCATTATTTTCCTCTAATGTTTGTGAGTTTTCAACTATATTATTTTAATATGCATTCATTACTTGGCTTGCTTATTTTATTTTGCGGGCGATCTGAATTCTCTGATACTATTTATAATTGTGATGCAATTGATAGGTCATCTATGATAATGGGGAGGTTGAACTGTTACACTTGGAAAATGAGAATTGGGAGATTATAAGCAATGTGTCCTTACCCAAGGAGGTACGTGTATGTTCATGTAATTGTTTAATTGACATTCTATACGCTATTGTTGGCTTACAAGGTCATTGTATTGACACAGGAGGCAAAAAAGTTTCATTCAAAACATTGGTGAGTGGTTCATATGTCATTCCCATCATTTCTATTGGACATAGTAATATGGCCTATCTCACCATGATATTTCTCTTGGTTTCCACTGGGGCATGCCTTTTGAGTTTATTTACTTGTTTGAGGAACTTGTTCGTAAAATGGTTTTGCATTAACATTTCCCCCATTAGAAATGTGGAAGTTCTCTTTATAAATGTCCAATGTTTGCATGGATTAAAATATTACCAACTAAATGAAATAAGAAACATGATTTACATTATGGATTTCGAGCATAAAAGTAATTGTCAATCACTTACTCATTCAATCTAAACTTGGAAGGGAGGTGTGGAGTCCTGTATTGATGCAATTGATAGGGATAAAATCTGGATATAAGGGTATTTTGGTCTTTTCAACTTTATTGGAATTTTGTGGGAAAAATAGACCTTATGGCATATTTTATTGGTGGTTTAATATTTTTTGTTATCTTCAGTAAGGGTCAGTAATGTTGTATTTCGGGGGCTTGGTGCTTGATCAAACGCTGCTGGAATTATTGATGTGTTATGATGAGTAGCCAACAAGTTTTGTTGGAATTATATTGCATAATAAGGTTGTTAGATAATGTAAATAGTACCTATAGACGGAATACTAGCTAAAAACCTTTCGAGTGTAACTGATTTATAGCGGTGTCTTGAGTTATCTTCCTTTTGCTACTGTGGTTTGCATCATCTGGGGTCACAGGAAACCTTTGTTACTGGAATATCACTAAGAAATTGCGATGGAAGCCTAGAGGAATTCTACAAATTGAAGAAGTCCAAGTACTTTGTGTACGATTCAAAGAGTTGACTCGGCATGTGATGTGCCAACAGACTTCAGTTGTGAGGAAGGATTGGTTCGGCATCGACACGTTTCACAAGAAAAATCGGAAGTTGAGAGACTCTGAGATCAGGTTATTGCATTTGATCAAGACCATGGAATAAGGTTTATGTACCGGAGTTCCATGGACTTCTCAACCCTGATGCTTTCTTTGGTTGGATCATTACTGTACATAAGTAAAGAACATCTTGGAGTTGATGGATCTCCTGGAAGAGAAGGTCAAATTTGTAGCAACCAGATTCGGAAGGCATATATCAATTTTGGTGGTTGCACGTACAAGAAGTATTGATCATCTGTAGAATTACCCAAAAAGAGTTGGTTGCAAACCAGCATTTTTAGAGCTCGATGCATGTGCAATGGAAAGGTCTGTAATGTGATCGTAAATGGAGTAAGTCCAAAAATACGACGGTACCAGAAATGGGGAACAATCGGCATATGAAGGCTGAGCTTCATCCGAGACCATATAGAATTTCTGTTGGTTAATATGCAAGTGATTAGTTTCATTTTCCATTGGTAGGGATTATAACTATAGTGTTTGGTTTGATGTCGTATCAATGGACGTGTGCCATCTACTATTGGGTAACATATGACAATTTGATAGAGGAACAATTTGTGATGATACCAAGAACACTTGCACAGCAAAGGTGGTGTGAAGGTAGTTTGTCTGCCACTAAGAGGTCGAGTCTAGCACGGAATTATGGTGAGAATGTTGATTTGGATGAGTAGCGAGACTAGGAAAGCAGAATTAAAAATGAATTAACACATGAGAAAATCTAGTGCCAATCCAATAGATGTCAAATAAAGGAGTCCTTTGAGATGATTTTGTGAAATAAGGATGTTGAGATGGATTAGAATAACAGAGAGAGTTAGAAATGAAATAATCACCAAAAATGTTTAAGTTGATAGCTGATAGAATAAGGGAAAGTTGATTGACATGGTTTGGTAATGTGCAAGTTGAAGATTCTAAAAGAGCTAGAGGAAGACCAAGAAGGATGAGGTAGTGAGCGGATATGCACACTTTTTTATTTGACCAATGGTTATGAGCGCACTTGAATTAATATGAGTTTAGAAAAAATTGGAAGAACAGGATTGTCATAGGCAGACCCAAATTTTTGGTAAAAGGTTTTGATGGTGGCCATAATTTTATGTTCATTATTTTGTAGAGATGCGTAAGCTTATCCAGATTTATGTTTTGCTCTACATGTCTGTCTTGCTTACCCATGTCAAAGATCAACTTTTAAGTAGCACTAAAAATGGGTTGGGTGAATTTATTAGACATCTTTCCCATCTCTTTACAATCTCATCGTTTTTTTCTAGTTATGTGTACAGTTGCAGACTATTATCATACATGAGGTGACATTTCCCATGGGCTTATTTTCCTACATTGACATTGTGTGCCTTCTCCGTATGGAATTCTTTTTGGTAGTAAATGTCAGATAGTTAAAAGCCTAGTGACTTTACTTGGACTTGAGCATGTTAGTAGTTAAAGAGTTTACTTACATGTTCTTGTGGACTTCTCTATCAGTTATCTTGGTGATAAACCTTCCCAAAAACAGAAAAATGTGCCAAATAAGGGGAAAGGAGACTTTGACAGTGGAACAATTCCTTCTATTGCAAGTAGTATTTTGCTGCACTTTCTTCTTTGGGAAAGTTGAGTGTTCATCTTCTAGCTTCACTTGGCAATATCACACAAAACTAGTGATATGTTATCCAATTAGGACTTCCATTTCTAGGGTAAAAAAGGTATTTTTCATAAAGATAACCATTATATTCACAGAAATTGAAAAGTCCAATGCTACACGTCCATATGACTTTCACACTATGGATTTGAGGGAATGAAGGGTTCTTTTTATAAAAAAAACAGAAAAAAGAAGAAGAAACCATATGTATAATAGTTTTAAGGAGTAAGATAATCTTCCATTATTACCAAACAAGAGAACATATCATGCTTCAAAGGGTTATCCCTTTTGTATGATGTTAACTACGTTTCCTCGATATTGTAGATCATGGTGATGAATCATGAGGATTCTCTTGCTTTTACTAGGTCTTATTATCTTAAAGCTTTCAGATTCGCTTGTTTTTTTCCATAGTTCTTCTCCACCTCCAGATTTGTACTCTTCTTTCTTCATTCTAATGGTTTTGTATACTTATCAAATATAAATAAATAAATAAAATGAAAGAAAATCTACAACATGTTTGCTTCATGGAACTATTGTTTTCTTTTAACTCAATGGAGAGTATTATTATTCAGTATCAATGTACAAATCCATTGAATTTTGGTAGCAATTATTCCTTGGTTACACAAAGCTGATACTATAGCCCTTATAACTTGATTGAAATACTGTTGCTTTCTTCAGTTTGTTTTATCTTAATGTTTGAAGTATTTTTAAGTTCGTAAGTACTCCATTTTGGAAGAATTTGCATGCTGGATAATTTGCGGTGCTTACTTGTGAAATCCATGCCAGCTCACTTTTTTAGAACGAATCTCAATGTATTTAATTGTTTTTTAATATTCAGCTATTGCTTTATACATTGTTGTGATTTTTAATGTCAGCTTATCTTGGTACTTTTTTTCCCTATATTTGTATTTCACAGGAACTAAAGTATAGTAAAATAATCTTTTAACATATAAAATAAAGACATTTAGCATAAACATTCCATAGGTATATGGCAATTGCAAGAAAGGACCACCTTTTTTTTTAATACTCAAAATATGGATATTTGCTGCAGTAACTCATGTTTTTGGACAGAAATACCCTCACCTATAACTTCTCTAATAAACCCTTGAAAAATAATATTCTAAATTGTAACTTCCCTCCCTCTCAACATTTATACCATTGAGAGAGAGAGAGAGATCCATTCTCTACCAAATAGGCTCTAGATTTGAGGAACCATAGTGAACCTTTTAGATCTACACACTCTTGTGTTCAATTCCCGATCTATCAATTTCTCCTTTATTTCTACCATTTTTTTTAAAATCATTTATATATTCTTATAATCTTGATACATTTCTCGTCCATAGTTATCTAAATGGAAAATGATAGCATTTTTTTTATTTAACGGAATTTTTAAGATTTTGTTCATAAAATTTAGTTACCCAGTGTTGAACCTTGACGTTGGAATGTATTATAGAGTTGAGGCTCCACGGTACTTATTGTCGAGGTTCAATGTTGTGGACATTTTTCACTTACAAAAACTTTTGTTGGATGATTTTATCAAGGTTCAACAATAGGTACCGTCGAGCCTAGATGCCAGCGTCGAGGTTTGATATTGGGTAAATTTTATGAACAAAATCATAAAAATTTCGTGAAATCAATTTATTTATTTTTTGCTACCATTTTTCATTTTTTTAGCTATGGAGAAGCGATATATCAAGATTGAAAAAGTGAAATAAATAGAGGATAGCTACAAGATTCACTATTGTTCCTCAAATCTATAGCCTTTTTTATTAGCTCCAATGACTTTTTGGTAGAGAGAACAGATCTCTCTCTATTTGATGGTATAAAATGTTGAGAGGGAAAGATTATTTTTAAGGATTTATTAGAGAAATTGTAGGTGAGGGTATTTCTGTCCAAAAACATGTGTTACTGTTGCAATATAGCCCTGTTTTTAGTATTAAAAAAAAAGTGGCCCTATTTTGCCATTGCCATAAACCTATGGAAATTTTATGCTAAATGTCCATAAAATAAACTATGCATACACATTGGCATATCGGTCTCATGGGAGTCCAATTTTTTTAAAGAATACTATTTTTGGATATGGCTGGAAAATTTTTTCAATTTTAAAAAAAAAAAAAGTGGAAAAGAATAATAGAAGTATAGGATGAACAATTTAGACATATCTCAATGCCCCAAGATTTATTGTAAAATGTTAAATTATGTTGTCGTATTCCACTATCCTACAAAATTTAGAGTCGTATGAGTCTTGCACTTGGACCCATACAATGCACAATAGCCACACTGAGCAATTTAGTTGCTTAATCAACAGAATATAGGGAATAGAGAGCAGTGTTTCACTATTATGGCCAAACAAGTTGGGCTGGGTCTGTTGGTTCAATAATAAAGTCGGTTCGGTTCAAGTAGATCCGTGTTTTTATAAAGAACCTATTGTTTTTTACAGAACCGGTTGAACCAACATTGAACTTTCAATTTTTTTGAAATGTTTTAGAGTGCAAAATTTTGCAATTTTCTTTTTTTGATATAAGATCTTGGAATAGAGTACAATTTTACAATGGGAAGATCCTTTAATATTCGAACCCTAATAATACATATTAAATGTTGTATTTTTATGAAAATAATTTAATTAAAATAAGACATCAGCATCATCAAAGCCTTATGCCTAGGATTTGGGGTCCGCTGAACAAATCTTGTTATTCCATTATACTTTGTTCAGAGCCAGGTCTTTTGTTATTGATAGTTTGTTTAGAATCTCTTTCACCATCCCCCCACATTCATTTGGATCTTCCTCTTGTTTTTTTGGTTTTTTGTTTTTTTTATAACTGTCAACTTTAATATTTCTTTTAACTGAGGCTGTAATCCGCCTTTGTTGAATATGCCCAAACAATCTAATATACTTTTACATTTTCTCAAATACGTTCATTTCTAATGTTATCTTTCTTTGGTTTTCCACTCATCCGTTTCAACATCTTTGACTTTGCCACACCCAATTTATTAACATGATACTTCTTGACCTCCTGACATTCAATTTCATGGATAGTGGGTACCAATAGAAGCTTTCTTGTTTTTTCGCTAGATTTCTATTTTTGGGCTCTCAGGATTTTATAAGCAATCTAATCATAATTGTAAACAACTACTGAAATTGTTTGAATGGAGTATTATAATGTTGAGATTATAATTTGAGCTAAACCTTTGTAATGTTTGAAGAGTGTTTTAATCTTTAATTGGGAGGTGATAAATAGTTTAAGAACTTGGGGTGTGATAAGTAAAAGTTGGGGTGCCAATAGTAACTCTCTTTTAATTTGATTGGTAAGTAAGGGAACACATAATTTAAAAATTTTGTACTAAATTTAAAAGTCAAACCAAAATTGAATCAGGGTCCAACTGCAATCATACCGATTTGATAAATTTTCTCCGATCATCACTTTGTTCCTAAAACATTAATAGAAAGTTCCATTTCATAGAGATTAGAAAATTTCTACAGTTATAGCACAATGAAAATTTTAGCTGCATTTCTACAAATTCGTAAACAGCTATTGTAATACAATTTTTGGAACAATTTGGTAACTTCTCAGGGGCAGGGAGAAGGAAGTAAGGACAAAAAAAACTACTTCAGCAGCATCAGAAGTTGTAGATGTGAATGAGAATGTTGTAAGCTTTCTTTACTTCTATCTAGTCATTCCCACTTTATTTATTTATTTATTGTTCTCTGGTTCCTTTTTCATCTTTTTCTAAGTGAATTTTCACCTTTTTTTTTTTATAAATATTATTTGTAGATAGCTCGAAGAACTCGGAGTCGGAAGGTTTGAGTGAATACTCTATTCTTAGGTGCAGTATAAATTGTGCTACAATATTTTTTACAGATTTTGTAAATCTTGTTCTAAATGTTGTCATTTGGTGTATAATAATACCCAAACTGAGTATATGAAATTGTGAATATGTAAGTTAGATTTTTGTTCAAAATAATTTTTTTTAGTAATCTTATTAAGTGTCGAGCTAAGATGATCATTATGTTTCTTTTTAAGTGTCGAGCGAGGAAGATCGCCAAGATGGCTTTGCCTAACACAAGGCCCAAGTGATGAACACGCGGAGGGGAATTAATTGCAAATATCTTTCATTCTTCTGCAGCTTCATTTAAAATAGGGAAAATTACTTGAAGGACCCTGATGGAAGGATTTCTTTCTAATTAAGTCCCTAAATTTTAGGGTTTCTCTTAATAGTCCATTTAATAAAACTTTCACCACATTTCTCATGATTGAATGCTCTAAGTCTTCAATCTCACATTTTTCATCCAAAATATTGGATTTTTGGCATTCCAATTGAATTTTGAAGATCCTTGATTTTTGTCTTTAACCTCTTGTAGAAAATCCGTGATTTTTCAACTTAAAATCAGTCATTATCTTCTATTTTCCCAAAACTCTCATTCTTGAGGTTTGTAGTAGGTAGAATATCATGGTTGAAGACCGGTTTTGTGAAAATGCATCATTGTACTTACCTTAAAATTATATGTTGTTACTGAGGTTTGAATGTTGAAGAAGATAAAAGTTGAAGACTCAAAGATAAAAATCTTTAGGGTTCGGGATGACGGATTTGGTTGAGAAAATCAAGGAGTTTTCTACTAGACACTGAAGATGGTGGCATTTACTTCTCCCTCTCACAAAAGACCAAGGTCAAGGGATGCATGCCATCAGCTCGAAAACATTTCCCAAAATGTATCCTCCATCTTTAGTAGGCTCTTTAGGTCCAGATGGATTACCACATTGGCAATCCAACACAACAACATTTTAGATTTCATTTCTTTGAACTTGATTCAAGGTGTTGAAAATGGATGGCTATCGAACTCTCAAAATATAATGTTGAAAAATAACTTTTTTAATTTAATTTTATTAAAGTTCTTAGAACTTTGTCCCCTACATGTTTTTGGATGGCATAGGGTGATGTGGTCGGATAACTTTCCCTTCTCTTTCTGTCTCTCTTATATGTAGCAAACATAAAGAGGTCTTTGCCTTCCTCAGTTACGAAGAATCAAACACTTTTTTCTTTCCCATGAATCACTCAAATATCTTTCCTCAAGCAAATATTAATCTCTTAGATCTATTTCAGTTTTTTTTTTTTTTTTTTTGACATTTTCTTTTGCAAAGATTTTTTTGTTTACTTTTGAATAATATAAAAACGGAGGAAATTGAGTTGGATACATGATGATGTGACTTTGGGCTGGAGGTTTTTATTTTATTTTATTTTATTATTATTTTCAATTTCTAAAGTTTTGAAATCACATTTTTGTTTTTGGAATCAAGGTATCCAAACCTCTTAGAGTACTTGACAATTCCTGGAGGCTACACACACACACACCAAGGTAATTTCTAGGATAAATCCCTAAGCATGGTCCCTAATGGGGGCTTTCAAATGAAGACCTCAGCATCTATAGGTGTGGTCTTGGGCATCTCACTTGCCGTTGGAGGTTAATTATTTTGATATTGTTATGTACATAATTTGTATATATCACAACAAAAAAAAAAAAAACAATAATAAAAAAAGATAGAGAAAGATCTCAATTGATGCAAATGACCCATTATAACTCTTTGCATAGTTTCATTAAACTTTTTTTTGGGAAGGTATAAATACCCAACTACCCACTTCTTTAAACTAGCCATTTAAGGAAGTAGAGTACTAGATCGTGGTAACTCAACTTCTCCTACAACAAGTTATGATCTCATACACCCTACCTATTTTAACTATTCTCCCTGTATGAGACGTTCATTCAATACATCACATATACTCTAAACCAACCCACTCCCACTCCTACAAATAAGCACATATCAAGTATACATGAACGGTTTAAAAACACTTTTATTACTACACAACTTTTACTAGGAACACCCTAAGATGTGTGATAATTCTATGATGATTTACTAGGGATGCACATTGGATCGGGCCAAACTGAACCAAGACATTTGGATTGGTTTGGTTTGCAATTTTGAAAAGTCGATTGATTTGGTGTGATTCTCAGTTCATGGAATTCTAGAATCGAACCAAATTCAATGTATATATATTATATAAGGGGAGTGTTCTGCTGACAATCTTAGGATGACAAAACGGAACTAAAACTTTTGTTTTATGTGGGTTAGAAATTTCGAATTTGGCTGATTTTTTGGGAGGATGATCTCTATGGTGAGTTGATCATCCTTACAAAAAATCAGTCGAATCTGAAACTTCTAACCCTATCAAAATTATTTTAAAATTGTGAATCGTCAAATTTTTATCGAAAATTTGTAAATCAATTTTGATGGACTTAGAAGTTTCAGATTGGACTGATTTTTGGTGAGGATTGTTTCCTTATCATAAAGATTATCCTTACAAAAAAATAGTCCAATCTAAAACTTTTAAGTGAAATAGGACAAATTTTGTTGGCCAACATTATCATCCTAAGATTGTTAGCCGAACGCTCTCCATTATATAATATATATACATTTATTTAACAAATGGAATTAAATATAACATAAAAGAGCTCTCACTGTTTGCTTTCTGTATTCTCATCAATCTAAGTAAGTCCAAATGACATGGCTTTAATCATCTAATGAGTTTCAATTTTGAAAAAATCACTCATGTTATTATGTAGATAATTGAGATTATAGAGACATTAATATTATATTGTCAATATCATCCACTTTGTTTCGCCTTTTGACATAAATAATTGATGATCGTAGGTTTTTTAACTGTAAGATTTGATAATTGATGTTTTGATATCTACGTTTTGGAGACTCGAGTATCGAATCGAACTAAGGTTGGTTCAGTTCCGATTCCAAATTTGTAAAATTGATCAAGTTTGGTTCGATTCCAATTTTACTCCCAACCCGAATCAAACCGAACCATATGCACCCCAACGATTTACATATGAATTGAGGAGCTCTAAGCAAAAATTGGTGTGGTAATAGATTCTCTAAAAACATTCATATGTTTAGGGAAAATGCCAGTCTATTTGCACCTACAACTTGTGCTCACTACACCCACTTAAAACACATTTTGGTGGGTGCACTAGGCAAAAACGCTGGGTGCAAATAACCTGGACAGAGGGATATGGAGGGAAGAAAGGTGTTGGTTTTATGGCACACAGTTAGTGCGTTGGTTGTTGGCACTCACCCTTTCAACAGAACGTAAACTTTCAAAAAAAAAAAAAAAATGTGAACTTTCCAACAGAAACGCCTCTTCCCCTCGTCTACTCTCTCTTCATCTCTGCCGATTTTCAGACAAAGTCTCTTCCTTTTCAGGTACTCTCTCTCTCTCTCTCTTGGTGATGTTTTTTCTACGATTTGTAAACAACAAGAACAGCAGAGAGGAAATTAGGTTTTTTGAAATCCATAGCAGAGAGAGTAAAGGTTAAGAAAGAGAAGAGCTTTGGACAAGCTTCAATTTTGTAGGTTTTAGGTGGTGTTTTTTAATTATTAGATTTTGATGGATAATACAGAATCTTTTATGTCCATGTTTGCAGATTCTTATCTACATTTTTTTCCTTGTTTTTTCAAGATATTTATGCATTTTTTGCTCAAAATTTTCTATATATTATTTTAAAAATGGCTGCATGTTGAAGGGTTTAGCTGCCTTGTGAAGTTTCAAAAACTGATCCTAAGTAATATTCTTTGGTGTGCTCAATGTTCCACAATGGAAGGCTCAAGGTCCTTGTCTCAAGGATTAAGCATCGAACAGTTTATAGAAGGCTTTACGCGTCACCCATATCAAGCTTTAAGCCTCAATCATAGTTTTATAAAATTATGCGTAAAAGTATTTTTTGTATATTTTATAAAATGGGTATGATGTTCATGTTGGAAAATGTGGAGTCACTTCCCCCATATTTCATATTTGTATAGGTTTTTGATTCGTGCACGAGCATCATAAGCTAACATGTTATTTGTATGACACCACCCATTTTACAGATTATAACAGCTATTATAAATGTGTTCCTGATTGTTAATTTAGCGTTATTTTGAAAATTGCAACCACTATAAGGATGCTCTATCGATCTTAAATTTAAATTTCATACTGTACAATTTATAATTTCAAGTTCAAAATTTTTTTTTTTTTGATGAGTTAAAAAATTTATTAGAAAACAGGGGACGAGATGGCCCAAAGGATACAAAACTTATCAAAAAAGGAAAATAAAAGAAAAAAGAAAAAAAAAAAAAAAAACACAAGAGAAACTACGTATCCCCCAAATTACAAATGAAGTCCCAACAAACAACAAAGTACTCAAAGAAAAGCCCCTTGAACTCTTTAAAAGCCTTTCCCCAGAAAAATAGCAACCCCTGCACATTGAACGTGAGCTCATCAGAAGACAGTTCATTTCCTTCAAATATCCAATTGTTCAGTTCCTTCCATAGACCCCAAAAAATGGCAAAGGGCAAGAGGTGCTACAAAATTCTCTTTGAATGTCTAAAAGGAGAACCCTAAAACAGTCACAAGTCAAAAAGCTTTCGGATTGTTTGTGACTAATAACTTTCCATACCAAAAAGGCCAAGGTAATGGAACCACAACCGATCTGCCATGACATAATGCATAAGAAGATGATCTGCTGTCTCTGCATTCCTCATGCACAAACACAACAGTTTGGCATCTGTAAACCTCTTATAATAAGTTGGTTCATGGTGGTTAATCTTCCCAAAGTTGCTTGCCACACAAAAACATAAATTTTTGAAGGAACCTTTGTACCCCAAATCACGGAGGCGGGAAAGGTGAATATTGAGGCCGGTAACTCAATCATATACATGTAGCACACAGAAAAGCCTCCATCTCTCGTACCATCCCATAACCTACGGCCCTCTATCCCAAAATGAGCAATACCTGCATCTACTATCTCCAAAAAACGTTCCACGCTACTTAATTCCCAATCGTTAAAGTCTCTCCTAAAGCCAAAATCCCACATCCTCTCCAAGCTGTCACCCACCAAGAAAGAGTCAACAGTCATCCCATGCCCTCTTCGACTCAAATTTTTTAAGAAATTCCTTTCCAAAATCACAAATTGAAGAGCATCGATGTGGGGACAAAAAAGCCTTATTAAGTTAAGAAATGGTTTTTTTTTTTAAAACTTGCACCAAACTGATGGATGAGTGGCACGGCACCCACTTGGTGAGGTACTCAGTGGTTGTCATCAATTTTCTTTTCCTTCCTCCTACTATGAAACAGAATGAACTTGGACACTTGTTTGCCGATAGTGCGGATGAGTGGCATGGCACCCACTTTGTGTGTTACTCAGTGGTTGTCATCAATTTTCTTTTCCTTCCTCCTACTATGCAGTTTAGGCTCTTCAATTATACCAAAAGGTAGCAAGTGAAATTTTATAAATCACTTAGAATCTAAAAATTTGTAATTTTATACATCAACGGAAGTGGGATATTTATAAATAATTGTCATTGTTTTATAATTGTGCTATTTTTTTCCTTTCAAATAGTGTTATTTTTTTGTTTGGGTAATTTGAAAAGTTAAATGATAATAAAATTCATATTTTTTTGATATATCTATTATCATTTGTGTTGCTTGGAATTGGTTTCTTCTAGTGAGACCATTACACACTTTTTACTGATATGGTTTAATTACACAAGCACTCACTTGGTTGGGTGGCTGATGTGTAGATTCAAGTTGTCTTATATCTTAGGTTTGAGACTCCCCAATATTCAGCTTTCAAAAATTAGGTAAAAATCGGGCGACTACACGAAACATTTCTTGAAATGTTTTAAAATTGGTGTATTGATCATGAATTAAATGAGAAATTGCTAAATTAAACAAAATTGTGGCTTATTTTCCCTTAACTTCCTTTGCATCACATGGGTTTTCCACTAGCATCAATGTGAATGGTGCAAGGGAGCTTGAGACCCCAGCCTTCTTTGTTCTCAGCTTCTATAGTTTTCCCTCCTTTTTTTTAGTAGAACCTTTTCATTATCTTCTCTTTGGCTCTTCAAGGTTTATAATTCCTTTCTCTAATCTCAAAACCTAATTTCTTAACATCTAATAAATAAGTAGTACAATATTTTGGAAAAAGGGAGAGTTGCAAGCACATAGGATACAGTGGGTCTTACTTAAGGGATTGGCAAGGTCAATGATCAGCTCTTCTAAGTGATCGCAAAAATGTACTTCACAGTATGTATTTGTTGGTCCCTTGAAACCTTTTTTTTTTTTTTTTCCATTTTGTGGCCTGTTGTATTTAAAGTACTAGATACAATTTTGATATTTGTATTGCCTACTTTATTCTAGTCTCCATTTATTTTTTTATGTTTGAAATCCATTAAACTCTTTAATATATTTATGTAAATATGTTTGTGCAGCCCTTTATGGTCACTTGGAAAACAGAAATAATCACACACCATGGAATCTCAAGGCCGGTTGGACTTTTATAGTGTCAATGTGACCCAATAATTGACATTGAACCGCATATCATTGGAGACATCATGGAAAAGGCTACCAACTGTAGGGATTCCATTACAGATGAGGATGTTGAACCTTTTCCTGATATAGATGAAGTTGGAGAGAATTATGCTGCGAGGGAGTCCCCTGTTGTAGATGAAATTTATACTGATATGAATGAAGGTGAAGAGAATTTTGCTGCAAGGGAGTGCACTGCAATTGAAGACTCAAATTTAGAGCCCTATCTAGGTATGGTGTTTGACTTCGAACACACAACATATTCATTCTATAATGAGTATGCCAAGCGTGTAGGATTCGGCATTCGTAAGAGATTCATTCGTCGTTCCAGAACGAACAATGAAGTCATTGGTAGAACATATGTTTGTTCAAGAGAAGGAATAAAACAGACAAGAAAAGTAGATAACCCAAGACCCAACACGAGATTAGATTGCAAGGCAATGATGAAGGTGAAGAGATATGGGAATGGGAAATGGGTTCTAATAAAGTTTATCAAGGAACATAACCATGAACTCTATCCCCTTAGTGCATGCATTTTTCAGTCACAGCTGATTACTACATACACTCCTTCTTCAGAAGAGGTATCAAAGATGAGTTCCACTGCAACCAAGCAATCTAATAGAGTTAAGAGTTTACACGGCATGGATAATGACGGCTTAGGTTTTCTTGATGAAGAACAGCGAGAGTCCTTGTCAGCTGGAGATGCAAAAACTATTTATGAGTACTTCATGCTCACACAAGTTTCGAATCCGAGATTCTTTTATGCGATGGAACTTGATGAACGGCAACAATTGAGAAATGTCTTTTGGGCTGATACCAAGTCTAGGGTGACTTATTCTCACTTTGGTGATGTCATCACTTTTGACACTGCGTACTTGACAAAAAAGTATGAGATGAAACTTGTGCTTTTTGTAGGAGTTAACCACCATGGGCAATCCATGTTACTTGGATGTGCACTAGTTACAGATGAGACGAAAGCATCTTTTCTCTGGGTATTTAGAACATGGCTTACAGTGATGCAGGGTGGGCCTCCAAAGGCCATAATTACAGATCAACACGAGGCCATAAAAGCAGCAATATTGGAGGTTTTTCCAGAAACCCATCATCGTCTTTGCTTATGGCATATAATGAAAAAGGTTCCTGAGAAATTGGGTAGTGTATTTAAAGCCAACGAAGGATTAATGTATAAGTTTGAGAAGTGCATTTATGATTCACTAACATCTGAACAATTTGAAAGGCGGTGGAAGAAGTTAATAGAAGCTTATGAACTCAAAGATCATGAATGGCTTCATGCATTGTATGATGATCGTAGAAAATGGGTCCCAGTCTACTTGAAGGACACTTTTTTTGGTGGGATGTCAACTTCAAAGAAAAGTGAAAGCCTCAACTCTTTTTTTGATGATTACATTTGTAAAAAGACCTGTTTGAAGGAGTTTATAGGTCAATATGAGTTGGCTTTACAAAGAAGTTATAATGATGAAGAGAGAGCAGATCTTGAAACTTCCCGTAAGACACCCAATTTGATTACAAAATCACCTTATGAAGCCCAAATGGCGTCTGTGTACACGATCGACATATTCAAGAAATTTCAAGATGAGATTTTGCAAATTCCCTCATGTAATGCAGTACATATTCAACAGGATGAAGGTTCAAATGCAACTTACGTAGTGAAGGAATTGGTAATGAAGTTAAATGGGAAGAGAGCTATAAAAGATTACACAGTTATTTGGAATGGTTCTGAGACCACGGTTTCTTGTATATGTCGTTTATTTGAATTCGAAGGCTATATTTGTAGACATGCAATGCTAGTTCTTTTTGCAGTTGGTGAGTATGAGATCCCATCTCATTACGTATTGAAACGTTGGACGATGGATGTGAAGAATCTCGATATATTTAATGGAGCACAGGACATTGGTCCCGAATTTATCTCAAAGTGTTACGAAGACCTTCGTGAAGACTCCATCAAACTTGCAGAAGAAGGGTCTTTATCAAAAGAGAGATATAGAGCTGCGAAAATTTTCCTAAAAGAAGCGCTCATTAAAGTGAAATCTATGGATAAGGTATCTGCCAGTGTCGTACCCATAACAAAGCCAAAGGAAGTCAGACAGATAACATGGTCTCAAAACTAGTTGTACATGATATTTGGCCCTCGAAATCAGAAATCCTCACCAATCTGAGATTAAGAAGATTGTATCCAACGCGGAGAAAGTCAGATTACTTCATCGAAAAATATAAGGAGGTTGGTTGGAATTTTATGGCTTGTGTGAATCTTGTACCTACTAGTTGTAGTGTGAGTTTTTTGTTTGTTGAATTTATCTTTTTGCAGGCACAGCAATGTTTAGGAGTAACTTGTCAAAAATTTATTCCAATTTTTTGGACTATAACTAATTCCAATTCTTAATACATTGTCTGATACTGTTGTTAGGTGATTCAAAGAAGAGGGGGTGGGATTTTAAATAGGGAGGCCATTAAGGGAATAGGTAGATAAGTTATTTTGGGACTTGTTATTCTTGTGAATTGAATATTAACTTGATTGTGAGAGTATTTGCAAGAAAAATGCTACAAGGACCCTGTGAAGGAGATAAAGCTGGTGGAAGAAAGGATTGGGTTGAGTGAGATTGCATTCCCACAATGATCACAAAAGATGTAGCTCTCAATAGACATATACGGAAAAAATAGGTTTCATGGACATACCTTTGATTCTTGTATAACTTCTCGAATAAATGTTGCATCAGTTTCTAATTCTTTAACAAGTGTTTTCATCATAAGTACAGGCATTTTGTCGGAGCTTTGCTTTCAAACGAAGTACTTTTATGGAATCTGCTTCTTTTGGAATCACTTAAAAAGAAGTGAGTGTTTGACGATGTCATTCATGAAATGCCTTTAGAATTTGTGGGGGCGTTTGGTGAAATCAACTAAAAGCAGTTTTAAGATGTGTGATGTTATGGGAGAGCTAATTATTGAATGAAAATGGGATATTTTTCTTTCAAAGTCCCACAATTTTTGTCCCATTTGATTTCCTGCAAAATATAGAAACTAAAAATGAGTACACCAACATCGTTTGGTCTCCTTATTGGTTATGGTTCATTAGTTTTAACTTAAAAAGTATTGTTCACCAACATGCTTTTTAACTTTTGGAAAGTGTTTTGATTGGCTGAAAAAAAAAAAATACACTAAAAAATATGGGAAGAGGCCTTAAAAAGAGTCAAAAGTTTTTTAATATATGGGCTAGAAGTTTTGGAATGGACTGATTTTTTGGGAAGATGATCTCTATGGTGAGGTGATCATCCTCACAAAAAAAATCAGTTCATTCTATCCCCATCAAAAGTGGTTTAAAAATAATTGATGGTCGAGGATTCTTCAACTTATAAATTGGGTTTGAAGTTTTAGAATGAACTGATTTTTTGTGAGGATGGTCTTCTCACCATAATGATCATCCTCACAAAAAATAGCGTGTCCCAAAACTTCTAACCTATGAAATGAAAAATGTGTGACTCTCTACGAGGCCTCTAAACTTTCCCCCAAAAATATTTCCCCAAGGTAACTTCTTAGGTCAAGTATGGTACAACAGAAGTTGAGTCACTCCTTTCATCTAAATCTAACGTGAAAAACATAGTTCTCTCTCTCTCTCTCTCTCTCTCTCTCTATATATATATATATATGGGGGGCGTTCAATGGCCAACTTTTTAGCAAACTTTTTGGCAAAACATTTTTCAAAACATGAGTTAGAGGTTTTGGAATGGGTTGATTTTTGGTGAGGATGATCTCTATGGTGAGGAGATCATCACCAAAAATCAGCCCATTCCAAAACTTCTAACCCCATCAAAAACAGTTTACAAAAAATGGACGGTCCATGATTTTTCAACTGGTAAACATGGGTTAGAAGTTTTGGAATGGGCTGATTTTTGGTGAGGATGATCTACTCACCGTAGAGATCATCCTCACCAAAAATCAGCCCATTCCAAAACCTCTAACCCATGTTTTGAAAAATGTTTTGCCAAAAAGTTTGCTAAAAAGTTTGCCCTTGAACGCTACCCTATATATATAGGGTCCCGTTCCGCACCCTAAGCTTTACCACACACTTTAACAAACGTGTTTTGTCTTACATGGGTTAGAAGTTTTGGAATGGGCTGATTTTTGGTGAGGATGATCTCTATGGTGAGGAGATCATCCTCACCAAAAATCAGCTCATTCCAAAACTTCTAACCCCATCAAAAATGATTTACAAAAAATGGACGGTTCACGATTTTTCAACGTGTAAACATGGGACTAAACATTTCGGAATGGGCTGATTTTTGGGGAGAATGATCTTCTAATCATAGAGATCATCCTCACCAAAAATCAGCCAATTCCAAAACTTCTAACCCATGTAGGACAAAAAACGTTTGTTAAAGTGTGTGGTAAAACTTAGGGTGCTGAACATTTCCCATATATATATATATATATAGGGAAATGTTCAGCACCCTAAGTTTTACCACACACTTTAACAAACGTTTTTTGTCCTACATGGGTTAGAAGTTTTGGAATGAGCTGATTTTTGGTGAGGATGATCTCTATGATTAGAAGATCATCCTCCTCAAAAATCAGCCCATTCCAAAATGTTTAGCCCCATGTTTACACGTTGAAAAATCGTGGACCGTCCATTTTTTGTAAATCAATTTTGATGGGGTTAGAAGTTTTGGAATGAGCTGATTTTTGGTGAGGATGATCTCCTCACCATAGAGATCATCCTCACCAAAAATCAGCTCATTCCGAAACTTCTAACCCATGTAAGACAAAACGCGTTTGTTAAAGTGTGTGGTAAAACTAAGGGTGGTCCCGTTCAGCAACAAACATTTTGGCAAAACATTTTGGCAAAACATTTTTCAAAACATGGGTTAGAGGTTTTGGAATGGGCTGATTTTTTGTGAGGATGATCTCTACAGTGAGGAGATCATCATCACCAAAAATCAGCCCATTCCAAAACTTCTAGCCCCAGTCTACAAGTTGAAAAATCGTGAACCGTCCATTTTTTGTAAACCATTTTTGATGGGGTTAGAAGTTTTGGAATGGGCTGATTTTTGGTGATGATGATCTCCTCACCGTAGAGATCATCCTCACCAAAAATCAGCCCATTCCAAAACCTCTAACCCATGTTTTGAAAAATGTTTTGCCAAAATGTTTGTCAAAATGTTTGTTGCTGAACATTTCCCTATATATATATATATATATGGGAAATGTTCAGCAGCCTAAGTTTTACCACACACTTTAACAAACGTTTTTTGTCCTACATAGGTTAGAAGTTTTGGAATGGGCTGATTTTTGGTGAGGATGATCTCTATGATTAGAAGATCATCCTCCCCAAAAATCAGCCCATTCCAAAATGTTTATCCCCATGTTTACACGTTGAAAAATCGTGGACCGTCCATTTTTTGTAAATCATTTTTGATGGGGTTAGAAGTTTTGGAATGAGCTGATTTTTGGTGAGGATGATCTCCTCACCATAGAGATCATCCTCACCAAAAATCAGCCCATTCCGAAACTTCTAACCCATGTAGGACAAAACGCGTTTGTTAAAGTGTGTGGTAAAACTTAGGGTGCCGAACGGGACCCTATATATATATGTCCTGTTCAGCAACAAACATTTTGACAAACATTTTGGCAAAACATTTTTCAAAACATGGTTAGAGGTTTTGGAATGGGCTGATTTTTGGTGATGATGATCTCTACGGTGAGGAGATCATCCTCACCAAAAATCAGCCCATTCCAAAACTTCTAGCCCCAGTTTACAAGTTGAAAAATTGTGGACCGTCCATTTCTTGTAAATCATTTTTGATGGGGTTAGAAGTTTTGGAATGAGCTGATTTTTGGTGATGATGATCTCCTCACCATAGAGATCATCCTCACAAAAAATCAGCCCATTCCAAAACCTCTAACCCATGTTTTGAAAAGTGTTTTGCCAAAATGTTTGTTGCTGAACATTTCCCTATATATATAGATATATATCCAAACATTTTTTAAAATAAGAGTTAGAAGTTTTAAAATGTGCTGATTTTTTGTGAGGATGATCTCTATGGTGAGAAGATCATCCTCATAAAAAATCAACTCATTCCGAAACTTCTAACCCCAGTTCACAAGTTAAAGAACTGTGGACCATCCATTTTTTGTAAATCACTTTTGATGGGGTTAGAAGTTTTGAAATGAGCTGATTTTTAGTAAGGATGATCTCTATGATGATAAGATAACCCTTAATAAAAATCAGCCGAATCTGAATCTTCTAATCCCATCAAAGGTGATTTAGAATGTGGATTGTTGACTTTTAACCAATAATTTGTAAACCACTTTTGATGGATTTATAAGTTTCAGATTAGGCTGATTTTTTGTGAGGATGATCTTCTCATCATAGAGACCATCCTCACAAAAACTCAGTCCCATTCCAAAATTTCTAAATCATATTTTGAAAAATGATTATTTTTACATATGCTTTCATAT
Organism: Akebia trifoliata; assembly: GCF_017979445.1. NCBI lineage: Eukaryota > Viridiplantae > Streptophyta > Magnoliopsida > Ranunculales > Lardizabalaceae > Akebia > Akebia trifoliata. The sequence continues at coordinate 32,453,537 of NC_141377.1, read as the reverse complement.
ATGACAAAAAAGTTTCAGAATGGGCTGAGTTTTTGTGAAGATGGTCTCTATGATGAGAAGATCATCCTCACAAAAAATCAGCCTGATCTAAAACTTATAAATCTATCAAAAGTGATTTACAAATTATTGGTAAAAAATTAGCAATCTACATTTTAAATCACTTTTAATGGGGTTAGAAGGTTCAGATTGGGTTGATTTTTTGTGGGGGTTATCTTCTCATCATAGAGATCATTTTCACAAAAAAAAAAAAAAAAAAAAATCAGCTCAATTCGAAACTTCTAACTCATATTTTGAAAAAAGATTGTTTATATATATATATATATATATATATATATATATATATATATGGGAGGCGTTTGGAGGCCCTAAAGAGAGCCCCAACGTATGGGTTAGAAGTTTTGAAATGGGCTGATTTTTTATAAAGATGATCTCTATGATGAGGATGATCTAATTTTATATCATTTAATATATTGCAAGATTTTTCTTATTTAATTTTTTAACTAAAGCGAATTTTAAGTGTACAAAGCTAAAAACTAATTAACATGATTATAGGACATTGCGGGATTGGAATTCCACTCTTTTTAACAAAAATAACCTTGATAATAGCGAGATTAAACAAACACATTTCGACCTTCTCTCACTATAATCACAAAGAAAGAAGTTGGTGTGTTGATAAAAGTTCTAAAAAATTATTTAAAAAAAAGAGTTTTTATTAGCACTTTAACTTTTACTTAAACACACCAATCCTTTTGAAATTAAAGAGTTGATTACATATAGATTGATTTGCAATAATTAAAAGTTGGTGTGCCAATAGAATCTCCATAAAAAATCACAAGTGCTATACTTCTAGGGCTTAAAATGGATCGATTTCGGCTTGGATATGAGTATATCCTTATTCAAATACGAATTTGTTTATATGAATCCAAACCCGCATCTAAAGTTGACTTGGATCTTACTAGATAAATTATATTGGAATCATTTTGATTTCACTTAATCCTGATTTGACCCGTCTGAATTGCTTGATTTGGGTCGGATAATTATGAATAGTTCATCATTTTTCCTTTTATATTTGTTTGTTAATTGTTATATTATTCTATTTTATCATTATAATCATTTTATTTTATAAGAATTTATGTTATATTAAATTAGTACAAAATAATATTTTGAAAAACCTAAAAAGTATAATTTTAGAAATAATATATAATCTGTTTCTGGATGGGTATATAGATGGATTTGTATCTGACGAGTTCCTACTTAGTTCATGAGACAACAAACCATATTTGACTCATTTTTGAATTAAATCTACTCCAAAAACCCAAATCAGTTAAATTTGGATTTCGAATAAAATCTGACCCATTTTATGCCCTATCTACTTCACGGAGTTGTATATGTGTTCTCTTCCATATTATTCAGGCATTCAGAACAATGAACCATAAATGTCAGCTCCGCTATTTGGATATGTGTTCACTTCCATATAATCCGGATCTAGGTGGATATATGGACGGATCCATATCCAACTCGGTTCTGACTAGATCATGAGACATTAAATCATATTTAACATATATTTTAAATCGGATCTACTCCAAGAACTCAAACCCGTTTAAATTCGGGTTTCGGATAAAATCCGACCCGTTTTATGTCCTACGTCACAGAGTTGGATATGCGTTCACTTCAATATTTAATCAAGGATTGGGAACCATTGAACAATATGTTCGGTGGTAACTTAACTCTCTTAATTACGGGATCTGTGGCCCTGATTTATGTGACACGTGGGGTGCAAAGAGACAGTTAGTTGGGTGGTAACCTTACTCTCTTAGTTACGGGATTGGACTGAAGTCCATGTGCCCAACGAACGTCGGAGAAAAAGAGAAGATATACCAAAAGATCTTCTTTGTGGCATTGACACTGATCTCTAGGAATCTTTTTACAACGATATTGGATCATAGACAGAATATCCTTCTATCTCAACCGTACGTTGGACTTTGAATGTCAAACCACATTGGACACAACAGTTTTCAATAAATAAATAAGAGCAATTGTTAGAAATAGAAGAGTTCTGTAACTGACGGACTCCAACCCCTTAAGAATCTCGATGTCTCCGCCCATCTCAACGCATATAAAAACCAGTATCATTTCGATGTTAGGGTTTTTATTTCTCAATCAACATTTCGGTTCTTCTGAGCCGAACCATAATTTCTCGATCACTTCGTCGACTTCCGTAATGCAGATCTCTTGAAATCGTTTTGGTTACTTCAGTTTTGATTTTCGAGTTGCGAATTTGAAGGTGAGATTTGAATCATGTTGTTGTTCTATGTGATCTCTGCAATCTTAGTTATGTTGAATTTCGATTTTTATTGTCAGTTTATTTTGCTCGATTGATCTTCCAAAAAAATTATTTTGCTCGATTGCTGCTCATTCTCTATTGTTTCCTCATTTTAAGTTGATTGAGTTGAATCCCTTTTTCTGCAAAAAATCGTTCTTTCAAGCCAATAATGTGTATATTTTGATTCCGTATTCATCAAGTTGAATCATGTTGTTGTTCTTCTGTGTGATCACTTCTCTGCAATTGTGCATTTCTCTGTTGTTTCTTCATTCTAAGTTCTTGAATCACTTTTCTGCAAACAAAAAAAAAAATATAATACAATAAAAATAAAAATCGTTCTTACAAGTCAGTAATGTATATGTTTTGGTGCCGAATTTATCTAGTTGAATCATGTTGTTAAGCTTCTGTCGGTCTGTGTGATTTCTGAAATTCTAGTTATGTTGAATTTCAATGTTTAATTTTGATCAATTACTACTCATTCTCTGTTGTATCTTCATTTGAAGTTCATATTCTTTGAATCAATGAATGTACATATTTTGATGCCGAAGTCATGTTTTTGTAGTGAAGATTTTCACTAAAGAAAAAGAAATCAATGAAATCTTAAACAATGTGGTAGGATGGAGTTAGTGATGCTGTATGCCTTACAGAGATTTAGCAATGTTCCTACACCTTCAGACATGATTTATGAGTTAGAGGCTGAGGTCTTGGTCATGGTTTCCGAATATCTAACAACTGTATGTAATATTCTTAATCATGGATAATTTTTGTCTTGTGGTCGTCGAGCATCAAAAGATCTTATCACTGATTCACTGATCAAGATTTTAATTCAAAGTTTGTTTCGTAGTTAGTAAATTCGCATAAGAAAGACATTGGTTTGGGAAAAATTAAACTATAATTCAGGTTGACAATTAAAAAAACTGGCAAAAAATGCTTATTAACAGTCTAACTTCATAGGTTAATTTAATTTAATGGTATTAAAATAACATTTATCAATTAGGATCTGTTTCTTGTTTCCTATAATCAGAGCCTGAGCTGAAAATTTGGGCAGCAGAGATGAGTATACATTTAGCAGATCACATAACTAGATTTGATAAATGGTGATATTCCAGTGAATTTAGTTCCTTTTATATGATCTGATTGTGTCATTGTAAAGTTTTTGTTTTATGCAAGTCTACTTTTTCTGTTATGGATATGATTTAGTAGATGTGCATGGAAATGATCAACCATTGTTTCAGAAAGACTTGAATTAAATAATTCTGCAACAAGTGGGGAGTTACGCTTATGCTCAAAGATGAATCCGTATCTTGTTGGTATCCTTGCTCCTCTTGTATTTTCTCTTATCTTCCGGAATGCAAAGAACGGAAAAAAACGGGGAGTGCGTGTTGATGTTGGTGGGGAACCTGGTTATGCAGTAAGAAACTATCGTTCTAGTTCACCAGTGGAAACCGCGTGGGAAGGTATCTCAACCCTTGCAGATCTGTTCGAACAATCATGCAAGCAACACAGAGGTAGACGTTCACTTGGAACTCGGAAGTTGATTTCAAGGGAGACAGAAGTAACTGAGGATGGAAGATTCTTTGAGAAACTTCATTTAGGAAGCTATGAATGGCTAACCTATGGTGAAGCTTTTGAAGCCGTGTGCAGATTTTCCTCGGGACTAGGGCAGCTCGGACATAAAAGGGAGGAATGTGCCGCAATCTTTGCCGATACGCGAGCGGAGTGGCTTATTGCTTTACAGGTAATTGTCTTACGTATGTGCCTTTTATCATATTAGCATATCTTTTGATTGATATCAAACTACAAGTATTTCTAAAGTGCAATGTTTGGACCACTTGACCAATTGGCAAGGTGAGCTTGACGGTTTCAGTGGGGGCTCAATACCATGATGTTATCGTAGAAGTATCTTTTCATATATATACAAATAACTGCTAATCTGTCAGTGCTGGATGCTTTGGGTAGGATTCTTTAGTTTTACAGCACATTTGAATTACAAAAATGGAGAAAAATGGATAATGGACCATCTGAACAATTTATTTCTAGTAGTTTGATGTTTGGTCAACTGTTTAGTTGTCAACAACTTACAATTTTTTGACATAGTTGATACTGTGTTCTTTGACCAGGGATGCTTCAGGCACAATATCACAGTTGTCACCATATATTCATCTCTGGGGGAGGAGGCTCTTGCTCACTCACTAAATGAGGTTTCACTTCTTTCTTCCTTTCTTTCTATATGCATCTTGCATTTTGTGTTGAATTTTGCATGCAGTCTAATATTAATTTCTGATTCTAATCTTTTGATATGTATAGATTATATTAAATAGCGGCAATGAAAATACAATACTACTTCTAAAAAACTAATGAAAATACAAACAGGAGGTCGAGATGACCTACTTTATATTCGTAGCCTAGCTTCAAAAGAATACCATAGAAATCAATCTGGATCGCGGCAAACCAACTCCCATCTAAGTAGAAAATCTTAAAGGTGCTGAACCAATAAAATAAGAATCCTGGACTGGAACGATGATCTCCTGAATGGAGTGTTTGGACCCATAAAAAACTTGTGAGTTCCTTCTCTTCCACACTTCCCAACATACTAGGGTAAGACTCCACATGATCCTTTTGCTCCATCCCAATGTCATTGGTTATCGACTTTTAAAGATAGCTGATAGAGACTCTAACAGGATCCGACTAAAATTATGCTAAAGTAGTGAGTCTAGATAGACTGAGATAAAATGCAATGGAGTAACAGATGATTGGATTCATCACCAGATTTGCAAAGATAATCAACCAAAGTGATACAACGATCATGATCTTATCCATGATAATTTTTTTTTTCTTTCAAACAGGCAGACTAGAAAAAAAAAAAATCTTTAGAGGGGACCTTTTGCCCTCAGATAGCAATACTAGACCATCCTCAGACCGGACCATGAACTCTTGGATTGGATGAATACTTACCGACATAGAGCATGATGATGGAAATTATTCTTTGAGAGGAGGAGAACCACCATGTGTCTACCCAAAAATAGACTTTGGTGCCCTTCCCCAATCTGAATGTCATCCTACTATGAAATTCTGGTATAACCTTAGTTATGCCTTCTAAACTTCACACCCAAAGAAGAATTTTACCAACCCAATTTCCCACACCATGGGATCCTACCTATACTTCTACTTAATTATATTCTTCCATAGACCATCTCCCTCTAAGTTGAACCTCCAATGTCATTTCCCTAAGAGAGCTGAATTCATAACTCTCGATTTCCTAAACCCCGATAACCCTTCTATTTTTTGGGGAGTAGTTCTGCTCCAGTTATCCAAATGGAACTTCCAATTCCCATCTTGATCATTCCACAAGAAGTCACGAAAGAGCTTTTCAAACTGCAACTCTAGTTCTACACTTCTGTGTGGCACAAGTAATGATTAGAAATAGACTGCAACTTCACACTTCTGACCAGTTTCTAATGATACCTTGGTGTTCTTGAATGCCAATATTAATCAACATAGAATTTTCACCTGAGTGCTTTGTTTTTTTTGAGTCTATTTCGGGTTTGTGAATATTAACATAGACAAGATTTCAGGGTAGGGAAGTTTAAGCTTCAGTCTCTCACTGGGAGTTTGGTTTGTTGTTTTCAGCCTCATATCTAGATCTTCCTGTTGGTGTGGCTTATATAAGTTCAGTTGTATGTGATTCCGTGATCGAGAAGGTGTGGAAAATGTTGGAAAATGTTAGGTTCCTAGAATGTTAGACACTTTTCCTAAGGTGGCAAGTTGGTTATAATAAAGAGTACATTTGCTAGCATTCCAATCTACTTCCTCCCCTTGCTTTCCATTTCTAGGAAGGTTGAAGGGTGTCTGGATGGCCTTATCAAGAATTTTCTATGGAATGATCAAAGTTTCATTCAGAAATTTCATCTAGTCAAGTGCTCTCAGATATATAAGCCTAAAAAGAAAGGGGGTTCTGGAGTTGGGAGTTTAGTCAAATGAATTGTGCTCTTCTAGGAAAATGGTTGTGGCATTATGGGGTCAAGAAAGCTTGGGTAATAGGATCATTGAGGCAAAATATAGCGGGGATACCCATTGTTGTGAGTGTGGGGTTATAAGGTCATCTTACCTGGATAGCATGTTCTGGACCAAAATAGCCTTTAAGGATGGGTTGTGGGAACTCCCTCTTTAGGATCGGTTCCCTAATCTCTTTATCTTCAAAATAATATCAACCAGTATTGAATTTTGTGGTCTATAATGGGGCAGAGCCGCAAAGAAGTCTTGGAAACTTGGATTTAGAGGATCTTTCAATGATTGAGAAGTCCAAGCTATTGGTAACCTCATCAACATTCTATCCAATTTTCCTATGCCTAACAATGAGGAGGATTAGAGGATTCAGTCCTGTAGTCAGGATAGCAAGTCTGTTCGGTCTTTATATTCCTCTTGGGGCCCTGCCCCTGAGTTTAATCCTGTGTCAGGATTTAGCTGTTTTTTCTTTCCTTTGTATCCAGGAGGTCTCCTTGACTTTTTTTTTTTGGGTGTAATATAAAATCTTCTTTGTCTTAATATTGATTGATGTAAAAACTGAAAATGAAAATGCTATAAATTTTCAATCAATTATGAAAATCATGTAAATGCATGTGAAATATGCATTGAAATTTTAGAAAAAGATAAAGTATGAAAATATACATAACTCATCATACTACAACTTAAAGTGATTATAACCACATGTATCTATGCCTGGTGGATCTCCCTTTTTTGTTCTTTGAATTACAATTTTATGTCTTAATTATGAAATTATATGATATCCAGCGGAGTTCATATGAATACTAATAATTGAAAATTATATTGTAGACTTAGAGTTTCCCATTGCATATCATATTTGTCACTAATTTACTATTTTGCATGCACAAGTTATATTTATTGATTTTCTGAAAACCAAAGAAAACATTTGTGAAAATGGCTGTGTTATAATAATTTCTGGTTTAAAAGTCTGTATTTGAAAAGATATAGATGTACATTTTGTGGAAAAATCAAAATATATGATCATGAATCTGCTCAACCAACACCATGTCACCTACAAATAATGGGACCCTGTTTGAATTAAACTGGCCAATTCATTGATAACTAGTGCAAAAAGATGTGGAAGGGCATATCCCTGGTGTTTTGTGACAGGATTGTGTCATCTCAATTCCACATGCTTGATCATATCTAACACATTGCCTGAAATTATTTTAGTTTGACCCTTCCTTATCATTGTGAGCCGGTTGTGAGAGCATTTTTATTGAGGATAATGTAATTTGTTGAAATTTATTTACGTGTCTCAAGGGATCTTATCATTGTGATCGGCATTTGTATACAGGGTAATGAAATGAATTGAACATTATATACTTGTGTAAATTTGTTCTCTAGTCCCATGTATTTGCATCAATCATCATGTAGGCATCTATTTCACCCTGTTTATTCCTTAATGATATGAGTGCAATTCTGAGAGGCCTTTTAATTACATGATTCATTTTGGTTCTCCAGACAGAAGTCTCAACTGTAATTTGTGGGTACAAAGAACTAAAAAAGCTTGTGGGCATAAGTGGACAACTCGACACGGTGAAACGTGTAATATACATGGATGAAGATGGTGTCCCATCTGAAGTCTCATTGGCTGAGAGGAACACTAGCTGGACAATCTTCTCATTTGCCGAGGTGGAGAGAGTTGGCCGAGAAAATCCTGTTGATGAAGATTTGCCTGTTTCAGCTGACATTGCAGTTATAATGTATACAAGTGGGAGTACTGGATTGCCTAAGGTTGGCGGAAGCTTCTACTTTATATTATGGGTCTTTCTTGTAGATGTTCCATACTAAATAACTTGGCTTGTGGGATGCACAACTTTTTCATTTTTTTTTCCGTGATGAACCTGTTTAATAACCTAAAAACTTAGCTGTGGTCATTGTTTGTGGAAGATGTCTGATTTTTGTGTGGGAAATATCATGAGGATGACTTATCCTCCTTTATTTGTGTACATACATCTCAGTTTGTATTACCACGGAATTTGGGGAATTTGCATGTTAAAGTTGTCTTGTTGTCTTTCACTTCCTGTAGGGAGTAATGATGACCCATGGCAACATCTTAGCTACAATTTCTGCTGTCATGACAATTGTTCCTCGTCTTGGAAACAAGGACATTTACTTGGCATATCTACCGCTGGCACATGTTCTTGAATTAGCAGCTGAGGTATGCAAATGGATGATTTACATAGGCATTCTGAACCTTATTATTATTATTTTCTCTCTCTGTGGTCTCTATGGCTAATCTCAATATTTGTCTCGTAGAATGTAATGCTTGCTGTTGGAGCTTCCATTGGATATGGATCACCTTCGACTCTTATTGATACATCGAATAGAGTAAAAAAGGGAACCAAGGGGGATGCTTCCGTGTTGGAGCCAACTTTGATGACGGCTGTGCCTAGCATTCTTGATCGTGTTCGGGATGGTGTGCGGAAGAAGGTCCATTAATTTAGGCATGCATATCTGTTGTTTTTTTCCCTAGTAAATTTGGTTTCTGAAAGAAATAAAGTTAGTTGCTCAAACACTAATATAACATTTCAGGTAGATGCAAAGGGTGGATTGTCCAAAAAACTTTTTGATTTTTCATATGGACGCAGGATGATAGCATTGAACGGCAGTTGGTTTGGGGCATGGGGCCTAGAGAACATTCTATGGAACTTTCTTGTTTTCAGAAAGGTTCGAGCAATTCTGGGAGGTCACATCCGTTTCCTACTTTGTGGAGGGGCTCCTCTTTCTAGTGATACTCAGAGATTCATTAACATATGTCTAGGGTTAGTATGACTGTAACAGTTGTAATCTATTTTCACAAAGAAAAGAAAGTATGAACTTGGTAAAATAATGAATATAGTTTTCAACATTCACTCGTGATCAAAAATTAAAATTTAATGATTTAAAGTGAATGATGGGCGCGATTTTTAGCCTTGCCCGTAGGGACTGGCTCCCAAGCTGGATTCATCTTCAGCAATAGCTTGGAGTTTCTGAATTAGATTAGGAGTTCATTTATTAATGGTTTCTAGTGGCAATTACTATAAAAAAAATTGTGGAGTACAACTGGAGTTTCTGATTTTTGTTTTGAACAGAATAACAGAATATAAGTTGTTTAATTAGTATATTGTTTTGAAAATAGACTATACTTTTATTTCCAGGGCTCCAATTGGGCAAGGCTATGGCCTAACTGAGACTTGTGCCGGTGGGACATTTTCTGAGTATGATGATATGTCTGTCGGTCGTGTTGGTGCTCCACTTCCTTGCTCATTTATTAAGGTTGTAAATTAATCCAGTTATAATAAGTTTTTGTTTTTATTTTTTATTTTTTAAATTTAAATTTTTTATTTTTTCAAATATATGCGCTTCTCTTTTGTAAGCTATGTTAGAATCAATTTGTTGACTAGAGATTGGTGATCATTGGTTAAGGGGATTCTTATTCATTCTTGTTAAAATCAAAGAGTCCTAACTCCTAACGCCTTACAAATAACCTAATCCCCCAGAAGTCACTATTAAAAAGGTCTATGTGATCTAAATGCCCTTTGCCATCTTTTATGCATGTCAACTTACTGCCCTATATTGGACATAGAAATGGTTTCCTAATATTCAGTGATAACTATATGTTGCTAGCAACAACTTTGATCGCAAATCATCTTTTAATAAAATTCCATCTTAAAATAGTACCTTGAAAGTATAAATCTTCTCATCCTTTGTTGTGGAAGATGCATTCATCTATAATCTTTGAAAAAATATTGGAATATTGTAAAAATCGTTTTTCATTTTTCTTTGATCTGTAGTTATTACAATATGTTTTCAGTATATAAGTAGTAGATTACTGCTTATATGTTTTTCTTCCGACTTTTTATCATAAATCATTTACTTAAAAGTATACTCGTAAGTTTTGCATGACTAGTATCCAGAGAAGAATATCATCGATGGATTGTAGCATAATCTAATCATCTGAGGTTCTTCTCTCCTACACTATAAGTGGCTAAACCCTGCATGCTCTTTTGAGCCTCATCGTTTAGCACTAACACCATGGCTTCAAGATAATGACTCTTATTTACTCAAGGTTTTGCTGCATACTTGTAATCAGTGTAACATCCCATATCACATTAATATCATGTTTTCTGTATTTCAGTTGATTGATTGGCCCGAGGGTGGATATTTAACTAGTGATTCACCAATGCCTCGGGGGGAAATAATTATTGGTGGTCCAAATGTTACATTAGGATATTTCAAAAACGAAGAGAAAACAAAAGAAGTATACAAGGTACAGTTTTGAAGCTTTGAGTATTTTTAAACCAGTTAGGTAGGGAGACCTGCCAAAGGAAACTGTTATGTATGTGAGTAATAACTATGTGTTAATGACTTGATAATTAAAGCTCGATGAGAGAGGAATGAAGTGGTTTTACACTGGAGACATAGGGAAATTTCACTCTGATGGTTGCCTTGAAATAATTGACCGCAAAAAGGATATTGTGAAACTTCAGCATGGAGAATATGTCTCTCTTGGGAAGGTAAGAATTTTGTATGTCTTATGTACATAGAATGATGCTTCCATCGGAATTTGATTTTCCCTTTGCACAGGTGGAAGCTGCTCTCATCCTGAGCCCATATGTCGACAATATAATGTTACATGCTGATCCGTTTCATAGTTACTGTGTGGCTCTTGTGGTGGCTTCACAACATGCGGTAGAAGATTGGGCTGTGAAGAATGGAGTCACTTTTACTAATTTTTCAGACTTGTGTCAGAAAGAAGAAACAGTGAAGGAAGTGCTTGGATCACTTGTAAAGGTTCGCACATTGGCTCAAATTTCCATTTATATCTTACGTTTAGCAGGATATGAGGAGTTTTAACTGTTATGAACTGATTTGCCTAAAAGTTTACTTGTTTAGAATATCCCGATTTCATCGTTTTATAACATTCTTTCTAATTCTAGTAATCTTCTAGAGTGTTGGGCCGTTTTGTGTTGTTCTTAGCTAGAAAGTGTTGAACATCTTTTGTTGGGTGCCATCGCTTTCAACTTTTGGTCGGCACTTAGAAATTGAAACGAATGGTGACAGTCTATAACCGTACTCATATGGAAAACTTGGCATTTTAGCATTAGTTGAATTCCATGGAAGCTCTTGAGTGTTCCGCCCTTCATATATGCAAAGTTTATTCATTCATATTCTTGACTTTTCATCATTATTTGATATACTGATTGTTCAGTTAAGAAATTTGGATGAACCATAACCATTCAACTGTAGCCAGCTATTTCTTATTGTAGGTGAGAGTTATTAGTTTTCCACTCATGAGTGCCATTGCAGCTTGGTGTTTAGTGGGTGCTTGATTGTAGGATCATCCTTGTTCCATACTTGTGTTAATGCCAAACAATCAAGAAGACCATCTACCAATCTTACTTGATTCTTGGTAACACCATAGTGCGAAAAATCGTTTTATTAGTGTCATAATGGAAGCAATCCCTCATCCAACATCGAGGCCATAGGTTGTGGTGGGTGTTAATCAAGGTTCATCTCCCTTGAGGTGTGAAAATGTGGCTTGAAATTCCAGATTTTGTTAACATTGTGATGTAGCTTGGGAGGCATCATAAATGACGAAAAGCGTCAATGACAGATATTTGAGTGGGGGGTGCTTGTAGTTTTGTGGGGGGATGGGCATTAGGATGTGAGGGATTAATCCAATGGTTAAGATTAGTCCTGGAAATAGGGTTTAGTATATGCTTCTCTCTCTAGTGGGGCTAGTTTTTACTCTCTTTTTTCTTCTTCTTTTTAAGTCCTCTTTGAGAGAGTTTTTGTCTCCAAAGCTAGGAAAAGAAGGATGAGTTGAGTGGTGTCCTGTTGCCTCTAAATCCCTCCTACTGAGGATCTTAAAAATAAGATGACGGCAGAACTACTAGAGAGTGGTACACCAAACTATTTTGAAGGGGATGGACAAATATGTAGTCGACATCTACAATTTGACCCTTAAAGATGTGGTATGTGAAAGATCTAGTGGAAGTGTTGATTGGAGAACAGCACCTATATATGATGAGGAATTCAATGAAGTTTATAACCTATTTACTTTGGACTTGGACGGTGAGGCGTGAGGTGAGGCACTCAGTTTGCCACAAGGCATAAGGCATAAGGCATAAGTCTCACATGCATGGAATTTTTAAATCAATACTATATCATATATAAATAATAATTATAGAATTTTAAAAATACGGTAACCTCAAAATTTTCAAATTTCAAGTTTCAAATCCACATGATCAAGTTCTCAATTTTAATCCCCTGTATTAATTGTAATATAAAATACAATGAACACCTTACATTTGAAAATTGTAAGTTTCTACAGTAAATAACTATTTAATGTCTTTGGAAAATATAGTTAAATACAATTTCAATGACTTTCCCTTATAATACTAAATACTACATATATTTGTTTAGGAATCAAATCAATTCAACCAAAATAGAAAAACTTACATGTAGGGCTATGGCTTATACTTCAACTGGTCCTTGCATTTCTTTAACCACCATATTTTCAAATTTCAAGATTCAAATCCACATGACCAAGTTCTCAATTTTAATCCTTCTATATTAACTGTAATATAAAATACAAGTATTTCATATTTCAGAAAAAAATGTACATTTTATATTTGAATAATTTAAAGTTTCTACTCTAAATAACTATTTAATATTTTTAGAAAATATAATTAAATTACTATTTCAATAAATTTTCCTTACAACACTATTTTCTACAAATATTTGTTTATGAATCAATTCAATTCAACAAAATACAAAATTAACACGTGACTGTGCAGCTTTTACTTCAACTGTTTTTGCATTTCTTCCTGGTGCCTTGGGGTAATTTTTAGTGAGCTTCACCCCGAGGCCTGCCTAGAGGCGCCAGCCTTACATGGCATAAAAACAATGTGCAAACTACCTTCAATAGCAAAGACAATCAACTTGTTTATGAAATCTTCCATGATCCGAAGGTGCCAACTTATCTAAGTTGATAAGCTTGAGGAGTGTTGATCACATGACTTTGGTTCATATCCAGTTGAACCCACCTTCATCTTTGCTGACCACTAACCCCTCATTTGCCTAGAAAAAAGAAATCTTCCATTGGAGAATACTGCCAACTCCTATATTTTAGCATGTTTAGTCAAAACTCAATGCGATCGCAGGTTGTGAGTGATGGGATTTTCAATGACCCTTAGGTATTGGGTGAAATATCCAAGACTGTGGAAAAAGAATGTGTAAAAGAATCAATTTGTGTTTATCCTCATGTGCACTACCAGTTTCTTGGCACTTACAATATTTATCATTGATGGAAGTACAAGAACTACAAAGTATGTGGTTTTTGCAAGATTTTGGTTTGAAGGGATGGCAAATCTTCAAGTGAGGCTACATGGACAATGAATTGTGATCTTAAATTGAAGCACAAATCTCCATAGAGGGTGTTAAGGCTAACATGTTCCATTGATCACTATCAATCATGACATGAGGGGTATCCGTTTTGAAGACATGGTTTTCATCTGGAGAGAGATTGCTTCATAATTGTGAAGGGCACTTCTATATGTTCCTTGGCTTTTATTGCATGTTGGTCCCACTCATGTGAGATCCTTGCCTAACTTGGTTCATTTATCTTTGTAGCTCCCATTTTTCTCTTTCAATAAAGTTTATTTTATTTTATATAAAACTAATAGAAAGAGAACTGATGTAGAGAGGGAGTTGTTATAAGTGAAGAAAATAGTATATAAGAGAGAGAATAAAATGGGAGGTGTTGTTGTAATTTTGTAGAGATGGACAAGTAGGAGGTGAGGGATCAATACAAGAGGATGGGATTAGTCCCAGTGTTAGGGTTAAGGTATATAAGCCTATCTTTAGAGAATAATGGTAGCTTTTTTTGCTTGTCTTTGCCTCCAAAGCTTGGAAACTTAGGTACAACCATCCATAAAGAGAAAATTGAAAAAGATGTTGCCCATAGTGTAGTAGATACGTGATTGGTGCATATCAACCAAACTGTAGAGAAACATTTAGGTGCTGTTTATTAAACTGAAAAAAATAAGTGCTGAATAGCATTAAGCGCTGAAACTTATAAGCACTGAATTTAAGTACTGAAAAAGTTGTTTGTTTAGATGCTGAATTATGTTTGTTCCACATTGCTGAAACTGGTAAATTGTCTTTGTTACTCTTACAATCATATTATACATTGTTTGTATGTTTCAAATGTTTATTTATTATCAAACATAATAAAATATATTATTTCTTATAAAATTAAAATATAATTTATTTTTAAATAATAAATAATACTCAAATCTTCAATTTATAAATAATAATTTCTATTTATAAAAGCCCATAAATTTCAAATTAAAAATAATAATGTTATTCAAGTCACCAAAATTTGAAATCAACTTTAAAAGAACTTAATTTTGGATGAATAATTTTCGGTGGAAATGAAGGATGTGTAATTATAAAAGCACCCTATGCATTAATAAGGGCAACCCACACTATAGCCATTTTTTTTTGTTTTCTATGGGTTAAAGTTTTTGGAATAAGCAAATTTTTAGTTAGGATGGTCTATATGGTCTAGAGATCATCCTCACCAAAAATTAGTCCATTTTGAAACATCTAACTCGTCAAAAATAGTTTTTTTTTAAAAAAGGGACGATTTACAATTCTTGAACTTGTTTTGATAGGGTTAGAAGTTTCAAGATGTGCTGATTTTTGGTGAGGATGATCTCCTCATTGTAGAGATCATCCTCACCAAAAATCAACTCATTCCAAAACTTTTAACCCATATAAGAATAATTTAGCCATGGTGTGGGTTTATTAATTTGTAGGGTGTTTATATACTTATCCATAGGATATAAGAGGTAATATCCTTTTAAGAATAAGGGCATATTTGTCCATGCTCAAAAAAAACAAAGGGCATACTTGTCCATGTTGAAAAAAGCGAAGTGCTTACCGCTTCAGCACTTTTTTTCAGCATCAAAATAGTGCTGAATTTTTTTCACTTATTTTCAGCAGTAAGTGCTGAAAATATAGAGTAAACAAACACGCTATTTTGACAAAAGTGCTGAATTTAATTTTTTTCAGCAATAAGTGCTGAAAAATAGCGCAAACAAACACCTCCTTAGAGTACAACCACACTTAATAAAGCAAAAGTTGGACTGCCAAGGAAAAAAAATGCTCATAGAATTAGGGTAACTGGATCTTGAGATATATGATCAACAAGACCAAGGACATTTTTTTTCTTCCAAAATTAGCAAATTGGAGGGAATCGAGTTGTTCCAATAAGTAGGAAATTAAAAAAGAGAGAAACTTTATATTTGATTAATTAGCCCTAATTAGGCTTTAAAGGTTACATAATCTAAAATAGATGAAAAGACCAAAAGGACACTACTACTTATTTTAACACTCCCCCTCAAGTTGGTGCGTGGATATCAACGACGCCCAACTTGGACAAGATACCTTCAAAGGTGATTTTACTAACACCTTTAGTAAGCACATCAGCAAGTTGTTGAGAGGTAGGAACAAAGGGAGTACAAATTTGTCCAGAAACAATATTTTCTCTAATGAAATGACGATCAACTTCGATATGCTTAGTTCTGTCATGCTGAACCGGATTTGCCGCTATATTAATAGCTGATTTATTATCACAATATAGTAAAAAAGGGACTGGTACAGGAAGACACAGGTCATCTAATAAGATCTTGAGCCACAACAACTCACACACTCCAAGTGCCATAGCCCTGTATTCTGACTCAGCACTCGACCGAGAAACCACATCCTGCTTCTTACTGCGCCAAGTTACCAAGTTACCACCTACTTTGGTACAGTACCCAGAAGTAGAACGTCTATCAGTCATTGAACCAGCATAATCTGCATCTGTCCATGCCTCAACACGAAAATGACCATGATTACTGAATAAAATACCTCGACCAGGACATCTCTTAAGATATCTAAGGATACGATAGACTGCAGTAAGATGAGATGTCCGAGGCGAGTGCATAAACTGACTTACAACGCTAACAGCATACGCAATGTCTGGGCGAGTCATAGACAAATAGATCAATTTGCCCACAAGTCGTTGATACTGCCCAATATCCGACACACACTCCCCCTCAGAATCAGCCAACCTGTGATTCTGCTCAATAGGAGTATCAACGGGACGAGAACCAAGCTGCCCCGAGGCACTGAGTAAATCAAGGACATATTTTCGCTGAGAGATAAATATACCGGACTGAGACCGCGCAACCTCAATACCCAGAAAATAACGAAGATACCCAAGGTCCTTAATCTCAAATTGACGGCTCAAGTAAGTTTTTACCTCAGAAATGCCATGATCATCATCTCCAGTAATAACAATATCATCAACATAAACAATCAGAGCGACAGTTTTACCCTGAGAGTGACGTAAGAAAAGGGTGTGATCAGCAGAACTCTGATGGAAACCAAATTGATGCATTGCCTTAGTAAAACGTTCAGACCATGCGCGGGGAGACTGCTTCAATCCATAAAGAGAACGACGAAGACGACAAACATGTGTAGGAGAAGCAGAGGTAAGAAATCCAGGAGGTTGGACCATATAAACCTCTTCCTGAAGATCACCATTGAGAAACGCATTCTTGACATCTAACTGATAGAGAGGCCAGCCTCGTATAGCGGCAATAGAAAGAAGAACGCGAATGGTGGTCATTTTGGCAACCGGAGCAAAGGTCTCTTGATAATCAATCCCATAAGTTTGAGCATAACCTTTGGCCACCAAACGGGCCTTATACCGAGCAATAGTACCATCCGGATTATGCTTAAGGGTGAAAACCCAGCGACATCCTACAGCCTTCCTTCTACGCGGAAGAGGAACAAGTTCCCAAGTCTGAGTCTTTTCAAGAGCATTCAACTCATCAATCATAGCAGATCGCCACTCAGGATGGGCAATAGCATCTGCAATAGTTGTAGGAAGAGAAACAGCGGAAACAGAAGCAAGAAAACTCCGATAGGAGGGTGAGAGTGCAGAATCAGATATAAAATGAGAAATAGGATAAGTACAAGTACGCTTACCCTTACGAGTGGCAATAGGACGATCATCACCGGAAAGAGAAGGAAGCGGATCTGAAGGCAAGGAGGCGAGCTGGTCTGACATAGAAGTGATGGTAGTATCACGTGGACGCCGAGAGTAAACCTGCAGAGGAGGGGGTGACAAAAGGACAGGAGGTGAAGATGGAGGAACATGACCTTGACCAGCTATAGAAGACAATGAACCATCAGCAAGGCGAACCTTGCGATGACCAGAACAAATACTATAAGTATTAAATAGAGAGGACGTACCGGTCATGTTATCGGAGGCACCAGAATCAATGATCCATGGTGAGGAAATGGTGGAAACACTGTGTGCGGATGCAAAGTTACCTGAGTGAGCGAATGTAGAGACCGGCTGAGATGAGGTCTCCATCTGATTGAAGAATTTCCTGAACTTGTCAAGCTCAGCCTGGGAAAAAGATACCAAGTCTGATGAGGATGTACTAGCTGAGGGAGGTGCTGAATCAGTAGTCGACTGAGAAACTGCATGAGCTGAAGGTCGTTGAGACTGTTGACGTTGCTGATTTGGACGACCATGAAGTGCATAACATCGAGCCTTCACATGACCCAACTTACCACAATGATCACACTTATGTCGCTGACGGGTAGGCATAGACCCACTAGAGGATTGCGGTGAAGATAAACGAGTAAGCATAGCAGAGTGATCTCCCGCAGAATGAGGTAAGACAGCAGCGCGACGACTCTCATCCGCCAAGACATATGAATACGCGGTCTGTAGGGACGGAAAAGGATCCATACCCAATAAATGAACTTTCGCATACTCAAACTCATCCCGGAGACCAGCGAGAAACTGAAAAATCTAGTTCTTATCCAGAATCGACGAATATAATGTCTCATCAAGAGGGTCCTTCCAGGCATAGGACGAGGAATAGAACATCAACTCTTCCCACCGAGTATGTAACTGTGATATATAGGTGGTAACTGAAGAGTCCCCTTGTGAAGGACGAGAAATCTCACGCTCCAAGTTGAAAATTCTGACATTGTTCTGATGTTGTGAGTAAATGTTCTTTGCGGAATCCCATATCTGTTTTGCTGTCGAGGAAAACATAAAACCAACCGCAATGTGTGGTTGCATAGAGGTAACTAGCTAAGAACATATCATAGAATCATTAGCAAACCAATGGGAGTAAGAACTGTCGGTCTGTTCAGGTTGTTTGTCCGCTCCTGTAAGGTAGCTGATCTTCTCTTTTCCACCAATGAACATTTCAACTGATCGTGTCCAAAGGAGATAATTCGGACCATCTAATTTAACTGTAGTAATTTGTATACCGGGAAAGTCGGTCAGATGAGAAGGAGGACCACTCGATCCATTACTATTACCAGTGATCGAGGAAGAAGATATCTCAGAGGCCATCAAAGAATCCGAGTACTGTGGTTGGATGAGAGTTCAAGTAAGATAATGACGCGACTCCCTAGAATAAAGTGATCGCAGCACCCTAAAGGTGACAATACACGATCGAAAAATAAGTGGAAGCTGATTAAACACTACTGTAGGTTATCCGAATAGTCATTCTCGCAAGTGTAGAAACTAAAGGAGTAATATTGCTGTTAGAACAGCCCCAAAATAACACTGTGTTGTACTCACAGACCTCCGTAGGTCTTTAAAAACAGCTGCTGCTGCCCTTATAAAACTCTTACTGTGATCGAAAACATAAATAACAGCCACCTGCTCTGGTCTCAAGGCTCATAACAGAGTTATAGTTTCGTACCCAACAAAACACACACTTACTGGTAAAAAACAGCAGCCTGCTGTGATCGCAGGGTTTAACACACACTTACCAGCGTCGTACAAGAGTCGCCTGCTCAAAGGGTATCACCTACTGTGATCACAAGACCTGAACGAAGCTATCTTGGGTGTCGCAAGACTCACAAACATCTACTGTGGGTGTCGTAAGATCTGAACGAAGCTGTGTTGGGTGTCGCAAGACTCACAGACATCTACTGTGAGTGTCGTAAGGCCTAAACGAGGTTGTTTTGTGTGTCACAAGACTCATATACATCTACTGCTGTGAGTACAGCATCACTGCTGTGAAGAAATCCAAATCGCAGGCTGTAAACAGTCTTAACTCCCTATCGCATGATGCGATTAGGGTGTGTATACACAGAGGACCCCCGTAGGGGTGATAAGAATTGAAAAACGAGAGAGAGAGTGCTGATTATAGGGATGAGTTTGTTGTCGGAGTTTGTCGCAGAAGAGGAAGAAGTGGAAGATCGATGGAGGCTCTGATACCAAATTAAAAAAGAGAGAAACTTTATATTTGATTAATTAGCCCTAATTAGGCTTTAAAGGTTACATAATCTAAAATAGATGAAAAGACCAAAAAGGACACTACTACTTATTTTAACATAGGATATATTGCTTCTTTAAGGTATATATAGCAAAGAAACTTCATTTTTTAGAAACAAGGCCCCATTTATTCACAATTGTAGTACTCATGTGTCACATACACGCTGATTCAGTTATATATAGATAGATAGATAGATAGATAAACCTGATCTCCTTAGCACGAAGTCTTGAATTCAAGCATTTACTATGTAAAAACCTAGTGAAATTTGATGATGCCTTCATAAATGCACCTTGGAAAGGAGAAACAATTTCTCCAAGAAATATGTGAATCTAGAAACCAATGTCTTCGCTAGAATCCTGTAGACGCTTCCCATGACACATATAGGTCGGCAATCTTTCAATTCCTTCTTGGGATAAGTGCAAGAAAAGTTTTATTTGACCTTTTTATAGGAAAGCCGTTTCATAAACTTCATTAATTATGTGCCAGCATCTTTTGAAGATGCTAAGAAACATCCATCTGAACTACGCTGTCTCCACACAAATCACGAATTATTTTGATAGTCTCCTCCTAAATAAGCCTTTCTAACCAACACCCCAATTTTAGTGAAATGTTATTGAAATCCAAATCTAGGATAGCTCCAAAGGATCTTGATTCAAAGTATAACCTGGAAACATTTCCTTAATCCTCTCCTCAACATCCACAATTTCCCCTTCTTCCCAAGTTCTATGTCTCAAACTAAGTTCTTCCATCCTAGATAACTTGAGATACTCATTCTTTGCTGAAAATTTTACTTTATTTCTTTCTTCATTGACTAATCGAGCCAAGTCTCTTTCCAGTCAAAGAAAGTTACTTCATTGACTAATATCGTGTGCTCACCGGCTAAGACTATAACTGGGGTTTGGGGTTTGGGAGATAACCTCAACCAACCAAGAGTAAGAGGAGGCAAGCTCACTCCAATCAGATTGAAAAAATTCTCACTTTGGGTGTTATAAAGTAAATTGGTGTTTTTTAATGGATGGGACAAATGGAAAATGTCTATTTTTTGGATGACCTATGCAACAATGACATGGACATGTATGTTGGTGGTGTCCATAACAGACGTTGGTGTCTAACTCGGTGCCTTCAAGAATCCAAAAATGTGATCCTTTCTATACACATGTACTATATTATTATATTCTCCTTATATATATAAATATATATTTTAAAATAAGATAAGAAAAGAAAATTAAGCTATTATTGTGTGTTTGACAGCTTAATGATGTATTGAGGATGGAACAGACAATCCCTCTTTTAGAATGCCACTTTGAAATTGAAGGGTAGAGTGATATTAACAAATACATAATATTTAGACTTTTTGTGAAAATATTTCCATTTATCTTCTGATTTTTAGTAAGAAAGAAAAAAAAAAAAAAAAAAAAAGAAAAAAAGAAAAAAAGAAAAATGAATAGACCATGACCAGTTAATATTACTGTTGTTGCTCTGGTTTCGTCTACAGGCCGCAAAGAAATCACGCTTGGAGAAGTTTGAGATCCCTTCTAAGATCAAATTGCTTCCTGATGCATGGACTCCTGAATCTGGTCTCGTCACTGCTGCTCTTAAGCTCAAGAGAGAAGTCATTAGGAGGAAATTTTCTCAAGAGCTTTCCAAGTTATATGCATCTTAAGAACTTAGGCACTAGACATGATTTTCCCTTTATTTATTTATTTAGTTTTTTCTTCTTTAGTCAAATGGAATTTCTTATTACCATAATCATCAGAATAAGTTGGGAGTTATTAAATTTTGCATTCTTTGTGTCTGGCCTTCAAATGCTTGGTTACAAAGGAGCAAACTTTACTTCAATGAGATGAGGGGAATGTTAGCAGTCTATGCTATGCTTTGTCAAATTGTTGTGTTGGGTCTCTCAGCTTAGCAAAAATGCAGGTTTGGAGCTGTTTATAGTTGTGGAATGCTGAAGGGTTACATTTGTAGGGATGATGCAAGGCTTGGGAAAACATCACTTCCTTGGCCAAAGCTCTTTTCAAGAAAGGTTTGAAATCCAGTATCCCTGGGCATTGTTGCCCTAAAGATTAGACCAATCGATTTGATCAATAGAGCGATTGACAGTTCATTTTTGAGCCCCTTTTTGTAATTTTCTTTGTAATCGACTCCCTTATGAGCCTATAAATAGGTGGGATCAGAAAGAAAGAATGAGGAACAATTTTTTGTATGGGAAAATTCTGCAGTCAATTAAAAATTAGGACAATGCTGTAGTAACATTAAAATGTACATCATTTTGTACGTTATGACATGGTGGTGCGCACATAACCATATATGCTTTTCACCGAGATATGAGTGCAAGTTGGACAGCGACAACTACAGTTTTAGGCCAATTAGTTAAGAGTGATTATTTTGCAATCCATCAAATGATATCACTTGCAGAGTTTATGACTTGAAAATCACATGCAATAAGGAAATTTGGTCGTGGAATGATGATATTCGAAAGGTCATTGGAAGTAACTCGTGACCCTATATTTAAATGATAAGTCACTTTTCTTTTGTTATTCGGTTTTTGTATAAAAACCTAATATTTATATGCAATTTTTCATTTATGAAACACTAATGTCTTAAAAACGGACTGGCTGACTTCTTACAAACCTTCCATAGGGACAAGATGTTGCATAGGACTACCTAGAAGGAATAACAGAAGTCATAAAAGCAGATGTGAACACACATTCAATAACAGAAGTCGTCGCCCTTACATTTGAATGAGTATATAATCATAATTAACTTTCAAAATGTGTATTTTTTTTTTATCGATAAAAATAAATAAATATATAAATACAATAACAAGTGTATGCATCATAATTTTTGGACCTTTAAAGTATAAATGTTCAGTCCGAGTCCGAGTCCGAGATATCTTTTCTTTCATACCCTAATGGCATATTACAAACAATGTTCAACCTCATGGATGTTGTGAAAACAATTCACTAATTTCTACAGCCTTGTATTTCCCCGTTTGATTTCACTAACCTGTAACCCTATGACGACTACAATAAAAATATATACCCAAAATACCCCTGAGGAGTCCCAATTTGGGCATAAGTGTACAATCCATTTCTTGTCCTTAAACCCCTATTGGGTATTTTATTTGTGAACATTTTTATTATTTTATCATATTTAATGAAAGTCATTATCTGCTTATTACAAAAGAAAGCATAGAGAAGTGTATGTGTAGGTAATTTAGGACGGATCCGAGTATGCTCCATCAGCAATTTGACGATAACTACATTTGTTGGCGGCTTTGGTGTAGTTGATTCCATCCCAATTGACTCGAGTACCTGGCATTTCACAAGATTTCACTGTCCCTTCAGTTCCATTTACATTAATTTTCTACAACAACCCACTTCACGATTGTAATTATATTTTCCACCGTAGCCACAACAAAATATAAGTGGATGCTCAAATCCTGTGGAGTCACTTATTTCAATATCACATAAGAAGAAGAACAACAACAACTACAATAATGGAGACTCGGCTCAGCATTCCTCCACCCTAAGTATTTGGTTTGGATATAAAGGGCCTATTTGGTAATTATAACCAAATTTTAGACTACAAAATATTGCAAATAGAAATTGGGAAGTATGTTTAATTTGATAAATTAAAGTTTGTAATCATGTTGGAGAAGTATTGTATTGTGTACAAAAGCTAGGATTAATGGTTGTTAAAAACAACTTCTAACTGTTAGATTTAGTTAAATAATGAGAATGTCATTCTATGTTTAAAAATAAAAGCATCATTGCACAGTGGCCAAGGCATCTCTGTAAAAAAAGGGATGTCTTGAGTTTAAACCTCCTTGTTGGCCATTCACAAAGATTTATCCCTACTTACCAAGTGTATGTAATCCGAACCCATCATCAAAAATGTGAAAAAGAAGCATCATTGGATACTTCTGGGCCTCTTAAGGCAAACACTGACCTCTAAACTAGTTTTTGAATTTCATTAATAAAAGTAACATTTAAAAAAAAATAATATACACAAACTAAAGAACATATAAATGAAATAAAATTTAATTGTGAGGATAGGATCATAAATTTGAGATGAACATTTTAATAGTCTTTGGATTCACTTCTTCATGAGAAGCGGGAAGCTCACAATATTAACTTCACATAGTGGGGCTTTCAGCTTCCAACATAGACAAGAATCGCGATCATAAGAGTGGCAGTTCTTAAGACTAACCACGAACAAGACAAGAAGTTGGCCACTTAGGGTGAATTTAATTGTTTTTGAATCATAATCATGTCAACCCATTTAACTCGATTATTGAATATTGGGTTGTGTCCAGGTTGGGGATATCAATCCGTTTAACTATTGTGTCGTATTCACTTGTGCACAACCTGATCCATATATGATCCATTTAAATCATGAAACATATAAGGTATATCAAATATCAACAATTATATATGGTTGTGAGTTAATTTATGTTTGGTGGACATGGATTTATGACTGTCTGACTTTAGTTATTCCATTTAAGATCAAAATTTTATAAACAGGTTATCAAGTTATAATCGTGTTGTGTTCATGGGTTATGTATATCAACCTAAATATGATACAACCCTACATGTTCATTAAACGGGTTGTGTTCGTGTTACCTATTTAATAAATGGATCAGGCTTGGGTCTAAGGTTTTGACATGATTATTAAAGGGTGGTATTTAGGTTAGGTAAATTTTCAAAATACTCTTCTCTCAACTCGATAAAACCCGAACCATTACCACCCTTAGCGATATAACATGTTAATAATCTGTTGTTTATATTTCGAAAGCACTTTCAAGAGTGAGAAACACGATCAAGTCATATTATCAAATGATACCAAAAGATTTGATAAAATGACTTACCATATTTATTGGCCTGGCTTATGAGAGTGTAAGTGGCCGAGTAAACATCAACATATGTAATTGCAGCCAAGGGGAGTTCCTTCCTGAGTTGACTCACTACATCCTTTAACCTCCGATTGAAATATTGAGCAACTTTGTCAAAAGCTTTCATCGAAGCATTAGTCAAAGTGCTCGGAAGGCAACCAATTGGGCCGGTATTGTGATTAGATTTTTAAATCAAACGCAAATGTATAAAACAGACTTATTTGTAATTTAAAATAGAGTCGTGATAATATGAAAACCCCCCCCCCCTCTAACAAATGCCCCCATCACAGAAGTGTAGATCATTTGCCTCGGGATACACAAGGAAAAGATTTATGATTATACGTATCCCAAGGCAATGATATATGATTTTGTGATGGTGGCGTGCGTCAGCAAATCATTACAGTTTGAAATGTTGGTTAAATGTTTTTATTTTTTTTAGATTAAATAGTAGAAAAGAGATATTTTTATAATTTTGAAAACAAAGCAACGGGCTGCAATTTTTTGGATTTTTGACTAAAATGACTTTTATTATATTCAATTTAAATATAAAATTGGGGGCATTTATAACCACTCAAATTTTGGTGTCAAACCATGATCTTCTCTCATTATAATGGTAAAGACACTAGTCATTGTGCAAATATAAATAAGTTTTTGTAATCTTAGAACTAATTAATGTGATTCTGGGGTGTATGTTGCGATTTTCTAGGTTTTCTATCAAAATTATCTTGATTATATTATTAAATTTAAATATAAAAGTGGGGGAATTTCACCACTCAAATTTTGTTGTCAACCACTTCTACTTTACCTTCTCTCATTATAATAATAAAGATGAACATTCCACCAGTCTCACAACTTAACTAAATTATTACCTTCATGATAAATCATTTTAAAAACGAACCAATCCAATCCAAAATGCTTGGTTTGATTTGGTTCTCGATTTGAACCGGTCCAATGTGCATCTTTACTAAAACCTTCCTATCAAATTATAGTTTTCTAGACTTTTATATGGGTCAATGGACATTGATTGAGGACTTGAAATAGTAATGGATTTAAAACGGTCATGCATTTGAGATTGGGCTTAGAAGTGATATAGAGATGGGTTTTGAATTGGTGTGGATTTGGGAATGGGCTTTGACTTGAAAATTGGATTTGATTTGATCAAGGAATTGGGATTAAGCTTGAATTGAGACTTAGGTTAGAAATTGGTTAGGGTAGAGATTGGGGTTTAATTTTAGGTAGAGGTTAGGAATTGGACATTGGGGATTTTGGGACTTGGATTGGGTTTGATTGATTTGAATATTGGATCAAACTTAGGTTATTGTTTGAGCATGGGTTGGATTTGGAGGTGGTTTAGGAGTGATAATGCACTTAGAGAGTGAATGGGTTTCAACTTGGGTATAGAATGGGTTTAGAAAGGTTTAAGACATGTAATGGGTCTAGAATGTGAATGGGCTTAGAAAAAGGGTAGGTATAAGGTATGAATGCATGGGAAATTGGAAAAAAAGATTTATTGTGGGTTCATAGGTTGGTTAAAGGCTTTAGAGCTTTTATTTTGAGCAAACGCGTAAATTTTTTTTTTTTTTTTGAACAATTGAGTGTTTAGGTCTTTGGTCGGTAACTGGGCATGAAATGCAATTTTGTGGCCCTTTCTCAAAATGGGTTCATGCAAAATAGGATGTTTATAAGGTATAAAGATCGAGACAAATGAATGAATTCCACACTTATTATCTTATTTTTTCCTGTCCTTCAACTTTATGATCTTTCCTCTTCTCACTCATTTTCAATAATATCCCTCTAACTTCATTATTTTTTCTTTTTTACTCCTTTAACCCCAAAAAAGATGTCAATGTCGTAGGCATGGGAAAATTATATTATGTATAATAAAAAAATGGTAGGTCCTATTCTTTTTATACCCCACAAAACTGTAATTGTTACAGTCTTGTGGGGTATACAAATTGAAACAAAAGGAGTGAGGTCCACACAACTCCTCTTTTTCAATACTAACTCTTTAACTTTACTTATATCCTCTTCTCCCCTCTCATTTTTAATAATTCCTATTGATACCCTATTTTTTTTAGATCAAGTGTAAGAGATGAAAAAATGGTATAAAAGAAGGATTTGGTCCAAGGAAGCAACCATAAGACTCATGGACTTATCACAAAACAAGACCAAAGCCCACGGGCCTTGCAAGGAAGCCTAAATCCAACTCTTAAGACCAATCCAGTCACTAACCCATTCTAAAGCGTATCTTTATTTACATGCCTAACTCAAACCCAAATCCAATCTGAAGTCCAGATTCCTACAAAATATCACATACCTTCACCTCAAAGAAATAAATCTCCATCACCCCATGTCCCCACATTCTTCACAAAAGCATCAATATTCTTCTTAATTTCAAAATTCCATTACTTCATATTTTCCATGCTTATCTTTCATCCATTAAAATAATCCAAGCATGCTTTTCAACTCACACCCTCACGTCCCCCTTCTACATGTCACTCACTCATTCACCCTTACAAAAAATCCTAGAAAAATTTAATCTCTAACCTTATACAATTAGAAAATTTAAAAAGAAAATAAAGTAAAATCCATATCATTTCTATTTATTTTTAGGGTTGAACTTTTTTAGTACCACCGAAACATCATTCTCAAAAGCCAAACCCCTAAGGAAAAAAGATTGATTAGGTTTCTTTAATCTTTCTAGGAAGGATTATATAATTGGCTTTGATGACTGAACTTGGGATTGGAGGCATGATTATTGAAAATTGTTTTGCAGCCTTGACTATTTGTGAGGAAGAGAGAGAGAGAGAGAACTCTCCATGCTCTAAAAAATCCGTTAAGAGGAATGAAAACTAAATTTTTTAAGAAGACCAAAAAACAAATTAAAATAACATGGGCTAAGTTATATAAATTTCCTAATAAGTGGGGTGGTATCACATTATATCATCATCAAATCTCATATTAAACTATAATAACAAATCACTAAATCCCATATTGATATTCTTCATCCATCAAAAGAGCATTCATGAAGCATTCTTCTTATTCTTGAAACCTCAATGGGTATTTTATTTGATATTTTTATTATCGGCATTACAGGAAAGTCATTATGTAGTAATTATAAAATATAGAAAGCATAGAGAGGTGGAAGCATGCATGAGTAATTTAGTATGGCATATGAACATTGCGGCATGCCATTTTCAATGGATAAGGCGAATCTAAATACTGGCCAATAGCCATTTGACGATAAATCCATTTGTTAGCGGCTTCAGTGTAATGGATTCCATCCCAATTGATTCGAGCCCATCGTCTTTTGCAAGATCCCACCGTCACTTCAGTGTCGTTGACACTAATAGAAAATCCACATCTAGCGTTAGGGTCATAGTTATATTTGCCACCACCGTAACCACAACATGCTTCAAGCGGCTTCTCAAATCCTACGTAACCAATTCTTTCATTATTACATAATAATAATAATAAGTAGAGCAACTCAACTTGCACTTACTCCAACCTAACTTGAATTATCTAATTTTTGGGATAAATCCCTCCCAAGGTGAGGTGAGAGGTGAGGTGAGGTGAGGTAAGGTAAGGTGAGATTCGAACTCAAGATCTCCATTTTTCTTGAAAAAGTTTTGATAAAAAAGACTTACCATACTTTGTGGCGTGGGATATGAGATCGTACTTGACTTTGTAAACATCCACATATATAATTGTTGCCAAGTAGAGTTCCCTTCTCAGTCGAATCACTGCATCCTTTAACCTCTCATTGAAGTATCGAGCAACTCCGTTGTAACGATTCACACACCCAACGCTGTCCATCTCATCTGTTGTTACTCCAGAACTAACCAAAAAGTCCGGAAGGCAACCGATTGGTCCGGTGTTATGAATCCAGAATGCTCTGCCTCCTTGCTTATACACAGACTGCATTATCTCATACACATTCCAGGACCAACTGTCAATGTATCAGTCTGGATTGGTTTGAGGTTGATTTGATACCGATCCAATAAGGATCTGATCCGATAATTATCAGAACTGAAATCCTCGATCATTTGGATCCAGAATTATCGGGTCAGTTTGGATTGGGTTTCAATTCTGAACCGATCCATTGACAACCATACTTAATCATCTAGATCGAGTCCTTACTAATTACTATACATTAGGCAAATTTATGAGATAGCCCTATGCTTTATATTTGATGACACCCCCTCTAGGGACTTTTCTTGCCCTCATTCGCTTTGGTGAATATTTGATATAATCCTATGGTTTCGAACAAGTCCCTTTGTTCTAGTTGCTCTCCCCCTTGATGTGTGATTTGGAGAACCATATTAAAGTTCATGGATCGGAGCAAGGATTTCTTGAAAATTAATTGGGTTATTCAAAACAAGTTTTGAAGTCAATCCATGTCTTGTGCGCATAATTCAATATCAAAACCGATAAATAACAATGGAATGAACCCTTGAAATAAACAACCTAATGACTTGTTTCTATAGAGAATTTCTGATATGGATTCCTTTGATAGAAAATCCAAAAGAAATACTTGCGAAAACTCATAAAATCTAAATAAATAATCAAAAACACAATACAGGAGCTCCTTCCCTTGAGAACTCCAATTTTCAAATTTTCATTTCTTTAGAGAAGATGTTAGAAGTAAAATTTAAGATTAAATGCTAGAATGAAAAAAAAAAAGATGGTTTAATGATGATTGAAATCAGGATTTATTATCAAAATCAATCGCTTATGCACGATACGACTTTTTTACTGGCTCGACAACGAGAAACGGGTTTAGGTGCCAAAAAAGAGCGCCATTCGGTAGGGATGGCAATGGTGCGGGTTTAGCTAAACCCTTCCCCGACACCGATTATAATTATTTGCAATGAACCTGCCCCAACCCCGACTTGGGTTTGATTTTTTTGACCCATCCCCACCCCACGCTCGTGCCCCCTTTTTAATGTTAATAAGTAAAAGAAGTATGGGTGGAAATTTGAACCTAGGATGTGGGAACATGATTTCAAAACTCGGTTTGACATCTCGTCTCGTCTATGGACAAGACAAAGTTGTCTCAGACGAATTATCTCAATCAAAGATTAATAATCTTTTTTTCCACCTCTTGCCAAAAATCCTTGGTTTTTTCGCCAAAATCAGTCATATCCAACCTCTTTAGGTAAATATTTAAGTCATCATCTTCGACTTTGAAACCTCAAGCAACATATGATTTTTATATATGAAAGGATGGACCTTTTAATTGAACATTTTAGGGTTTTTTGAAATATGGGTTAGTAATAGTTTCAATAAGAAAAAAAAAATACTGAAATAGTTGGAAGTTGTAGTGTTCGTCTTCTTCCTCCAAACCTTCTTCTTTGATTTCCTATTTCTCTCCAACTATAGGTATAGAGATCAAAAGCATAAAACCCCCTTTTTTATTCTTGAAGATGTAGAATTTCATTTATAAGTTTACACTACTTAAAAAAATATCATGGATTCGGAAGAGCTTGTAGATGTCTGGTTTTTGTAAATTTTTATAGGGTTTGAAAACAATGGCATTAGGTTTTGGTAAGGTTTGAGACGAAGGCAAAGGGTTTCCAATTTTTTTGTTTTTTGTTTTTTTATGTGATAATCTCGTGTATCTCGTTTGTGTCATCCGAGATTTATGATATCACAGACGAAATTTCCGCGCTTTTGAATCTTTTATCACAATTGAGTCTTTTGAATCTTTTATCACAATTGATATTTGCCTCTTTCATAAATGAGATTGAGATGACTCGCCCGAATCATCCCAACCTCAGACAATATATAAAATCATGTGTGAGAACATCTTGTCACACATCTAATTACCACTTAGCTAAATGATACTTCTCTATAGTAACTGTAATATATATATATATATATATATATATATATATATATATATATATATATATATATATATATAAAATTAGGATGGGATAATGTATATTAAAACCGTCCCTACCCCGAAATCGTTTAAAATTATGAAAAACCCGATCCTATATGGGTAGGTCGGAATGGGACAAAATTGCCATCCCTACATTCGGGGTTCCAATATACCGAAGGGTAAGCCAACTAATTGCGAGATTTATCCTTCCAGGTCCTTCGACCCTCCTTTCGATTAAAGCACCTCTCCTAAAAGATGTTCTAATGCTTATTGAAATTGGGATTTGTAAGGAAAAATATACTTTATTTAGGTTTTATATGGGTTCGTGGTATCTATAGGAATCCGTATAGTAGCAAAATAAAATAAAATTAAAAGCCAAACCCCTAAGAAAAAAAGATTGATTAGGTTTCTTTAATCTTTATGGGAAGGATTATACAATTGGCTTTGATGACTGAAATTGGGATTCAAGGCGTGATTTTTAAAAATTATTTTGCAGCCTTGACTACTTGTGAGGAAGAGAGAGAGAGAACTCTCTATGCTCCAAAAACCCAAATTAAAGTAACATGGGTTAAGTTACGTAAATTTCCTAGTAAGTGGGGTGGTATCATATTATATCATCATCAAATCTCATATTAAACTATAACAACAAATCACCAAACCCCATATTGATATTATCCATCCATCACAACAATATTCATGAAGCATTCTTCTTAATTATCCTTGAAACCCTAATGGATATTTTTATTATCGGCATTACGGCATGCCATTTTCAATGTATAGGGTGGATCTGAATACTGGCCACTAGCTATTTGACTATAAATCCATTTGTTAGCAGCTTCGGTGTAGTGGATTCCATCCCAATTGACTCGAATCGCTGGCATTTTGCAAGATCCCACCGTCACTGAAGTGCCGTTGACAATAATATGAGATCCACAACTAGCGTGAGGGTCATAGTTATATTTGCCACCACCATAACCACAACATGCTTCAAGCGGCTTCTCAAATCCTACATAACCAATTCTTTGGTTATTACATAATAATAATAATAATAATAAGAAGAAGAAGAAGTAGAGCAATCAACTTTGCATTTACTCCAACCTAACTAGAATTATATAATTTTTGGGATAAATCCCCCCCAAGGTAAGGTGAGATTCGAACTCAAAATCTCCACTTTCTTGAAAAAACTTTGATAAAAAAGACTTACCATACTCTGTGGCGTGGGATATGAGATCGTACTTGACTTTGTAAACATCCACATATATAATTGTTGCTAAGTAGAGTTCCCTTCTCAATCGAATCACTACATCATGCAACCTCTCATTGAAGTATCTAGCAACTCCGTTGTAACGATTCGCACACCCAACACTGTCCATCTCATCCGTTGTTACTCCAAAATGGGCCAAAATGTACGGAAGGCAACCGATTGGTCCGGTGTTATGAATCCAGAATGCTCTGCCTCCTTGCTTATACACAGACTGCATTATCTCATATACATTCCAAGGACGTCAGGAGTGTCAACTAGGTCCAACTGTCAATGGATCAGGTTTGGATTGGTTTGAGGTCGATTTGGTACCGATCCAATAAGGATCTAATCCGATAATTATCAGATCGGTTTGTTTTTATCGCATCTCAATATTAAGATCCAGATCCGGATTGAGCCAAAACCAATTATATATATATGGGAAATGTTCAGCACCCTACTAGTTAACCTATGCTTTGCCATACGTGTTTTGTCCTACATGGGTTAGAAGTTTTGGAATGGGCTGATTTTTAGTGAGGATGACCTCTACGGTTAGGAGATCCGTCTCACTTTAATCAGCCCATTCCGAAATTTCTAACCCTATGTTTACAAGTTAAAAAATCATGGACCGTCCATTTTTTATAAACCATTTTTTATGGGGTTAGAAGGTTTGGAATGGGCTGATTTTTGGTGAGGATGATCTCTTCCCCACAGAGATCATCCTCACCAAAAATCAGCCCATTCCAAAATTTCTAACCCATGTAGGAAAAAACACGTTTGGCAAAGCGTTGGGTAAATAGTAGGGTGCCGAACGGGACTATATATATATATATCGGTGCCTCACTATTTAACAGATGGAATAACAAACGTATTAAAATCATTGGATTAGACGTGATCCAACAGCTAAGATTGAATCTAGACGCGTTATATATATATATATATCGTAAAAAATATATAATAAAATTTGTATACTTTTGAACATATTATTGGATCGGGACATGATTGATCCAGATCCGATCCAATAAGATATCAGATCGGATTTTGGGTGTCATCCGATCCATTGACAGTACTACTATGTGGCTGGCTATATTTAAATTCCTAATAATTTATTACCCTAATGGCTGTGCGGAAATTGCTGACTATGTCAGGGACCAGAGCCATGACCTCCCTTATAGACTGGTTACGGAAGAATGCTGTCCCTAGATCATTCTGACCAATATCAAACGTATATAAACTTCGACTGAATGTCCCCTCCTCGGGTAACAAATTTGTGTAGATCTCTCCTACAAAAAAAGACCAACAAGAACCGTTGGATCTTAGTAATATTTCTGGTATGCAAATATCAATCTGAAGTAACGGTTACACAGTATCACATTATTTTTACCTTGATTTCGTTTCCTCTGTGATCGAGACTTGAATTGGATAAACTGCGTTGTTTGAACATCTAAGGAGAAAGGACTGGACACACCCAATGGAAAAGTGTTTTTTGTTGGTTCAATAGTTGATGCTCCAGTGGCAAAATTTGCACCATTGGTGAAGTTCGAACCCACGGAATCAAGATAAGCACTTAGATAATCGAATCCGAAGCCCTCCTCCGCTGAAAATCACACATATTATTAGATCCTACGTAATTGTCCTTCTTGTCTCGTCCATGAATTAGATCGAGTCTTCTCATTCAATAATGTGATAAATGAACTGTGGATTTGAATCTTGTCCGATATGTTTGACGATACCAATTACCAAGGCGTATTGGATAAGTGGTCTCAGTCTCGGACGAGATTTAAAACTATGGTACAGACAGCATGGTTTTAAGGAAGGACTTTTAAGCATAAAAATTCCAATGATTTGATGTAGTGATAGCAAATCGCCATTGCTTTTTTAGAAAGTTTCTATCACCACACCAACTTTTACTAATCCAACTCCAAGATACATGCTAATTCTATGGTGATTTAAATACGATTAATATTTATTCCCTCCCAACCATTTTCATGATATCCTTAAAATATGATTAAATGGTAAAAATATGTTATAAAATTAGATTGTCTATTTAAATACTTTTGTAATACATGTGAGTTTGCACATATCACCTACTATATTAATTATCTATTTAAGAGAATTAAGAAAAGAAAAAAACAAGTATAAAAGAAGACATAAATATATACCGACAAAATCGATAATAAGGCGTCCATCACTAGCTCTTCCCATAGGCATGCCGAAAAAGGTTTCCCCATAGGGCCATGGCATGGGAAAAAATGTAGCAGATAAGCCACCCGTATCAGAATTCGAGTCACCAAAGTTGAAGATTGCAGCACAATAATGACTCGGAAGCTGCAAGTTATTGTGACTAAAGATGGAGGATATCATAGATGGAAAAACAAAAACAATAATAAGTTTAAGAAAGTTGCGAAAATCCATGATTGACAAATAAGAAGAAGAAATTTGTTGAGAAAAAAAAAGTATGAGGGTGAGGATTTATATAGGGAGAGTTTGAGGTAGACTTGTTTGTTTTTAGGGCCATTTACCAGAACAATGCAATGGAATGAGACAAGGGGTAGTTGCCCTCTCTCACTTTTTTTTTTTTTTTTTTTTAATTTAGACACCCTATACATTTGGTAAATACATGAGACACCCTTATGTTTTGAATTTGATGACACCCGGCCCTGTGATGACCTTGTTTCCCCCCTAGCTTTGGTGAATATTCGGGATACCCCTACATATTTTCAATTTTGCCTCTTGCTCCTCCCCCTTTCAATGAGTGACTTAGAGAGCCCTTTATATATTAGTGAACATTTCAGATACCCATTATGTCTACAACCTGATGACATGCCCCCTTCGTGACCTTGTTCTTCTTTTGTTCATCGATTACGAAAAGATAACCTAAATATCTTTAATTTCAGCTTGTAACAAAAAGCCCTTAGTTTTTCTTTCTAATTAATACCAGTCATCTTCAAACTATTCAATCTTGCCAAAATATTAATTTTGATATATTTGAACTCATCTTCAATCCATCATTTTAACCTTACATTAATCCCGTATTGAAAATCCCCCGATCTTCTATTTCAATAATCGTATATTGTTTTTAGGTTTGAAGGTTAAGTAGATTAATCTTAAGATTGAAGACGAGAATTAAAAAATTTTATCCAAGAACTTTAAGATGATAGGTTTTGGAAAGAGAAATAAAAAAGTTATTGATTTCAAGTTGAAGACAAGGGCGTTATGATCATTTTCATTAGTCTGATGGAGGAGACTAAGATTAAGGAGTCATGTAGGCGTTTTGGTGAATATTTGAAATACCCTATATTACCCCTTAACTTAGGTCTTCTCTTAGACTTCTTTAATATATTAATTAAAATTAATCTAATAAATACTTCTTCTTCAACCTGCAACCTATAAACCTTAATTTCTCTTTCCAAAATCACCCTTCAACTTATTGAGTAATATATTTTTTACCCTACTCTTCAACCTTAAGAATTATCTATAATAATTTTTCAGAAAGAAAAAACAAATTACTGCCCCCTTCAAACTTAAGATTATTATTTTAATTTTTTTTTCTAGGCAAGTAAAGGATGGTTAACGGTCAGTGGAGGAGAAGGTGGGGTCAATGAGATTTGAACCCAAGTCATTGGATCAATACTCTTTAAGAACAAGATAGGATTTTTAAAGTATAAGATGATGAGAATTGGGATAGAAAATCCCCTTAATCTATACTAGTATTTGGTGTGTGCAAATGTGCATCTATAACAATAATTCACTATAGGAAAAATTAGCTACTACAACAACTTTTAGTGATGGTCAAAGTTTGACCGTTCCTATAAAGTGTTTATTTTGCCTGTCTGAAACTCTCGTTGAAAGTTTGTCCGAGTTTGAACTCATTCACGTTTTGGTCAATTTGAGATACCCATATGTTTCCAAATTGGTGACAGTCCCTTGACCACAATCTCCTATTATCAACTAATTAAAAATGATTTAATAATCTTTTGTCTTTATTCCCAAATTAGTCTATGTAACCCCCCTTACAGTGGTGGTGATGTGATGATTAATTTGGCAGTGGTGGTGAGAATAATGAGGATATTGATGTCATGTTTCTATTAGTTCATAAGAGAAGACCAAGGTCAAGGTTAAGCATTCATCAGTTCGTTATTTAAAAAAAAAAAAAGGTGGCATCTCAAATCTCACCAACAAGGAGAGTTCCTTCAAAATTCTGAAGCAGGCTTGTCGTTTCGAAGGTCATTTAGGTAACTATCCATTACTTGATAAGGCAAGAAAGAGGTCAAGGGGGCATCTCAACAATTTGAAAACATCGAGATATCTCGAATGTTCACTAAAACGTGAAAGGACCACGTTAAATGTTTCTCTTTCACGTTAATAATGGTTCTTGTCTTTTTAGATTTATTGTTTTTAGTTTCATTTGCAATGTTTTTCAATGTATGGTTGTAAATTTAGGCATGATTTTTTTATGGATCTTATCTTTTTAGCTGTTAGTACTGTATTTTGTTTGATTTGCACATTTTTTCATGTATGGTTGTAAATGTAAGTATTTTTGGCTCTACTTGTTTGCACCACAAAACACACACTACAACAGGGGCGCTTTACAACAGCGGATAATTTTATCCGCCACTATAGATACACTTTTTTGCAGCGGATAATTTTATCTGCCGCTATAGGGACATCGTGCATACCAAAAAGTTCACCCTATCCTTATTCATGCCATATAGTAGCGGAAAAATATATCCGCCACTACAAAATCATTGTTTTTATATAAAAATATTGGTTTAGTGAATTGTTGTTATCAAATTTTTTTTTTTTTGAATTGAATATAGTAGCGGATTAGTATATCCGCCACTAAAAGAACCAATTTTTTTAATAATTTTTTTTTTAATTGACTAAAGCAACGGATTAATAAAATCCGCCACTAAAAAAAATCAAAATTTTTCAATTTTTTGAAATTGAATATAACAGCGGATTAATGTATCCGCCACTAAAAGAAATCAAAATTTTTTTTTGGTTTATTGAGTTCTATTTAGCTATTTTTTTAAAATTCAATATAGCAACGGATTATTATATCCGCCACTAAAAATATCAAAATTTCTTTATTAAAATTATAGTAGCGGATTATTGTATCCGCCACTAAAAATATCAAATTTTTTTATATTGTTTTTAAAATTAGATATAGCAGCAGAATGTTGTATCCGCCACTATAAAAAATTAATTTTTTAAAATAAAAGCATCGTTTTAGTGATGAGTTCTTTTTAGCATTTGTTTTTAAAATTATAATATAACAGCGGATTATTGTAACCGCCACTATAAAAAATAAAATTTTTAAATAAAAAATTGGATATAGCAGCGGATTATTATAACCGCCACTATAAAAAATCAATTTTTTTAAATAAAAACTACGATTTAATAATTAGTTATGTTTATCAATTTTTTTTTTAAATTGTAATACAGCAGCGGATTTTATTTTCGCAGCTGTAGAGCAAATTAGGGGTCTTAACAAATGCTGCACAAAATCAATCAATTGGCGAAAATATTCACGGGAAGTTTAGAGAGCTCAAAATTCCATCACTTCCTCTATTATTATCTCCTCTTCTTCTCATTTTCTCTCTCTCTCTCTCTGAAATTAGAAGCTCAAAACTCCCACTTTCTCTGTCATTTTCTCTTCTCTTCTTCTCATTCTCTTTATCTCTTTGAAATCCCTAAAAACTTGGGAGTTTTAACGATTCGTTCTTTATCAGTTTGAGTCCCGATTAGAGTTTCTATTGACCCTTTCGTTTAGAGGCTTGGTTCAGCCCCTGATTTCCAACCTGCTTCATGGTTGCTGTGGAAGTTTCCTTGATAAGGATCATCCCCTTCGTCAGGTATTTTGATTACATTTACTTGTGAGGTTCAAAATAAATAGAAAGGATGCAAAGAATAAGATGAGATTAACCACATTTTCACTGATTTGTTAATTTCTAATACTATCTGTTAACCACATACTTCGTGAAACATAACTGGTCTTATTGCCATTACATAAACTTTACTTTTAAATTTGTCACATAAATTTGATGTTTAGGAAATCTTACCTACAAAGCAAGGTCAACTTAGAGCATATCAATTTAGGTATTTTTTTTTTCATGGAGAAAGTTGTGTTGATCAGCTGGGGTAAGTCGTTAAGGTTTACTAGCAATTGGCATAGTTCATTTTATTTCTGCTCTTAGTTCACATTCTGCCGTCTCTTAATTGAGATTTTTCTAACATTATATCAAATTTTGGGGACTCCAACCAGAGAAGATATTAAATGCATGAATCCAAATAACACAAAGTTCAAATTTCCTCAAATCAAAGGTCACCCATGGCACAAGGTCCGGGCTACATCTGTCGGAGGGTTTATTTTCATTTGATCTATCTTGATATTGACTGCAATCATCTCATAAACCGTCGAAGAGAATATTAACCTTCAAGTTTTGATAGAGTGTTGTTGTCATGTTTATCTTCTGATAAAAATGTTAAGACTTTATCCTTCTGCGTGTGTAGACACCTCAATTTGAACGGGCCACTACTCGAAAGGGTCCAAAAATATCGATTTTCCAAATAAATTGGCCAACGGGCCTTAAGGGCCCAAGTCATTGAAAAGTGACATTTTGACCAAACCGAGGCCCCTAAGACCTCTCAATGGTTTAGGAGGCCCACCAAAAGGACTCGGCCTACCTTACGCTTTCCCAATATTCACCGCTCCGCTTCCAAAATAAAAAATTTCAAATTTTCGATAAAGTTTACCAACGGGCCTAAAAAGCCCGATTTTCCAACACGTGGCATCTCTATCAAACCAATGATTTCAAAAATTTTAAAAAAATAAATAAAATTAAAAAATGAGACTTGGGACGCCTACCACCTCCTATACCTTCCACCGCTCCATCTCCGAATCCAAAAAAAATCTAAACCCACCTAAGGCCCATAAACCCTCAATTCTTCAAAATCTATCTTCCTCATCTTAACCCTAACCTAAACCTAATCTCACACCACCTAAAATCTAAAACCAATCTACACCTTCAAAATCTATTCCAAAATAACCCTCAATCAATCCTAAAACCCAAAACCATTTCTAAAACCCAAACCCAACACTACAAAGCCCACAAATCATTAACCATATCCAATTCATTATCCAACCTACAACCCTAACCCATAAACCACTACCCACATCAACCAATCACTATTTTTATCATCAAAAGGTGACACATGTCATCACCCCATCTCACCTCCCTCATCCAACTACCCACCCCCATTAATTTTCTTTAAACCTCATCTACCCATCGCCTTTTCTCTCAAATCAACACATCTACCTACACCCCTAACCTATACCTCCCCTAATCTACCCTCATCATTCCCTACAAAACCCACATCTACAACCTAAACTTACACCCATCATCTCAAGTCAAACACTAAACCTCTCCCATCAACCTATCTCAACCCTTCATTCTCACCCACCCTCCCAAAATATCATCAACCACATCTTTAAATCCTTCATTCTCTTAAACCAAATACCATTTAATCACAACCACCATCTTAAACTCACCTCACCAAACACTCTACCCAAATGGGTTGGGTAGGATCCAAACCATTTGGGTCAAAACTCACCTATTTAACCCCCCTTTCCTAAATACCCCCCAATTTCTTCTAAATTACACCCACTTCTCTCTCAAACTCATAATCATTCTATCATCTTTCTTCACTTCACCCCATTATATCCCTAAAATAACTCCTCAACATCTATACATACCATCATCCTCTTCCCAAAAATGGCCCCAACTTTCACCACAAAAATTATCCCCCCAACTCTCACTACTAACCACTATTACTAATTCTCTCTCACTAATCATCCTCAAGTCTCACAAAAAAAAGAAATCATATACTACACTCATCTCTCTCATCTTCTCTTCTCTATTCCTTCAATCATACAAAAGTTGTATTTTCTTAAAATACTAAGGACTCAAGAAGACTCAAAAAAGAAAGAAGATACAAGGTGGGTGCAACAAAAATAACCCCCTTCTTTTCTACACCCTCTCATCCTCCTTCTTCTATCACCCATTTCCCCTTCATTTTATTTTTTAGGATGAATGGACCCCAAGGCTAAAGGTCTATAAGGGTCATTTCAATCAATGGAATGACCCTATGATCAAGCCGAAAATGAATCTCTACTAAGGGTACACATTATCAACATGTGGCACATCATTTTTATTATTGTATTTTTTATTAAAATGACCGAGTTGAGTTGAGGTTACCACTATTTAGTGGGAAGAAAAGGGTGTTTAACACCTTCCCTTTTCTCCAACCGAGCCATTTACCACGAATCTCAAGGTTCAATTAGTTCCTATCCATCGAGAGTCACTAAACGCCAAAAATGTCACTTTTCAAAAAATGCACATCGGATGACCATTCACCCACTTATAATATGAATGGTGGCGACTCCAAACCATTGTAGATGTTGTCGTCGTAATGACGAAATCACGTATCTACAGCGTGTATATGATCATGTATGTGTATGTGCACACATGTGAACATGTCTCTAGGTGATAGCGTGAGTGTTGGTGTCTCTTGTGGGTATGTGCATGCGTGTAAAAGTTAAAAAGGAAGGTTTGTGATAAGGACCTGATCTGGTAAGGATATCAATTTGGTTTTGGATCGGCAGGGAACCATTTATAATTTGGTTGGCGTGCTTGGTTTCGCATTAGTTGCTCAATTGAGATTATCTTCTTATTTATACGAACCCCCTTTTATTAAGATGTAAGTGCTTTAGAACCTTTCAGAGTTCCAATTTTCTTGTGTAAGTCCAGTGAAGAACCATGAACCCCTTCCCCCACCTCAATCCGTTCTCTTTATGTGCAATTCTGTAATCTTGGAATTTATATTATTTTGGCTGTAATAGTGATCATAGATAGATATGACTAATATGGGTCGTAGGCAAATATCAATTTGAACTACCAGTTACACAATATCATTTTATTTTAATTAATACCTTGATTGTTGTTGATGACGAACTGTGATTTAGACTTGAACTGAGTAAACTGTATCAATTGGACATCGAAGGAAAAAGGACTGGACTCACCCAAAGGTAAAGTGTTGCGTTTTGGTACGATGGTTAATGATGCCGTGGCAAAATTTGCACCGTTGGTGAAGTTTGATCCCACCGAATCAAGATAAGCACTTAAATAACGCAATCCAAAGCCCTCCGCTGAAATATCACACATATTAATTATTTGATCCAACGGTTATAATTGTCCCATTTCAAGAAAAGTCAAATTGATGGAGGAAATCAAATGATCAAATTGGATAACAAACTTGATAAAGTAAGGTTTTTTTAAATAGAAGTACAACAGTTAGATCTGTCGTGAAAGACGTCCTGTCAACACCTATCTGTTACCTACCTGAAAAATGTGTCTAAAAGCCAAAAGAACCCAAAAATTAGTTGAATCAAACCCGGCTTAGTTCAGTTTGATTACGATTTCTACGACCTATAACCAACTCGAACCCATAAAATACCTGACACTCGTATTCAATACCCATTACCCATTATCTGTTACCCGTACCCGATACTTGTAAAATATTTACAAATGTCTTATATAAATTATATATTCTATTTTTTATAAATTGATGTAGTAAGATTCATATATTTATAAGTTTGAACTTTAAAGTTAAACTTACCTACATGAATAAATTAAATTTTAAATTTTATTCTATGATTGAACCCATACTTGACTTGAACCTGTACCTGTAAAATACCCGAAAAATTAGGTTTGGCTAGGGTACGGTATGAGTACACCCTTTTAATCTTTACCCATATCCAATCCGTATAAAAAATTAATGGGTCGGTTTAGGTTTCATGTATACTCGACCCATTCCAAACAAATTAGGTTGGGTTTGGTTGTAAGTTCCTGAATATACAACGTTATGTAGGTCTATCAAACCTTCATCTATCGCATTTGATTAAAATATGTTTAAAATTTGAAGAAAATAATTAAAAAATATTTCACTAAACCATTTCGATCAAAGATTCCTGGTTCTGATTTCTAAATGTTTGACATCAACATGAAACAAAGTTTCGTGACTGTCATCTATTAATTCACCTGATAGTAAGTTTTGAATAATTTTATACCAATTTGAATGGTTTGACTAGTCCATTGAGATGACTTGTAAAAATTAATAATCCATCATTATCGATGGGGGCCAATCTTATGTTAGTCAATTATGTATAAATTTTCTAGGGAGCGTGGGAAACAAATGGTTCAATTAGGTTTATTTTCAAGATTCAGCCATAAACTCGATTTGGCTGATATTTTCAAAATACAAGACAAGTCAATGGGAATGACGGTTCTCATTCACCACCTAATCAGGTTGCCACTAAAATCAGAGTGACTCAACTAGTTCTTGGAGGAGTTTTAAAATCATAAGTTGAATCACATACTTTTTTCTTAGGGTCGGGATTAGTAGACTCAAGAAAAGGTCAACTCATATGTTCACATACAATGTGGACCATGTATACAAGAAATCTAAGTTGAGATGCATCTTAGAGATCCGTAACATATTCTTGGGATGCATTTTGTTATCCGTAACAAAAAAAAAATGAATGTTTGTCATAAGTTGCACACGTTTTGAAAAATATTTCATTTATGGATGTATTGAAGTGGCGTTAGGAAGAGTTGGTGTGACAATATACTCTTTCTTTTTTAATACTTGTATATATTTACTAAAATAACTCATATTTTTAGATAAAAT
Source organism: Akebia trifoliata (assembly GCF_017979445.1). Lineage (NCBI taxonomy): Eukaryota > Viridiplantae > Streptophyta > Magnoliopsida > Ranunculales > Lardizabalaceae > Akebia > Akebia trifoliata. Next base: position 32,411,033 of record NC_141377.1, on the reverse strand, counting down.
ACCTCCACTTACAGTTTATTTTGTAAATCCTTACGAAAATATTCTTGGAAATTAATATTTCCTCCCTCCCAACCATTTTCATGATATCCTTATAATATATTAAATGGTAAAAATATGTTATAGAATTAGATTATCTATTTAAATCATGTATAAATCCTAACTTTTGTAATATATGTGAGTTTGCACATATCACCTACTATATTATATATTTAAGAGAACTAAGAAAAGAAAAAAAAAAGTGTAAAAGAAGATAAATAAATATATATTGATACAATCGATAATAAGGTGTCCATCGCTATTTCTTCCCATAGGCATGCCGAAAAAGGTTTCCCCATAGGGCCATGGCATGGGAAAAAATGCAGCAGACAAGCCACCCATATCAGAATTTGAGTCACCAAAGTTGAAGATTGCAGAACAATAATGATTCGAAAGATACAAGTTATTGAGATTAAAGATGGAGGATATCATAGATGGAAAAACAAAAACAATAATAAATTTATGAAAGTTGCGAAAATCCATGATTGACAAATAAGAAGAAGAAATTTATTGAGAAAAAGAAGTACAAGGGTGAGGATTTATATCAGGAGAGTTCACGTTTTGGTCAATTTGAGATACCCATATGTTTCCAAATTGGTGACAGTCCCTTGACCTCAATCTTCTGTTGTCAACTAATTAAAAATGATCTAATAATCTTTTATCTTTCTTCCCAAATTAGTCTATGTAACCCCCCTTACAGTGATGGTGATGTGATGATTAATTTGGTGGTGGTGGTGAGAATAATGAGGATATTGATGTCATGTTTCTATTAGTTTCTAAGAGAAGACCAAGGTCAAGGTTAAGCATATCATCAGTTCATTATTTAAAAAAAAAAAAAAAAAAAAAGGTGGCATCTCAAATCTCACCAACAAGGAGAGTTCCTTCAAAATTCTGAAGCAAGCTTGTTGTTTCGAAGGTCATTTAGGTAACTATCCATTACTTGATAAGGCAAGAAAGAGGTCAAGGGGGCATCTCAACAATTTGAAAACATTGGGATATCTCGAATGTTCACTAAAACGTGAAAGGACCACGTTAAATGTTTCTCTTTCACGTTAATAATGGTTCTTGTCTTTTTAGATTTATTGTTTTTAGTTTCATTTGCAATGTTTTTCAATGTATGGTTGTAAATTTAGGCATGATTTTTTTTATGGATCTTATCTTTTTAGCAGTTAGTACTGTATTTTGTTTGATTTGCACATTTTTTCATGTATGGTTGTAAATGTAAGTATTTTTGGCTCTACTTGTTTACACCACAAAACACACACTACAACAGGGGCGCTTTACAACAGCGGATAATTTTATCCGTCACTATAGATACACTTTTTTGCAGCGGATAATTTTATCTGCCGCTATAGGGACATCGTTTGAACTCATTCACGTTTTGGTCAATTTGAGATACCCATATGTTTCCAAATTGGTGACAGTCCCTTGACCACAATCTCCTATTATCAACTAATTAAAAATGATTTAATAATCTTTTATCTTTATTCCCAAATTAGTCTATGTAACCCCCCTTACAGTGGTGGTGATGTGCTGATTAATTTGGTAGTGGTGGTGAGAATAATGAGGATATTGATGTCATGTTTCTATTAGTTCATAAGAGAAGACCAAGGTCAAGGTTAAGCATTCATCAGTTCGTTATTTAAAAAAAAAAAAAGGTGGCATCTCAAATCTCACCAACAAGGAGAGTTCCTTCAAAATTCTGAAGCAGGTTTGTCGTTTCGAAGGTCATTTAGGTAACTATCCATTACTTGATAAGACAAGAAAGAGATCACGGGGGCATCTCAACAATTTGAAAACATCGAGATATCTCGAATGTTCACTAAAACGTGAAAGGACCACGTTAAATGTTTCTCTTTCACGTTAATAACGGTTCTTGTCTTTTTAGATTTATTGTTTTTAGTTTCATTTGCAATGTTTTTCAATGTATGGTTGTAAATTTAGGCATGATTTTTTTTTTTATGGATCTTATCTTTTTAGGAGTTAGTACTATATTTTGTTTGATTTGCACATTTTTTTCATGTATGGTTATAAATGTAGGTATTTTTGGCTCTACTTGTTTACACCACAAAGCACAATAATAGAAAACGTTTCCAGTGTTTTGCGAGTTAGGCGTGCTTGGTTATACAAAGATGTGTGGGTCCCACCACAATCGAAGAAAAGAAAAACAAACCAAATTACCGTGAAGTTTTCTGGGATAAATTCTTCCACAAAACTTTACGTGTTTTATTTCATCCTCATCTCCAATTAGATGTTTTTCATCTCTCTTTCCGTCTCTCTCGTGGAGAAATTGAACTCCGCTACTTCCCTCCTTCTCATGGTTACGTTTTTTATTTCATCCTCATCTCCAATTAGATGTTTTTCATCTCTCTTTCCGTCTCTCTCGTGGAGAAATTGAACTCCGCTACTTCCCTCCTTCTCATGGAGAAATTGAACTACTATCTCTCTCTCTCTCTCTCTCTCTCTCTCTTCCTTTCTCTTTTCTCACACACACATGACAAAATTGTAACTTTACTCATCTCTCTCTCTCATGGAGAAAAAAATTAATCTCTCTTTCTTTCTCATGATGAAACCTATGCAAAGCTTCAACTCCTAATTACATCGGACACTATCTCTTAAAGATTTTGCCTCTCTCATAGGTCATCTTACGCAAATCACTTAATGGAGAAAACCCCTTACTTTTCGCCTCCCAATCTAATTTTGTCTTTTAGCCAAGATCATTACGGATTACTTTCAATCTCAACATCTTCTCAGATGTGGTTGGTTGGAAGAAACCCCTTGATTTTTCTTTAAAAGAATTGTTTTTTATTTAGATTTTCCTTTTTGAAAAAATGATATTAATCTGCAAGTTCATGCTTTGTTGGGGTGTTTCAATGCCTCTTGACAATCCTTATCAAAAAATTGAGCTCTTTGTAAATCCTACAATCTTTGAGATCATATAGTATATCAAGAGATGATAAGATTGATTATCTTTGACATTATTAATCTTGTCCAATTAATTCCCGAATCAACTTCATCAAGTTGTTTTTTTTAAGTACTTCTCAGTTTAAACAATATTTTAATTAAAATTAATATTTAAAAAAAATATAAATATATATTTGTATTTACTTTGTGCTTTTATGGATTAACCAAGCACCAGTAAAATATTGTGTGAGGTATTATCAAACACTCCATTCGTAAAAAAAGAAAAAAAAAAAAAAAAAACACAATTGTTCATAATTGTAAAATTTCATAAAAACAAATTTATACATTTACGAAATTTTCTGATGCAAACAAGCCAGATAATGTCCCTTATCCTTTTTGAATTATTGTATTTTGTTTTGAATCGTACATGTTTGCCACGTATGTTCACAAAGTTGGCCATATTTGTTTGCTTTGCAAAATCATGCAAACACAAAACTTTATGTTTATGGTGATTTGCGTCATTTTGCAAGTGTGATGTATGGTAGTAATAATCGGAAAGTCTTGCGAAACTTTCGGGGTGCTTGATTGTCAATAGAAAACCTAAACAAAATAAATCATATTTTTTTCTTTAAAAGAAAAAATCCATAATTTTTTATTAAAATATTAATGAGTTATAAAACAAATCCTAAATTTTACCTACATATTGATGTTGTATTGAGATCCCAAAAATATTTTGAGAGCAAACAAACCCAATTGGAATTTATCCTTTCAAGAAGATTAAATCAACTCACCTATATTATATATAGTTTGAAACAATATTATTTGATACTGTTAACTGATTTGCTGGGGAAAATCACAATCAATTTAGGGGTTTTTTTCATGTTAGATGGATTGATAGGTTAAAACAGTGAAAGGGTACATTTTGACGAAATTAAACCCACAGATGTCCTTGAGTAGTAGGTGTCGTGATTTTCATCCCAATCTACCTATATCCCTAAATGAAAACAATTTGTAAAAAAATCAAACATGTCTCATTTACATCCCTGATTGAGAGATATTTTTTTTTCGGTTCACAATCATGTAAGAAATGAATTGGGCGTCCGTTATGAGACACTACAAGATTTTTGAGTTCACAACCGTGTAAGAAATCAAATACTACAATTTGGGCAATTGTTAATAGGTAAACAAAATTTTATAACAAAGAGTTGAGAGTAGGTCTTTGCCCAAGCTTTGGTCTAAGCAAGAGAGAGATAAGAGGGAAGAAAGGAGAGATGGTTTATCTAAAGAGAGAAGATAAGGTTTACCCGAATGCTCTCGAACGATTGTGCCTTCCACAAAGAATTGTAGGACTTTTTTTACCGCAAAATATTGTGGAGATTTGGACAAATTTTTGTGGATGGGCCTACCACTTAATCAAATAACAAAACAACTAAAAAATGTAGAACTCTGGAATATTTTGTATTTCCGCCTTTCTTACGGGGTTTTGCATTGCAAGCAAGCAGGGCCGTTGTTCTTTTGGAATTTATTCTACTTAAGTAAGTGTGGGGTTGTCAATGGGTCGAGCTTCGTCCTATCCGATTTGGCCCAACTTGTAATGGATGGAGTTTTGGTTTAGAAACTAGGTTTGTTGGGGGGCCCAGCCTGCCTTCTTATTCATATATAAAATATTTCATACAAATATATCTATAATTTTTTTATATAAAAAAAGAAAACAACCCGAATTAAAATAGAAAACCCAGATGCATGCAGACCAGGACTAGGCCTGTTTGTGTAGACATATAAAATTTATAATCTAACCCGATTCAACCCAGCCTGGTTCGACCCATCAACACACCTAAGTTGGTGGCATGTGCAAACACACGATGTATCATGCCCCCTCCCCTCATTTCATTAATCACAAGCATCCTCTTTAGGGTTAAAGGGGTTAAAAAGCCGGATTACTCGTAAAACTCATCTTTAATTTTAGGTGGGTGAAAGTAGAAAGTGGGTGAGCCAAGTTAAAAAGGTGGGTGCAAATAGCCAATCCCTTTTTTTAAGTGATTGATGTACCAAAGGTACCCTATTCTTTCTACTTTTTAAGAGGGTAGAGGATTGCATAAATATAGTTTTATTATGTTACCTACAAAATTACCTTTATTGATATTTTAAATTATCAAAGGATCCTTATAATAATTTTTTAAGTAATTAAAAAAAAAATAATCACACATAAGTACTAATTTTTTTGTAATATATGCTTGTTTGCACATGCTTCCCATTAGTTTCTGATAAAAAAAATTACAACCTTGTATTTCCCCATATAATCATCAAATTGTGCTAGAGTGACCTCAATTCACACTTTGTTGATGTGGAGGTGCGCATATAAGTATAGATTCTTTTCACTCGTATCTCAATGAAAAACATCTATGGTTTAGTACCCAACTCCACGTCAACAAAGTGTGAATTGAAGTCAATCCAACATTATTCATAATCGTCAAATCTCTACGGCCTAGAAACCTTATTTTCTTATTTGATTTCATCTTGATTTCATTATCATGTGATTTTACAGTGACTACAATACAAATACATACCCAAACTACCCCTATGACTCCCAATTTGAATACAACAAATCCACTATTGGTACACAAAAACCAATCAAATTCAAGATATCTATCATAACAATTTTCATGAAACATTCTTCTTGTACTTAAAACCCTATTGGGTATTTTATTTATAAATATTTTATTATTTGATCAAATCAAAGGAAAGTTATTACAAAAGAAAACATAAAAGAAAATATTTGTAGGTAATTTAGTATGGTTGCCTATGTGTCATGGTCGCGTTATTTCAAAACAAGGTTGTGCGGTACAAGAGGTGCTAATCCAAAAGCAAGACTGTCAAAATAATAATAACACACAAATACATAGCTAGCAAGCAAGAGAATGGGAAAGCATGAGGCAAAGTCTGAAATCAACTTTGTTGATATATATGCAAATTATACGGTATAACATGTTACAAAAGCAAATAGGTGTGTTATAAGAACCTGGCAATCTATGACATGCAGGACTCCATGTAGTTTGGCATGAGGACTTGAAGTCAACGTAGGTGTAGGCCGGGGATTGAGATACTAGACACCATTCTTACAAAGAGTACGTTAAGTCTTTTCTAAGTTTCTAGAATGAAACATCAAAACTAGAGGCTGGTCATACTCCTTACTACTAAAATGTCATTAAGCTAACATATATGTCTTGGCACGGGATTGATATGGTTTTATATGTGAGTCTTACATATAGTATTACATGAGTGCTCCTAAGTGATTCCGGGTGAGCTACACCTAACTTTAGATGTCAGAATACATGGCCTTCACACTATGACATGCCATTCTCAATGAAAGGGGCGGATTGGAATATGTTCCATCAACAATTTGATGATAAATCCATTTGTTAGCGGCTTCAGTGTAGTGAACTCCATCCCAAGTGACTTGAGCCCATGGTCTTTTACAAGATCCCACCTTTACTTGGGTGCCGTTGACATTAATAGTTCCTCCACAACGGACTTGAGTGCTATAGTTATATTCCCCACCACCATAACCACAACACGCTGTAAGCGGATGTTCAAACCCTGTAGAACCAATTCTTTCATTATAAAAAAAAAGAGAGGAAGAAGCACAATTGTCAGCACTTGACTCGGCTCGACTCACTATTTCCTCTTACTTAATTCAGTCTTTCATCTAAATATAAAGGACCTATTTGGTAATGATGTCAACTTCTGAGACTATAGATTGTCGTAAATAGAAGTTGAGAAGTGTGTTTTTGTAATTTAAAGTTTAATTATCTTGTTGGAGAAATATCGTGTTTATATACTGAAGTTGGAATTTTTGTATGTTAAAAAAATAACTTTCAACCGATTTTTGTGAAAATGATCAAAATGCCATTATGTGTAGAATTGAATTAAGCATCATTTTATACTTTTGGGCCTCCTGTGGCAAACACTAAATTGTAAACTACTTACAATGAGTTTCATCAATAAAAATAATTTCTAAAAAAAAAAAATTTTATATAATAATGTAAAAATGTATTGTGTTATATACATATGCTAGGATTATAATTTACTAAAAATAATTTCCACTTTGATTCTATTAAAATGATTAGAATGCAATATATGTAGAATGGAGAATCATTAATTTATATGTTTGGGCCTCGAAACTATTTTTGGTGAGTTCCATTAAAAATTTAAAAATATATAACAAAAATTAAAAATTGATTAGTGTCGGATAGGATCTTAAAATGTTCACATGGTGAAACTTCCAACTTCCCCCAAAAACGTGAATCGTGGCTATAACTTGTTAATGAACTATTATTGTGTATCACCCCGAAAAAACACTTTCTAGAGCTAAAAACACAATTAGATTTCGCATCAACAAATGACACCAAAAGATTTGAGAAAATGACTTACCATACTTATTGGCCTGGCTTATGAGATTGTACTTGGCAGAGTAAATATCCACATATGTAATGGCAGCCGAGGGGAGTTCCTTTCTGAGTTGACTCACTGCCTCCTTCAATTTTCGATTGAAATATTGTGCAACTTCGTTATAAGCAATGGCACAGCCAGCCTTGTCAACCTTAGAATTGTTGCCAGATGCAAAAGTCAAAATGTACGGAAGGCAACCGATTGGGCCGGTATTGTGAATCCAAAATGATCGGCCTCCTTGTCTATACACAGACTACATGATCACATATGTCAACAACATTAGGAGTGTCAATCGGCTGAGTTTGTCAAGATGAGTTGGGTCGGGTTGTTTACAACCATATTTAATCATTTGGATCGGATCCTTATTAGAATCAGAATTCTCAATCATCTGGATCCAGAGTTATTGGGTCAATACAGATTGGATTTCAATTCTAAACCGATCCATTGACCACCATACCTAATCATCTAGATCCAGAGTTATCAAGTCAAATACAGGTTGGGTTTCAATTCTGAACCAGTCCATTTGACAAACATACTAAATCATCTAGATCGGGTCCTTATTAGAACCGGAATCCTTGATCATCTGGATCCATAGTTATTGGGTTGATTCAGATTGGGTTTCAATTCTGGACCGATCCATCGACAACCATACTTAATCATCTGGATCGAGTCCTTACTTGGCTGATCAAAATAACAACTAAAATTCTATAATAATAAAAAAAGAATAAAAATAAAAATGTGTATAGATGTAATGGTTATGTTCGTACCACTCGATTGAATAGATGTTAAAAATGGTATTTTCAAAGAGGTACCTTAATGATTGTAGAGAAATTGTTGACTATATCAGGGACAGAAGCGTTGACTTCCTGTACGGAAATGCCACTGAAGAATCCTTGCCCTAGATCATTCTGACCAATATCAAATGTATATAAAGCTTCATCGAAGTACTCCTTCTTTGGTAACAGATCTTTGAAGATTCCTCCTATAAAAAAAGATGATCAACAACATCAACCGTCAGATCTAAAAATCAATAATAGTGATCATAGATAGATATGACTAATATGGGTCGTAGGTAAATATCAATTTGAACTACCAGTTACACAATATCATTTTATTTTAATTAATTAATTAATACCTTGTTTGTTGATGACGAACTGTGATTCAGACTTGAACTGAGTAAACTGTCTCAATTGGTCATTTAAGGAAAAAGGACTGAAGCAACCCAAAGGTAAAGTGTTGCGTGTTGGTACGATGGTTGATCCTGCCGTGGCAAAATTTGCACCGTTGGTGAAGTTTGCCCCCACCGAATCAAGATAAGCACTTAAATAACGCAATCCAAAGCCTTCCGCTGAAACATCACACAGATTAATTATTTGATCCAACGGTTATAATTGTCCCACTTCAAGAAAAGTCAAATATTATATATAACCAAATAACTCGGTCAAGTAAGTTTATGTCTAATTTGGTACATTTTCCAACTTGATGAGACTACTGCGTTGCTTCCATCAAGTAATGGGGTTGAGAAACTTCAAAATCCAATTGAGTCGACTAGGCTGATTTTTCAATCAACAGAGTATTAAAACTATGGTTTACAGCATCTAGCTATATAGTAATCTAACACATTATATGATAATAGAGTACTATAGAGAGCCAACAAAATAAAAAAAGAGTATATATTTAATAAAAGAAATAAATACCTATGAAATCGATAATAAGGCGCCCGTCAGAATATCTTCCCACAGGCCTGTGGAAATAGGTCTTGCCATAAGGTGGACGAAGGGATCTGAATGCAGCAGACAAGCCGCCCGTATCAGAATTCGAGTCACCAAGGTTGAATATTGCTGGGAAATCGCAATTATTCAAAGCCAGGGCATGATTAAAGATGGATATCAAAGATAGATAAACAATAATAGCTTTAACAAATTCGCGAAAATCCATAATTGACAAAGAAGAAGAAAGAAAGAAATAATTTTTTTTATTGAGAAGATGAAGTATACATAAGGCCAGGGTAAGGATTTATATAGACTTTTTTGCCAAATTGTTGAACATTTTATGGTCAAATTTAATTGGGAGGGATTAGAGATTGTAGTTGTCTAACAAGACAAGTTACTTCAGTGAGAATTTTCAAGATAGTTGAGAATTTGAGTTTTGCAATTTATGAAAAAGAGTGTTCCTATCAAACACCGGCCAGTTTCCTATTTATAACGTACCAATCTTTCATCTAAATGATTTGATTGAATGTAGATAACTGTCTTTATCTTTTGAGTCCTGATAATATGACTCGCCAGCTGGCATACTCAATGTGCTCCTTGACATGGCAAGTTCGGGAATAATAGATCTGTACATCTCGAGATACACTTTTTATGGGGAAGTGCAATTGTGTATCCCAAGACATACAGATTTACAATTCCCAAACTTATCACATCATGGAGTTAATTGATTATGCCACCATGAGTGGTATTATCACGACTCTTTATCTTTGTCTTTATCTCCAAACTCAATAGTAAGTTGATTTGCCCATGTCATCTCATCTCAAGTGATATAGAACATATAACTAGGTTTATAATTATTTATTAATATTGTATAAATTCAGATAATTATAAATGAATATTTAAATTATAAAAAAATTAATTATTTTACCGAAAACAAAATACAATTGACACAATCAAGTTTTATCGACTCGGCTTATATTTTTAGAATATCATATGAGTTATATTGGATCTCAAACAAGTCGTCAATTTGAAGGACGATTCTTATTGAAAATTAACAATACCGAGGCAAAGTCATCTCAATCTCACATGATTTTTAAAATTAAAATCGTAATTGAAAGAGGAAGGAGGGAAATTTTTTTTTTTTTTTTTTTCTTCAGAGTTTCGTTCATGGAGCCTTAGGACCCTTTTTTTATTTGAAGAAAAAAGGAATTTTTTTAATCAAAATCTTGTAGGTATTTGAAATCTACTCCACTTTGTCCCTCTCTAGCAATCCCCTTTTCTCTTATTTCTTTCATTTCTTTCTAGGAATTCTTTTTTAGGTTTCCTAAGAAAAATCCTTGCAGAGTTTCTAACCTGATACCACATAATTATGAGTTGACTCAACTGAGTTTACAAGTTGAGTCAAAGATTTACAAAGTTGAATCATAAGTTGGTTCATCATGTCCACCTTTAAGTTGACTCAACTTCATCAAGTTTTGAGTTTACTCAAAAAGTTTTAAAGCTATGATTTAAAAGAAATTTACCAACTCATGAACCAAAGATCTTGTAATTACTATTGTAGCAATTTTTTCTTAACATGATAAGATAATAAGGACGAAATTGATATTTCATCAAATTAATATTAGATTCAGTGGCTCATTAAAAACACATAATCCCAAACATGTAACACGAAATCAACAATTGGAATATATACTAAAGATATGTAACTATCACAATATATAGAAATATTAACAGTTAAATTTCATATGGAGACCATTGGGATCATGTGTTTTTTCATAAGTTATTTTTCAAGAATCACACAAAACATGGAAAAAATCGAATGTACATGTTTTGATCCTAAGCATGCGCAATTTCTATGTTAAACGTATCAAGGAAGGAAAAAAGGAATCATGAAAATTGAAAGAAGATCTCTCACAAGTTTTAGACTTCTTTGCATATTCTACGTTCATAATTAGGAATCCATAGCAACCGGGTGACGGATTGTTGGATTATGCGAATGCAAAATGAAGTGTTTGGTATATCAGTATTTGAAACATAGAGGGAATTTCAAATATCCTCCAAAGTGTGTTTAAAATATTAAGAAAAAGGATGAGTTAAAGACTGATTTAGACATCCCCCCCCCCCCTCTCCCCCTCGTTCCACTCATCCTGATACTTGCTTTTTAGTAAATATTAACAATACCCACTTATATTTGACTTTGATGACATGCTCCCTAGACCTCAATCGTCTTACTAGATTGAGGGGGGAAAGACCTAAATGTCTTCATCTTCAACTTTTGGCCCAAACCCCTTGATTTTTCTTCCTAAAACCAATTATTTTCTATCTCTTAAATATCTATGGTATATTTTTCTAGTATATTTAACCTTCTATCTATTCATCATTTTCAACTTAGTATTTAATCCTTTGAAGAAAACCCTAGAGCTCACTATAAAAAATTTCACGTTTTCTTATTCCCCAAAAACATTGTTTTTATGATAACGAGGATTCTGGAGTTGTAGGTCGATTAGAAGGGACAAGGAAATTAGCCTATTAGAGCATTATATCTTGCTCAAATCCCTCAGGTACATGCAATACCTTGCATACCACACATACAAGGTAAGCAGGGATAAATCCTTGTGGGTAGATGGCCAATGATGGGGCTTGAACTCAAGACTTCTCCCTTTTTGGTGGTCCCAAAACTAACCATCTTCAACCTCTTTTATACCTTTAATCTATTCAATCTTTTACCTAATTCGTCGTTTTACACCTAGTTTTAACACATTCTAGAAAACCTCAAATTTTTCTATAAAAAATTCCATTTATTAAACTTCAACAAAATCTTTTCTTTCCATGAGATTTGAAGGTTGAAGTGGATAAAACCCTAAGGTTGAAGATGAGGGTAAAATTCACTTAAAGAGGTTGCAGATAATTGATTTTGAAAAGAGAAAGCAAAGCTTTTGTTAGTGGTTGAATAAGGGGGGATTTTTTTAGGGGATGAGCTATTTGTACCCATCTTTTTGTTCGACCATCCCACTTGACCTTTATTGTCTAATAAATAGTGAAATAACGATAATACCTTTTTTAAATTACTCATCACAAGTACTTAAAAAAGTTTTACTTTTCGTACTATAGGAAGTTACTAGAAATTTCATTGTTGTAGGATCATGTCTAATCCACCTGAAAGAACTCTGCAGAGACCTACAAAGTCCTTTTAGGTAGATTTAAAATTTTCAAACTCTAGATGGTATTGTTGATTGATATAAAGCACGCCTAATTGCTAAGGAATTTACATAGATTCTAAACAAAAAATTTGGTGTCACATTTATTCCTGTCGTTAAACTCTCCACTGTTCGACTTCTTATCTTTCTAGCTACGTGTAACTCCTGGCCACTTCACCAACTTTATGTGAAGAACACCTTTCTAAATGGTGATTTGATTGAGGTTATTTATATGGACCCTTTTTTAGATGGAGAGTATTCTGGGAAGGTATGTTGCCTTCTTAAATTTTTGGCCTGAAGCAGTCCCTGCGAACCTAGTTTTAACAGTTTTTTAGGTTATTTTATCTATGGAGTTTTTTAGATGTCACTTAGATCATACTTACTTTGTTCGTTGGGGAGTAGATGGTCATTGTAGCATTGTTTTGGTCTATGTGGATGACATTATTATGACTGGAGATTATGAACAGTGGATTGACATGATTAAAGTGCTATTGGGTTGTGTTTTAGGTTAAGGACTTGGGTCCACTCAAGTACTTTTCGGGAATAGAAGTAATCCGCTCTTGCTGTGGTATTTCACTATCTCAATGTAAATACACATTGAATCTTTTTCAGGACATTGGGATGTTTGGTTGTCGTCCTGCTTCCTATCTTATGGATCAGAATCAACATCTTAATGTTGACTCTGGTGATCTTTTATCGAGTCCTTCTTCTTATCAGAGACTTGTAGATCGTCTGATTTATCTAACTAACACTAGATCGGACTTGTCATTTGCGGTTAGTGTGATCAGTCAGTTAATGCATACTCTGCGTACTTCTCATCTTGATGTCATTTATTGTATCTTTCGTTAAGTCATGTCATGGTCTTAGGCTTTTCTACTCTTCCACTACTCAACCACATTTGTCTTGTTTTACAAATGCTAATTATGTTGGTTCTCTCACAAATACGAGATCTACCTCTATTTTTATATGTTTTATACTAATAATCTTATCTCGTGGAAAAGTAAGAAACAGAATGTGGTTTCTCGTTCTTCTACTAAAGCTGAATATCATGGTATAGCCCTTGGCACATGTACGCTAACTTGACTTCGATCTTTGTTGATAGAGTTGAGATTTCTTGTCTTTAATTCTTCTACTTTGCTTTGTGACAATAAGTCTGTTATCATGCTTGCTTCTGACTTAACCCTCCACGAAATAACTAAGCATATTGAGGTTAACATTCACTTTCCCAGGGAAAAAGTTCGATTTGGTGATCTTTAGACAGTCTTCATATATTTTTTAGATCAGCTTGTTGACATGCTTACGATGTCTGTTAGTTCATTTATCACTAATTCTTGCCTTGTCAAGCTGGGTTTAGTTGATATATTTGCCCCAACTTGAGGAGAAGTATTGAAAATAATATAGTTATTTTAACTCTAGTTATTATTTAGATTTAACTTTTATTTATTTTTTATTTGTAAAGGCATTTTTGTCTTTTGACTATTTTATTAATAGAAATTCCTGTCAAGCTCTCACAAAGAGACTTGACAATTATTCTTCTCTAATTCTTTTAACACTTCTATTGCATCTATTAGTAATTCTTCTGTTAATTATAATTAGAGTATGAAATACACTTTATCTTGCAAAGTATAACATGAATATAAAAGCATAGTAATAGAGACTAGTTTTTTTGAAGCTCTTTGTGAAAACTAGTGTGATCTATTATCCTGAAAGTCAGTAAATGTATTCCAAACCGAAGGTGAATTCTTGGCTAATGGTTGAGAAAAGTGTTTCCCCAGTGTAACTTGTGTTCCATTGCATTTTCCTTTGCTGTTTTCCATTCTTTTCCTTCTACATTTCCAATATGTTTATTGTTTTCCGCATCAGGGAAATTTTTTAGGGGCCATTTGTTGATACCGTTTCCTGCATGGTTTTAACAATAATTTCCCTATTTGGGGATTTGATCATCTAGATTTATTGTTATACAAAAAACAGAGTAATTCCAAAAAAAGCACGCGCAATGTGAAAAAAGCTCATATTTGACGGCCTTGAGCTGTCAAATTTCATAAAATTCGACGGACCAAGAGGTCGAATTGGTGTCGAATTTTTCATTGTCAAATTTTTTTTTCAACAGACTGAAACTGTCAAATTAATGAAAGATGAGAGAAATTCGACAGTTCTAAGCCGTCAAATCTGGGAACATTAAGAATTTGGACTGTCCTAGACTGTCAAAATTCAGTTTCTAAAATTCGTAAGCCTTGACTCGTCAATTTTTTCTGTCAAATTTTCCAGTTTTCACATGGTGACGACTCTAGTCGTAGCATGTGCATTGACTATAGAGCCCTCAACAAAGTCACAATAAAGAGCCAAATTTGATAGCCGACCTATTCGACTAACTGGGCGTAGGGCTCTTTGCTTAGCTAGTTATATGAACAACTATTACCTTCATGCAGTCGAGCTCAGAATCGATGTAATTGACCTTTTCTTCGTGTTGGGCCAATTCAGATTTGTATACCAATAGTTCTCAGTAAGCCATTTGGCCGACCTGATCCCGCTTAACCTGGGATAGATACCCCATCTCCTACTTTCGTATCTAACCTTTTCCCTTATTGAATTTCTTTTAATAAATATGGCCTGCATTACAAAAACTTTACAAACGTTTTAATGATGGTTTAGGCCGCACTAGTTTGTGGATTTGCGGTGGTACCAAGCAATGATACATTTCATATTATTGTGTGTTACGACAAAAAGAACATTTTAGATTTGTATTTATTCCTTTTCATATATAGTTGACTTGCATTGCATGTATGTGCTTATATTATTTTGGAAAGGTCAATAGACTGACTTATCATTCAATTAGTCTTTCTTTTTTGATAGGTAATTAAGGAAAGGTGTTTAGTGGGCATGACCAAACAATTATATGCCCTTCAAAATGGTCTTTCTTTGAAGTAAACCAATGTAATACTATAGTAAACTCTCTTTTATTAAAAGCCTTTCTCTCAAATGTTTCTCATTCTTGTATGAACCAAGATAATTAATCAACTCAATAAAAAAGAAGATGATTGATATACGTGGTAACCTGAAAACATGAAAATCCAACATTAGTCGTATTTGTTTTGACTGATGGTGTTTGTACTCATGGTGGTAGTTGATTGATTGCCATATGATAATGGTCAATATTTTGCAGGATCAAGGCTCAATGGAAACTTTGGGATTGGATTCATCACTTTCACAAGTGCAGGTCAGACCATAATAACCCCATTAATTTGTTATAATATAAAGGCACTTTAAAGCGCCTATGTTTCTTTTAATAATTTTGTTTAATCTTTTAATAAAAAAATTAGATGTATGCCTCATGTGCATGTAAAATAGGAGGGACAAGGGAATGAGATGGAAGGAGAGAAGGGGAGGGAAGTGGATGAGGAGGTTGGTTGGGTGGGGACATGACTAAAGAGGGACTTATAAGTTTTTTGTGTTACGAGTATGACTGAAGCTAAGACTATCTGGAGATGTGGAAACCAGTCTAGTTTTATTGTGCTGAAAGCTCATTTTATTGTCAAGCCTATTAATTTTAAATTATTTGAATATTTGTTTTGTAAATAAAAATATAGAGTTTTTATTGGCACCCCAATCGTTTATTGATTACACTACAAATTATATATAAAAAAAAATCATAAATAAAAGTTGGGGTGCCAATAGAAACTCTGTCAGTTTTTTGCTAAATTATTATCTATTTTTTTAGTTGAGGATTTTATATGTCCCTAATCATAATCGTAAACAACTACTAAAATTGTTTGAATGAGTGTTATAATGTTGAGATTATAATTTGAGCCAAACCTTTGTAATGTTTGAAGATTGAGTTTTAATCTTTAATTGAGGTGTGATTAATAATTTAAGAAATGAGGGTGTAATAATTAAAATTTGGGGTGCCAATAGTAGGTCTCTAATAATTTAAGAAATTGGGCTGTAATAATTCAATTTTTTTTTTTTCACAAAAGAAGTATTTTATCATAATTTTTTACATAGTTATCACAAAAAGTCAAATTGAAATAATATATATATTTTTTTCAACTCAAATAACAAATATAATTTTCCATGAAAATTTTCATGTGCTCAAATGATAGAAAATGATTTGCCCGACAAATCATTTGTCAAGTAATATTTTCTCTGCAATTAAACACGCCCTTAATTCTTACCTTCGCTCATTTTCTAGTTGACTCAACTAAATTTACAAGTTGACTCAATGATTTGACAAGTTGAATTGCAAATTGGTGCCAAGTCACCTTGAAACCAAATCTAGTTGAGTTGACTCAATCAGGTTGGTATTGAAACAATAAATTTTAAAACTTTGGTTTAAAGTCCACTGGACAGAGGGCCCAGGGCTTAGCTAAAGATGGTTTGAACTAAACTAACGTCCTGAGCCCTTTGTCCTTTAAATTTATTGTATTTGTCTTTTTCTTAGGGGTGTCAACGGATAGATATCCGATCGGATAGTGATATATCCGAATCCGAATTCGAAATTTTTTAGTGATATCCGAATTCGAATCCGAATCCGATCGGATATCAGTAACTAATATTTGAATTCGTATCCGAAAAAATTATCGGATATTCGATATTATCCGATTTGAAAATTATCCGAAATTTATCCGAAAATTAATCGAAGGTGAGCCGACGCCGTCGCCGATGGCGAAGGTCTGAAGAGGAGACAGAAAACAGAGCAGAAAACAAACCCAATGTGAGCCGACGTCAATGCCGATGCCGATGTCGATGGTGAGGCCGTGACAGCAAGGGGTTGAACTGTTGAAGTCATGAGGACGAGGTGAGGCGATGAGGGGCTGAGCCGTTGCCTGGGATCGTGACTGTGACTCTATGAGGGGTTGAGGTCGCGAGGTGACGCCGCGATGAAGAGGAAGAGCTGAGCTGAGCCGCAGCCTGAGATCGTTGAAGACGATGACGGATCGTTGAAGACGACGACAGAACCGTTGATCTGTGCTTCACCGCGAGCTGTCTGAGTGTTCTTCGACAAAACTTGAAGTTCAACTTCTCTAACAACTTCTAACCCTAACGAATGAGAAGTTTATTCGATTTTAAAATTAAAATAAAAAGGTATTTATTTTATTGCTTTCAGATCGGATATTATCGAATCGTATTTATCGATATCCGAATCCGTATCCGAAACCTTATCGGATATTCAAAACTATCCGAATCCGAATCTGATATCCGAAAATTTCGGATAATATCTGAATTTTCGAATTCGAATTCGGATTTCGGCTATCCTTTGACACCCCTACTTTTTCCACATATGGTTGTAAATATTGGTATGGTCTTTTGCACAAACACAATGGGCCTTACTCTTATCCGTTTGGATTTTCTACATTTTGTTTTATTTGATTTGAACATTTGTTTTCATGGATGGTTGTAAACGTAGCTTTTTGATTTCCTTTTTAAGAAAGTCATTGGCCTTACTCTTATCCTTTTGAGTTTTTTTGCATTTTGTTTTGACTTGTACGTGTTATCCATGTTTGGTCACAAACTTGTAAATGAGAAGTGCTTAGAAGTTCTTGATTAAGCTAATTTTTTGTGAGAATGATCTTCTCACCATGAAGATCATCCTGTCAAAAAACCAACCCATTCCATGACTTTTGACACATAGGACAAATAAATTTTTGGGATGAGATAATGCTTACAAACTTATAAATCACTTTTGATGGGGTTAGAATTTTTATAAACGTAATGATTTTTTGACCCCTCCCCTCCTTTGACACGTGCTCCCCTACGCCCCAATCACAGAATCGTAGATCAGTTGCCTTAAGATAAGCATAATCATAAATCTCTTCCTTGTGTATCTTGAGGCAACTGATCTACAGTTCTGTGATGGGAGCGTAGGGGACATCATATTATCACGACTCTTTTTAGAATAGTCTGTTTTTGTTTCGTCCCTTGATCCTTACCTTATACATATATTAGAGTTTGCCCATGCCTATAAAACGAGCATCTTTTTAGGGTTAAAAGGGTAAAAGAGAAAATATAATAAAGTTAGAGGGGTATTATTGAAAATGGGGGAAGAGGAGAAAAATAATAAAGTTGAAGGAGAAGAAGAAGAAGGGAAGATTGTCTCACATGGAGGAATTACTCTCTTCTTTCATAGTCATAGAAAATAACTATACTATTTACTTAGAATTTAAATGAACTTGTAAGTAAAGAATTAAAGACTATTGTAAAAGATTAAATGTTCCCTAAGGAACTTATTATATACTTAAAAGGGGGAGATTACGTCACATGGAGGAATTACTCTCTACTTCCCTAGCCATTGAAAAAGAAAAGAACTCACTATGTGAAAACTAGAAAATTTGACAAGAAAATTCGACGAGCTAAGGCCGACGAATTTTAAAATCGAATTTTAATGGCCCAAGGTTGCTGAAATTTTTTATATTCCCGAGATTTGATGGCTTAGAGCCATCGAATTTCTCCCATCCTCCACTAATTTGACAGTTTCGACTCGTCAAATTAATAAATTTGACAATGAAAAATTTGACGCCTTGATCCATTGAATTTTATGAAATTCGACGACCTTCGATTGTCGAATATGGGTTTTTTCCACGTTGTGACTACGCTATATTACTTAAAAAGTAAATAAATAGAAGAAAAGGGGATAGAAGTGGATTAGGGTTACAAGTAATAAAAAAAAAAAAAAAAATTAATGACTTGTCCCCACCTTGGCATTCTTCATTCATTCTTTCTTTATTTCTTATTCTTGTTGTTGTTCTAAACCTTTTAAGATGTATGAGAGAATATATGGACAGAATTTTGAGGCTTTTAAAGATTTCAAAAAGATAATTTGACAGAATGCTGAGACTCATACTTGTTTCTCTTTCTGCCTTAGAGAGGTCCTCTATTTCTCAACCTTTAGGAGATCATTGGAGATATAGAAGTCATAACTCCATGAGCTTAACTTAATTGCATAAAAATCTCAATGAATGACCTTAATTACCCCCTATCGAAGTGTCCTTGGTTGTCTTTTGTATCTTCTTGAGTCTTACCAGTCATGATGATCAAATGATAATAATGTCAAATCACTCAAGATTCTAAAGAATTATAAAAGAAGGTTAAAGGTGTCCAAACCCTTTAAAATAAATCAAATCTTAATGAAAATAAGAGCAATGACATGTAACTAACACAAGAGAACATGGGCTTTGTAGTCAATTACTTTAGATAGCTCTCAACAAATTTGATGGTAGAAGGATAATTGCTCTTAGATTCTAAAAAGTTTTTCTTGATGGGCAAAATAACTTTCATCCCTTAAACTTGATAAAATTGCAAATAATTATTAAAGAATGCTCTTGAATAAGCACAAGAGGGTAGACTTAAAAGTCAATTAACTTAGATTGAATCTAAAAACTAAGGATAAGAAGGCAATTAGCACTCTATGGGGATCATGGGTTAAAACTAAGAGAATTGTGCAATTACTAGAAAAGTAGGGTTGAAGAATTAATGTAGGCTTAATGTACGGGGAAAGTTGAAAAATGCTTCCGTTATCTTGAGGAAAAAGACATTAAGAGAGGGTTTAAGATGTAATTTCCCTAAACAAATCTAAAGCACTCAAGTGCACTCATTCAATCATAACTGTCTAACCGATTGAATCTTATCTGAGTGAGGGCCAAAGCAAAATAAGGAAGAACCTTATGTTAGTGAAGACCAAAGTAAAAGTTGCATAGGCCTTAGGAGACCAACTGCCGATGGTAAATTAAGCCCGACCGTTGGTAACTAAAGGCCCAGCTTAATTGAATTTTTTGAAAATGTTGGTTATCTTTAGAGTGGGCCCCACTTAGTAAGAAGTATTTCAGGTTGCACCCTTCTTCACTGATTCTTGCAAGCTCTTGGGCTCGGTTAGGGCAAATTGGGGTATCTACAAATTTTATTATAAAGAAATATATAAATTATTAATTATAATTTTGCTAATTTTATTATGATACTACTAGTTTGGCCCCAAAAGTTAAATTTTCTCGGCCCACCCCACTATAGATAGATATGTATTTATTTTGAAAACTTAATGGGATTTTGACAGATCGCTTCAAATGTCATTGAGGTCATTATTCAATTGTTAATGAGAGAAGATCAAGGGGCATCCCACGAATTTAAAAGCATAGGGATTATCTCAAATATTTACCAAAACGTGGAAGGGCTATGTGTCATTAGATGCAAGAGTTTCTCCAAAATAGAAACAAAAAAATAATTTTAAGATATGATTTGTAATATTTTAAGATTGACTAAAAATATTAATTTTTTTATTCAAAAAAGGTAAAAATTATGTAGAATATTGGACGAGTTCTAACCTGATTCAGCACATTGACTCAACCAACTTTACAAGTTGACTCGATGATTTGCCAAGCTGAATTGCAAGTTTTTATTTTATTTTATTTTTATGAGTAAGATAGGTTTGAACCCACGACATCAGAGTTATGGGTCTTAGAGGCAAGTTGAATTGCAAGAAGTTTGCACAACTTTTGGAGCCAAATCACCTTTAAAACAGATCGAGTTGATTCGACTCAATCAAGATTCGAGTTGACACAACAAATTTGTATTCTATGGTTTGGAGTAGGTGTGGACCTTTGGTTCCCTTTCGCAAAATTAATGGGTCTTGTCCTTTTTGGATTAATTGTAATGGGCCCTTATATTGGTGACCATTTCGCACAAAAAATTTCATAAATGACAAAAATCAAGATTTCCATTGAATTCCTTATAGAAAATCGATTTCAAAACATCCTAGAACATTGAAAAACGACTTAAAATGTGAAACATCTTCTTTAAGGGTAAAATAGTAATTTTATAATTTTAATAATTAAAAATTCTGAAATTAATAATTAAAATATTAATTAATGTAAAGTGAAACCCTAATTAAAATTAAAGTCAATCAAGAAAGACTTAAGTCAAATCTTAAAATCAAGTCAATCAAGTAAGACTTAAGTCAAACCCTAAGACCAAGTCAATCTCATAGGACTTAAGTCAAAACCCTAATCTAATCAAGTTAATCTCATAAGACTAAAGTTAAAATCCTAATCTAAACTAATCAAGTCAATCTCATAAGACTAAAGTTAAAACCCTAAATTAAAATCCTAAAGACTAAGTCAATCTCATAAGACTAAAGTCAAAACTCTAATTAAAACCCTAAAAGAAACCCTAATCAAACCCTAATTCTTCTAAAAAACTTTATAAATAGGAGACTCCACACCCTATTTTCAGATCAAAGAAAAAATCCTAAAAGAAATAGGTCAAAAAGCTTCCCTAGCCTCCCATAAACCCTAATTTTGAAATCCCAACTCCTTACTTAACACCCATCCTTCAATTTTAGTTTAAAAAACACTTAAAAGCCCTTCAAAAACACCCAGAAATCCATAAAAAAATCCGAAGAATCCAGATCTAAGAAAAAGATACCTTACCTTGGAGATTTGAAGCAAATCCAACGACAGAACGAAGCGAGGAGTACGGTACAAAGAACTATTCTACCAGATCTGAGGGAATAAGACTGTTGTCTTCAGAAAGGTATATATTTCTTATTATTTTTTATTACTTAGGTCTTTTAGTAATGTAATTTATTTAGGAATTAGTAAAGACCGGCGTTTGCCGGGCGGGGTTGGTGCCTAATACTTTTCAACCCCGTAATGTGATCCCCGGACTCATTATTTTTTGTAGTAGATTAGTTGATTTATCCGTTAGGGTCCAAGTTCGATTTCTAGACCGTAATAACTAGGTAGCGACTCCCAAACCTCAAAGGTCAAAAGCGGATCCGCGCACCCCGCGGATTGATAGCGCTTTCACTAACCAACCTCATTTCAAGAATCATAGGTTTGTAATTTTATAAGTTTAGACAAGTATGACCTTGATAAAACAAGGTTAATTAAAAGTATATGTGGGGCCATTTTACATTATCCAAATTTGGGTGTCCAACCATGGTTTCAAATCTTGTCTGAGAACAAGATGAATTAGGCTCCGAGATGACTCATCCTACTCATCTCAATATTACTCACTAACAAGATAGATTTACAGTGCATCTTAGGTTAATAGGTTTTACACCATCTCACAAGACAAACATGATGACTTAGAACAATATTTTGAAAATCTCAGCCTAATCAATGAAATTCGACAAAGTCAATCAAGACAAAACATCAAATTTAGATTCAAAACCATGGTCTAACCACGTCACAACATATTCTCTCATTATAATACTAAAGAAGTAATGGGGTGTATTGAGGTCATTTTGTATAAACCTACAAGAAAGAACCAAGGTAAGGGGGGCATGTTTTTAATTTGAAAGGGTAGGGAGGCATTTTAAATATTCACAAAATCATGAAAGGATCACCTTTCATCCAAAAGATACCGCTCCATCAAGAACCGTGATAACCTTAGACCCGTGACATACTCAATCGATTGAATATGCCACGTGCCTAAGTCAAATTGTCACGATTCTTCCATCAATTCTTCAAATTGGATCGGCCAATTAGAATGGTTCCTCAAATGTTTGGGATAAGATGTATGTAGAAGATAAGGATGACAATGTTTAAGAGAAAAAAAATAATAACTTTGAAACCCCTATCACGTTTTGGTGAATTTGAAATACCCATATGTTTCCAAATTGGTGACAGTCCTTGACCTCAGTCTTCTGTTATCAACTAATTAAAAATGATCTAATAATCTTTTATCTTTCTTCCCAAATTAGTCTATGTAAGCCTTACAGAGTTGGTGATGTGATGATTAATTTGGTGGTGGTGGTGGTGAGAATAATGAGGATATTGATGTCATGTTTCTATTAGTTCATAAGAGAAGACCAAGGTTAAGGTTAAGCATATCATCAGTTCGTTATTTTTTTAAAAAAAATCTAATATACATAGACCTAAAGGGAGGGTTCCTTCAAAATTCTGAAGCAGGCTTGTCGTTTCGAAAGTCATTTAGGTAACTATCCATTACTTGAAAGGACCACATTAAATGGTTCTCTCTCTTTCACGTTAATAATGGTTCTTGTCTTTTAGATTTAGGGTATGTTTGATTGCACATGGAAAATAGGGTGGAAAATGACATTTTTCAAGTGTTTGATTGCACATGGAAATGGAAATTCATTTTCCACCCCATTCAAAAAGTCCACTAAATCATGGATTTCACTTTCCCACCCATATGGGTGGGAAAATGAAATCCACCCATATTTTCTATCATCAATTCTTCCCTACCACCACCACCACCATTACACTAACTCGTCGTCGTCATCATCGCCGTCGTTACCATCGCCATCACCGTCGGCTCCATCTCCGACCACCTTCTCTCTCTCTCTTCTTCTCCTTCTTCTCCATCCCTCACATCTTCCACCACCACCACGTTCTCCCCCCATTTTCCTCACTTACCTCCGTCGCCGCCACCACTTTCGTCGCCACCGTCACCACATCCTCCCCCCTTCCTTTTCCTCGTCATCTTCTTCTTCCTCTCCCCCTCCTCTCATCTTCTTCTTCCTTCTTCTCTTCTTCTTTTTTCTCATATTCTTCCATGATTTTATCCAAGTGAAATCAAACAATGGAATTTGATTTTCCAACCCTACTTATTTTTCACAACTAATTTTTCATGGATTTCAAATTCCATGGGAAGTGACTTTCCATGCAATCAAACATACCCTTATTGTCTTTTGTTTTTTGTTTCATTTGATTTTATTTGCAATGTTTTTCTATGTATGGTTGTAAATTTAGACATGATTTTTTTTTTATGGATCTTATCTTTTTGGGAGTTAGTACTGTATTTTGTTTGATTTGCACTTTTTTTTCATGTATTTTGTCTTGTGAGAACGAGATGACTCATCCTATTCATCTCAATATTAATCACTAACGACATAGATTTACAGTGCATCTTAGGTTAATAGGTTTTACACCGTCTCACAAGACAAACATGATGACTTAGAACAATATCTTGAAAATCTCGGCCTAATCAATGAAATTGGATAAAGTCAATCGGGATGAAACATCAAACTAAGAGTCAAAACTATGATCTAACTACTTCACAACATATTCTCTCATTATAATACTAAAGAAGTAATGGGATTTATTGAGGTCATTTTTTATAAACCTACAAGAAAGAACCGAGGTAAGGGGGGCATGTTTTAAATTTGAAAAGGTAGGGAGGAATTTTAAATATTCACAATGTTTCCATGGTAACCTTAGGCACGTGGCATTCTCAATCGACACGCCTGAGTATAGACCTGCACTTTTTTACGATTGAGTATGCCACGCAATCTGATCAGCCAATTAGAATGGTTCCTCAAATGTTTGGGATAAGATTTACGTAGAAGATAAGGATGACAATGTTTAAGAGAAAGAAAAAAAAAATAAAAAAACTTTGAAGCCTCTGCCACGTTTTGATGAATTTGAGAAACCCATATGTTTCCAAATTGGTGACAGTCCCTTGACCTCAGTCTTCTGTTATCAACTAATGAAAAATGATCTAATAATCTTTTATCTTTCTTCCCAAATTAGTCTATGTAACCCTTACAATGGTGGTGATGTGATGATTAATTTGGTGGTGGTGGTGAGAATAATGAGGATATTGATGTCATGCTTCCGTTAGTTCATAAGAGAAGACCAAGGTCAAGGTTAAGCATATCATCAGTTCGTTATTTAAAAAAAAAACAAAAAACATATCACGAGTTTGGAAAAAAAAAAAA
Source organism: Akebia trifoliata (assembly GCF_017979445.1). Lineage (NCBI taxonomy): Eukaryota > Viridiplantae > Streptophyta > Magnoliopsida > Ranunculales > Lardizabalaceae > Akebia > Akebia trifoliata. Next base: position 32,386,065 of record NC_141377.1, on the reverse strand, counting down.
ATCTAATATACATAGACCAAAAGGGAGAGTTCCTTCAAAATTCTGAAGCAGGCTTGTCGTTTGGAAGGTCATTTAGGTAACTACCCATTGCTTGATAAGTCAAGAAAGAGGTCAAGGGGGCATCTCAGCAATTTAAAAACAAAGGGATATCTCGAATATTCACTAAAACGTGAAAGGACCACGTTAAATGGTTCTCTTTCGCGTTAATAATGGTTCTTGTCTTTTGGATTTATTGTTTTTTGTTTGATTTTATTTTATTTGCAATATTTTTCTATGTATGGCTGTAAATTTAAGCATGATTTTTTTATGGATCTTATCCTTTTGGATTTAGTACTGTATTTTGTTTGATTTGCACATTTTTCCATGTATGGATTGTAAATGTCGGTATTTTTTTATCCTACTTGTTTACACCACTAAACACAGTAATAGAAAATGTTTCCAGCATTTTGCGAGTTAGACGGGCTTAGCTATACAAAGATGTGTGGGTATCACTATAAATAGAAGAAAAGAAAAGCAAAAGTAGAACAAATTTAGTGTGAAGTTTTTTGGTATAAAATCTTTTATAAAATTTATGTTTTTTATTTCATCCTCATCTTTAATTAGACATTTTTCATCTCTCTCATGGAGAAATTGAACTCAGCTTCTTCCCTCCCTCTTATGGAGAAATTGAACTAATCTCTCTATCTCTGTCATTTCCTTTCTCTTCTCACACATACACATGATGAAATTGTAACTATACTCATCTCTCTCACTCTCTCTCTCTCATGGAGAAGTAAAACGAATCTCTTTCTTTCTTTCTCATGATGAAACCTATGCGAAGCTTCAATTCCTAATCATATCGGACACTATGTCCTAAATATTTTTCTTCTCTCGTAAGTCATCTTATGCAAATCACTTAATGAAGAAAATCCTTTAATTTTCACCTCTCAATCTAATTTTCTCTTTTAGCCAAGATCATTACGGATTACTTTCAAGCTCAACATCTTCTCAGATGTGGTTGGTTGGAAGAAACTCCTTGATTTTTCTTTAAAAGAATTGTTTTTTCTTTAGATTTTTCTTGTTGAAAATGATATTAATCTGCAAGTTCATTATTTGTTAGGGTGTTTCAATGCCTCTTGACAATCCTTATCAAAAAATTGAGCCCTTCGCGAATCCTACAATCTTGAGATCATATGGTATATCAAGAGATGATAAGATTGATTATCTTTGACATTGTTAGTCTTGTCAAAGTAATTCTCAAATCAACTTCTTCAAGTTGTTTTTTAGGTACTTTTCAGTTTAAACAATATTTTAATTAAATTAATATTTAAAAATAAATAAAAACTTATATTTATATTAACTTTTTTTTTTAGCATTTATGAATTAATCAAGCACCAAAAAAATATTGTGTGAGGTACTATCAAACAAACACTTCTTAAAATTAAAAATTAAAAATAAAAACACAAATGTTCATAATTGCAAAATTTCATAAACACAAATTTATATGTTTACGAAATTTTCAAATGCAAACAAGCTGGATAATGTCTCTTATCCTTTTTGAATTATTGTATTTTGTTTTGAATTGTACATGTTTTCCACGTTTATTCAAAAAGTTGCCCATGTTTGTTTGCTTTGCAAAATCATGCAAACACAAAACTTTGCATTTGTGGTGATTTGTATTGGCAGTGATTTGCATCTTTTTGCAAGTGTGATGCATGGTAGTAATAATCGGAAAGTCTCGCGAAACTTTCGGGGTGCTTGATTGTCAATAGAAAATCTAACAAAAAAAAAAATCGTACTTATTCTCCGTAAAACCAAAATCCATAATTTTTTATTAAAATTTTGATGAGTTATAAAACAAATCCTAAATTTTACCTAAATATTGATGTTGTATTGAGATCCCAAAAATGTTTTGACAGCAAACAAATCGAATAACGAAACAATTAAAAAATGTAAAACTCTGGAATATTTTGTATTTTCACCTTTCTTACGTGGCTTTGCGTTACAAGTGAGCAGGGCCATTGTTCTTTTGGAATTTATTCTACTTAGTAAGTGTGGGGTTGTCAATGGGTCGAGCTTGGTCCTATCCGATTTCGCCCAACCTGTAATGAATCGAGTTTTAGTTTAGAAACTAAGTTTGTTTGGTGGCCCAACCTGCCTTCTTATTTATATATAAAATATTTCATACAAATATATCTATAATTTTTTATATAAAAAAAGAAAACAACCTAAATTAAAACTGAAAACCCAAATACATGAGGACCAGGACTAGGCCTATTTGTATAGACATAAAAGTTATAATCTAGCCCAATTCAACCCATCAACATACTTAAGTTGGTGGCATGTGCAAACATACATGTATTACAAAAATTAGGATTATTGCATGTATCATCCCCCCTCCCCCCATTTCAATAATCACAAGCATCCTCTTTAGGTTTAAAGGGGTTGAAAAGCCGGATTGCTTTTATTACCCATCTTTAATTTTAGGTGGGTGGAAGTAGTAAGTGGGTGAGCCAAGTAAAAAAGGTGGGTGCAAATAACCAGTCCTTTGTTTGAATGATTGATGTACCAAAGGTACCCATTCCTTCTACTTTTTAAGAGGGTAGAGGATTGCATAAATATACTTTTTTTTTAATGTTATCTACAAAATCACCTTAAATGATATTTTAAATTACCAAAGGATACTTATAATAATTTTTTAAAGAAATTATAAAAAATAATAATCACACATAAGTTATAATCTTTTTTTTAATATAATACATGCTTGTTTGCACATACTTCCCATTTGTTTTTAATAAAGAAATTACAACCTTGTATTTCCCCTTATTATTGTTAAATTATGATAGAGTGACCTCAATTCACATTTTGTTGATGTGGAGGTGTGCACATAAGCATATATTTTTTCACTCGTATCTCGATGAAAAATATCTATGGTTCAATGCCCAATCCTACGTCAATAAAGTGTGAATTGAGGTCAATCCAACATTATTCATAATCGTCAAACCTCTACAACATAGAAATCCTAGTTTTCTTATTTGATTTCATCTCGATTTCGTTATCATGCGATTTTACAGTGACTACAATACAAATGCATAACCTAACTACCCCTATGACTCCCAATTTGAGTACAACAAATACACTATTGATGCACAAAAACCAATCAAATTCAAGATATCTATCACAACAATTTTCATGAAACATTCTTCTTGTACTTAAAACCCTATTGGGTATTTTATTTATAAATATTTTATTATTTGATCAAATCAAAGGAAAGTTATTACAAAAGAAAACATAAAAGAAAATATTTGTAGGTAATTTAGTATGGTTGCCTATGTGTCATGGTCGCGTTATTTCAAAACAAGGTTGTGCGGTACAAGAGGTGCTAATCCAAAAGCAAGACTGTCAAAATAATAATAACACACAAATACATAGCTAGCAAGCAAGAGAATGGGAAAGCATGAGGCAAAGTCTGAAATCAACTTTGTTGATATATATGCAAATTATACGGTATAACATGTTACAAAAGCAAATAGGTGTGTTATAAGAACCTGGCAATCTATGACATGCAGGACTCCATGTAGTTTGGCATGAGGACTTGAAGTCAACGTAGGTGTAGGCCGGGGATTGAGATACTAGACACCATTCTTACAAAGAGTACGTTAAGTCTTTTCTAAGTTTCTAGAATGAAACATCAAAACTAGAGGCTGGTCATACTCCTTACTACTAAAATGTCATTAAGCTAACATATATGTCTTGGCACGGGATTGATATGGTTTTATATGTGAGTCTTACATATAGTATTACATGAGTGCTCCTAAGTGATTCCGGGTGAGCTACACCTAACTTTAGATGTCAGAATACATGGCCTTCACACTATGACATGCCATTCTCAATGAAAGGGGTGGATCGGAATATGTTCCATCAACGATTTGATGATAAATCCATTTGTTAGCGGCTTCAGTGTAGTGAACTCCATCCCAAGTGACTTGAGCCCATGGTCTTTTACAAGATCCCACCGTTACTTGGGTGCCGTTGACAGTAATAGTTCCTCCACAACGGACTTGAGTGCTATAATTATATTTCCCACCACCGTAACCACAACACGCTGTAAGCGGATGTTCAAACCCTGCAGAACCAATTCTTTCATTATCAAAAAAAAAAAAAAAAAGAGGAAAAAGCACAATTGTCATCACTTGACTCGGCTTGACTCACTATTTCCTGTTACTTAATTCAGTCTTTCATCTAAATATAAACGACCTATTTGGTAATGGTGTCAACTTCTGAGACTATAAATTGTTGTAAATAGAAGTTGAGAAGTGTGTTTTTGTAATTTAAAGTTTAATTATCTTGTTGGAGAAATATCGTGTTTATATACTGAAGTTGGAATTTTTGTATGTTAAAAAAATAACTTTCAACCGATTTTTGTGAAAATGATCAAAATGCCATTATGTGTAGAATTGAATTAAGCATCATTTTATACTTTTGGGCCTCCTGTGGCAAACACTAAATTGTAAACTACTTACAATGAGTTTCATCAATAAAAATAATTTCTAAAAAAAAAAAATTTTATATAATAATGTAAAAATGTATTGTGTTATATACATATGCTAGGATTATAATTTACTAAAAATAATTTCCACTTTGATTCTATTAAAATGATTAGAATGCAATATATGTAGAATGGAGAATCATTAATTTATATGTTTGGGCCTCGAAACTATTTTTGGTGAGTTCCATTAAAAATTTAAAAATATATAACAAAAATTAAAAATTGATTAGTGTCGGATAGGATCTTAAAATGTTCACATGGTGAAACTTCCAACTTCCCCCAAAAACGTGAATCGTGGCTATAACTTGTTAATGAACTATTATTGTGTATCACCCCGAAAAAACACTTTCTAGAGCTAAAAACACAATTAGATTTCGCATCAACAAATGACACCAAAAGATTTGAGAAAATGACTTACCATACTTATTGGCCTGGCTTATGAGATTGTACTTGGCAGAGTAAATATCCACATATGTAATGGCAGCCGAGGGGAGTTCCTTTCTGAGTTGACTCACTGCCTCCTTCAATTTTCGATTGAAATATTGTGCAACTTCGTTATAAGCAATGGCACAGCCAGCCTTGTCAACCTTAGAATTGTTGCCAGATGCAAAAGTCAAAATGTACGGAAGGCAACCGATTGGGCCGGTATTGTGAATCCAAAATGATCGGCCTCCTTGTCTATACACAGACTACATGATCACATATGTCAACAACATTAGGAGTGTCAATCGGCTGAGTTTGTCAAGATGAGTTGGGTCGGGTTGTTTACAACCATATTTAATCATTTGGATCGGATCCTTATTAGAATCAGAATTCTCAATCATCTGGATCCAGAGTTATTGGGTCAATACAGATTGGATTTCAATTCTAAACCGATCCATTGACCACCATACCTAATCATCTAGATCCAGAGTTATCAAGTCAAATACAGGTTGGGTTTCAATTCTGAACCAGTCCATTTGACAAACATACTAAATCATCTAGATCGGGTCCTTATTAGAACCGGAATCCTTGATCATCTGGATCCATAGTTATTGGGTTGATTCAGATTGGGTTTCAATTCTGGACCGATCCATCGACAACCATACTTAATCATCTGGATCGAGTCCTTACTTGGCTGATCAAAATAACAACTAAAATTCTATAATAATAAAAAAAGAATAAAAATAAAAATGTGTATAGATGTAATGGTTATGATTGTACCACTCGATTGAATTGATGTTAAAAATTGTATTTTCAAAGAGGTACCTTAACGGTTGTAGAGAAATTGTTGACTATATCAGGGACAGATGCGTTGACTTCCTGTACGGACATGCCACTGAAGAATCCTTGCCCTAGATCATTCTGACCAATATCAAATGCATATAAAGCTTCATCGAAGTACTCCTTTTTTGGTAACAAATCTTTGAAGACTCCTCCTATAAAAAGGATGATCAACAACAACCGTTAGATCTAAAAATCAATAATAGTGATCATAGATAGATATGACTAATATGGGTCGTACGCAAATATCAATTTGAACTACCAGTTACACAATATCATTTTATTTTAATTAATTAATACCTAGCTTGTTGATGACGAACTGTGCTCAGACTTGAACTGAGTAAACTGTATCAATTGGACATTTTAAGGAAAAAGGACTGAAGCAACCCAAAGGTAAAGTGTTACGTGTTGGTGATGTTTGACCCCACCGAATCAAGATAAGCACTTAAATAACGCAATCCAAAGCCCTCCGCTGAAACATCACACATATTAATTATTTGATCCAACGGTTATAATTGTCCTACTTGAAGAAAAGTCAAATTGATGGAGGAAATCAAATGATGAAATTGGGTAACAAACTTGATAAAGTAAGATTTGGTAGGTAACCATCTTCATAGAGTAAGGTTCCCTTGGAGTTTTTTTTAATAAAAATGCTAACAGTTAGTAAATCTCTGTTTTGTATATATTGGGAAGTGTCCATTGACAACCATACCAAAACATGGGTTAGAAGTTTCGGAATGGGCTCATTTTTTGTGAGGATGATCTCTATGATGAAGAGATCATCCTCACAAAAAATCAGCTCATTCAGAAATTTTTAACTCTAAATTATAAGCTGAAGAATCGTGGATCATTCAATTTTTATAAATCACTTTTGTTGGGGTTAGAAATTTCAAAACGGGCTGATTTTTTATGATGATGATCTCCTTATCATAGAGATCATCCTCACAAAATATCAGCCCATTTCGAAACTGCTAGCCTATACATTGAAAAAATTGTTTGGTACAATATTTGACTCTCTTTAAAGCCTCCAAACGCCACTCATATATATAAGTCGTCTTGTCGACACCTACAAAACGTTTTGTCAAAATAAAGTAATAAAGCCTTTCTTTATAGGTCTAGGGTGTACAAATTATATGTTACCTGCCCGAATCCGCCTGAAAAAAGTGTCCAAAACCAACTGGAACCCAAAAATCAGTTGAACCAAACCCAAAAATCCGGACGGTATACAGGAAATTCAACGGTTGAGATGCATCTTAGAGATCCGTAACATATTCTTGGGATACATCTTTTATCTGTAACAAATTCGAATGTCTAGCCAATCGTGTCAAATTGAATATTACATTTTAAAAATAAATAAAAAAGTTAATTTTTTTTCACAAAAATATTATATATATAACCTAATAACTCAGTCAAGTTTATGTATAATTTGGTACATTTTCCAACTTGATGAGACGATGTTGCTTCCATCAAGTATTGGGGTTGAGAAACTTCAAAATCCAATTGAATCAACTCAGCTGATTTTCCAATCAACAGAGTATTAAAACTATGGTTTACAGCATCTAGCTTATATAATAATCTAACACATTATATTACTATAGAGTATAGAGAGCCAACAAAATTAAAAAGAGTATAATACCTATGAAATCGATAATAAGGCGCCCGTCAGAATATCTTCCTGCGGGCCTGTGGAAATAGGTCTCGCCATAAGGTGGAGGAAGGGATCCGAATGCAGCAGACAAGCCACCCGTATCAGAACTCGAGGAACCAAAGTTGAATATTGCTGGGAAATCACAATTATTCAAAGCCACGGCATGATTAAAGATGGATATCCAAGATACAAAAACAATAATAGGTTTAACAAATTTCGCGAAAATCCATAATTGAAAAAGAAGAAGAAAGAAAGAAAGAAAAAATTTTTTTATTGAGAAGATGAAGTATAAGGCCTGGGTAAGGATTTATATATATAGAGAGAGGGAGAGTTTGAGATAGAGATCTACAAACTTTTTTGCCAAATTTTTGAACATTTTATGCTCAAATTTAATTGGGAGATATTAGAGATTGTAGTTTTCTAACAAGACAAGTTACTTCAGTGAGAATTTTCAAGATAGTTGAAAATTTGAGTTTGGCAATGGAAAATGACTGCGATTCTCACAATTCTGACGTGGGATGTCACATAACCATAGATGTGTTTTCTCGCAATACCAGTAAAAATCATCTATGGTTATGTATGTATCTCCACGTCAGATTTGTGAGAATCACAGTAAATCCTGTGTCACCCCAGCACTTTTGCAATTTATGAAAAAGAGAGCTCCTTTTCAAACACTAGTGCCTATTTATAACACACCAATCTTTTCATCTAAATGAATGTAGATACCTGTTGTTATCTTTTTAGTCCTTATAATATGACTCGCTAGATGGCATACTCAGTTGGCTCCCTCACGTGGCAAGTTCAGGAATAGTAGATTTGTACTCCTTGGGATACACTTTTTATGGGGAAGTGCATTTGTGTATCCCAAGACATACAGATCTACGATTCCTGAACATGTCACATCATTTTATCACAACTCTTTATTTCGAACCCCAATAGTAAGTTGATTTGCCCATGTCATCTCATCTCAAGTGATATAGATCATATAACTTGGCTTATAATTATTTATTAATATATTGTATAAATTCAGATAATTATAAATAAATATTTAAATTATATAAAAATTAATTATTTTATCAAAAACAAAATACAATTGACGTAGTCAAGTTTTATCAACTTGGCTTATATTTTTAGAGGATCATATGAGTTATATTGGATCTCAGACAAGTCGTCAATTTGAAGGACGATTCTTATTGAAAATTAACAATACCAAGGTTAAGTCATCTCAATCTCACATGATTTTTGAAATTAAAATCGTAATTGAGAGAGAAGGGAGGGAGAATTCTTTTTTTTTTTTTTTTTTCTTGAGAGTTTTGTTCATGGAGCCTTAGGACCCTTTTTTATTTGAAGTAAAAAGGATTTTTTTTTAAATCAAAATCTTATAGGTATTTGAAATCTACTCCACTTTGTCCCTCTCTAGGAATCCCCTTTTCTCTTATTTCTTTCATTTCTTTTTAGGAATTCCTTTTTAGGTTTCCTAAGAAAAATCCTTGCAGAGTTTCTAACTTGATTCCAAAAAAAAAATTGAGTTGACTCAACTGAGTTTACAAGTTGACTCAATGATTTGCCAAGTTGAATCGTAAGTTGGTTCATCGTGTCCACGTTTAAGTTGACTCAACTTCATCAAGTTTTGAGTTTACTCAACAAGTTTAAAAGTTTTGATTTAAGAGAAATTTGCCAACTCATGAACCACAGATCTCGTAATTACTATTGTAGCAATTTTTTTAAAATGATAAGATAATAGGGATGAAATTGATATTTCATCAAATTAATATCAGGATTTAGTGGCTCACTAAAAATACATAATCCCAAATGTGTAACACGAAATCAACGATTGGGATATATACTAAAGATATGTAACTATCACGATATATATAAATATCAACAATTAAATTTCATATGAAGACCATTGGGATCATGTGTTTTTTCATAAGTTATTTTTCACGAATCTCACACAGCATGGAAAAAATCGAATGTACATGTTTCGATCTTAAGCATTTGCAATTTCTATGTCAAACGCACCAAAGAAGGAAATAAGGAATCATAAAAATTGAGATAAGATCTCTCACAAGCTTTAGACTTCTTCGTATATTCTATGTTTATCATTAGAAATCCATAGCAATTGGGTGACGGATTGTCAGATCATGCAAATACAAAATGGGGTGTCTAGTATTTCAATATTTAAAAACATAGAGGGAATTTCAAATGTCCTCCAAAGTATGTTTAAAATATTAAGAAAAAAGATGAGTTAAAAGGTGAAAAAAGATGAGTTAAAAGGTGATTTAGACATCCCCCCCCCCCCCCCCCCCCTCTTCCGTTCCATCCATCCCCCATCCTCATACTTACTTTTTAGTAAATAATAAAGATACCCACCTGTATTTGACTTTGATGACATGTTCCCTAGACCTCAATCGTCTTACTAAATTGGAGGGGAGGGGAGGGGGGGTCTTCATCTTCAACTTCTGGTCCAAATCCCTTGATTTTTCTTCCTAAAACTAGTTATTTTCTATCTCTTATAGTATCTTTTTATAGTATATTTAACATTCTATCTATTCATCATTTTAACTTAGTATTTAATCCTTTGTAGAAAATCCTAGAGCTCATTATAAAAATTTTCATCATTTTCTTATTCTCCAAAAACATTTTTTTTATGGACGACGAGGATTCCGGAGTTGTAGATCGACTAGAAGGGACAAGGAAATTAGCCTGTTAAAACATTATATCTCGCCCAAATCCCTTGGGTACATGCAATACCTCACATACCACAAATACAAGGTAAGCTTGGATAAATCCTTGTGGATGGGTGGCCAATGATGGGGCTTGAACTCAAGACCTCTCCCTTTCTTCAATCTCTTTTATACCTTTAATCTATTCAATCTTTTATTTAATTTATCGTTTTACACCTAGTTTTAACACATTCTAGAAAACCCCAATTTTTTTTTATAAAGAATTCTATCATTTTACATTTCAACAAAATCTTATCTTTCCATGAGGTTTGAAGGTTGAAGTAGAGAAAACCCTAAGGTCGAACATAAGGATTAAATTCACTTAAAGAGATTGAACATAATTGATTTTGAGAAGAGAAAGCAAAGCTTTTGTTAGTAGTTGAAGAAGGGGCATTTTTTTAAGGGACGGACTATTTGTACCCATCTTTTTATTCAATTATCCCACTTGACCATTATTTTCTAATAAATAGTGAAATAACGAAAATACCTTTTTTTAATCACTCATCACACGCACTTAAAATAGGAAGCTATTGAAAATTTCATTATTGTAAGATTATATCTAATTCACCTGAAATAATTCGACAAAAACCTATCAAGTTCTTTTAGTTAGATTTAATAGAATTCAATCAAAGCTATGTTGGTAAATTTGATATTAATGATCTTCTAAATGAAGCAACATTTGATATTTTATTCTCTACTGAGAATTTCGAATAACCCCTAAATTAAAAGTTGAGGATTTGACATTCATTTCTAACCTAATTTACAAGCTTTAAAGGTATTACTTCTTGTACCACAAAATCCTTATTGAAATCCTAGTTGAAACTTTCATATATGCAAAGAAGACGAGAAATGAGAGAGAAGAAGAAGAAGGCCGAATTATATTCAATTTGGATGATGGGTGTATGAGTAAAAGTTGGATTGCTCGTATTACCCACCTTTAATTTTAGGTGGGTGAAAGTAGTAAGTGGGTGAGCCGAGTAAAAAAGGTGGGTGCAAATAGCCAATCCCGTTTTTTTAAAATGATTGATGTAACAGAGGTACTTATTCCTTCTACTTTTTAAGAGGGTAGCGGATTGCATAAATATTCTTTTATTATGTTATCTACAAAATCACCTTAATTGATATTCTAAATTATCAAAGGATCCTTATAATAATTTTTTAAAATAACTATAAAAAATAGTAATCACACCTAAGTTCTAATTTTTTTGTAATATGTGCTTGTTTGCACATGCTTCCCATTAGTTTCTGATAAAGAAATTACAACCTTGTATTTCCCCTTATAATCGTCAAGTCATGCTAGATTGACCTCAATTTACACCTTGTTGATGTGGAGGCTTGCACAGAAGCATAGATTCTTTTCACTCGTATCTCAATGAAAAACATCTATGGTTCAGTGCCCAACTCTATGCCAACAAAGTGTGAATTGAGGTTAATCAAACATTATTTATAATCGTCAGACCTCTACAACCTAGAAACCCTAGTTTTCTTTTTTAATTTCGTTATCATGTGATTTTACGGTGACTGCAATACAAATACATACCCAAACTATCCCTATGACTCCCAATTTGAGTACAAAAAATACACTACTGGTACACAAAAACTAACTAGATTCAAGATATCTATCACAACAATTTTCATGAAGCATTCTTCTTGTACTTAAAATCCTATTGGGTATTTTATTTATGAATATTTTATTATTTATCAAATTAAAGGAAAGTAATTATTTGCTTAATTATTAAAAAAGAAAACATAAAGGGTATATGTGTAGGTAATTTAGTATGGTTGCCTATGGCATGCCATTCTCAATGAAAGAGGCGGATCGGAATATGCTCCATCAACAATTTGACGATAAACCCATGTGTTAGCGGCTTCGGTGTAGTGAATTCCATCCCAATTGACTCGAGCCCATGGTCTTTTACAAGATCCCACCGTTACTTGGGTGCCATTGACATTAATAGTTCCTCCACAGTCTACTTGATTGCTATAGTTATATTCCCCACCACCGTAACCACAACACGCTGTAAGTGGATGTTCGAATCCTACATAACCAATTCTTTCATTATCAAAAAAAGAAAAGAGAAAGAAGTAAATTAAAATTTAATTATCATGTTGGAGAATTGAATTAAGCATCATTTGTATACTTTTAGGCCTTCTGTGGCAAACACTAAATTGTAATTTCATCAATAAAAATAATTTTATATAATAATGCTAAAGAAGTGTTGTGTAATATACATTTGCTAGGATTATAGTTTATCAAAAATAATTTGCACTTTGATTCTATTAAAATGACTAGAATGCAATACATTTAGAATGGAGAATCATTAATTTATACGTTTGGGCCTCGAAACTATTCTTTGTGAGTTCCATTAAAAATTTAAAAATATATAACAAAAATTAAAAATCGATTAGTGAGGATAGGATCTTAAAACGTTCACATGGTGCAACTTCCAACTTCCCACAAAAACGTGAATCGTGGCTATAACTTGTTAATGAACTATTGTGTATCACCCAAAAAAACACTTTCTAGAGCTAAAAACACAATTAGATTTCGCATCAACAAATTACACCAAAAGATTTGAGAAAATGACTTACCATACTTGTCGGCCTGGCTTATGAGAGTGTACTTGGCCGAGTAAATATCCACATATGTAATGGCAGCCGAGGTGAGTTCCTTCCTGAGTTGACTCATTGCCTCCTTCAATTTTCGATTGAAATATTGTGCAACTTCGTTATAAGGAATCGCACAGCCAGCCTTGTCTACCTTAGTATTATTGTTGACTGATGCAAGAGTCAAAATGTACGGAAGGCAACCCATTGGGCCGGTATTATGAATCCAAAATGATCTGCTTCCTTGCTCATACAAAGCCTGCATGATCACGTATGTCAACAACATTAGTTGTCTTAAGCGGTTGAGTTGGTCAAGATGAGTTGGGTCGGGCTGAGACTTAAATGTCCATTTTTATTGGTCTTATTAAAGCCCAAAACTACATATTTGATTGGGTCCTGAGTCATGAATGTCTGCCATAGATATGGTTTAGTTGTATACATGAAGGGCTGTCATCAATACGGATCCACTAATAAATTGTTTAAGACCCAAAAACTATCGGATCCACTCGATTGAATAGATGTTAAAAATGATATTTTCTAAGAGATACCTTAATGGTAGTAGAGAAATTGTTGACTATATCAGGGACAGATGCATTGACTTCCTGTATGGACATGCCACTGAAGAATCCTTGCCCTAGATCATTCTGACCAATATCAAATGTATATAAAGCTTCATCGAAGTACTCCTTCTTTGGTAACAAATCTTTGAAGATTCCTCCTATAAAAAAAGATGATCAACGACAACCGTCAGATCTTAATATGGGTCGTGTACGCAAATATCAATTTGAACCATCATTTAATTTTAATTAATACCTTGTTTGTTGATGACGAACTGTGATTCAGACTTGAACTGAGTAAACTGTATCAATTGGACATCTAAGGAAAAAGGACTGAACCCACCCAAAGGTAAAGTATCGCGTGTTGGTACGATTGTTGATCCTTTCGTGGCAAAATTTGCACCGTTGGTGAAGTTTGACCCCACCGAATCAAGATAAGCACTTAAAAAACGCAATCCTAAGCCCTCCGCTGAAACATCACACATATTAATTATTTGATCCAACAGTTATAATTGTCTCACTTCAAGAAAATTCAAATTCATGGAGGAAATCAAATGATCAAATTGGGTAACAAACTTGATAAAGAAAGGTTTTCTTGGAGTTTTTTTTTAATAAAAATACAACAGTTAGATCTTTCGGGTAAATCTCTCTTTTATATATCCGTTACATGCCTGAATCCGGACTGAAAAACGTGTCGAAAACCCATTGGAACCCAAAAATTAGTTGAACCAAATCCGACTTAGTTCAGTTCGATTACCCGTTACTTGTTACCCATACCCAATACTCGTAAAATATTTAGATTTTGAATTAAAAATATTTACAAATGTTTTATATAATTTGGATATAATCTATTTTTCATAAATTTTTCCGATGTAGTAAGATTTATATATTTATAAGTTTAAACTTTAAAGTTAAACTTGCCTATATAAATAAATCAAATTTTAAATTAAAATATTTTAAATTTTATTATATGATTGAACCCATAGTTGACTCAAAACCTGTACCTGTAAAATACCTGAAAAATCAGGTTTGGCTAGGGTACGGTACGAGTATACCTTAATCTTTACCCATATCCAATCCGTACCAAAAATTAATGGGTTGGTTTTGGTTTCATGTATACTCGACCTGATCCAAACAAATTGGGTCGGGTTTGGTTCTAAGTTCCCGAATGTACACCTTTATATAAGTCTATCAAACCTTCGTCTATTGCATTTGAATAAAATATGTTTAAAATTTGAAGAAATTAATTAAAAAATATGTCACTAGACCATTTCGATCAAAGATTCCTTGTTCTGATTTCTAAATGTTTGACATTAACATGAAACAAAGTTACGTGACTGACCATCTATTAATTCACCTGATAATAAGTTATGAATAATTTTAAACCAATTTAAATGGTTTAACTAGTCCGTTGAGATGACTTGTAAAAGTTAATAATCCATCATTATTGGTGGGGGCCAAAATGAAATATCGAAACCTTAATCTTGATATTCTAATCTTATATTAGTGAATTATGTACAAATTTTCTAGGGAGCGTGGGATAAAAATGGTTCAATTAGGTTTATTTTCAAGATTCGGCTATAAACTCGATTTGGCTGATATTTTCAAAATCAATGGGAAGGAAATCAGGTTGCCTCTAAAATCAGAGTGACTCACCTAAGAGGAGTTTTAAAATCATGAGTTGAATCACATACTTTTTTTCTTAGGGTCGGGATCAGTAGACTCATGAAACATGAACTCATATGTTCACACACAATCCGGATCATGTATACAGGAAATCCAACGGATGAGATGCCTCTTAGAGATTCGTAACCTATTCTTGGGATATATCTTTTATCTGTAACAAATTCAAATGTCCAACCAGTCATGTCAAGTTGAATATTACATTTTTAAAATAAATAGAAACTTTAAATTTTTTTTTTTTTTTCGCAAAAATATTATATATAACCAAATAACTCTGTCAAGTTTACGTCTAATTTGATACATTTTCCAACTTGATGAGACGACGTTGCTTCCATCAAGTATTGGGGTTGAGAAACTTCAAAATCTAATTGAGTCGACTCAGCTGATTTTCCAATCAACAGAGTATTAAAACTATGGTTTACAGCATCTAGCTATATAATAATCTAACACAACATATTACAATAGAGTATAGAGAACCAACAAAATAAAAAAAGAGTACATATTTAATAAAAGAAATAAGGGGAGCATTCGGAAGCCCTAAAGAGAGCTGAAGATTGTGCCAAACATTTTTTTAAACATGGGTTAGAAGTTTCGGAATAGGCTGATTTTTTGTGAGGATGGTCTTTATGATGAAGAGATCATCCTCGCCAAAACTTAGCTCATTTTGAAACTTCTAATCCTAGATTACAAGTTGAAGAATCGTGGACGGTCCTATTTTTGTAAATCACTTTTGATGTGGTTAGAAGTTTCAAAAAGGACTGATTTTTGGTGAGGATGATCTCGTCAGCATAAAGATCATCCTCACAAAAAATCAGTCCATTCCAAAACTTCTAACCCATACATTGAAAAAATGTTTGGCACAATATTTGGCTCTCTTTAGGGGCTCCGAACGCCACCCAAGAAATAAATACCTATGAAATCGATAATAATGCGCCCATCAGAATATCTTCCCGCAGGCCTGTGGAAATAGGTCTCACCATAAGGTGGAGGAAGGGGTCCAAATGCAGCAGACAAGCCACCCGTATCAGAATTCGAGGCACCAAGGTTGAATATTGCTGGGAAATCACAATTATTCAAAGCCGGGGCATGATTAAAGAATGATATCAAAGATAGAAAAGCAATAATAGTTTTAACAAATTCAGGAAAATCCATAATTGACAAAGAAGAAGAAAGAAAGAAAGAAAGAAAGAAATTTGTTTATTGAGAAGATGCCCGAGTAAGGATTTATATAGAGGGGGAGAGTTTGAGATAGAGATCTATAGACTTTTTTGCCAAATTGTTTAACATTTTATAATCAAATTTAATTGGGAGAGGTTAGAGATTGTAGTCTTCTAACCAGACAAGCTACTTCAGTGAGAATTTTCAAGATGGTAGAGTATTTGAGTTTTGCAATCTATGAAAAAGAGAGCTCCTATTCAAACACCAGTTTCCTATTTATAACACACCAATCTTTTCATCAAAATGATTTGATTGAATGTAGATAACTGTTTTTATCTTTTGAGTCTTGATAATATGACTCGTCAACTGGCATACTCAATTAGTTCCCTGACGTGGGAAGTTTGGGAACAATCGATCTGTATGCCTCGGGATACACTTTTTATGGAAAGTGCAATTGTGTATCCCAAGACATACAGATTTACGAATCCCAAACTTGTCATGTCATGGAGTCAATTGAGTATGCCACTGAGAGAGAGATAAGGTAGAAGAAAAGGGCCGAATTATATTCAATTTGGATGATGGGTGTATGAGTAAAAGTCGAATTGCGCGTACTACCCACCTTTAATTTTAGGTAGGTGAAAGTAGTAAGTGAGTGAGCTGAGTAAAAAATGTAGGTGCAACTAGCCAGTCCCTTTTTTCAAATGATCGATGTAACAAAGGTACTTATTCCTTCTACTTTTTAAGAGGGTAGAGGATTGCATAAATATACTTTTATTATGTTATCTACAAAATCACCTTAATTGATATTTTAGATTACCAAAGGATCCTTATAATAATTTTTTAAAATAATTATAAAAATTAATAATCACACATAAGTTCTAAGGGTATGTTTGGTAACACTTCTGAAGTCTGAAGTCTGAAGTCCGAAATCTGTATTCTGAAATCTAGAATCTGAAATTTGAAATCTTATTCTGGAAAAGTTGTTTGTTTATCATGTTTAAAAGCTTTTGGTTACAAATAGAATTTTAAAACATAATAGCCATTTTGACAATAATACCCTTTTGTAATTCTTATAAATTGTTAATCGAAAAACATAACATGTTAGGCATAATGAAACCATCTACACATTTAATTTCGATTTCTAACACATCAAACACCCCAAAAGTATTGTTTTCAATTTCAATTCATACTTGATAAATTATATTCCAACAAAGTAATACTCAAACAATAAATAATCATTCATTTTCTAGTTGAAAAATATAGGATTTTAGGGTTCATATAAAAATATAGGATTTTTGAATACGAAACGAGAAAAAGGGGAGAGATTTTGACACACAGTTATAGAGGAAGGAGATGTAGAAAAGAAATGAGAGGTAGAAAAATTAAAAATAAGAATTTTAAGATTCGTATAAAAAAAAAGGATAAGTGATAGAAATCAAGGTTTTGAGAAAAGTAATTTAGGAATTAAAAAAAAAAATTAGATTTCAGAAGTTTCATCCAGCATCCCTCCATCACTAGTTCAAAACTTCTAAATTTTGGTTCTAAAGTCTAAAATCTGAATCAAAACAAATGTAAATAAAACTTCTAAAGTCTGAATTTTGAAGGTGGACCACCTCTATTAAGACTTCAGAAGTGTTACCAAACACATACTAAGTTCTAGGTTCTAAGTTCTAATTTTTTTGTAATATATTTTTGTTTGCACATGTTTCCCATTAGTTTCTGGTAAAGAAATTACAACCTTGTATTTCTCCTTATAATCGTCAAATCGTGTTAGAGTGACCTCAAGATTGACCTCAATTCACACTTTGTTGATGTGGAGACGTGCACAGAAGCATAGATTCTTTTCACTCATATCTCGATGAAAAACATCTATGGTTCAATGCCCAACTCTACATCAACAAAGTGTGAGTTGAGGTCAATCCAACATTATTCATAATCTTTAGACCTTTATGGCTTAGAAACCCTAGTTTTTTTTTTTTTTTTGTGATTTCATTATCATGTGATTTTATAGTGAGTACAATACAAATACATACCCAATTAAACTATCCCTATGACTCCCAATTTAAATACAAAAACTACACACTATTGGTACACAAAAACTAACCAAACTCAAGATATCTATCACAACAATTTTCATGAAGCATTTTGCTAATACTTAAAACCCTATTGGGTATTTTATTTATAAATATTTTATTATTTGATCAAAGTAATTATTTGCTTAATTATTATAAAAGAAAACATAGAGGGTATATGTGTAGGTAATTTAGTATGGTTGCCTATGGCATGCCATTCTCAATGAAAGGGGTGGATCAGAATATGCTCCATCAACGATTTGACGATAAATCCATTTGTTAGCGGCTTCAGTGTAGTGAATTCCATCCCAATTGACTCGAGCCCATGGTCTTTTACAAGATCCCACTGTTACTTGGGTGCCGTTGACATTAATAGTTCCTCCACAACCGACTTGATTGCTATAGTTATATTCCCCACCACCGTAACCACAACACGCTGTAAGCGGATGTTCGAACTCTGCAGAACCAATTCTTTCATTATCAATAAAAAGAGGAAGAAGCACAATTGTCATCACTTGACTTGACTCGACTCACTATTTCCTCTTACCTAACTCGATCTTTCGTCTATATATAAAAGACCTATTTGGTAATGATGTCAACTTTTGAGAATATAAATTATTGTAAATAAAATTTGAGAAGTGTGCTTTCGTAAGTTAAACTTTAATTATCTTGTTGGAGAAGTAACGTGTTTATATACTAAAGTTAGAATTTTTGTATGTTAAAAATAACTTTCAACTGGTTTTTGTGAAAATGATCAAAACGCCATTATGTGTAGAATTGAATTAAGCATCATTTTATTCTTTTGGGCCTCATGTGGCAAACACTAAATTGTAAACTACTTATTGTGAGTTTAATTTCCTCTTTGATTCTATTAAAATGATCATAATGCAATATATGAAGAATGGGGAATCATTAATTTATATGTTTGGGCCTCGAAACTATTTTTGGTGAGTCCCGTTAAAAATTTAAAAATATATAATAAAAATTAAAAATCGATTAGTGAGGAGAGGATAGGATCTTAAAACGTTCACATGGTGGAACTTCCAACTTCCCACAAAAACATGAATCGTGGCTATAACTTGTTAATGAACTATTGTGTATCACCCGAAAAAACACTTTCTAGAGCTAAAAACACAATTAGATTTCGCATCAACAAATGACACCAAAAGATTTGAGAAAATGACTTACCATACTTGTTGGCCTGGCTTATGAGATTGTACTTGGCAGAGTAAATATCCACATATGTAATGGCAGCCGAGGGGAGTTCCTTTCTGAGTTGACTCACTGCCTCCTTCAATTTTCGATTGAAATATTGTGCAACTTCGTTATAAGCAATCGCACAGCCAGCCTTGTCTACCTTAGAATTGTTGTCAGATGCAAAAGTCAAAATGTACGGAAGGCAACCGATTGGGCCGGTATTGTGAATCCAAAATGATCTTCCTCCTTGCTTATACACAGACTGCATGATCACAAATGTCAACAACATTAGGAGTGTCAATCGGCTGAGTTGGGTCGGGTTGAGACTTAAATGGTCCCTTTTTATTGGTCTTATTAAAGCCCAAAACTTTAGAGTTCTTAGGTCAATACGGATTGAATTTTAATTCTAAACCGATCCATTGACAACCATACTTAATCATCTAGATCTAGAGTTATCGGGTCAAATATAGATTGGGTTTCAATTCTGAACCAGTCCATTGACAACCATACTAAATCATCTGGATTGGGTCCTTATTAGAACCAGAATCCTCGATCATCTGGATTCAAAGTTATCGGGTCAATACGTATTGGGTTTCAATTCCAAACCGATCCATTGACATCATAATTAAAGAAGCATATGTACATCATAACTAGATGTTAAAAATGGTATTTTCTAAGAGATACCTTAATGGTAGTAGAGAAATTGTTGACTATATCAGGTACAGATGCATTGACTTCCTGTATGGACATGCCACTGAAGAATCCTTGCCCTAGATCATTCTGACCAATATCAAATGTATATAAAGCTTCATCGAAGTACTCCTCCTTTGGTAACAAATCTTTGAAGATTCCTCCTATAAAAATGGATGATCAATAACAACCGTCAGATCTAAAAATCAATAATAATGATCATAGATAAATATGACTAATATGGGTCGTCCGCAAATATCAATTTGAACTACCAGTTATACAATATCATTTTATTTTAATTAATACCTTGTTTGTAGATGACGAACCGTGATTCAGCCTTGAACTGAGTAAACTGTATCAATTGGACATCTAAGGAAAAAGGACTGAACCCACCCAAAGGTAAAGTGTTGCGTGTTGGTACGATGGTTGATGCTGCCGTGGCAAAATTTGCACCGTTGGTGAAGTTTGACCCCACCGAATCAAGATAAGCACTTAAATAACGCAATCCAAAGCCCTCCGCTGAAACATCACACATATTAATTATTTGATCCAACGGTTATAATTGTCCTACTACTTGAAGAAAAGTCAAATTGATGGAGGAAATCAAATGATCAAATTGGGTAACAAACTTGATAAAGTAATAAACCCTTTCATTATAAGTCTAGGGTGTACAAAATATCCATTACCTGCTCGAGTCCGGCCTAAAATTAACTGTAACCCAAAAATTAGTTGAACCGGATTTGGTATAGTTCGTTTCAATTACAAGATCTATGACCTAGAACTAGTCCGAACCCATAAAATACTTGATACTCGTACTCAATACCCACTACCCCATTACATGTTACCCATACCTGATACTCGTAAAATATTTAGATTTTGAATTAAAAATATTTACAAATATCTTATATAATTTGGATATATTATATTTTTTTATAAATTTTTCCGATGTAGTACTATTGATATATTTATAAATTTAAACTTTAAGGTTAAACTTACCTATATAAATAAATCAAATTTTAAATTAAAATATTTTAAATTTTATTATATGATTGAACTCGTACTTGACTAGAATCTGTACCCGACCTGAACTTATACCTATAAAATACTCGAAAAATCAGATTTGACTAGGATACGGTACAAGTATACCCTTTTAATCTTTACCCATATCCAGTCCGTACCAAAAGTTAATGGGTCAGATCAGATTTCATGTATACCCGACCTCTTCCCCACAAATTGGGTCAGGTTTGGTTCTGAGTTCTCGAATGTACACCCCAATCTAGATCTATCAAACCTTCGTCTATCCCATTCGAATAAAATATTTTTAAAATTTAAAGAAATTAACTAAAAAATATGTCACTAGATCATTTCGATCAAAGATTCCTCATTCTGATTTCTAAGGCAACTTGTATGCAAGATACAACTAATAATAATAATAAATATATATTATTATTATTATTATTTAAGTGTTTGACATCGACATGAAACAAAGTTTCGTGACTGACCATCTATTAATTCACTTGATAATAAGTTATGAAAAATTTTAAACCAATTTGAATGGTTTGACTAGTCCTTTGAGATGACTTGTAAAAATTAATAATCCGTCATTATCGGTGGGGGACTAAAATGAGATAACGAAACCTTGATCTTGATATTTTAATCTCATATTAGTCAATTATGAATAGATTTTCTAGGGAGCATGGGAAACAAATGGTTCATTTAGGTTTATTTTCAAGATTCAATTATTTTTTCTGAGGGGTCAGGATAGTAGACTCGTGAAACATGTGATTCCACCTAACCCAAAAGCAAAAGGGTTGGGATCTGTAGACTCATGAAACATGAACTCATATGTTCACGTCAATCCCAATCGTGTATAGAGGAAATCCAACAGTTGAGATGTATCTTAAAGGTCCATAATATATTTTTGGGATACATCTTTTATTTTTACCGTTGGATCTCCCATTACACGGTACGAATTGTTCGTGAAGATATGAGTTCACGTTTCATGAGTTTACAGATCCCAACCTTTTTGCTTTTCGGTTAGGTGGAATCACACATAAAATTCGAATGTTCGGCCAGTCGTGTCAAGTTGAATATTACATTTTTAAAATAAATAAAAACCATAAAAAAAAATAAAATTTCACAAAAATATTATCTATAATCAAATAACTCCGTCAAGTTTATGTCTAATTTGGTGCATTTTCAAGTTCACAATTTCCTTGGGCCAACTTGATGAGACGACGTTGCATCCATCAAGTGTTGGGGTTGAGAAACTTCAAAATCCAATTGAGTCGACTCAGCTGATTTTCCAAGTCTTAAAACTATGGTTACAGCATCTAGCACATTAAATTACTATGGAGGATGGAGAGCCAAAAAAAAATAAAAGAGTATATATTTAATAAAAGATATAAATACCTATGAAATCGATAATAAGGCGCCCATCAGCAAATCTTCCTGCGGGCCTGTGGAAATAGGTCTCGCCATAAGGTGGAGGAGGGGATCCAAATGCAGCAGACAAGCCGCCCGTATCAGAATTCGAGTCACCAAGGTTGAATATTGCTGGGAAATAGCAATTATTCGAAGCCACGGCATGCTTAACGATGGATATCAAAGATAGAAAAATAATAAAACCTTTAACAAATTCACGAAAATCCATAATTGACAAAGAAGAAAAGCGAAAGAAAGAAATTTTTTTTATTGAGAAGATGTAGTATAAGGCCCGGGTAAGTATTTATATAGAGGGGGAGAGTTTGAGATGGAGATGTATAGACTTTTTTGGCAAATTGTTGAACATTTTATGGCCAAATTTAATTGGAAGAGACTAGAGATTGTAGTTTTCTAACAAGACAAGTTTCTTCAGTGAGAATTTTCAATATAGTTGAGAATTTGAGTTTTGCAATTTATGAAAAGGATAGTTCCTATTCAAGCACCTGTTTCTTATTTATAACACACCAATCTTTTCATCTAAATGATTTGATTGATTGTACATAACTGTTTTTTATCTTTTGAGTCCTGATAATATAACTTGCCAGCTGGCATACTCAATTGACTTTTTGACATGGCAAGTTCGGGAACTGTAGATCTGTACGTCTTAGGATATATATATTTTTTGACAAGTACAATTGTGTATCCCAAGATATACAGAACTACGATTCCCAAACTTGTCACATCATAGAGTCAATTGAGTATGCCACCGTGAGTCATATTAATCTACTCTTTATCTTTATCTTTATCTCCAACCCCAATAGTAAGCTGATTTGCCCATGTCATCTCATCTCAAGTGATATAGATCATATAACTTGGTTTATAATTATTTGTTAATATATTGTATAAATTCAGATAATTAAAAATAAATATTTAAATTATGAAAAAATTAATTATTTTATCGACTCGGCTTATATTTTTAGAATATCATATGAGTTATATTGGATCTCAGACAAGTCGTCAATTTGAAGGACGATTCTTATTGAAAATTAACAATACTGAGGGTAAGTCATCTCAATCACTCTCACATTATTTTTAAAATTAAAATCGTAATTGAAAGAGAAAAGAGGAAGATTATTTTTTTTTTCTTGAGAGTTTTGTTCATGGAGCCTTTTTGAAATCTATGATTTCTTATAGGACCCTTTTTTTTATTTGAAGAAAAAAGTATTTTTCTCTTATTTCTTTCTTTTCTTTTTAGGAATTCTTTTTTAGGTTTCCTAAGAAAAATCCTTGCAGAGTTTCTAACCTGATTCCACATAATTTTGAGTTGACTCAACAGAGTTTACAAGTTAACTCAATGATTTGCCAAGTTGAATCGTAAGTTGGTTTTGAGTTTACTCAACAAGTTTTAAATCTATGATTTAAGAGAAATTTACCAACTCATGGACCAAAGATTTCGTAATTACTATAGTAGCAATTTTTTTTTTTTTTTGAAATGATAAGATAATAGGAATTAAATTCATATTTCACCAACTTAATATTAGGAATCAATGACTCATTAAAAACACCTAATCCCAAATGTGTAACATGAAATCAACAATTGGGATATATACTAAAGATATGTAACTATCATGATACGTATAAATATTAACAGTTAAATTTCATATGGAGACTATTGGGATCATGTGTTTTTTTATAAGTTATTTTTCACGAGTCTCACACATCATGGAAAATTGTCCATTTTAGACATTTTAAGACCATTGAATTTTATAAAATTTGATGGACCAAGACGTCAAAATTTTCATTGTAGAATTATTATTTTTTTCAACAGATCAAAAATATCAAATTAATAAATTATAGGAGAAATGCAACGGTTCTAAACCGTCGAATCTGGTGACATAAAAAATTCAACGGCCCTAAATCGTCAAAATTCGGTTTCAAAAATTCGAGAGAGTCAAATTTTCAAATTTTCACATAGTGTCAGCTTAAAAAAAATTAAAAATTAAAAATGTTTATGAAGAATGTTTTTTCACTAAACTTTGTGAAATATTTGGATTGTGTACTGTCCTATAAAGTAGGATGATATCATTTGCATGTTTTGGTACCTCACCCATACCTTAAACTTTAAAGTGCATTAGACCAAGGGCCCTTGTAGTAGGTGCGACCGTATGGTCTTTTGCACAAGTTCAATGTTTCACTCATTTGGGTCTTTTTCCTTTTTTATTTGATTTGATTTGCACATGTTCTTTCTATGGTTGTAGATGTTTGAGCATTATTTTGTGGGGATTTCATTCCCTACTCTCCAGGGTAATTAACAATCTAGTCACAGTTCCATGCGGTTATATGTGTCCAAAGAAATTGAGTTTCAAGTAGGGTTGTTAATGGATAGTCGAAAATTTGAATCCAAATCGATTCTGATTCGAAAAATCAGATATCATTAGAAAATTTTGGATTTTGGATTCAAAATTTGGATAATTTTTAACATTTGAATGTTTTTTTGATACGAATTAGGATATTGACACATTCGATTTGATTTATATAATTGTTATTATTTATATTAAATAAGAAATAATAATAATGTTTTTGAAAGAAATCTCTTGAATTTTCTCTCCAATTATTCGGTTCTCCTTTCTCTTTAGGATTATAACAATCAAGCCGGAAGACCCAACCATCATTTCCAACAAATCAACGACATCCGGGTAAGCAACACTTCTATATTTTCTACTTCCCAAAAATTCAATATTTCCTTTGAGGTTTGAAGATGAAAACTAGGAGCGTTGAAAATGACTAATTTTAAGAGGAGATGGTCAAGGATTTTACTGCAGTTTTGAGGGGAGAATATGAAATTCATTGGATATAAATTTCAGACATCATTTGAATCCAATTCTTATTGATTGAATCAAATATTATCTGATATCTGATAGGATAATCGAATTCGAATAGTGTTTTAGGGATGTCTGTCATATTCGAATTGGATATCATACGATTTTTTCGAATTTAGATTTGAATATAATTGTATCTGAACTAATAAGTATCCATTAACAACCCTAGTTCTAAGGTCATTTGGACCAAAGGATCGATCACATACCTTGGGTCCACCCTTCAACATATCTAAACCAACTTACGGATCAGGATTTGGGATAAACTTGATAAGGACAAGATTAGGTTGGACCCAAAAATGACCCAATAAGCATCAAATTAGATCTTAAAAGATATCTTATTAGATCTTAATTTTAGAATCCAAATCCTAATTAATAAAAATATGATAAGATGCAGGTGCCAGTTAGCTTGGTTGGTAAAGTGTTTGGGTGATGATATCAAAGGCTTAGGTTCAAATCCCCTCAACACTAAGTTACTGAACTCATTAAAAATGACTTACTGAGAAAAATATAAAAACAATATGATAAGATTTGATCTTGTTTGACATACATAATTTAAATAGAATTCATACATTTATATCAAATATAATATAATTTATAACTTTCTCACATTTTTTTAATCAGATCTCTATTGGATTGGGACATAAATGATATAGAACCACCTAATACGTTATCAAATCAGATCTTTTTCAAGAAAAAATCCTCGTTCTAGATCCAAAGATATCATAATGAATTATGTTTTGAGTGTAAACTGACCCATTAACAACCCTAACATCCACAAAGCTTAGGTCGAAAAAATTCAAATCAACAGTTGGGAATCAGAATATTTTGGGTGTATGGATTGACTATGTACCTAAAGTTCATAGAATCTTGATCTATAACCCTATTGAGAGAAACTAAAATTTTAGAAGTTTCCTATTAGAATTTTGGTTAATGAAATGGGAAGTGTGAACCACTAGAATTATCAGCCCATAGAAAATCATTTTCATAATTTATGTAAATTTTATTAATTATAACTACAAGGTGGCATGTGCAAACACACATGTATAAAAGGACTTATTTGTAATTAAAGAATTTTTTTAAGATTACATGTAAAAAAGGATACATTAGTAATTTTGAAAACTAGCCTACGTGGATTGCAATATTCTTGATCTTTTCCCATTTCTTATAAAAGTTTGGGGATTTATGGCTACTCAAAATTTGGTGTCGAAGCACTTCTAATCCAACTTCTCTCATTATAATAGTAAAGATTAGTATAAAAATATATACAAGAACTCCAAGGGGTTAGCCTAGCGGCGAGCCAAATCTTGATAAGCTCCTCAGGAAGGGTAGGTCAAGTGTTCGAAACCCCACGAAGCAATGAATTTCTTGGGCTCACCCTCCAGGTTTGATTGACCCTCGACTCAACCGAATGCACGAAGGACTTTTCGTGGGAGCGATGTCTGTGAAGGATTAGTCTCTCGCAAAGGGTGGGGATACCTAAGATAAGCAAATATATATAATCATGAAACATGTTTGTTGTGGTGTATTTATATCATTTGCATTATATAAAAGGTAGTCTTTTTAAAAGATTGTAGGACAATAAGTACACAAACGGTTGTATAGAGTAAACATGTTTGTCCAACTACTTTTAAACCTAAAATGGTTATAGTTGAGGATAAGACTGGACATCTCATTTAATGATTAGAATTGCCCTTGAAAATGAAATATGAATTTTCTTTTCTATCACTAGCTGTCCATAGACCTAAGAAGTTTGATTCCCACTAAGAACATGTGTTAGGTACTTTGGACGATAAAGTCTACGTGACACTACAGCTTGACACGGGTTACATAGGGATCTGGACACATAAAAAATCAATATTCTATTTTGAAAAAGATTTTGATGTGATAAATCACGAAAAAAGAATCTCAAGATGAATACAAACGAAATAGGTACTGAGGTTAAAGGGGATAGAAAAGGAAAAATAATAAAGTTAGAGGGATGATAATGAAAAAGGGGTAGTAAAGAAAGGGAAAAAAAAAACACTATAGTCGAAAGGGTACTCATAGAAAGGGAGCTAAAAAAGGAATAATAAAGTTGGAAGAATAATCTTGAAAAGGAAGAGAAGTGAAAAAAAAACAATCAAATGAAAAATTATTCGACTCACATTAAATCCCAACCCCTTTTTATGTGAGGGATAAAGGGAGTAGGATCCATGTTGTGCTTTATTCTATCCTTACTATTATAATGAGACATAGCGGAGTAAAAGTGGTTCGACATCAAAATTTAAATCCCACAAATGCTACTCACCTTTACATTTAAACTTATTACAACCAAGGTCATTTTGATTAAAACCTAATAAAATTACCACAACCTTATAATTAGTTTTTCAAAATTTTAAAAATATCCTTTGACTATGTAATCTTCAAAATCCCTCTAATCATATTATAAATTACCAATAGGCCCTTATGATACATGTGCATTTATGCCTTTATGCATTTTACATTCTAAGTAGATATATAATGAAAGAATGTTAAATAGGTGTTTTTTTACACCAAAACTTGAAACATCAATAATGCCTTCGCTCTTATATTTAACTTCATTATTATTAAAGTAATTTTTGTCAAAAAGAATATAATGTCAATCTCACAACCTCTTATAAGCTCGTTAGTTTTTAATTTTTTTAAATTATAAATTTTATTTTTTATTATTATTTTATCTACAAAATCACCTTAATTAATATTTAAAATTGCAAAATATATATATACCCATTGTAATATATTAAATAAAAATATTGATTATGTTAATCAATATGAAATTGTCGAAAAATATTTTTCAAGGCCATAAGGGCTAGAAAAAAAATGTAATAATTGCATAAAGGTTTTTGGAGGAAAATTATACGATGGAGAACAAATATAGTGTGGATGCAAAGAATAGAAATCCCTATAATATCATAATTTCTTTGGAGTTGGGATGCAAATAATTTACTAAGCTTATATGTATTTCATAGAATTTTAAATAATAAATAAATTTTTAAAATTTATTTTGGTCAAGAATTAATAGATGAATCAACATTTTATACCTTAAGTTGTTAGGACCATATGAATTCCATACCCTCAAGGGAGATGTCCCATATACTAGAGTTCGTCCATGCCTATGACGCGGACATCCTTTCTTGGGTTAAGGGGGTAAAAGTGTAAAAAAAAATAAAGTTAAAAGGGTATTATTGAAAATTTTAAAGATTAAAGAGGTAAAAGATAAAAAACAACAAAGTAGGTAAAAGGGATAAAAAAAGAAATATAAGAAAGTTATAGGGGTGAAGTGTAATAAAGAAAATAAAGTGAGTCCAACAAAAATGTACCTTGATGGGAGGATTAAAATAAAAAAAATAAAGTTGGAATGATATTATTAAAGAATTTTGAGTTTAAAGTGATAAAAAAGAAAATATATCAAAGTCAAAAAGAGTAAGAGTAAAAGAAATAAAGTGGACCCCACAAAACTATAGTTTGATGGGAGGTTTATCTCATGCGCATAAGTGACTTTGCTATTGTTATGAAAAAAAAAAATTGAGGTTAAGAGGTAAAAAATAAAAAAATAATTGTAAATACGTGGGTTTCAAAACCTTTGAGGGTTTAAGCTCATCTACATGGGTTTAAAAGTCGTCACAATTCAATTAAGGTATGAATGGGCATCATAAAAGAGTTTTAAAATTATATTTTTCTTGGCTTGTAGTGACTCACATATCCAAAAGATAAAGAAAAAAATGTCTACCTAAAACATCTAAGATAAGGAGGTTCGGTTGAGGGACAATGAAGGTGTTAGGCACATTGTCCCTCCTATCCTAAGATGATTATCAATTGTTGACCAAAAGTGAAGTTAGAAACTCATTTTTTTTAGTTTTAAAGATAGAGGAAGTTATAGAAAATTTTAAGAAAACTAACTATAGTTTTATTTTGAAAAATAAACAAAAGAAGATGACAAGTAAGCTCTACTAGAAGTAAATGCTTGTTGGATTTTTTTTTAGCTTTGGACTTTGATGAAATCCACGTGGATTTCATCATTAAGGGTCTTAAAGCTTCAAAATAAGTTTATATGCTCCTTAGGGAGACTTTGTTTATTGTTTTGACCATTTGGTGAGATTCATAACTTGAACCACACCATGTAGGAATCCAGACTACATGCATGAGATTTTATTCATTTTTGGACTATTTTTGTTAGTTCTAAAGGTTAAATACAGGTCTATATAGACCTATACTCTGGTTTGTAGCCATTTTTAAGAGTAAGTATGTGCAAAGTGTGTGCATGAGATGGATTCACCAAGAAAAGATTATTTCCTAAGTGGGTTTACTCTCTAACTCTATTGTCATAAAAAAGATAATAATAATAATAAAAGAATTATTATTCTAGAAAACTTAAAGTGTAAGTAAAGTAAAGAAAGTAAAGCATTTACATTATGAATTTAAATTGCATGAAAATAACTAATGTAAAACAACCTAATCTAGTGTTCTAAAGGAGCTTATTGGGAGAGATTATCTCGAAGAGGGATTACTCTCTCTCCCCAAGACTCCAACTATCAATTTAAATAACTATATTAATAAATGAACAAGTAAGCTAAATAAGAAAGTGTTTAAAAGTAAAGGAAATGGGAGAATGAGAATAAAGGGATTAAAAGGGGGGTTGGAAGGTTTAGCCCCACCTTGGTTTTCTTCTTTTCTTCCTTCTTCTTGGTTTGTTCTTCTATGAATTTTGAAAGAATAAGGAGGTTTAAGAGACTAGAAAGGGATTTTGACATAATTTTGGATTACCAAATGAGCTCCTCCATTTGCCTTGGAAGGGTCTCCTATTTATAGGATTTTGGGAGACCCTTAGGGATAAATTGGTCATAAATCTTCAAGTCCCCAATAATTTCACAAAAATCTTCATGAAAATTCATAATTACTCATCATCTCCTTAGTCTCGATGGTCTTTCACTCACCTATAGGTCTTATCAATCATGATAATCTAGAAATAGGTTAGTAAAAACCATTAGTTTCTAGAAAATTTTTTGGGAAGGGTAGAATGGTCCTAAGACTTTAACTTTGAATCAATTAAAAAAGAACCAAGACAAATGACATGTAATTATGTGGTTGGTTTTTAAACTTTTAAGACATTTTCATTGAGAGAATCTCCAACAAAGGAGGGATTAAAGGTAGACACAAATTTTAGAGAATTCTCTAAGGAGGACAAAATAGTCAAGGACTTTAGAAGATAGTCAATTTATATTGAATGTCATAGAAGCTCTTTGAATTTTGAAGAAGATTAGAAGGATAAAAGAAGGATTTTACTTTTGACAAACCAAGGTTAGAAAATGTAATTGGTCTTAAGTATGGACCAAGAAAGACCTTGGGTTAAGATTAAGAAAATGAGTGATTTACTAAAAGACCCTACGTGGAAGAAATTATGAGGGTTTTAGCATGGGTAGAAGTGAAATTAAGAAATAATTTTTGTTATGAAAATTTGAGCATATATGGGATTTGAATGTACGCTAGATACGGCCAAGAAAAATTAAACTTAAGTATCACCAAAGTCAAGGTTAGAACAAAAAATGGCATGGCCATATGTACCAAACTGCTAAGCTATTTTTATGTTAGGCCGTTTGATAGGTACAATCAGGAAAAAATCAATCTTTTTTTATTAAATATGATTTTCTTAATCGATTTGGTTTAGGTCCACTTGATTGACCGAAATTCTCTTGATTTGACCCTCGATATTGGATTCAAATGAACTTTCGAACTTTTTCGATTAAATTGGGTATCTACAACAATAAAATAAGTTTAAAAATATATATAATAAAGTTAGAGAGAGTGAAGAGAAAAGATAAAAATATATATATAAGTTGATGAGACATTTGTCCAATCACAAAACTATAGTTTATGGGACATTTATCCCGAACTCAAAAAATACAAAACTATAACAACTCAGTTGTATTTTATTTCTTGAAGGCTTATATTATATGTGTTGGAGAATAAGATACATTAAATTCTTGTATCATTGCAGTGTATATTGCCACAAATGGTAGGTTATGTTAAAAAATGATACATAGAGTGCATATCAATTATTATCGTCTACATTAAGAAGTATTGTTCATTAGAATATTTAACCTTAAATATTGTAAGTGATTTAGGTTAATTAGGATATTTGTATTAGGTTTACCATCTATAGGCTGGTGATATTATATCTATAAATGCAATATAAGTTGCATGTTATAATTATCCAAAAAATTCAATAAAGTTCATTTTCTTCATTGTAGTCGAACATATATTGAGAGCAGGTTTTTTGTGGGCTGCACTCCTATGGTAGCATCATCGCTATCACAACCCTTTTTTTATCACTTCGCTATAATTTCATTTTTCTTTCAATAAAATCTTACCTTTATCCATAACTCTACAAACCTTCTTAGTATATTTATTCATATCTCAAAATCTCCACTTTCGTTTGCCTAAAACCTCTCTAATGAGAGTTTTTAATATCTCTTATCACAAGTGGTAGGTTCTAATGAAAAATTATGTGTGTGTGGGAGGGGGAGATGGGTAACGTTCGACAAACAATTTCAAGAGGACAATGTTGGGAGACAAAATTTGTCCTATATGACTTAAAAGTTTTGAATTTGGCTGAATTTTTGTGAGGATGATCTATATCATGAGGAATTCACCCTCATAAAAAAGTAGCCCAATCTTAAACTTCTAAGTTCTAACCCCACCAAAAGTGATTTACAAATTAATAATAAAAATCGATTGTCCGCAACTCTTCAACTTAGTAAATCACTTTTGATGAAGTTGGAAGATTCATATTGGGCTGATTTTTTGTGAGGATGATCTTCTCACCTTATAGAGATCATCCTCACAAAAAATCAGCCCATTCCAAAACTTATAACCCATGTAAGATAAAACATGACGGGCAAAACGTAGGGTTAATTAGAATCTTTGTGTATATCTTGATTGATGAAATCCCTACAGATACCCTATAAGGTACATGTAATAATATTAATTTAATTTCTTCCCTAAGGAGTAGGGACCAAACTATTATTGATAGATGAAATAAAAATCTCTAAAATATTCTAATCTTTTGGGGGCTCAGTTGCAAATATTTAATGCTTTTAACTATTAACTCTTGGAATTTTAAATAAGAAATTAAGTAATTTTAAGGATTTATCTGAATTAGGAAAAACTGGATAAACCAAAACTTTATAGTCCAAGATTTTGAAATCATAGGAACTCCATAACCCTAAGGAAAGAAATTCCATCTTTTTCTAGAGAGAGGACCAGTAGTTCTATTTGACCTTTGAGGAAAGAAAGATTTTTGGATCATTGTAATATTCTTGGGGAGACTGGACCAAATATATAACTCATATCTGAATTTCTTTTGTAATTCTTTATATTTCTATATTTGAAATTTATAAATTCTCCCTTCATCAACAACTACATTGAAATTATACAAGAGACTTGCCCATTATATTTCAAAATTTGTCAATTTGGAATACAAGAAGTTTCGATTTCTTATTAAAATTATGTGAGAATTGCCTTTTAAAATTCAAGATGCCCGCATTAATCAAACCCAAAGACTTGTCTACCAAATTTACCCCATTTTTGAACCGATTCAATAGCTGATTTATTGTGGGAACGAACTCCTTACTGTCGCATAAGAAGATTAACCCATTTTGAATTTTCAATCCCCATTAAAGATGTACGAGAAGGTCTCATGTGCAAATGCACATGAATCAACAAGGTTTATTTGTATTTTAAAACATAGATTAAAGGGTTTTTTAAGATTATATAGTAAAAATAGGATATTTTCATAATTTTGAAAATTAAGTAACGTGATTATAATTTATAGGATCGTAGGTTGCAACTTTCTAGATTTTTGACTAAAATGACCCTAATTACATTAAATTTAAATATAAAAGTGAGGGCATTTATGACCACTCAAATTTTGGTTTCGAAACACTTATATTGTGCCTTCTCACATTATAATAGTACAGGTTTAATTTAGACAAATGATATTAGCACATCATTATATTATGAATAAATAAAATAAACGATATAATTATATGAAATGATTTTATAATAAAATCACTAACGATGTTTATTCATAATATAATGGTGTGGTAATATCACAGACCTTTGTTTAAAATTAATAGTAAAATTACAACTTTAAAGCATTAAACCCACGGCTGAGATGGGAAATATTTCAAAATATGTATATATATTTCCAAAAAGCACTTCTATCTATATTCATAAAAAGACAATATTCAAAAAACCACGGTTCAGGATTTTATTTA
This sequence comes from Akebia trifoliata, assembly GCF_017979445.1. Taxonomy (NCBI): domain Eukaryota; kingdom Viridiplantae; phylum Streptophyta; class Magnoliopsida; order Ranunculales; family Lardizabalaceae; genus Akebia; species Akebia trifoliata. The sequence goes on along the minus strand of NC_141377.1, from coordinate 32,352,339 downwards.
TAATAAAAAAAAAACCAGTTGAACCACCGGTTTGGTCTGATTTTTTTAAAAATCTGGGTTTTCCTCCCCACCTCTGCCATACTTGTTTGAGGCTATAAAGGTCCATAATTTGAACGTATTTCCTACACTGAGTCTATGATAGTAAGGGCTGTCGATGAACTGGGCCTTAAACAGCCCGATTCTAATCGGGTGTCAAAATCCAAGCCCAAATCCCAACCAATCTGATGGCTGAGGCAAAGAAAAATCTTATATCCAAACCTGGCCCAAAATTATTTGTTCCTATTTAAAAGTACAAGACAAACCCAACTACTAAACGGGCCTAGTTACACAACCCAAACCCAATACAGAAGGGATGACTAGGCCAAAACCCAACCCATTAACAGCCCCATCTATAGGACCTACATGATAGTTGATTGTTTCAGCTTCTAATCCGATTCTGATAAGAGTATAAGTTTCAAAGTTCTCTGATTTTCGATCACCATCATCTTCACCCAAAATCATCTAATTTCAATTAGTTCCAGTTTCAGAAAAAAAATAAAGGTAAATTAATCCAGAACACAATTATATCAGTTAGGAACTATTTCAGTTAAATTTCAGAATAATGTTACAACCATAAACAAACATCACCTAAGAACTGCATCACATTATTAGAGAGATTTATCATTCCAACAGTCCTCTTTTCTTACCAAATGATTATAAAATATCGTAACGTATTGGCCAAGACCAATACGAAATATTGAATGTTTTGGATACCATATTGGTTTTTTTTATATTAACTGAAACATTAAATCGATACAACATTTTAAACCTCGATAAAATACAAAATGAGACAACCTCAAATGGTACCAAAACTGTGTCTATGTGAGTCGGGTTTTAAAACAACAGATGCCTATCTTATGTTCATGCCAAATACACACGCACGCCGATAATGATGCCTGCATTGATCAAATATTACAATCATAGTTTATAGGAACTGTAGAGCAATATCTTAGAATCAAAGACTTTAAAATAAGTAAGGCCAAAGAACAATACAAGAAGAGACAATTAATTATAGCCACCAAGGCCCATTGCATGCTGCAATGTCATTTACAAATGTGTTTCAAAGTTCATAGTTAATAGGCTGAAGATAACTCTGAATGATCTGAAAGAGGGTTTAAATCCTTTACCGTACAGTTGAAGATGACTGGTTTTGGGTAGAAAATTAAGGTGATTTGATGGTAAGTCGGAAAGGAGGGTTGAACCTTTACCCAAGGTTGAAGATGAATGATTTTTGTTTAGAAAATACAAGATGTCGTACTGGAAGTTGAAAACAAAGGCATTTAAGTCATTTCATATCACTTCTTGACGTGAAAGTGGATAGGATCTATAGATAGTTATCACTTCAGAATCTATAATTCTTATCCACTTTCACGTCAAGAAGTGATGTGAGGTTCCAGTCAAAGGTCACTCTAACACGACTCCTTAAAAAAAACACGTGTGCTCGTTTGCACATGTTACCTATTAGTTATTAATAAAGAAATTACAAATTTACAACCTTGTATTTCCCCTTATAATTATCAGACCTCCTCGATGTTGAGAACTAATATGTTTTATTTCACTCTTGACTTAGCTATTATGAATAATACTGACTATAATATAAATAAATACCCAAACTATCAAATTACTTCTAATGACTCCCAATTCGAATACAACAAATACACTCTTAGTATGCACAACACCATCAAATTCAAGACATCCATCACAACAATTTTTATGAAGCATTATTCTTGTCCTCAAAATCCTATTGGGTATTTTATTTGTAAATATTTTTATGAGTTTGGTTCTAATGATTCTTAAAGAATGACTCATGAGAAAGCACATGATCCCAACCCTTTAAACACAAAATCCAATAGTAGAAATTTATAGGTAACTTAGTAATACATATCTTGGGGATACTTATCCGGAGGATAAATCAACGGTTGGGATCATTTGTTTTTCCATGAGTTTAGGGAACTTGCGACCCTATTTTATTATCTAATCAAATTAAAGGAAAGTAATTTTTTGCTTAATTATTACAAAAGAAAGGCATAGAGGGTATATGTGTATGGTTGCCTATGGCATGCCATTTTCAATGGAAAGGCCAGATCGGAATATGCTCCATCAGCGATTGCACGATAAATCCATTTGTTAACGGCTTCACTGTAGTGGAAAGACTATCCAAAATGACTCGAACCCATGCCCTATCACTTGGGTGCCATTGACATCAATAGTTTCTTCACAGCGGACTTGATTGTTATAGTCATATTTTCTACCATTGTAACCACAACACAACACACTGAATATAAACGGATGCTCAAAACCTATAGAACCGCTTATTTCAATATCAAATTCTTCTCGTGTTCTGCGTTAGGTATTAAAAAAGTTCTCGAAAAATTTCATCGTTTTTCAGGTCTTGAAGTTAAGAATAGAAAAGGCCAAATTTTCTTCAGTGAATCTTGTACTTCAAGAAATAGAATTTTAGTAATGCTCAATTTTTGTATTAGATTTCTTCTCATTCATTATCTCCGTCTTCCTCTTTTTCTCCTCCCGAGTGACTTTTTCCCATTGTCAACCTCTGATCGACAAGATTTATAAATGATTTAGGATTGGAAATCTCATTTCTTATCCTATGCTAATTAAATTAGTCCTCCTCTCTTTTCAAATTTATTGGTCTATGGTCTTTACTATATCATCCAAAGTCCTACAAATTATTGAATCTAACCCTTAGTAAATTTCTTTGGATTGACCCTTCCCTAGGGCGTTCCCATCGTCTAATTAGTTGAGATTCAATTTGTAAGCCTTTGAATGAAGGGGTCTTGGCTTAAGGACTTTATAACTTATAACTTTACTATCTTTTTCAATAATACCCTTATAACTTTATTATATTTCCTCTTTTATCCCCTTGACGGTTTGACCTCCAATGAAGATGCTCATGTTGTCTAGTATAATAATAACCTAGATGCTTCAAAGCATCAAAATTCAAATGTACGGCTGAGATGGGAAAATATTCCTAAGGGATCACTTGGAAATCTTTGTTGATTCCTATGCTTTAGACATTGAACCAATGATTAAATTGAAAATTTGTCAAATTAGTCGGACCACAGTAGGACTAACTGATTTATATTTATAAGACCTCATGGGGACATTAGTATTTTTCAACACTTTTTGCCAATAATACCCCTCATTTTGTCTTTTAGTCAAAAAAAATAAGGATATATTAATCTTTTATGCAATAAAGACATTTCTTATGCCATTAAAAAATGCATTTATTATGTTGGCATTGATTATTGAAAAAAAAAAAAAAGTGGGCTGGATAATGCAAAATGTCCCCATAGAATATTGGACGTTAGCATTCCCTTTTATATATTTATAGGAAAAGGCTGCATGGATCGGGGGATCATGTAGAGCATGGACCGAGGTCTACATCTGAGCCATGTGAACTGCCACATTATTTTAAATGACACCTTATCCCTCTTGATTTTCGTTAGATTGAGTTTGAAAAAGAAAAACATATTTTTGGACTAGATTTTGAGTTTGAAAATGGACGGCCAATGAACTCTCAGATTTAATTAAATCCAATGGTGAAAAAATCTTTTTTTTTTTTTTTTTGTTATTGTTGTTGAAAGTTCATAAAATTTCATGATCTACGTACACATGGCACCTACTAGTGGTTTTGGGCATCACATTAGCATGTGATCCATATATATATATATATATATATATATATATATATATATATATATATTCATTTTATTTTTTTATCAAAAGATACCTTTATTATATTCATAAAAAGAAGGGAAAATTACTTAAAGGACCCTCGCAGAAGGGTTTCTTTCTAAATAGTCCCTAAGTTTTGCACGATAGCTTGACAGGACATTTAGTTAACTTTTCTTTCTTAATTGTCCTTCGTACTGTCAAATTCATAATTTTTACAATCAAACTCGACGATTTTGTATTTAGTGTCAATTCACATTTTTTTACTGTCCACCACTATTTATTATCGAGTTCATCAATTTTTATTTAATGTCGTACTTGATACTTCTTTAATTACTATTGAGTTCACCATTTTTTTAAATAAAAAGTGGCGAACTCGACACTAGTAAAACCCACCCATTTTTAATTTTTGAGCTTTTCTAACTAAAATACATGGAAAGATCGACTAAAAACTTGAGATAACGACTAGTTTAAATGATTTCAACCCAAAAGAACCATTCTTGATCAATTTTCATCCAAAAATTAAAAGGGAAAAAAAATGTGAAAAAGACCCTAGTTTTTTAGATACATCTTCAAAATCTTAGAAAAAAAATCCTTGAAAATGATTTCTTCTTCATTCTTAAATCCTTTCTGATAAAATGAAGTTTTGAAACTCAGTTGAGATGTCAAAAATCCAATTTTTAAATGAAAATGATGAGTTCGAACAATTAGGACGATGAAGTCCAGGGACCATTTAGAAAGAAAAAGTTTACTAAATGCCCTATCTAGCAATTCTTGAAAACTTAGGGATTATTTAGAAAGAAGTTCCTCCACGAGGGTCCTTTAAGTAATTTTCCCTAAAAAGAAAACAATCGAGAAAGCATGATTCACAACCCGAACTGATTTCATTACAAAATCCAGTTCGGTCTGTCTGATTATTAAAACACTGGTTTTTCCTCTCACCTCAGTCATAGCGTTTGAGGCTAAAAAGGTCCAGAGTTTGCACTGAGTCTTGGGCTGCACACAGGCTGGGCCATTAACAGCCCGGATCCTAATCGGGTCATAAATGACTAGCCCAATCCCAGTCAATCTAAAGGCTGAGCCTAATACCCCAACAAATATTTGGGTCCATTTATAAGTTGGCCCACAAACTTCTTTATTTATATATAGGCCCAACCCAATTGCCTACTTACACAACCCAAACCCAGCCCATTGAGAGTCCTAATTATAGGAAACACACAAGTTGATTGTTTCAACTTTTAATCTATTTTAGATAAGAAGAGTAGAAGTTTCAAAGTTAAATGATTTTCAATCTCCGTTCTTCACCCAAAATAAAGGCAAACTAATCCAGATTAGAATTTTCAGAATAGAGTTACATCCACAAGCAAACAACCCCTAAGAAATTTAGAACCAAAGGGTAAGGTTTCTGACATAAAGCATTTATGTACAAATAAGTCTGTATATATAGGAAATGTGTCTGACATTACAAAATGGACTTGTTTGTGTGTGTTAATTGGATCAAAATAATAAAGAATATCTACAACAAACCTCCTTATAAGAGTTTTTCTTTTCTTTTTTCAATCAAATGGGGATATATATAAAAAAAAAGAAGAAGAAATAATTAGGTTGAGGAGACACCAAGAAGACAAGCTACAACTAAAGACCATCATCCCTTCAATTTATTAGAGAGATTTATCATTCCAACAGTCCCCTTTTCTTACCACAGTAAATTGCTATAATGTACAAAATGAGACAACCTCCAATGGCACCTAAGGTAGTCTCCCAAAACTTAGTGGGTGAGGAGTCAAAAAGATCAATGTGTATGTTCATGCCAAATAAACCCACAACAACAATGCCCGCATTGATCAACAAAGTTGCAGTACTAAGCAAAACTCCCATCTGCAGAAGCTGATTCTGTTTCTCATCCAACATGATATTGATATAGTCTTCTGTGTCGTCAACGTACTCCCTCATCTTTGCAAAAATAATTGATCAAATATTAAAACCATAGTTTAAGAGAGCTGGCAATCAAGATTTTACTCAAAAAATATGAAAGTATTAAGATTTAAACCGAGAACACCTCAATGGACTAACTTCATATTTTGAAAATTCTCATTCAGTGTAAGCGAAAGAGACCAATTTCACGTATATGGTACAGTGTCACCCAAGCTACATTTATCAGTGGTGGCCCATTTAGAGACAAAGTGACCCATGGAATTGGTCCCCAAATTGGTCTACGGAGGACAACGACCTGGAATTCCATTAAAAAATCTCTCTAAATTGTTGGAATCTTTCCAACCGGCCGGTTGAACTAGGAATAAAAATTTAGAGAATAAGTTTGATTCACAACGAGAAGCGATTTGGTGCAAGTAAAGAGTTCTGAAAAGGCAAAATTAATAAGGAAACTGAAGTGAATTGAGGTAGTAGGCAATGATTTTAGGACACGTGCCTAGACACATATAGCTCTAAAAAGACTCCAATGATGAATTCAGATCATGTTGTCGTCAACCCCAAATAGATGGGATAAGGTATAATTGATGATGATATGCTAAAAGGAAGTCTCTTGGTTTATGTTGTTGCAAATAATTTAGTTTTGCTTGATGAGGCTAGATTGAGGGGTAAAAAGTACACCAAAGATACCATTTTCATTATCTAAGACTATCCATTAAATAGAGGAGATCGAGGAGGATGCCTCCCACATAACTAGAATTAGCAGCCACAGAAATGAGTGTGTCAACAATGAGGATATTGATGGATGAGTAGAACTGAAATAAGATAAAAATAAATAAATAAAAGTTTACAGTCCCAAATAGTTGGGATAGACATTAGAAACATTATGTTCAAATTTGATCTTTTTTTCTTTCTCTATTATATTTATCTTGGTGTGCCCCTTTTTCGATCCGTTGCTTGCTTGACTGTTGGAGGTCCACAGTTGTTTAGTCAAGGAAGGACTCTTTGGAATCTTTTACCCCTGGCCATTTGTTGGGTTTTTTGAAGGAAAGAAATGGGTGTATCTTCGAAGGGAAGGAGCACTCAATGCAAGAGAAATTTTTTAATATTGTGGGTTTATTGTTTTACTGGTGCAAGCAGTTTCATGAATTTAGGGTTATCGTTTTGAGGATTTCTTGTTTAGATGGGAGCTTGTTAGTAGAGGGTGATTGTGTTCTGGGTCAGGGTGGCGTTGTGTTGTGTTTGTTTTTCTCCTTTTCTTGAGCTTTGTTGTTTTTCTTTGTGCTTTTTCAGGACTTCTTGTCCTTCTTTCAATAAAATTTTGGTTATAAAAATAAAAGTAAATTAATTTCTTTTTAAACCTATATTACTTAAAGTTTTTTCTTTTAAAGATCATTACAGGATGTTTGACAATATAACATAATGGAAAAGAACTATATAAATAAGAGATGAAAAACATACAGTTGATAGTTTGTTCAAGGTCCCTTCTATCTGCGCAAAGTAAGCTTCTAGGAGCATCTCCAACTCTTCAACATTTGGCTTAAAATCAATATTTCTACTATTGCTTTTGCTGCTCTTCCAGTCATCATCACTAAAAGTTTAAAAGAATGAAAGTTATAATAAATTAGATTAGCACAACAACCGTATAAAAAAAACTTAACAATAAATCTCATGAATTTGATAGCCAAACATATTCTAAAACTTTTTGAACAAAATGTAAAAAACACCACTAAATTTATGATTCTCAGAGCTTTGCACAAATTCATCAGGTCCTGTAATCAGAACGTTATGAAAGCTAGTGTCCTAGCATCAATAGTTCACCATTTCAATGAGGAAATCCCTTTATTTTGGAGAACGTTGTCTAAAAGTCCAATGATTCTTACTTGTATAGTAGTGTTAGCATGCCTTGATGGGTCTAGTTGATCCTTCCATGACCTTGAGGTGGTCAATGTTTGATAGGCCTACTATAAGATGCATCAAATGATAAGGTTTATTACACAAGAACGAGACTGACTACAAAGTACAAACATGTTATAATCATCTTGTACCACAGAAAGGAAGCATAATCAGAAGGTTGTATTGAGGTACCAAACAATGAGACATCACAAAAGCAAAGAATGACCAAGGATAGATAAGAAAATTAGAACAAATGAGCATTGATGAGGACCTTGTGAATTTATTCGTTGGGTTTTCACCAGTGGGGATTATGGAGTATTCGTAGAATCATGAAATCTGTGGGTATAGGGGAAGTACAAAATATATTTCATACAAATAATAAGCCAAAAATTTAGGTTGAGCACTATATGATAATTCCTCCTTCGGGATCATAATTCCATTTTAAGTTGGCCAACACTTCAGCCATTTCTCTGCATGGCAAAGTATGGATCTAGGTGTGACAAATATACCTAAGATACTAAGTCCAGGATTTTCTCTAGTTACGGATATAGTGAGGATCCCACCTTTATTCTATACCTATTTATTACCAAAACCACAGTTGCAGCCACAATCAAGCTAAATAAGTTCCAAGTGATGCATTTTCAAGCATCATTAGCTTATCTTACCATCTTTATAAGGTTTAAAATCTCGTTTCAGTGCAATGTTTCAGTTAAGAGAAAAAAAATGGTCTCGACTCGACCGAAGCATTCTAAAGCATTCCAAGACAATGTGAAAATTTCCGAAACAACTAGCATTTTTTAGGGTCAATCTTCCATTACGGTCTCAGCCGAAACATTCCGAAATGGCACGTGTGGTGTTGTAGAACGGGTTATGTAATACACAAAATCATATTGTCAGCTTATCTAAGCATTCGGCATATCATACCTAACTTAGTGTAACAATTAGGGCTACTAAACAAAAGCCTACTGTTTAAGTTCATAAAGTCGTTTAAATGCTTCAAATATCATATCTACTTATTTATCAAAGCATATTGTGATTTTTGCCTTACTCTCGACATTAAATCACACCATCTCCCAATACATCTTGGTTGCCCAAACTTACCAAGACATACCACAAGACCAAGATTTTAATCCATGTCAATGACTAAAAACTTTCCAAAGAACAAATTATGATATGAACAGTACCTATCATCATCTAGTTCAAATGCTTCCTTATTGATTTCATCTTTTGAGGTAACTTCTTCAGATTGTTGATGGACAAGCTTGTCTGTCAAATACATCTCAGCCATATCCATATCATCATCCAATAAATTCTCAAGTTCATCTCTCACCTGATAAACATGACAGGGTAATGTTAGGAAAGAAAAGTGTATAGTTACTATTGCAATGAAAGCTGTCACTACAAGCACGACTATGAATGTTTTTATCGATATTGTTCATAACGGGGTCGGTCACTTCCAGCGATATTTACAATAGGGCCATGACTATCCATTGATTTACTTAGACCACACCTGTGTTCTAACTCCTTGTTAAACGACATTGAATTAAAACACTTCTGTAGCAATGGTCCAAGATTGCAGGGGTTTATTTTTTTAAGGACTTTGTTTTTAGATGGACTCTAATTGTAAGACAAGACAAATGTTTTGGTTTCCTCCTTTGAGACTTTGGTAGGTCTTCTTGACCTCCAAGGTTTTCTTTTACCTTTCTTTCTCTTTTAATAAAATCTTCACTTATCAAAGAAAACACAATTACAGAGATACTACTCTTCACTTAGGTGAAAATATTACATTGCCACAATGAGATACTACTCTCACAATCTTACCTTTTGGACACGTCCAAATAATGCAACTAGACGACTCTTTATTTGTCTAACACGTTGGAGGTTAAGTGTACTGATTTTAGAGGTCAATGCATCTAAAGCCGGATATGCTTCTTGTTCCAGAGTACAAGTCTGATGCAAATAAACAAGCAAGAAATTAGAGAAATGAAGTTTAAAAAAAAAATGGAGAACACAAGAGAGTTGTAGAAAAAACCCATACTGCATTGAAAAAAACCCATGTCAGTTAAATAATTGAGCAATAACACAACTTCGTGGTATAACTCATTGATTAAAGGAAGCTACACATCAAAACATGAAGAGGACAAGGATAGCTCTTCGAGATCTAAATCTAATGAGGAGGGATAAAACCTTCATTATCATAAATATTCTCTACTTGATTGCAAAACAGATACTGCTATTTAATTTTCCTTGAATCACACATTACACAAGCAGACCAGATTGATTACCAATTTTTTCACTATTAAGTGATAAAATTCACAAATCTGTTTTGATGACACATGTTACCAGGGGATTATCAATTATCTGATTTGAAATTCAAAATATATACACTTAGGTTTTTTGTGACTAATAATAAGTAAAAAATAAGTTTGCATCGGTCATAATATAAAACCAAGGAATTTTTATACATATTTAATAAGTAAACCTCGGACAAAAATAGGAAATTATAATACAACTATTGTTCATCTCAATCAAATAGTAAGACCAAAGTCATAATTAATATATTTCTACCTCGGTCTTTAAGTCACCTCAGCACAATCAAGTGGCTTAATATACATGCTTCCTGAAATATTATTTGATGATTCTGACACCTTTTTATGAAAGAAACTTCTAGATAAAATGAAGCATTAAGTGACATGCAAAAATATTTGTTTTTATAGGTAAAAATTTATTTATAAAGGAAAAGAAACGGAGGCCAAGACAACCGCCTGGAAAAACCAAAACAAGGCAAAGAAACGAAAGAAAAAAAAAATAATCCCCTCAGACTTCACAAACTAGACCCCACTTAAACATTAGATCTTCAAACAAGATTCCTTTAAACACTTTAAACAGCCTGCTCCAACTCCAAGAAAATAAAAAAAATCCACGATGGATACTAACACCTCATGAGGAGTGTGGTTTTTCCCTTCAAAGATTCGATAGTTTAGTACCAACCAGATCTTCCCCCCCACCCAGCAAACAGGGTTAAAGATCAAAGACTTTCCATTTTAAGAGGTTTGTCTTTAAGCACCCAACTTTGGAAAAAATCTACAAGGGGTGACTGAAAACACCAATGGATGTTGAATAGGGATAAGAATCGGGCCCATATCTCGTTTGCAAAAGCATAGTGAATGAGAAGATGATTGATCGATTAGTCACTCGATCTACACACAATACAGAAATGCGCAGAGTCCGCGCCCCTTTTCATTAAATTGTCCATTGTAAGAACTTTTCCAAGGACAGCTGACCAAATAAATAAAGAAACCTTGGTGGAACTTTAGGACCCCTTATGACAATGTCAAGAAAGGAAATTGAACAACTGGGGAGCAAAAAAAAGAAAAAAGGATTTGATACAAAATTACCTATCCTTGCTAGACTCCCAAACACGAATGCCCTCTGCCAAAGGGTCAATCTATCTTTGAGAAATGTAATCAATAAAGCTGGAAAGTTCTTCAATCTCCCAATCATTAAAGTTTCTTCAAAAATATTATAGTAAGTTAATTAAGCACTTGAAAAGTGACCCAATTTTCTCTAAAAATACTAAGAGAAAAATCAAGAGACCATCTTTATTTTACACTTGCTTTCTTAAATGCTCTCCTGAATGCTATACTTACTCTTTGCAAATATGAAGGGACTGACTTGATCGTCAGAGTTTATTTGGCAAGCACCACACCGGTGTCCCAGATCAAAGAATAAAAAGATATTCAACGGAGAATATGATCCAGCGTTAAGACGTATCTCAAAGATTGATCCTGATCTTGTGTGTGCTTAACATGAATCTCAAGGGTGTATGATCTAAAAATCACCGAAATTACTATTATGGTAACTTGTTATGTCTATACTTCGTTCCTTCAAAGTCTCGCTTGACAACATCTTTGTCACAGACAACATTTTTAAATTAATGTTTTTTCCTTCCTATTTGTGTCTACTTTTTTTTTTTCTAACCTTTTATAGCTACTAGCCTAACTTCATTTAAAAAAGGCAGAAAATGAATATTTCATAAAGTTAATAAAATGATTAAAGCACAATCAAGTTTGAGAATTTTCCAACCATGTTTATAGTTAACTTAATTGGATCCCATACCCCCATCAAATGCAATCCGAGGGGAATTTCCAGGACTAAAAAGTGTTTAAAACCTTTTAAGTTTGTCTATTTATTTCATGATAAAGAAATCAGGGAGTCAAAGAACTAAAAGCTTAGAGAACCCAAAAGAAAGGGTTCTTTTAAAAGGGAATGTTCGGCACCCTACACTTTACCCTACGTGTTTTGTCCTACATGGGTTAGAAGTTTTGGCATGGGCTGATTTTTGGTGAGGATGATCCCTACGGTTAGAAGACGCTCCTCAACAAAAATAAGCCCATTCTGAAATTTCTAGCCCATGTTTACAAGTTGAAAAATCGTGGACCGTCCATTTTTTGTAAATCATTTTTGATGGGGTTAGAAGTTTTGGAATGGGCTGATTTTTGGTGAGGATGATCTCCTCACCATCGAGATCATCCTCACCAAAAATCAGCCTGTTCCAAAACTTCTAACCCATGTAGGACAAAACACATAGGGTAAAGTGCAGGGTGCCAAACGAGACCCCTTTTAAAATAGTTCAAGGATTCAAAATTTACAAGAGATCAGTAAGGGTACATACTTGCCTATCCTGTTATAGGATTCAAGAATCTTCAAGAGTTCATCTATTCATCAAATTGAAAAATAACTAGCGACTAAATTCACATAGAACTCCAAGTTAAAACATTTACCTCAGTTTCAAGACACCTGCAAGTGGTTTCAAGGCAAACTTCGAGTGCTTTAAACTCAAAAGGTAACACCTTGGGCCCATCAGGTTTTGGGACATCCATCGTATCCCGAGGGCTATTATCATTTGCTTCACCCATCACGTCAGAGTTCTTTGACAAATTATGAAGATGTTGTGAAGCTTCATGAGAAGCAGCAAGTGGTGGGAATCCCCCTGTAGCCTTGCCCATTGCCTCCATATCAGTATCGCTGCCCTCAGTTGCCTTCACACACACAAATTATGATTATTTACATTCAAAACCAGCATTTTCAACATAGATTGGAAATAGGGAAAATTCCCAGAAAGGTAGACAAAAATTGATAATTCCCGAAAAATTCATTTTAATTCTGAAAACGGTAAATTACCATTTTTCAGAATTAAAATATTTTCATTAAAGTGGAAAAAAAATCTTTCCCGTTTTAATTTCAGTAAAACAGTTTTAAAAAAACGTTTTGTTTGATAAAACAGTGAATTTTTTCCCACTTTAACGAAAATATTTTATTCACCGATTTCAGAATAAAAATGAACAGTGTGTCGTTTTGGCAAATTTTCAATTTTTAACGCATGTTTTGGTAAATCAATCGAGAAAAAACTTACAAGAGGGCGTGCCCAATTGAAATTTGAGACTCGAATCTCAAACTCATGAACGAAAGGAGCGACTGAAGGATCCTTCGAGTTCAACACCAACGCTTCTGTAGCAGTGATGATCGCCTTGATATGTTCCAAATTGACAACAATCGCTCTTTCCCTCCCAAGAATTGTTGACGGATACAGAAGTACTGGATCAAGAATCCTAAGATCACGCCCTGGAAGTCCCGTACGCCTCATGATCGGATGCTTACCTAACTCTTCAACATGAGATTTTCCAGAATCCGATATTATGAGCCAAGTTCTTGTTGTTCCAGCTCCTTTTCGCCTCTGCGCCTGCGGCAAAGGAGCTGCCACCGGCGATGTTCCTCGATCAAATACATCTTTCGTTGTGGATTTGGGAATCCTCACCATGATTATTGATTTGCAAAGTTTGGATCAGATCTTTTAGGTTCGATTTCTAGGGTTTGGTTCTTGGATTTTAGAGGATAGTCAAAAGGTTTGGTCAATCGAAGCTTAGAGATTATTATAATAATAATGATCGAAAACCTGTCTCAAATAGATAGAAATATTTAATAATAATTTTGTTTTAGGGTTTCTTCGATTTTGCCTTCTTCTCTCGACTCGAAGTCAACAGACCTTTAAAAATTCCTATTTTGGCGGGAATCTTTTTTACGAATCGTTAAGTTCGGTGTACGACATTACTGATGTTATGATTCGAAGCTCATTGAAATTCAGTGACCCTCACTCTTTAGATTGCCACGTGGCTATCGCTTTCTCCAGTCCTCCTTACATGACGAAAAAGTAGTTTGATGGGCAATTCATTGCGATTAATTTAGCATTAAAATTATAAATAAAAAAAAACTATTAAAAAAAAGGGGGAAATCTTGGTCTGTGGGCCCATGCGCATAAGGCAACCGCCATAGGTCACCAATCAGGATGAGAATTTGTCCTTTTGTCATGGATATAATAATAATAATAATAATAATATTTATTATTATATCCTTATATAATAATTTTATTATTATAAGATATATTAGGTTTGGTCTGACAACCTTAATTTTTTTTTATAAATAATAAATATTTAAATTTATATAGTAAAATATAAGGGTAAGGGCACCTATCTATATAATAAAATATAATTGTAGGACTCACTTTTGGGGTCAACAAACTTCTATTCAAATAGGATAAACATCCTATCCAACAATAATTATTGTGGAACTTATTTTGTTATATTTTCTTTTCATCCCTTCTAATTTTACTATATATTCTTTTTTACTCCTTAGATTATTTTTCATATTTTACCATTTAATCTCAAAATTGTTATTAATACACTAAACTTTATTTTTTCCTATTTTTACCCTCTTTATCTCAAAGATGATGCTTATGTCGTAGGCACATGCGAACTCTAGTCTATATAATAAAACACAATAATAGTTAATGGATCCCACTTTATAACAGTTTTGAGGTCTACAATACTCTACTTTATTAATTTTCATCTTCACTCTCCTTTCAACATTATAGTCTTTCTTCTCCCCCTATCCAATAATTTCCCTCCAATTTTACTATCTTTTCTCTTTTTACCCTCTTTTTCAATAATACACTTCTAACTTTACTATCTTTCATCTTTTATTATTTTAACCCACTTTATTTTTTTTCTTATTCTCCATCTTTCTTAAAAATATTTCTCCAACTTTGTTTTTTTTTCTTTTAACTCTTTAACTCTAAAGATTTTTTAATAATATCATGCTAACTTTATTTATTTTTTCATTTTTACCCTCATTAATCCCAAAGAGGATGCCCATGCTATAGAATGGGCGTACTCTAGTCTATATAATAAAACACAATAGTGGGCCCTACTGAAATAATTTTGTAGGTATAAAAATTGAGACAAAGGAGTGGGGTTTGTACAACCCCACTTTTTCTCTTTTCTCTCTCCCTCCCCTCCTCTCCCCTCCCCTCCCCTCCCCATTCAAGAATATCCCTCTAATTTTATTATCTTTCCTATTTTACTCTTTAACTCGCTTAATTGTTTTTCCTTTTCTCCCCCCTTTCTCAAGAACACCTCTCAAACTTTATTATTTGACATCTTTTACCTTTTTAACCCCAAAAATTCATGAATAATACCCTTTCAATTTTATTATGTTCTTATTTTTTACCCACTTAACCTCAAAGATAATGTTCATGCCATAGGCACATGCAAACTCTAGTCTTTAAAAGAAGATAATTATTTTCATTTCAAAAAGTACATAACGTAGTAGACTTAAACCATTTTTTATCCATTTTTGTATAAACTCGACTAATATTTTTAATAATTTGAACAAATCATCTTGGATCTTGAATGAGTTGTCCAAGCCCCTTTAAGGTGGTCATCTTCCCAATCTTGAATTATGTTACCTGATCCATGGGTTTGTTTAGTTCAAATTCAAGTTCATGGATCACCACTCAAGAATGAATCCAGTTCGTAAGGGTAAACAGAGTTGAGGGTGATTGAAGGTTGAAATGATGAGTATGGTACAAAAGAGATTGAAGATGATGTGTTTTGAAAAAAAAAATCAAGTTTTTTTATTTGTTAGTTGGAAATGAGGTATTTGATCATTTTTCATCAGTTTGTTGAGAAAAACCATAAGTCAAAGGGGCATACTATTAATTTGAAATTTTAGGAAGATATCTCTAATATTATAAAATATTTGGAAGGACTATAAAAATAAAAGGTAAAGCAATTCTTTTTAAATTTGTTGCATTGTTGCTTTTGAAGCAACAAAAGTGAATTGTACCGCGAATTGGTTCGATTCAAACCAGTTTGCGGTTCGATTCTCTACCAACGAATTGGGTAACCCTAATCTTAAATGAGTTTTTAAGCCATGAAAACAAGGGGAAGGCTTTGATATTCTTTATTTTATTCATTATCTTGACAAATAAATGTAAATAACATGAAAAAAGTATTCATTTGTTGCAGGTGCCAACTAACTTAGTTAGTAAAGTCTTTAGTTGATGATATTAGAGACCTAAGTTTAAATCCCAGCAGCACTAAATTTCTAAACTTCTTAAAATAAGGCTTACTACTAAAAAAAGTATTAACTTGTTTTTGTATTTTTAGACACTTGTTATACGCCTATAAATTATAATGACCTGAAAATCTTAATATGTATCTCGAGGAAAGAATTTTAAGTTTTTACGTTGATTCAAAGTATGGATCCTAAATATTTAATATTTGAGAAAAATTAACTTTACTAATAGATTCAAAAAGATTGAAAAACATTCTTTAGCCTGTAAGCACGACTTAATCAAAGTCGATCGAAAAAGTTACTAATATTATAAAATATTTAGAAGGAATATAAAAAAACAAAAGATAAAGCAATAATTTTTAAATTTGTTGCATTGTTGCTTTTGAAGCAACAAAAGTGAATTGTACTGCGAATTGATTCGATTCGAACCAGTTTGCGGTTCGATTTTCTACCAACAAATTGGGTAATCCTGATCTTAAATGAGTTTTTAAGCCATGAAAGCAAGGGAGAGGGCTTTGAAATTCTTTATTTTATTCATTATTTTGACAAATAAGTGTAAATAACATGAAAAAAGTATTCATTTGTTGCAAGTGCCAACTAACTTAGTTGGTAAAGTCTTTGGGTGATGATATTAGATACCTAAATTTAAATCCCACCAGTACTAAATTTCTAAACTTCTTAAAATAAGGCTTATTACTAAAAAAAAAAGTATTAACCTGTTTTTATATTTTTAGACACTTGTTATGCACCTATAAATTGTAATGACTTGAAAATCTTAATATGTATCTCGAAGAAATAATTTTAAGTTTTTACGTTGATTCAAAATTATGGATTCTAAATTTCTAATATTTAAGGAAAATTAATATCACTAATAGATTCAGAAGGGTCAAGAAACATTCTTTAGCCTGTAAGCACGACTTAATCAGAAGTCGATCGAAAAAGTTACTAAATCCTCGAGTTTCGTATCAAATTATTAATAATTGATAAACGACACTTTAGAGATATAATTTGAGGAATCTGATCATACCATTAGATTTGTGTCAAAAAATCACTCGAAATAGAATATAAGAATGTCCAAATCGACATACGGGAAAAATAATTCCCGAAATGACTCGTACATCCCAATTTAAGTTATAAATATCAGTCCCTAATTAGAAAAATCTGATTTTTCTTATTCTTCTCTCCAAATAAAACTCAACTCTTTTTTCTCGAGATTTGCAAGTCAGATCTATGCCAAACCAGAATCATCCAAGCTTTACCACAAGAAGGAAAGTTATTCCTTTCGTCAAGGGTTACGTGCAGACGCTAGAAACGTCAATTTCGTCGAAGGAAATTTTGAGATCTGTTAGAAGTGATCCTTAGACTCCGTTGAACTATAGAGAATAACTCGAAGTAGGTTGCCTTCCCTTCTACCTTCTAGTCATATAATAATTTCATAGAAATCGATTATTTCATTACATTTATACATATTTAAACATATTGAATCATATTTGCATGGTTATTTTTTATTTATTTTAGTTCATTTGATGTATTTTATTCATTTTATGAGTAATATAAGGTTTTAGATCAATTTTGATCGAGTTTCGACGAAAAATCTGTAATTCAAAAAAAATAAAAATAAATAAATAAATCTAAAGGTTGAGTTTAGTTCCAATTTTTTTTTTTTTTTTTACTTCCATATAGTATGTATACCCATTTCCTACTTTTATTTCATTAAAAATATTTAAGTAATTTTCAATTACTCTAAGTTCTTTAATGAAATTAAGGTTTTAACCCCTAGTTTGAAACGTTGAGAATGATTTTAAGATCTAAATCTCATCATATCAAAATGTGATTTTTGATTTCAAAAACAAAACGTAAAATTTGACATTTTCGTCTGATTTTCAAAATACGATATCTTAAGCGTTCCTTTGAATTACGTAATAAAAATTTTATTATGTTTCTCATGTTGTCGAGGGCTTTCATGTATAAAATCTCGTTTTTAATTTTCACAACTTTGAAAATTCATTTTTTTTCAACATTTAGCCAAATTTTCACAGATTTCTAATTTTTACATCTTATGATTTTATCATGTTTTTCGAATATTTTGACTCAATTAAAACTATCGAATAGAATTGGTTAATGCATTATGAGTTTTAAATTACTTTAAAGGTGAAATTATTTTAATAGATATGTAAAAAATTATATGATAGATTGATCGATTTGATTGATGGATAGATAGAGAGAACGTATGTTCTCGACTAATTGATAGGATAGTGCCTCCAGTTCTACATAGTGGCTATGCCACGTAAAACGTGAGATATAGATGGTTGATGGATAGAAATGACAGATGATTGTCACTGGAGGGCACTACCAGACCTTGTTTGTATTTTTTATTTACCAAAAAATATTCGTAGAAAACCCATAAAGAGTGATGCATTGTTGTGTATCCGGAAGCAACGAGTCAATCTAGGATAACGTTAAATGTTATATGCTCTTCGATAGTATGAGATATCTTAGAGCATATTACAACTAATGAGATCTGAAAATTTTTCTTACTTATTTTTTGGGGAACGTTATATGTAAAAGCAATCTCTACATAGTATAGAGGAAGGTGGGAGTCACATGCATTGCCTCTTAATAGGCTTCGATGCGAGAGATTTCCTGGATTAGTTAGTGATCACTGTTAGTATGTAGTCGTAAAATGGTCAATTTCACTGTTAGGTGAACTCAGTATCAAGTTCTTGGTCAACGACCAGTTTGAGTCGGATAAATGGTCATCTAACTGTGGTATGCTAGACCAGCCACAAAATTAAATTATAATGATGAAATTTCACATCAGATTGAAAGTTTGGAATAACAAATTGCCTTAGTCGAGGCGGTTATATCAGCGTGTTTATTTGTTCTCTTATCGACTATACCGCTATGTTCTTATTATGTATATTTTCCTTATTTTGTAATGTTTTATAGATGATTTTATTTGAAAGATGTATAGGTTACTTTAAATGATAGATCGAAATTACGATAACTGTTTACTAAGTATGCTTAGACATTTATCGTATGATTACATTTTGAAAAACTTGCATTACTTAACTGTTTAGATGCTTACTCGTGCATGTATGACTCGCTGTTAGAACAACGTTCATCCTGTTGAATAACATTCCCTTGGTACTCACCATATCTTTTTCTTTACAGATTATTCAGTTATTGAGAAGCCGTTCTTTGATGAGTCTTTTGAGGAGGTCCTTGAGGTGGATCAAATTGATGTCTTGCCACTGTCGTATCTTTGAGGATTAATAAAGGGTCCTAGCGGTTTTTGCATGTAGATAAAGAACATGTTAGTTTATAAATTTTTTGTAATATAATGTATTATGAAATTGAGGATTTTGATGATATCAATGTTTGACGATTGTTTTGCTTATTCTAGACTCTTGTATTGATGTTATTCAAATATTTTTTCGCTGCGTATATTTTCTTTTCCATAAGTATTATTGCTTATGAATGTTCTAGCAGGTTGTGTGATTGGTTACCTCACACCACAAGATTCTGACTAATGAATCATAGGAATTCGTGTTGGGATTTTTGGAAGTAATATAAATAATCATAAAAAAAATTTGGAAACTTAGTTCTCAACTATTAATTGCAAATCAACAAAAAAATCCATGTAAAACTTCATTGTCTCACAAATCATTCTGAAAAAAATGTAAAGTTCTAACTCATAGGGGGGTTGCCTTAGCACTAAAACTAGAATTAGGGATTTCTCCCTGTGGTCATGTGTTCAAAATTAGGCAGGCTCCTTGTTTCACTTTGGAAAAACTTCTGTAGGGTTGGTACGTGCGACCATAAGGACTAGCCCCATCCCAAAAATGATGTGAAGAAACATTGTTGTAGATTCCCAAAACACTACTGCTGGAGTGACATTGGATTTACGGCGTTTTTACATTTTTTTTGTGGAGGTGTGCACAACATCAACTGTTATGTGCACATCTCCACGTCAAAAATGTAAAAACTGCAGTAAATCCAATGTCACCCAACAAGACTTCCCAAAATTGCTCAAATTTGAGTTTGTTGGTGTTTTAGACATATGCATTATTTTAGACCCCCAAATCCTCATGAATAAAATATCTTATCAGTATTATTACCACTTGATAATTTTATTCTGTAAAATAACAAGATGCTTAAGGCATTATGAATGAGATTAAGGCATGTCCCTAGGTTTCTAATGCAAATATTTTGAAATGAGATATGTGGGCCATTATATCCCAAAGATACCTTATAAATATGAGCAGGCCCCAAGGCTTCCATCATCAAATCTTTGGTCCGTAAATTCTGTCAAAATCTACTTTGTCTAATATATATATATATATATATATATATATATATATATATATATATATATGGGAAATGTTCAGCAACAAACATTTTGACAAACATTTTGGCAAAACATTTTTCAAAACATGGGTTAGAGGTTTTGGAATGGGCTGATTTTTGGTGAGGATGATCTCTATGGTGAGGAGATCATCATCGCCAAAAATCAGCCCATTCCAAAACTTCTAACCCCATTAAAAATGGTTTACAAAAAATGGATGGTCCACGATTTTTCAACTTGTAAACTGGGACTAGAAGTTTTGGAATGGGCTGATTTTTGGTGAGGATGATCTCCTCACCGTAGAGATCATCCTCACCAAAAATCAGCTCATTCCTAAACCTCTAACCCATGTGTTTGAAAAATGTTTTGCCAAAATGTTTGTCAAAATGTTTGTTGCTAAACGCACCCCTATATATATATATATATATATCTTTCAAGCCTTAAAGACTAAGAACTAGAGCACAACAAGCCTTCGTCCCCTCAAAATCTCATAACAATCTAATCTTGAACTCTACTTCATCCCATCAAAATCTCATACTCAAATTTCAAAATTCTATGTTTCTAAAATTTTACTCCATGCATGTTCCAACACATCAAATTTTGCATTTCCATCCAAAATTTGATTCTATACATTTTCACATTTTAATTAACTCAAGGTAGACGATGTCAAAGGTTTCCTACACTAATGAGATCAACCTAAAACTTAAAGTGTGTTTGATTGCTCATGAAAAATTATATTTTTCATATGTTTGATTGGATTTCTGTGAAAAATGAATTAGCACCCTCATTCTAAAATCCAATAAAGATAAAGACGAGATTTCATTTTTCAAACTATACTCAAGAGAAATAAAATTCACCCTCAAATTCCATCCCTAAATTTTAAACCATAATCGCTTTTATTATTATTATTAGTATTCCCATCCACCATCACTATTGTCGTCACCATCGTCATTGCACCGATCATGACCGCTACCGTCGATGTCATCGACTCTCTCTCTCTTCTTCTTCTTCTTCTTCTTCTTCCCTTCGCATATGCCCCCTCTACATTTCTTCTTCTTCATCTTTCTCCTCCTTCGCCTCTGCTCCGCCCTTTCTTCTTCTTCTTCTTATTCTTTTTTTTCCTCCTCATCCTTCTGCCCCATTTTCTATTTTTCCCCCAAAAGTAATTAAACACAAAATTTGGTGTCCCACCTACCCATTTCCCCCACCTATTTTTTTCATGTAAATATTTTTCATAGAAAATGAAAATCCATGCAATTAAACTAGGGGTCTCGATGGATATCCATTTAATTAGAACCAAACCGAAATCAAAATCGATCAAAACCTCGATTATGGTTCTCTTTTTGTTGGAACTTATTAGAGTCGAGTCTACAATGGAATTGAATCGATAGGAATTAGAATCATTGGGTTCTATCCAATGGGTACTCAGAACTGGTTTATCTTGTCATTTCTTTTTATATTGTACATGATTCATGGTTTCGTTTTGTTTTATTTTCAAAATTAATACATGGTATATGAAGTTCTTCAATTTTCTATATAAACTATGCATTAATGGAGTCTAACATGGGACGTCTCTTCCAAAACTTTTAACTTTTTTTAAAACCCTGGTTCCAATTCTCTTTTTATTGGAATCGATTATAATTGGGTCTAAAATGGAATCTGACTGATAGGAACAGAAACCGTTAGGTTCTAGGCCATGGTATTTAGAATTGATTTATTTTGAAATTTCTTATTATATTGTAGATGATTCATCATTTTGTTTCATTTTAAAATTAATTTAATTTCTTATATAAACTATGCATTGGAGCCTAATACGTGTGGTCTTTTCTAAAACTTTATACTTGTAAATAAGATAAGAGAACCTTTAAATATTGAAAAGAAAAACTAAAAATAGGTAACTTATATCTTTAGTAGAACAAATTATAACTAAGGCAACGTTTATTTGCGTTATTTTTCAGTGTTTATTGCTGAAAAAAATTAAATTCATCACTTTTTGTCAAAATAACACGTTTGTTTACTCTATATTTTCAGCGCTTATAGCTAAAAATAAGTGAAAAAAATTTAGTACTATTTTGATGCTGAAAAAAAGTGCTAAAGCGGTAAGCATTTCATTTTTTTCGACACGGACAAGTATGCCCTTATACTTAAAAGGATATTACCTCTTATATCCCATGGATAAGTATATAAGCACCCCACAAATTAATAAACCCACACCATGGCTAAATTATTTTATCTTATATGGGTTAAAAGTTTTGGAATGAGTTGATTTTTGGTGAGGATGATCTCCTTATTAGTATATAAGCACCCCAAAATTAATAAACCCACATCATGGCTAAATTATTTTTTCTTACATGGGTTAAAAGTTTTGGAATAAGTTGATTTTTTATGAGGATGATCTCTACAATGAGGAGATCATCCTCACCAAAAGTCAGCACATTCTGAAACTTCTAACCCTATCAAAACAAGTTTACGAACCGTAAATCGTCCCTTTTTTTTAAAACTATTTTTAACGAGCTAGAAGTTTCACAATGAACTGATTTTTTGTGAGGATGATCTCTAGACCATATAGACCATCCTCACTAAAAATTTGCTCATTCCAAAAACTTTAACCCATATAAAACAAAAAAAAAAATCGACTATGGTGTGAGTTGCCCTTATTAATTCATAGGGTGCTTTTATAATTACACATCCTTCATTTCCATCGAAAATTATTCATCCAAAATTAAGTTATTTTAATGTTGATTTCAAATTTTGGTGACTTGTATGGCATTATTAATTTTAATTTGAAATTTGTGGGTTTTTATAAGTAGAAATTATTATTTATAAATTGAAGATTTGAGTGTTATTTATTATTTAAAAATGAATTGTATTTTAATTTTATAAGAAATAATATATTTTATTGTATTTTATAAGAAATAGGCATTTGCAACATGCAAACAATGTATAATATGATTGTAAGGGTAACAAAGACAATTTACCAGCTTCAGCAATGTGTAACAAAAATGATTCAACATCTAAACAAACAACTTTTTCAGCACTTAAATTCAGCGCTTATAAGTTTCAATGCTTAATGCTATTCAACATTTATTTTTTTCAGTTTAACAAACAGCACCTAAGTTGATATTTTGTAGAAAATATATTATTATTATTTTTTTAAAGAAAAGATGTTTTATAATGATTTGAAATATTTTTTCGCATTCAATTCTTTGGAACCGAAAGTATTGGGTACTCATGTTTCTTTGCAGTTCTGATTCCATTTGTCTTAGAATCGGAATTGACCCATTGACACCCCTAAATCAAACTCACCCTTAGTTTCAAAGTTGAAAATCATTATAGCTTATAACAAAACATTTTACTTTCATGTAAAATGCTACCCCCAATACCTTTTTTTTTTTTTTTTAATTATTTTACGAAATGAAAATAACATTCAAAAGGTAAGCACAAATATATTGGGGGAGAATAGGATATCTAACACCTCCTTATTCTTTAATCGAATTCTCTTACCTAAATCTTTAGGATTTAACCATAAGAGTTATTGAATGGTGAAAATTTTAAACCCCAAGTAGTAAAAAAAATCCACGTAATTAGAAATCTAGTAACCTAGGAGTCGATGATCAAACACTCGGTGAACGACATTTGTGCAATTTGAAGTTAAAATTCCTACGAGATCACTAGAAGTAAGGCTGCAAGTCAAGTGGATTGGAGATCAACCCGTGCCCAACCAACCTCGGGCATAAAATGCTCAACCCAAGCCAACCCAAGTTAGGTTGGCTCATTCCTCACTAATACTAGACAATTTAATAATAATAATGACTATATAAAGAGAAATGGCATGTAAAAAAAGAAATATAAAATTTACAATTATTTGTCATAAAAAAGATGATGATAATTACCTAAATTTTGAAATGTGAATTGTGAATGAGAAAGAAACAAAGATATTTGAAAATGTCTAAATTATAATCATATTAAGTTCGCGTTAATCCAATGTCTCTGCTCGAACCCAGCCCGATTTGATTTAGTTAAAAAAAAAAAATTGCCCAAACCTAGCCCAAGGTTGAGTTGAACCCACAAGTTCGAGTGTGGCCTGCCCAAGTTGCATCCCTAACTAGAAGGGATCAGCTGTAACCATGTCGACAAAGTGGCATGCATATGGATATTTTTCTTATTTTTAGCAATTAGAGGTGAGTACGTAAATCGTACCTACATTTGGGATCTGCTAATAAGTAGAAGACTCTTATAATCTTGATCATAAATATATTTGAGTCCAACCAATGTTTTAAGACCAAATCAATTGTTGGATCTAAAAGTTAACAAGTAGGTTGAATCAAAGGTTAGACTCTAATTTAATTTAGTATTGATCTCAATTTACATTTATTAAAGAATTAAAATGTGTTCAATCACATTTTTTAAATTACTTTCTTTTATTTGCACAAAAGGATTACATCAATTTTATCTTATTAAATTTTTTGATGTCACAAGAAATCACATATTACCTATTCCTAAAGAAAGTTGCCATTGGCACCCCAACTTTTACTAAATACACCCCAATTTCACATCCCAATTAAAGATTAAACACACTATTCAAACATTACAAAGATTTGACTCAAGTTATTAATCAACATTACAAAATATTATAACACTCAAACAATTTTAGTAGCTGTTTACAATTATGATTAGACTCATATAAAGTCCTAAACCTAAAAATAGAAATCTAAAGAGAGAGAGAGAATATTGGCACCCCAACTTTTAATTATTCTCAACCATTCACTTTTTTATGGGTAAGCTGGACTTGAACCCACAACCTCAAAGCTGTCTTGCAATATGTCAAACCATCTGAGCTATGGGTATAAGACATTCACTTGTTTTTAATTGAAGTGTCATAAGTAAAAGTTATGGTGCATGTTGGGAGTTTTGTCTTGTATTCTAATTTTGGGAGTTTCTTTTTTTAGAGTTACTAAAAAGGAATTATGAAATATTTTCCTAAGTGGTCTTTTCTATTTTAGGGTTTTCCATTTTTAGAGAGATTGATGCACTTATATAGCAACTTCCGATTTTATAAATAGATATCTCTAAGGTTGTAAAAACCACGAGGGATTTTCTTATTCTAGGATTTGAAAGTGAAAGGGAGAGGATTGTACAAGGGTTTCAGGAGTTGGGTCTGGGATTAAAACCTGGATGATCTTCTTTGATTTCCTAGTGAAGAAGATTATTCTGATTCGTGGATGTAAGCATATTGTCAAACCACGTAAATCCTTATGTATTTCATGTTTGATTTTTTTTTCTTTACTACTTTATGATTTTACAAATTGGTATCAAAGCCAAATTTTTCATATGAATAGCAGTGCAGAGTTCGAATACGAAGTTCGAAGTAAAGAGATTCAATAGAATGACAATTTCAATCTGTAACAAAGAAAGGTGAAGGACATTCTGGGTCAACAAAGCCTGACTAAGGCATTGAAAGGGGAGCCTGGTAAACCAAAAAATATGATAGATGCAGATTGAGAAGACATCGAGGAGAGAATGGTTAACACTATTCGACTATGTCTTATAGATAATGTTTTGTTTAACACTATGGCGGAGAATCAACATCGGAATTATGAAAGAAGTTGAAAAATATCTACATGGGTAAGAACTTGATGAGCAAGTTATTTTTGAAAATGAAATCGTGTGCCTTGAAGATGACAGAGGGTACGAATCTCCCAAAGCACATGAATGTGTTCAATCAGATCTTGGATCAAATACACAAAGTTGATGTTAAGTTAGAGGGAGAAGACAATTCCTATATGCTTCTAACCTCATTTTTAGATTCCTACAATAATTCGGTGATTATGCTTCTATTCGAGAAAGATATGGTGGATCTGAAAGATGTCAAAGCAATGGTCTTATCAAATGATACTATAAAAAGACCCAATCTTGAAGGTAATGCTCAAGGGTTGAGTGTTCATGGAGGGAATCAACAAGGAAGGAATTCAGATAGAGGATCTGAAAATAGTGGAAGTAGATCCAAAACGAAGGGGAAAAACAACATACAATGTTATTGCTACAAGGAATATGGTCATATTAAAAGGGATTGTCCGATTCATACAAAAAAGAAATAAAAAGAAGAATAATTTACCAAAATGGTAGAGTTTTCGAAATTAATTCCGAAAACGGTACACTGTAGCAATTAATTCCGAAAATGGTAAATTTACCATTTTTGGAATTAATATTTTTTACCAAAACGGTAAAAACAGTAAAATATATATTTTTTATACCGAAAATACCCTTTTTTTGTTTTACATATATATTTACAATTTTAACCTTAAAAAAATGAAATTCAACTAAAAAGATTCACTCTCTTTTGGTAATCCAACAATCATATGTATTTATAATTTATTTTTTACCGAAATCAATTTCATTTTTGTAATTTCAGTCAAAAAATAAAAAAGGGCATTTTCGATAAAAAATTACATTTTACTGTTTTTACCATTTTGGTATAAAAAAAAATTTCGAAAACGGTAAATTTATCATTTTCGGAATTAATTGCTACAGTGTACCATTTTGATAAATATTCGAAATGTTGTGTATGCTTTTTTGTAAATCTGCCTAAAAAGAAAGTAGGGATAGTTTTGGTAGTGCAATTGTTGCAATTGAAAATGCTGATGACTACATAGATATTCTCACAATCTCCAAAGGCATGAACACTTTATCTAATATGAGTGAATATTAGATTCAAGTAATTTTATCCATATATACTCCAAAAGGGAATATTTTGATATGTTCTAAGAAAAAAAAGACATGTGTGGTTTTCTTGGTTGATGGATCAATTTGTGATGTCATAGGAGTTGGTACGATAAAAATTAAAATGTTTGATGGTGGCAAGTTTTTGGGGATGATGTGGCTTTTGTCCCAAAGATGCGGAAAAATCTAATATCACTTGGTAAGTTAGATTCCATGGGATGTAGATATTCAACTAGATGTAAAGTTATAAAAATCTCATGTGGTTGCATGGACCTAATGAGGGGAGAAAAATGTTATGAGTTGTATCATCTGGTGGAAAATACAATGATAAATGGTATTTTCAAGACCTTGATGAGTACTTGAAAATGGGGTATACAAAATAGTAGACGTCTACGAAGAGTTTCTTTCATAAATAAGACATGAACAAATTTGTGTTTTCAAGTTACAGATGATCATGAGGTAGTTCTTACAGTTCGAGAGGACAAGTCAAGGTCCCTCTCTGGAGTTGACTAAATAGTCGGTTCAGGGTATCTACACATGTGCATTGGCCATGTGATCGAGTCAAGGTGGACCAGGATGATTCGATAGTGTAATAGTTGGTGGTTTAAAAGGTCAATGGTTGTTCGTGGTGTTAGCAAACAGATGATTGAGTCGGGTTAATTTAGGTTTGAGTTGAAGTTGCGTCTCGGGCATAGGTGATGCGAAGTTCATTGTTTGGAACAAGTGTGATTTTTCTTCAAGATGACATAATACAAGTCAAAATGGAGATTATTGTGTAATTGTCTTGTATTCTAATTTTGGAGATTTTTTAGGTTCACTAAAAGGAATCGTAACTACAGGACTTTCAACTATGGAAAACCTCATTAATTTTTAGTTTGAGTCGCCATCATTTTTTTTTTAGAAATGGGTGTGAATGGGCACTCAAGATAGTTTTCTTTTAGAAAATTAATTTTATGGCATCGTAGTAACTCTCGTTCATGGAAAAGGGGCACGATTTATCTACCTAGATCTAGGTATATAGGTTCAATTAGAGAAAATAGGGAAGGTGTATGGCACCCCATTCTTTCCACCCTAGGATGGTTACATATAGACTTGATTATTTTTTAAAGATAGTTAAAAAAAAAAAAGCAATAATGCATGAATAAGATGAATGACAAGTTAGGTGTATGCAATAAGTGAACTATGTACCTCTTTTGGGAGAGGGAGTTACTGTAGGTAAGAGACATAAAAGGGTTGTACTATGGAAGAGGAAACCCCTATGTAAGTCGTCACTTCAAGAACCTGATGGAGTTGGAATGTTGCCTTGCTTATTTTAAGGACATTCCATGGTTGGAACTCCCTTTATTCCTTAGCCTTAAAATGCATGCATGTTATGACTAAAAACTTAGTAGTTTAACTCCAAAAGAATGGGACATACGTCTTCATCATTGCCATATATGTGTTGGGGTGTGTGTGTGTTGTGTATATTATGATGCATGAGAGATGGATTAATAAGGTTTCAACTTGCATCATTTTGATCAAACCATCTCATGGATTTAATGTCCGAGGTTGAAGTTCAACCTACTCGTGATGAATTATGGTTTTCCATTACATCCTAAGGTTGTCTAAGAAAACAAATAAAGAGATAAAGAATAAGAAAAGGGAGAGGAATACAAAGTTTGAAATTAAAATCTACCATTACCCACATGTGTGCTTGTTGTTATCTTTTTTTTCTTCTTTCAAGATCTTCAATGGAGGTTATTAGCAGAGAAAGAGAATGGACTTAAGTAGTGTAAATATTTTTGAGGGGTAAAGGTTTAGAGAGTGGTTTAGGAATTTTTAAGAAAGGGGGGCTTAGAGAAAAAAAAAAGGATTTTAGCATAAATTTGAGGTTAAAATGAGATGTGTCTCAACTCAAGGGAAGGTTCCCCTTTTATAAAACTTTGAGATAATTTTGGGGGTAAAATGGTCCAATCTTAGGAACTTTGAAAACTGACATGAGATATTTGAGAAAATGCCTTTTAATTTTTAAATTTCTTTAGTGGTAAAGATGAAAATTGTTATGAGCCTTTAGGATGAAGTCATTAGGCCAAGCCCATGTAGACAAGGATATGTGACATGATCTTGGTCATGGAAGAAAAAACCAAAGGATTTTTGGGGAAAGTGAATGAAAATAAGACATGTGAAAATGTGGACTTTGATTTTTTTTTGTAAATTCTTTTAAAAGTAGATGTAAAGAGATGAGAGACAAATGCATTTTTTGGAAGATGAATGGAAAAATAACGTGTGTAAAAGTCATGTAATAAGTAAAAAAGTAGATATTAATTCATTTGTAAACAAAACATAAAACAAGGGGTGAATGGGGAGAGGTGGAAAAATACGTTTAGGAGCATGGATGAGAGAGTGACATGTGTAAATTAGACCTTGGTTCTCATGTAAATAACTCCAATAGCAAGGACAAAGAGATAAATTTAAAATTGATCCTCTTACAATGTGACATATATCCTCTTTTTGAAAAAGGTGTGAGACCATGGGCTTTAGGCTTTTATTTTGGACATGGGTTAGGGTTTTGAAAATGAATTTATGTTAGGGATGACTTAGAATGAGCTTTGGCATTGAACATAGGTTTGAAATTTGGATGGGAATGAGAATGGGAATATGTTTGAATGATGAGTAGGAATTTGCTTGCCAAGTGGCATATTTTGGGAGTCCATGGGCTGAAATAATAGGGTTTTGGGCTTCTTTCATAAGCAGCTTGTGCAACCACAAGGATTTTTCTTTTTCTAGGATTTGAGAGCGGAATGGAAAGGGGTGTACAATGGTTCTAGGGCTATGATTTGAGATTAAAACCTTGGTTGTTTGTCTTATATTTTTCACTTTTTGATTTCTTACTAAAAAAGATTGTTTTGAGCCGTGGACGTAGACGTACTATCGAACCACATAGATCTTTGTGTATTTCGTGTGTGATTTTTTGTTCTCTTTAGTGTTTCATGGTTTTACAGTGCCAATAACAATCATCTTCTATTCATTTATACCTTGTATTTTTCCTCCTATTTTATGTTTTAAATCAATTTAATATCATCAACTTTGAACTACATGTCTACAAAAGAGTTTGACTAACCTTACTAAGTTTGTAAGGACCTTGGGCTCAACTTGTGGCATTCAAAATCATGATCTAATGCTTCAGGGTTATAGAGGACAAAATTCTATGAACTTTAAAAAAAAATTCTAAAAAAATTATTTTTTACCATTGAATTTGAATTTTAAATTTAGGAATTAGGTGGAAGTTCGGTAGCCGTCCATTTTCAAGACCCTAGATCAAGTCCAAAAGTTTTTTTTTTTGTTTTGTTTTGAATATGAATCTTTTCATGATGTGGTAGTCCATTTGAAAAAAACGACCCTTAGTAAGACTTAAAATTTTACAAAATTAGTAAGAAAAGTCTAAGGCAGTGTTTGTTTGCACTATTTTTCAGCGCTTATTGCTGAAAAAAATTAAATTCAGCACTTTTTGTCAAAATAGCGCATTTGTTTACTCTATATTTTCAGCGTTTACTACTGAAAATAAGTCAAAAAAAATTAGCACTATTTTGATGTTGAAAAAAAGTGCTGAAGCGATAAGCACTTCGCTTTTTTAACACGGACAAGTATGCCCTTCGTTTTTTTGAGTATGGACAAGTATGCCCTTATTCTTTGAAGGATATTACCTCTTATATTTCATGGATAAGTATATAAGCACCTCACAAATTAATAAACCCACACCATGCCTAATTATTTTGTCTTATATGAGTTAAAAGTTTTGAAATGAGTTGATTTTTGGTGAGGATGATCTCCTCATTAGTATATAAGCACCCCACAAATTAGTAAACCCACACCATGACTAAATTATTTTGTCTTATATGAGTTAAAAGTTTGGAATGAGTTGATTTTTGGTGAGGATGATCTCCTCATTAGTATATAAGCACCCCACAAATTAATAAATCCACACCATGGCTAAATTATTTTGTCTTATATGACTTAAAAGTTTTGGAATGAGTTGATTTTTGATGAAGATGATTTCTACAATGAGGAGATCATCCTCACCAAAAATCAGCACATCCTGAAACTTCTAACCCTATCAAAACAAGTTTAAGAACCGTAAATCGTCCCTTTTTTTTTTTTTTGAAAATCATTTTTGACGAGTTAGAAGTTTCAAAATGAACTGATTTTTTGTGAGAATGATCTTTAGACCATATAGATCATCCTCACTAAAAATTTGCTCATTCCAAAAATTTTAACTCATATAAAACAAAAAAAATTGGCTATGGTGTGGATTGCCCTTATTAATTCATAGGGTGCTTTTATAATTACACATCCTTCATTTCCATCGAAAATTATTCATCCAAAATTAAGTTATTTTAATGCTGATTTCAAATTTTGGTGACTTGTATGACATTATTATTTTTAATTTGAAATTTGTAGGCTTTTATAAATAGAAATTATTATTTATAAATTGAATATTATTTATTATTTAAAAATAAATTGTATTTTAATTTTATAAGAAAAAATATTTTATTGTGTTTGATAAGAAATAGGCATTTGAAACATGTAAACAATTTATAATATGAATGTAAGGGTAACCAAGACAATTTACCAACTTTAGAAATGTGTAACAAACATGATTCAGCATCTAAACAAACAACTTTTTCAATACTTAAATTCAGCACTTATAAGTTTCAGCACTTGATGCTATTCAACACTTATTTTTTTCAGTTTAACAAACAGCACCTAAGTGTCTACCAAACTTGATCCACTCACATGATCTAGTGCTATTTGATTTTGAAATGAGACAAACTTTTTTATATTCCGGTCCGACCTGATGAGATTGACGGTTCAGTCCAGTTTTAAACTCCGGTTCAACTCTTCTGTGTCTTCTCTATGACCTTTCAAATTACCTTCTTTTCTTCGAAGCTCAGGCACTGCTCTTTCGCTTCTCCATTAAACCCAAATAACATTCGAATTCGATCTTCTCTTGATCAAACCCTAGCCATGTCGAGTTCTCCCAAAACTTAGCATCTTTAGCATTAGGTGGTTGTCCATAAACCCTAATTCAATTGACGTTATAGGTCTTAAATCCGAAGTTAATTCTCCATAAATCTTCAAACCTATTTCTTTCGAATCAATTTGTTTACATTTGCATTCCAGAATCCAGATTGTATCGTTCAATTTTAGTTGAATTTGCAGAATCATTTTTCTAGGGTTTTGCTTGAACTCTGTCAGAAACTACATTCGAGCATCTAAAAATGCAAAATTCATCCGGCTCACGGTCTCCCCCTTACCCTTTCTATGCTCCATCCTCTCCTCCTTGGTATCCATTTGCCGATTCTTCTTCGATTTCCCACACTGACCCATCAGTGGATTCCAATTTGGCGTCCAATATAGATTCCGAAAGGATTCTATGCCCTCCATTTACTCCAACTCCATCTTGGACATTTCCTTCACAACCAAATGTAAGTCGAGATATTGCTCAGCCTTCGGGTCCTCCATGTGGATCTCAGATGTGGCAGATGGAACAACCCCAGAGAGTGAGTTTGTTGTTTAAGATTTTTCAAAAAATTGACTTGTTTTAATTTGTTTTGTTTCATATTTTATTATGTTTTTTTGCAGTTCAATTACTTTAAAAGCATCTTTCTTTTGATGCTAAGTGCAAACTAGTGTGTGTTGAAATCAAATTAGGTTGAATTCCAGCTGAAGATTGTTTGTCAAATGCCTATAGAGTTCTCGTGCACTTCAATTTGTTTTAGGTTTGAAGTTTGTTTTAGTTTAGGGGAAGATTTGAGTGCATTTCTTGTAATTAACACTGTCAAATGTTGGAAGGAATATATTTTACAGGTTAAAAAAATCAAAAGAAGAGGCAGAAATAAATGTGGGGTGGTGGGAGATTTTTATCTATCTCGTCATTAATGATTAAATATTTGAGAGGATTTATATTCTCCACTTTTATAAGTACTAAGAATTTCCATAGTTGGTTCTCAACTTTTTTTTTTGTTGCTAGGCAAGCAAGGGTTAGTGGTCACTGATAATTTTGCTAAGTTGGGTACCTTCTGTATTTTAAAATAGTCTAAGGTGAAGGTGGGTTTACCATTTTGTGCAGATAAATCTTATCTGGGCTGTAGAATTCTTTTTCCTCAGGATCGTGGTAGTTCAGAGCAAGGTATCATAGCTTACCCTAGTTCAAAACACATGTTACATGGAACTCTAGATTTCTAGAATGATGCTTTAACAGTTTAGTTTTTGTCGAAGCTGTTCTCTCTCTCTTTTTTTGGGAGGGAACATTTTGTTTGGGTTCAAGTTTCTTTCCAAATTTTCCTTCCACTAAATTAGCCTTGGATTTGATCTCTAGGTCCTTCTTTGGCCTCATTGTTGTTATCATTCTTTCGAATTCAAAGTCTGATTACAAGGCCCTTCAATGTTATATCTATCTTCTCCTGTTTAAGGTTGTACCTAAACCCTTTCCAAAATGGAGGTTGCTTCTCTATAATAGAGATTTCATGAAAAACTTAAAAATTTTGTGAGCTTCAAAATGTATCTCGTGTATAACTTGTGCAATAATTGATATTTTTTTATCTCATTTTTTTTAATAAATAAAGGCAAATTTCATTGAACCCAGAGGAAGATTACAAAGGAGGCAAGTTCAGTGGAGGATGAGATGACCATCCAATGAACAAAGCCAAGAGTGACAAAAAAAGGCAAAAGCATGTCAACATATTGGACTGAAAGTTAACTAGCTTGATTGTCATTAATCTGATTTGTTTGCAATTGGTTCTTGAGGAGGAATAATAACATACCTTTTCCTTGATCATCATCTTCATACTATTAATGAGTATGGCATTACTATTTTGTGAATGCCTTCTTTGTGATGCTTCCTCATTCTTCTAATAATGATTATATTGCTAATTTTTTTACTTCTATTCTCTCCAATACCTTCCTTCTACTCCTAATGACAGTGGCTGTTATTTTTTATTAGTGTATGGATATGGAAGATAACATCAGTCTTGGTCAAGAAATATTAGAATCCGAAGTGGTGGTGCTTGATGAAGGTACTCGAGTGCCTCAACCCACTGCAGCTGTCCAAGATTCTTTGAAGGAAACTGTTAAAACAGTTGAAACCAGTGGGAGGGAAGATAATGCTGCATCCATCTGTAAGCTTGGTTCTGCACCTTATATTGGTTTGCAATTTGGTTCGGAAGGTGAGGCATATGAATACTATGATGCATATGCTAAAGAGAATGGATTCAATATTCGAAGGAACCGTGTACAACGCTCGAGGGTTGATCGTTGTGTGATCTCTCGGGAGTATGTGTGTGCAAAGCAGGGGTTTCGTTCATTAAAAGACAAACGGTACGAAGGCAAGGTTGTTCGACATCGACAAGAAACAAGGGTAGATTGTCGAGCAGCAATGAGCACAAAAAGAAGGTCTGATAAATGGGTTGTGTACCAGTTTCATGAAGAGCACAATCATGATCTTGCTGATCCTACAAAAGTCGTCAAACATCGATTACATCAAAAAATGACAAACACGAGAAAATCAATGCTTCAAGATCCCTTTAAAATACAGGTTTGGACTTTGATTCCTAATGCTGCTTGTTTTCATAAGATATTGGATCTGATAATGTTTCTATGTTTATAACCTCCCTTGTTTCCATTACTTTACTTCATCTGTGTAAAATTTGATTGATGAGCCAGTTTTTCGTAATAAGAGTGATTCCTTATAAGAATAACTAGTACTTTGATTCTCGTAGACCTGATTTGTTTGCTGTTATTCCTAGGCAAGCAATGATTAGAGGCAACAGATGCAATTACAAACCTTTTCTATGATTTCCTTTGTTACTCTACTAATGCTGATTATGCAGCTAGACTTTTGAATACCTTACTTTTGGATTCCTTCCTCAGAAGTACTAATGATGATTTTGTTGCTATATTTTGAACAGTGTTTTGATATGGAAGGTAACATTAGTTTTGGTCAAGAAATGTTAGAAGCTGACGCAGTGGTGCTTGATGAAAGCATGCGAGAGCCTCAACCTACTGTAGATGTGCAAGAATCTGAAATTGAAGACGTGAACACCGCTGAAACCAGTGGAAGGGGAGACAATACTGCAGAAGAATTTCCAAATGGAGATTTAAGGGAAGATAATAATTCATTCCTTGATAAACTTGGGTCTGAACCATACCTTGGTTTGCGATTTGGTTCAGAAGACGAGGCATATGAATATTATAATGCATATGCTAAGGAGAAAGGATTCAGTATTCGAAGGAATCGTATACAACGCTCGAGGATTGATCGTAGTATAATCTCTAGGGAGTATGTATGTGCTAATGAAGGACTTCGCAAAACAACTGACAAACGCTATTCGGGCAAGATTGTCAGACCTCGACGAGAAACTAGGGTAGATTGTCGAGCAGCTATGACCATCAAAAAAAGATCTGGAAAATGGGTTGTCGACCAGTTTCACAAAGAGCACAATCATGATCTTGTTGATCCTGCCAAAGCTGGCAAACTTCGATCACATCGGAAAATGACAAACACAACAAAGACAATGATTGAAGCGCTTTCTAAGTGTGGAGTTGAAGCATCTGAAATTATGAGTTTACTTACGGAAGTAGCAGGTGGAACAAAAGATAACATCGAGGAACAAAACCAAGAGAATAATGTGAAGAAAGAAAGAAAGAACAACATCAGAGTTGAATGCTATCATTTGCTTCAGTACTTCCAAGGCATACAAGCTATAGATCCTGGATTCTTCTATGCAGTAGAATTTGATGAAAGTCGGTGTATGAGGAGTATATTTTGGGCTGATGGCAAGGCAAGAGAGGCATACCAGCAGTTTGGTGATGTGTTGGTATTTGATACCGTTTGTCGGGCAAATAAATATTTGTTTCCGTTTGCTTCTTTCACTGGAGTGAATCATCACAGGCAGTCTTCATTGTTTGGTTGTGGCTTTTTGGCAGATGAGACTGTGGAATCTTTTGTTTGGTTATTTGAAACCTGGCTTAGAGCTATGTCAAATCGGCAGCCAACATCTATAATCACAAATCAAGACAAAGCAATGAAGGTTGCTATAGAGAAGGTTTTCCCAGGAGCGAGGCACCAATTTGGTTTGTGGGACATAGAGAAAGACGAGTTAGAAAATCTAAGCCATATTTTTAATAGACACAAGGATTTTCATGCAGAATACAAAAGGTGCATTTACAGTAGCCGGACACCAGAGGAGTTCGAGTCAGGTTGGGAGACACTTATTATGAGGTACAATTTGAAGGACAATAGGTGGTTAAATAAGTTGTATAATCAACGCCACCATTGGGTACCATTGTACTTGCAAGACGCATTCTTTGCAGGCCTGACTGCTACATGGAGGAATATGGGCATGAGTTCCTATTTTGATGGGTTTATGAACGATGGAACGCCATTTAGTGAGTTTGTTGCACAATATGAGCTTGCTGTAAAGCAACGTCGTGAGGAGGAGGCCAACGAAGATTTTTTTACTATGTTCACAAGAGCAGTTTTGACATCAAAAAACCCTATTGAGGATCAGGCAGCAAGAGTTTATACAAGGAATGTGTTCACGATCTTTGGACGTGAATTTCTTGAAAGTTCTGGTTGCATTGCACGAAAGATTGACAATGAAGGGCATATAAACAAGTACTTGGTGGGAAAGTACGGTGATATGGATGTTAACATGGACATTGTTACATTTAATCCGATTGATAGAAGTGCAAATTGTAGCTGTTGCATGTTTGAGTTTGAGGGGATGCTTTGCAGGCATGTTCTTAAAGTATTTCAGATGGTAAATGTATTTGAGATTCCACGTCAATATATCCTGAAGCGGTGGACAATGAGTATCAGACACATAGGATCTTGTAATAATGAAATTGGAAGCTGTGTTCAAGATGTAATTAATGTCTGGACCTTGAAAGACACAACTAAAAGATTTGTAGAATTTGGGGAAACCTTTAGTGAACAAACTAATGTTGCTATGAGAATCTTGCAAGATGGCATGAGAGAACTTTCTCTCATCAGTGTGCCTGCAATTTCTGGACTTGCTGAAAATACAAGGTGTAACAGTATTCGAGGTGTAAACATCAATGAACAAAGTGAGAGTATTACGATAATGGACCTCAATATCACCGCACACGATTCTCCACAAGTCAAACCAAATGTTCGTCCTCTATCTAGAATAAAATTGGACATCGAACAGGCCCAAAAGAAGAAGAGAACATGTGGTACATGCAAGGAAACAGGACATTACACACGCACATGTCCCAAGGTAAGGGTTATGAATTTGAACTATGTAGTTCAAAATTTATGATATTTTTTTTTGTAAGTGAGTGTGAAGGTGGGGTTTTGATCCCAGGTCTCTGGTATTACACACATAGTCACAAAAAACTCCATTTTTTGAAGGAAAAAAAATCTCGTTTAAATCACATTTTGTATCTCTAACCATTAAAATGATAAATAAATAAATAAAAACTTGATTTTCTCAAAAAAATGTGTTGTTATTTTTTAATGCATTTTTTAAAATAATCATAATAATAATAACTTGTTCTTTTGTAGGCCTATGATTAATTTCTGTGGCTTTATGGTTATTTGTGATTTGGTTGATAGATGTTTTTTAATGTCGGATTTGATGATAATATCTTGATCTTATAATTTTTTTTACTTAGTTTGTTATTTTGCTCAAAAGACATGTTGATGCTTGGACTTTTTTAGGCATCATAAAATGTATAATTGTGTGTGAAAATATGTTGTCGTGCATAGACATTCAATAGAATAAATGTCTATGTATATTACATTTTTTATTTTTTATATTTATAATTCCTGCTTGATTCTTTCCCTTTTTTCCTGAATTTTTCCCTTGTCATTTTAAACCCATATTCCAACTTGTTGACTGATTACATGCAGACTTTACCACCTCAACGAGATGGCACATTCAAGACAATTATGGTATTTATTAGCGCTATAGAGTAGATGTCAAGTTACATTTTTTTTTTCTTTCCAATGTTGCAGGGAGCTGTTGATCAGTCCCAGACATCTGCAATGGTGCAGGGACCTGTTGGTCAGTCCCAGAATTGCACATTGTTGCCGGGACATTTTGGTCAGTCCCAGATTTTTGCAATGTTGTAGGGGGGCTGTTGACTAGTCCCAGAGTTCATATATGAATAATCCTTGAAACCCTTTGTTTATCTAATCCCCTCCATTTCTAATCATTTGTATAATTTCTGAATGTATATTCTTCTTCTTCTTCTTTTTCTTCCCTCACTTTCAGGTTGTCCTCGGTACCTAATGCATTTTGTTGTATACTTCTTCTTTATGCTAAAACCTCTTCTGTTGTTGGTTAGGAATTATTAACCATGATATTTTCTAATACTTTATTACCTAGGGCGGAGCTTTTCCTTCTTTTCTTGGGAAACATTATCGTAAATGTTTATATATATAGGATCCTCAAAAAACAACACACTGCAATCCTTGAACAGCTTGGTTTAAAAACAGAGGAAATCCTTGATTCTCTAGACAACAGTCTACTTTTCTACCTCCTTCCCATGCACATCTGTTCCACTCTTCTCAGAGGTCCCAACAGAACACAAAAGGTGACAATCTTCGGAGGGTCCAACCTTTATCAAAAAGACATAAATAGTCCAGCTGCCAAAGAAATTCGAAACCAAGAAGAGTGAAGTCTAGTTGACCCCAAGGACAGAGCAAAAATACTCCAAGCACTCCATATTTCTTTTTCAAGGTACATATTTTGTGCATGATATATATTAGTGCATCATTGTATGCCAATAAATGTTTTCATTATTAGTTCCCTACTCTATACTTTAAATCATTGTATGCTAATTTTATCCTTCAATTGAGTAAATTGTGTATCTAGTTGAGATTTGGCAGGTTTAGTGCGTCATTATATGCCAATAAATGTTTTCATTATTAATTCACTACTTCATCTCAACTATTAATTCACTATTTCATTGTAAGTTTTTCATCATGTTCAATGTTATTTATTCCACGAAATGGGTATAGTGATGGCATACGTTAGTTCATTGCCATTTGAAAGGGTGATGTAACTAATCTACTTCTTAGGTGGATTTAGTAGCCTTTGTTTTTACTGAATTAGCGAGATGTATTGATCACAAATAAAGAAATACAGAGGAGGGGAAGCACCCCTTAGTTTACAAGTCTAAGGGAAGGCATAGACAGAAGATCTCCCATATAGGCTTTCCTAGCATTGTCTCGAAGAGGTGGATTTCGTAGCAGGTTACTCAATAACCTCGCATATTTTCCAAAGCTTGTCTATGGTTGCCATTCAAAACTTCTATTAAGCTTATTGATTTTCTTTCAACTCTTGTAACTTTCTCTCACTGTTTTGGCAGATTATAGGGAAATGGAGATAAGAATAAGGAAGGTCCTCAACATCCTTTTGTAGTTAAAAGTGAGGGAAAGAGTGGACACTCTTGTGGTTCCACTGGAATTTTTGTTATCACCTTTCTTTTACATGGAAAAAAGGTGCAGTTT
The DNA here is from genome assembly GCF_017979445.1 of Akebia trifoliata. Classification (NCBI taxonomy): domain Eukaryota; kingdom Viridiplantae; phylum Streptophyta; class Magnoliopsida; order Ranunculales; family Lardizabalaceae; genus Akebia; species Akebia trifoliata. Next base: position 32,312,779 of record NC_141377.1, on the reverse strand, counting down.
TGGTAACTTTAACCTTGTATTTTAAAATGGAGCATTGGTGATATATTTCCTTTAGAAATGTTGTGTGGTCTGACGCTGGTTTGATGGTTTCTAAACCTGGATCAGTTTCTAATTTGTTCTGCCAACTAGGTCAACTGGGAGCCACCCATTGATGCACAATAGTTTGGGTCTGAAGGCAACTATGCACGAATGGTTTTAGCATTAATAAAGAGGGTGATTCCTCTAGGTTACTAATTGGGTCATGGGTCCTAAAATCCTAATTAGAATACCTTCAAAGTTTTTAAGCAGAGAGGAAAGTTCTCCATTGATCTGCAAATTGGAGAAAGAAGTGATGCTCGCACTATAGAAATCGTTGATCATGTATATCTCATGGACACTCAATTCGGGGTTCAAACAGTCCGAAAGGTTGCTATAATAAGGTATGTATTTTGTTCATCAATGGTATAGATGGAACATGATCAATCCTTACTTTTCTTGGATTAAATTATTGGTTTCTAAGTGTGTTGCATGCATATATTTCCATCGATTGGTATGAGAGCCTGGCTTGCCTTTGTTGAATGCATGCATCACTTTATGGTTATTTCCATCAAATGATTAGATGAAAAAAATTATTTCAGCATCTATTTTAGTGATTGGTATTATTTATATAGTTTGTTATTTTGATTAATTTCCAAAGTATCATATGGAATCGTGGCCTTGAAGATCAATCAATAACATGGGGTTCGGGCAATGTGCATAAGCTAAACCGCGTCATTATTATCATCATTGAAGCCTTATCCCAAAGATTTGGGGTTGTATCCAGAGCCATCTCTTATGTTATTGAAACTGTGTTCATATCTGCTTTGACTATCTCAATCCGTGTTCTCTCCCTTATAGCATCTTCAACTTACCTATTTCTTTAATTGGCCTTCGGTGGACTTGCCCAACCATTTCAATCAGACTTCCACTCTTTCCCTTTTTGTGAATGACCATTGCAAAATTTTGATGGATTTGAACTTATGAGCTTCCTTGATTTTTATAGATTTTAAATGCCAAATAAAATCAGTCGATGAGAGAGTAAGGTTTCTCGAATTTGACAGGGGTTTCCTGCTGCAATGTGCGCCCTCTAGCTTTACGAACTTACTCTTTTTGGGACCCGACAAGGATTCAGCTGTTCAAGCCCTTCGATGGGGGAATGTGATCTTTGGGGTTCATATTTGGTCCAATGTGAGTCTTCATGATCTGCAAATTTTGTTGCCGTTGTAATGATGACCTACTCGAAGGTGCTGACTTAGCTAAATTGCACCCCTAAGGGTTGGTGAGATGACCAAGATCATGCCTCAAGAAGCGGAAGTCTTGAGCTCCCCTCTTTGGGGCTGCCCTTAGGGATTTGTCCCAAAAATTACCTGGTGTGTAGGGGGGGGGAGGAGAGAGAGCTGCACATGCCCCAAGGATTTGTTGGGTGCTCTAAGAGGCCCAGCTACCCTGGTTCGGAAAAAAAATTGCTAAGTTAGTAAGGCATTGTGAGTGTTGATATCTGACTTGGGTTCCAAACCCATTGGATCTGCCTTCCCCGATTCTCTTGCCTAGCAGGGAAAAAAATTCTTGGAGTACGCATAGCATCACTACTAGAAGACTCTTGTTCCATCATGCAAATTTGTACAAAGCTAGGTCTTCTATAATCCAAAGGGTGATTTAGATGTATCCCTCCATGTTTTGGTGATTATTTGAGATACCTCTGTATTTTCAAATTAATATCATGCATGCCTCCTTGATTTTGGTCTTATATTCTTATAGACTAATGCTTTCATCTTCAACTTCTAATAAAAAAAACATGATTTTTCACCCCCAAAATTCATCAACTTCTATGGCAAGAAATTCCTTTTAACCTATTCAACCATATCTTCAGTCCATCATTTTCAAATTCATCGAAATAAATCACAATTGCTATTAAAAAACTCCAAGTGTGTTAGAAAAGGATATTTTGATATCGTAAAACTTTTGTTAAGCCGAGGCATTTCAAAAGAATATTTAATTAGGTAAGTTGCCCCTTGAAGTTAAGGGTATTAGAAACAAGTCCCTCTCAAAATTAAGTAACTTTGCAAATATAAAACTTAAATTTAAAATTAAAGTGCCCAAGCATAGTCCATTGAAGCCTAGCCTGACCCAGTGACTGATACCTTTATTGTCTTCTATGATTCTAAAAATTGGATAAGTTCAAGTTGGCTCATGCGAGTTTTCTCAAACTTAGAGACCTCTAAGCTAATCTTCCTCTGAGAAGAAATCATTGTGGTCGAGTTTTCGAAGAAGTTGGCCAATTTAAAATGTGTTAAGGCAATTGGTTACCTTTTTAATCAAATATTCATAGAGATTTGCACAATAATATGTAATAGATTTGATCCAATAGTAGACAATGTTATGTCAACATTATATTAAAAAATGTTTAATCAACAGTTATTGTAGTGGGAGAAGACAGTTTGTACTCATCTTCATTCTCTTTCTTCTTCTTCATCTTCATTTTTACAATTAAAAAGAAATCATTTACCAAATTATTCAATGGCAAAGAAGGGAAAAATGTATGTTTTTTTCCTTTTCATTTCAAAGTAAGCTCTTATACATTTGCATATGCCCTACAAAATGACTAAAAACCCTAATAAATTGGATAAAAATCTAGATGAAAATTGACTATAATTCTTATTTGACATATTGTTCAAATATAGTTCATAGAGTCGAATTAGTGGGAATCAATATTAGAAGTTAAGATCTTGGCTCAAACTATTAGAGATACATCGATTGACGACCTTACTCGTCTTAATCTTTTATATGGCCTTCCTATTTTTCTTCTCCCGAATAATTCTACGAATGTCGATTAAGGATTTTTCGATGTTGTTAAGGACTTGGATACTTTCAATGCATTTTCCTTGGGGTAGGGTTGTGTATGATTTACTCGTTGAATCAGTAGACAAATCGGCGATGGATGAAACATTGTTGATTCCCAAAAGAATTTTTTCATACATGGTATGCTGGTTCTTATGATATGGGTTTACAATTTAGTTCTATCCCTTGGAACAAGACAAATTGATCCGATCGCCTTTCCAAGAGGACTTACTTGAAAGTTTCCTCGAAGAATGTGGTTGGGAGCGGTAGAGAAGAAATTGAACAAAAAAAACCTTATTGATCTACCCAAGCTTGATTTGATAGAGAAAGAGTATGCTAGAATTTCTGGGAGCCTATCAATTGAGAAGCTCAGAGGATGAAAATATACCTTCGAAAGTGAAGCTTTAACACAATTATTAAAAATGTAAGTCATCTAAATTAATTATCTTTTTTGACAATTAATTTACAAAGATTTGGTATGATATTCTATTTATTTTCCATATAATGCTTAGTTGATAATTAGTTATCTTAAGTTTTACAGAAAACGAACTATATGTCAATATTATTACAAATTAGTGTTTGACAATATGTCTCTATAATGTTGATAAAACTATTACATTGTGCATGTTAATTGATACTCTTTGTAATTTTTTTATCAAGTCTTTTATCTAAATAGTTTTTATTATCCTTTTATGTTGTACTGGATTGTATACCAGTTTGGTTATGTTCTAGGATAATATATGATATGTGTGTCTATATTATCTTTTTTAGTTGAAGTTGACATTCATCTTTTGTTTTGTTGGAAATATCTTTTACTATGGTTAGTAAATTATGTTTTATTGTTGATTGTTAATTTACCTTGAATATTTTTCATTTAATTTTATTTTTGTTTATAATATTTTCAAATTTTTGCAAAACAAGACATTTTTTAGAGACAAATATCTCATCTTAAGGATTCTTTGTTGATTGACAATGTTCTCAACTCCAAATTTTTCGGGAAGAAGATTCCAAAAAAAAAAAAAATTTTGAACAGAAAAAGAAGGAGAATGTTCAAAGTCTTAAGAAAGAACAACTGAATAAGGTTGTTAAAGTTCTTAGAAAGCAAACACAACCAAAGAGGATTATTAAAAGTATAAAAAAAAATTACAGAGAAAAAGAAGAATGCAGAAAATAAGATTATTCCTGCAAAAGAAGATGACCCTTCAAAAGGGTTTAAAATCAGAAATCCTATGAGTGATTTTTCAGATGTTGATAAAATTTATTCTAGAAGTTGGCACTTCCCATTGTGGTAAGTCTAAAAGGAAATCATCAAACATAATTAAGCCAAAGAGGTTTCAACCACTCAAGGCATCCAAGGAGGGTGCTCTTAATAAGAGTTGGCAATTGAATTTAAAGGGAAGAAAGCTCATTCATTTCCAATTGCAAAGAAACAGAGGTATGTAATTTAATTTAACGTCTCTTATTTAATTCCTAATTTCATTGGAATCTATTTGTTCGAGGAGTTGTAGAGAATTTATGATTTGAGGTTGGTTGATTTTATTTCGTATTTAAATATATTATTTTTGATATATTTGATTTAATTTGCAAAAAAAAAGGTGGATAAGAAATATGAGCTTAATTTGAATTTTGCTTGAACTATTTTAGAAAAACAAATTGATCATTTTTGATAAATTTGAGTTATATTTCTGAAGAATGAAGGTACAAACTCATTTGAATTTTGCTTAAATTTAGAACCTACAAATTAATCATTTTTTATAGATTTGATTTATATCTATGAAAAATTGAGGGTATGAACTTATTTGAATTTTGCATGAATTCTTTCAGAACCTCCAAATTAAACATTTTGATAGATTTGATTTATATATGTGAAATTTTGAGGTTATGAATTTATTTGAAATTTTCATGAACTCTTCCAGAACCTACAAATTAATCATTTTTGATAGATTTGATTTTTATTTTTATTTTTTCTTAGAACACATCCAAAATCTAAAAACTATATTTCTTTGCTTGATAGGAAATGCAAAATTCATCAAGTCCACGGTCTCCCCTTACCTTTTCTATGCTCTATCATCTTCTCATTGGTCTTCATTCCCCATTTCATCTCCGATTTCTTATAGTTGCCCGCTACAATTTGGGTTTGCTACATCAGAAGTCAATTCGATGTCTAATGTAGCTTCTAAAAGGCCATCGGGACCCTTACTTAATGTTTTTAATTTACCGTCAATGCCGACAGGTCATGACATGATACCCACAAATGCTGATGGACCGGCCACAATTGACTCACCAACTATGTCCTTGCAATGAGATGCAAATGAAGTTATAGTCCTTCATCCGAATTCTCTTTGTGAATCTCAGACTTGGCAGATGTAACAAGCTGAGCGGATTAGTTTATTTTCAGAATCTCGGACATTTGCTTTTACTTTTCGTACTTTTTATTGTATATTTCTACTAAATTTATTTTCTCATTAACTAGTGCAAGCAAGTAATGTGAATTGTCATCATCATCAAAGTCAATATTTATCAAAATATGTATGAATTTTTTTTTTACTAGCTTTAGATTTTAATTTGGACAACCAAAGAATTAGGTGCATTTACATAATTGAAATAATCAAATTGAGGAGAAAGGAATTCATTTTTTTTTTATCAATAGTAAAAAAACTAAGGGTAATTATAGTATCCAACATCAATAAGTTTGTGCCTATAGATACCCCATTTTTGCACTCGCCTGATTAATCAACTCGTCAACCCGATCACAACGGTTCCCAATGATGGATGATTATTCCAACGCTTTATTTTGTTACCAGATATGTTTCAGAAATCCGGATGAGGTATCTCAAACTGACAAAACTGTAGAAACCACGCTACGCTAAGAAAATATAACCCCAAAAGCTTATAAATCATCATTTTGTAGACAAAAAGAAGTTTTACGATAAAAATCACTAAAAAATGATCAAATTACCAAAATACCCCTAACCTTAAAACATCCCTAGAGCCTACATTACGCTTAGAAAAACTCATTCAAACACATAAAACAACAAATCAAAACTAAATAAATCATTTCGCCAATTTTCACAGAATTCGACAAAATTACGAAAATGCCCCTCATAAATTTCACGACCATTCCACACAAAAATTTCATAAATGACACAAACCAATATTTTCATTGAATTCCTTACGAAAAATCGATTCTAAAACATCCTGGAACATTGAAAAATGACTTAAAACTCAAAAAGTCTTTTCCGAGGGCAAAACAGTAATTTTATAATTTTAATAATTAAAATTTTGAAATTAATAAATAAAAATTAAATAATGTAAAGTGAAACATTAATAAAATTAATTTAAAATTTTAAACCAAAAAATCGATCAATCAGGCTTTCAGACAAAATTTTTTATGGTTGCCAGGATATTTATTCAAGGACCCCTCCATCTGGGGGCCCAAAGAATTAAAGATATAATAAAAGGGGGCTCTCCAAAAATTAAAGTCAATCAAGTAAGACTAAAGTCAATCTTAAAGTCAATCAAGTAAGATTAAAAGTCAACCAAAAAAGACTAAAGTCAAAGTATTAAAGTCAATCTCATACGACTAAAGTCAAAACCCTAATCTAAACTAATCAAGTCAATCTCATAAGACTAAAGTCAAAACCCTAAATTAAAATCCTAAAGACTAAGTCAATCTCATAAGACTTAAGTCAAAATCCTAATCAAACCTTAATTCTTCTAAAAAACTTTATAAATAGGAGCCTCCACACCCTATTTTCGTATCAAATAATAAACCCTAAGAGAAGTAGGTCAAAAAAGCTTCCCTACCCTCTCATAAACCCTAATTTTGAAGTCCAACTCCTTACCTAACACCCATACTTCGATTTTAGCTTGAAAAACACTTAGAAACCCTTCAAAAATATCCTAAAATCCATAACAAATTCGAAGAATTCAAATCTAAGAAAGAGATGCCTTGCCTCGGAGCTCAGAGATCAGATCCGGAGATAGAACAAAGCGAGGAATACCATACGAAAAGCTATTCTATCAGATCTGAGGGGATAAAATCGTTGCGTTCGGAAAAGGTGAGTTTTTTTATTTTTTTATTATTATTTAGGTCTTTTTAGCAATGTAGTTTTATTTGGGAATTAATAGAGATCGGTGTTTGCCGGGCGGGGTTAGTGCCTAACACCTTCCAACCCTGTAACGTGATCTCCGGACCCGTATTTTTTTTTCCGTAAATTAGTTTATTTGTCTTTTAGAGTCAAAATTTGGTTCCTAGACTGTAATAACTAGGTGGCGACTCCCAAACCTCAAAGGTCAAAAGCGGATCTGCGCACCCCGCGGATCGAGGGCCCTTTCAGTGCCTCACATGCATAGAGAACCTAGAAACTTAGGCAACTAGTGGTTTTTCATTGTCTTCGTTCTCATTTTTTAAATTAACTTCGTGTTAGCTGATTTTCACCTTGATATTGTTATTTCTTTTATGATTTTTAATTAATTTTTTTAGGACTAGGATTTTACATTATGTTGGGCTATTCCAAACTTTAAATCTTGTTTTAAAATTATAATATTTTTATAAGCACACCATGTGTTGAAGGGTAAGTACAAATACAAATACCCATGACTCATCCATGCCTTTCTCTTTTACAAACCGCTATCTTTTGTTATCATTATATGTACAAATTTAACATATTTTTATGTGGAAGGAGTTCTTGGCATGCATTACATGAGACTTTGTTCTCTACTTGAAATTGCACTTTGTACAAGACTTGACCTCTTATTATCCTTTTAGTTTTTGTCAAATATATCCATGGTTGAGATTAATGTAAAATATTTATAAAGCATTCTTGGTTAATAAAAATCTCTCAAGTCAAAAATTATTTTCCTACTAAATTTTGTTTGGTATTTCTTTATTATTAATATCTAGTCTTTTTCTTGTTAAATTGGGATCTTTGTAAAATGATTGTTGAAAATTTTGTATTTTATTATTAATGCAAACTCTGTTTGTGAATAGATTTGCTTACTCATTTTATAAACTATTTTTCTTATTAAAATGGCATAAACAATTTTCAAGGTGGAAATACATTTAAAATAAATGATTTATATTATTATGTAAAATAAACACATATTTCACGTGCAACGCACGTGCACTTTACTAGTTGAGTATAAATGCCTTACAAATTTTACTTGACATATCACAAGAGTTGTATGAATGCGTCTCAGGGCATCGTAACATGAGAGCCTCATTGAGTACATGCAACAAAAAACGTATATGGCATACCTTTGATTGATTTGTTTAACTAGTCCTAATAAAAAAGGTCATGAATGACTTCATCTTCAATCTCCATGGAACCCCCTACATTTTTAGCCATTATGTGTTTTTGAAAAGTAGATTAACTTTTCTTTGGCTTAGACAAGGTCAAAACGAGAATATTTTATAATGGACCGTAAATGTGATAACCAAATTACTAAGAGAATCTTTTCTAATTAACTACTCAATCGCATTCCCCCTACTTTGTTTTTTTCAAAATATTAGAAGTACACTCGCATCATCTTCCCTTAAAAAAAGTTGTAGAAGGAAACATCATATACAACCTTCTGAAGAAATCTCATTGTTTATTATATAAAATGGATGGAACAAGTGAATAAGAATGTGAGGCATAGCTTCAAAATAAGAAACACATTGACTATATGTGGGTTTAAGTTTTTTTGTATTTAGTTTTCATTCATGTAGTTTTACCCACGTCCAATACCCTTTTTTTAGCTATATTTTGTGGATTGAGTTAAAAAAACATGTTCACGGTTTTTAGATTAATGTGTTTGTGCAACCTATCTCAATACTAAAATTGTTTTGGTATAATTTAAAAATTGGAATGTTAATTATTCATTTCTTATGCTCCATTTATCTCAATAGTATAGTATACCTTGTAAGGTTTTCTAATTAGGTATATGGGGTTTAAGTTAAGACGTAATGATAGATTAAAGAGTTTATGATGTTGAAAGCAAGGTATTGCAAATGAAACTATCCATGGAATCGTGCATCATGTGAAACATAGATCATTGTTGTTTTTAGCTGGGACAAATTAAGCCTTGTCTCAAAACCTTGTGGGGTTAGGAGTAAAACATCCCAAGGTCGACGCATCTCGATAAGCATTGGGAACCCCAATTTTTTTCTTTAGAGCAGTTTCCCCCCTCCCAAGAATGCTAAAAATAAACAATTTTTTTTTGGAAAATATAGATTTGAGAGCAGTCAATGTGACTCCTTGTTAAGTGAGGGAGCAAGTATTGCTAGCTCATATATCTCCCGCCAAGCCAAACCCCCTAGGTATTGTTGAAGGGCACTCTTGAATTTAATTTGAACGCGAATTCAAACTGCCAAATTAAAGACTATCCAAGGTAATTACTAGACGACGGATTCAAATTGCCAAATTGAAGACCATCTAGAATAGGTCTATATGTAAACGATTCTTTGTATAGTTTTTTAATGATGCCTTGATCGATGAGACATGCTTGTTCAATATAGCGTTTCTCATTTCTTTCCTTCTTTTTGTCTGCGCCATTAGTGTTGCGGATTAGTACCTTTCCCTTATTTCATTTTTTAATTGGACATTGAGGTATCCGAGCCTCTTAGAGCACCCAACTAATCTTCATTGCATATGTAGCCCCCTCTCCCCACACGTACTGGATAATCTCTGGGATAAATCCCCGAGGGTAGCCAATAAGGGGGCTTGAACTTAAGACCTTTCCCTTTTTAGAGGGTGAAAGCGCCCTCGATCCGCGGGGTGCGCGGATCCGCTTTTGACCCTTGAGGTTTGGGAGTCGCCACCTAGTTATTTCGGTCTAGGAACCGATCAATGACTCTAAACGGATAAAAGCTAATCTAAAACCAAGAAAACTGAATTCGGGGATCATGTTACGGGATTGGAAGGTGTTAGGCACCAATCCCGCCCGGCCAAAGCCGGTCTCTACTAAATTCCCAAGTAGATTACATTGCTAAAACCTAGATAAAAATAGAAAATAAAAATAAAAGGTTTACCTTTCCGATGGCAAGGACTTGGTTCCCTCAGATCTGACAAAAAGAACTCCTTGTACCGTGCTCCCTTACTTCGTTCTGCTTCCGGATTTGACTTCGGATCTCCGAGGCAAGGTATCTCCTTGTTTTTGAATTTGAACTCTTCAAGTTTGTTGCGGATTTGGGGATGTTTTTAGAAGGCTTTTGGGTGTTTTCTAGACTAAAATTGAAAGAGGGATGTTAGCTAAGGAGTTGGGGCTCCAAAACTAGGGTTTATGGGGGGCTAGGGGAGCTTCTAGACCTACTTCTCTTAGGGTTTATTAGTTGATCCGAAAATAGGGTGTGAGCACCTCTATTTATAGATGTTTTTAGGGGTTGATTTGGATAGAGTTAGTGTTTAATTAGAGATCTTTTAATTAGAGTTGTGTTTTAGTTTGACTTGTTTTAGGTAGAATTGTGTTTTAATTAGAATTGTTTTAGGTAGAATTGTGTTTGAATTCAAATTGTTTTAGGTAGAATTGTTTTTAAGTTAGAACTCTATTAGATAGAGTTATTATTTAATTAGATCTCTATTATGACTTTTGGTCTTATTTGATTGACTTTTAATGTTTTGACTTTAGTCTTAATTGATTGCCTTTCAATATCTTGACTTTAGTCTTGCTTAATTGACTTTAATTTTGACTTCAGTTTCACTTGATTGACTTTAATACCTTGACTTCAGTCTTGCTTGATTTACTTTTAATTTTTGAAGAACCCCCCTCTAAAATATCTTTAATTCTTTGGACCCCCAAATGGAGGGGTCCTTAAAGAAATATCCCACGAACCCTCAACAATTTTGCCTGAGAGTCCGATTAATCGATTTTTTAGGTTCAAAATTTTAAATTAATTTCATTAATGTTTCACTTTAATTATTTAATGTTTTATTTATTAATTTCGAATTTTTTAATTATGAAAATTGTGAAATTATCGTTTTACCCCCGAAGAGGACTTTTCACGTTTTAAGTCGGTTTTTAATGTTTTAGAATCGATTTTTCGTAAGGAATTCAATGGAAATATTAGTTTTTGTTATTTATGAAGTTTTTTGTGTGAAATGGTTGTGAACTTAATGAGGGGCATTTTCGTAATTTTGTCAAATTCTGTTAAAATTGGTGAAATGATTTATTTGGTTCCGATTTATTATTTTATGTGTTCGAGAGAGTTTTCCTAAGCGTAACGTAGGCTCTAGGGTTGTTTTGAGATTAGGGGTATTTTGGTAATTTGGTCAATTTTTAGTGATTTTTATCATGAAGCTTCTTTTTGGTCTGCAAGATGATGATTTCTATGTTTCTGGAGTCGTATTTTCCTAGCGTAGCGTGGTTTCTAAGGTTTTGTTAGTTTGAGATACCTCATCCGGATTTCTGAAACACATCTGGTAACAAAATAAAGCAATGGAATACACATCCATCATTGGGAATCATTGCGATCGGGTTGACGAGTTGATTAATCAGGCGGATGCAAAAATGGGGTGTCTACAGAGGGAAACCCTAACCACTATACCCAACCCTCATTGGTTATTTTAAGCATGAGATTTTTTTTTTTTGAAGATCTCTCCTATTTGGGTTTGGAGTCGTCACCATTCTTTTTTTTAGAAAAGGGTGTGAATGGGCACCTAAAAAGTAATTTTCGAAAAATCATTTTTTTATTAGTGACTATTGTACGAATAAGGTCCATTGGTCCACCTTAGATTTAGGTAAAGGGGTCCATATTAGGGAGTAGGGAAGGTGTTAGGCACCTTACTCCCTTAACCATTGGTGGTAACCTCGGATTCGGTCGATTTGAAAATTAAAATAAAACAAGTTGAAAAATCGGTTTGTGCCCTCGAGTACGAAGGACTTTGATTTTGGTTTAAACCAAAGATGGCTTCATTATTTAAAAAAAGAACCCTTCTATGGTCCATACTTTTAAATGAGCTTAGAAAAATGTAGATTTTTTTAGTTGAGGGCCCATTTCCATAAGGAAAGGGCCCAAGGCCTTAGTCTCAAATTTTGGGTGGTGTGTGAATTGGTGTAGATTTAAAAAAAAATGTTTTGTTTCGAAAACCACCTCAACCTCTACCTTTTTGACTGAGTCAGAGCCTAATCTATCGAAAGTAGAGAATGTTTTCTTGAAACCAAAGAAAGAAAAAAAGGAAGTAAAAAAATAAAATAAGGGAGAAATATAAGAGGAGTGTTCAGAGGGAAAAGAGACAGAAAAAGACTTTTCTTTCATTTCTTATCCAAACCCTACCTTGTTCTTGACTTGACCTTCTTTTTCCTTAAAGGGATGAGTCTTCTTTGACTTATCTTGGTGAACTTGTGTAGTAGAGATTATGTTTGAATTGGTAAGTTGAGGGAATTGAGAGTGAGTTGAAGGTTGAGAGTGAGTTGAGAGAGTTGAGAGTGAGTGGCAAAAATTGAGAGTGACTTTTTAAAATCAAATCTTCTGGGTATATGTTGAAAAATGGGGGAAGGAGGTCATAAGATTTTGGGAGGTTGCTTTTAGGATTAAAATGGGATGAAAATGTGAAAGAAGGGGGAATGGTGTAAGATTTGTGAGAAGGTGTACGTAAATTGAGGATGGTGGAGGGGCATTTGTGGAAGGAGTATAAGTAGGTCATTTGTGACCCAAATGGGTTGGATCCTTCAACTCATTTGGGTTAAGTATTAGGTGAGTTGAGTAGAGTGAGTTTTTGTTAAGAGAATGAGGCGTATAAGAAAGTGGTTGTTGATTTTTTATAAAGGGTAGAGGATGTGATGACGTGTGTCCAAAAGTATTGAGATGGTGTGTTAGATGAATTGAAGGGGTGTGGGAATGACTTGTGAGATGTGGGTAGGTGATTTTTTTAGAGAAAGGTGATGGGGTTGGTAGTTGAATGGGGGGGTGGGTTGAGGTGGTGACATGTATCCTACTTTGATGATCTTACATGATTGGTTATAATCTTTGAGCTTGGGTTGAGAGTTGGACTTGAGGTAATGGTTGTAATTTAAGTCTTAATGGAATAGGCATAGTTTTGAATTTTAAGTTTAATAAGCTTAAGTAGTGGGTTAATTAGGCATAGTGTTGGGTTTTAAGTCTAATGAGTTTAGGTGGTGGATTGAGTATGCATAGTGATGAATTGAGTTGAATTGGACTAGGATTGGGTTGGGTTGAGAAATGATGATAGTGTAGAGGAGGGGTGAGGTAGGTCTTTGGCCCATGGGCCATGTAAGGGAAGGCCTTAGGCCATTTATTTGAGAAGTAGACGAATTTTTTGAGAGTTTGACCTTAGGGCTCATTTCAATTTTTGTGACCTTTTTGGGCATTTCTCATGGAGGGCTTGTCCAAATTTGGGTGTCTACAGTTATCTTTCCTTTTTCATTTGTTATATCCGCACTATTAATTCCCATTGATCCATGTGTTATCTTCCTGTTTGATGCAATGTTCTAAATATCAGACCGATAATTAAACCAAAATCTTGCTGAACTAGTTAGACTAGAGTCCAATTGAGATTCAATATGTTCAAATCGATTGCTAATTATTAAAAGATAATTATATATATAAGATTTAAATTTAAATTCATTAAAAAATCATAATCTTTTAATTTTCAATATTATTTAATGAAGGGTAATTGGATTAAAAATAAAAAATCAACATCCATCAAGGATAACATTTTAAGGATTTTACTGCATTTTGGGTAACTAAACTCTTTAATTTATAAAGGTTGCTTTAAAATGAGGTTGCACGGTTTGGTAACTCACGCTTCGATTTAAGAAGGTTTTTGTAAAGAACCCTTAAAAATGAATGCTTTAAAAACGAACACTTTGTTTAATATTTCAATTAAAAAGGTTTCTATAAAAATCTCATAGGCAACTTTATGACTTCTTATTTAAGAAGTGTTCTTTCATCGGTAAGAACTGTGATTTATAAATACAATCAATTTTGACTGTTGAACCGTTAATCTATAAAAACTAACAATTCTTAAGAAAATTTTGATTCTTAATGACTAGGACCTAGATTTCTATAATTTTCAGTCGGCAAGGATGGAGATTTCAATCTATCCAGAGATGATAATTATTGTTCCCTTAGAAGTGATGCAATAAGATATGAAAATTTAGACTTATTTGTGTAAAACTTCAAGAGAAGTTGAGAAGTTAAGTTGAAAGAGAAAACTCTCTCTTGAATCCATTTCATTCAAGTAAAATTTATTTTACAACTACATTCGATGATCTACTTATAAGAAAAACAGAAACGTAACAGTCTAAGTGAAATTACTACACTATCCTTCCATAAACACTTAAAGCAATAAAAGAAAATTAAAGAGAAATTAACAATACTAAGTAACTTGGACTGCATCAATTACTAACATAAATAACAAACAAAGACAACCATGGTTTAAAATCTCATTTTGATCTAGTGTTTCGGTTTTTAAAAAAATCGAAACGATACCGAAACAATCCCGACATGTTCCCAAAACATTTGAGACATTTGATATATTGAATTAATGTTTTAAATAAAATCTTTCAAATAAGACTGCGGTCAAGGGGTATATCTTCAATTTGAAGCACAGGGGCATCTCAAGTATTTCTGATACTATCTAAATAACCAAGTGAAGACCAAGGTCAAGGGCATAAAAACAAGATATTTTAGATGAAGAAACCCAGAAAACAAAACCAAAATCAGAAGATCAAAGAAGAAGAAGAAGAGGAGGGAAGAAACGTCCGTCAAGGTATTTCTCTTTCTCTCTCTTTCCTTATTTCTCTGTTTTTCTCCCCTCGATCTCTCTTCTTGATCTGTAGATGAAGAGAAATCAAAAGAAAATGACCGAAACTTTAATTAAATAATTTATTTATTTATTTTCATTTTGGAGGTTGTTTCGTTTCGGCTAATTGAAATTCCAAATTACAAGACGAAATTTTAAACCATGAAGACAAGAAACTTCTGCACTGCATCAGACTCCCCCCCTTTAAAGAAAAACTTCTCCTCAAGTTAGAGTAGCATCGATATCGCCCACATCAGCAACATAATAAGGCACAAGATGCTTCGCATTGATGAAATTAGAAATATTGAAATGTGGAAGAAGCTGCACTTTACAAGGATTGTCAACCTTGCATTCAACTTCATAAATGATCCTTGAGGTTGTTTTTCTTTGCTCAAAACCACCCATACAAGATTTCTTTGTTTGAAACTAAGTTTTCGTCTGTGCACATCAGTAGTTGCCTTGTATTTGGGGTAAGGCACTCAATTTTGGCCCTCACTTGAGCATGAACAATCTTCATATATGTTGTCATGCTCTCTTCCTTGTTGTTATACACATTCTCCAAGAACTATCCTTCTTGGGAGTCAAATGGGTTGAAATCGTATAAGGGCTAAGATTGGGCTGAATATAACCTATGTCCAAAAGTGCCCCAACCTGTTTTTGTAGCTCCTCCAAAAGTGCCCCAACTTTATGAAAAGAAGGGGTATAAGGAAAATAAAGGGATGAATCATCCCTACGGAGTATTTGCAGAAGGTTGATCAACGAAACGTAGTGGGCAAGACCCCAAGCGTCATATTAGTATCATCATTAGAGTCTACACAGAGTGCCAATAAAAATGATCCACGTGCTCCACCACAAATGCGGGAAAACGACATCAAACCAGAAATTTTAGAAATCTTGGTCCTACTTATTAAGAATCAAAATTTTCTTAAGAACCGCTGGTTTTTATAGATTAACGGTTCAACCATCAAAATCAATTGTATTTATAAACCACGGTTCTTACCGGTGAAAGAACACTTCTTAAATAGTAAGTCATAAAGTTGACTTACCAACATATTTAGTGATTTTTATAGAAACTTTCTTAATTGAAATATTAAACAACGTGCAAGTCTTTAAAGCATTCATATTTAAGGGGGTTCTATACAAAAACCTTCTTAAATTGAAAGGTAAGTTACCAAACAAGGCAACCTTCATTAATTAAAAAGTTTAGCTACCCAAAATGCAATGAAATCCTTAAAATTTTCTCCTTGGTGGATGTTGATTTTTTATTTTTAATCCAATTACCATTTATTAAATAATACTGAAACATCCTCCACTCCCAATTTTTTAGGGGTCAATGTTACAAAGGTACAATTTGACCCATCAATGTTTCCTAATGCTGAGATGTGAGGCAAGGCTCCATCCATTCAATTGAATGCAGTCAAAGATGTGCCCTTCAGGACAAGGTTATACCTCTCAAAGTCCGATAGTTTCCATCCATGAGTAATCCCATATACAAGAATTTTTATCCTCTTATCCCAATTCTTTTCTTTGAATTTCTCATTCTTATAGATAATGTTAGGCCCACAAAAGCTTTTTTTTTGGAAGTTAATGGTGGGTATTTAACGGACCCCCAATCGACAAAAGAAGGTTACAATCTCACATAGGAGTTACCCAATGCATCCTCATTTACAATGGTAAGAAGCTGAGTTGGGAACTCAGAAGGATTTGAACTTTGGTGTGGTACTTCACCTCTGTCTACTCAATTCCCATCCTTGTACACTTGCTCTTTGAAAGAAAAAAAAAATTCGGTAAGGCAGTGTCTGATTCGAAATGGGAACACAGATTCTTGGGATTTGGGATTTAGGAGGAATTTCAATGATTGAGAATTGATGGAGGTTTCATCTTTCCTAGATCTCCTTAACTCGATACAAATCAGAGAGAACGAGTATGACAGAAGGGAATGGATCAAGGCTAAGGATAAGAAGCTCTTTGTAAAGTCTTTCTGTTCTTGCTTGCTTCCATTGAGTGAGATATTTTTCTCTCCTTCTGTCATTTGGTCTGCCCTTGTTCCCTCTAAGGTGTCTTACTGTATATGGCTTGTCTCTTTAGGTAGAATCTTCACTTTGGATAATTTGATCTGTCGGGGGTGAATTACCCCAAATTTTTGTTATCTTTGTTCGAGGGACAGGGAGTCTGTTAATCATATTCTTATTTATTGTTCTTTCTCTCGTGTTATCTAGATATTCTTCTTTTCTCGTTTTCAGGTGGATTGGGTTCTTCCTTTGTCTTTTTTTGCACTTTTAGGGGGTTGGAGTTTCAATATCTTCTCTTCTAGAAAGAGGTATCTTTGGGCTAGCCTTCCTTCTGCAATTGCTTGGGGTCTCTGGAGAGAGCGCAACAACAGGGTATTCCATAGCAAAGAGAGTTCGTCTCACACAATGATTTTAAAGATTCTGGGGTTACTTTTCCTTTGGTCTAAGATGAGTAAAGATTTTGAGGGATTGTGCTTCCAAGATTTTGTTTTTAATTGAGAAGCTATTTATGATTAGTATTATCCTCCATTGGGAGTGTATTTTTTCCTCTCTTTTTCTCTCCTTGTTGTTTTTTGCCTTGTATTTGGGGGCTAACTCAACCTCCTCTTCTTGGTTTCTTCATTTATATAATTTATAATTTTCAAAAAAAAAAAAAAAATGATCTAAATCATGACGCCAGGAAGTCAGCAACCTTGTTTGTTTCTCTATAGATGAATGAGAATCTGAACTCTTGAAAGGTCCTTGAGAGCTCCTTGATGGAGTTGATCATCTTCCTTGCATACCAAGAAATAACTACTTGACCCGAGATAAATTGGACAACAAGCTTAGAATCAGCGTCCACACACAATTTATTAACTTGTAAGGAGATAGCCAATTTCAGCCCTTCTTGAATAGCCCCGAAGCTCATGCATTAAAACATTATCTCCCATAATGCAACTAGCATGAGCTGCTTGAGGAGACCCTTGAACATCCCTTACAATGGCCCCTTGGGCTCCGTAAAGCTCTCTAAGAGATCCATCCGTATTAAGAGTGTGTCAATCCCAAGGAGGTTTTTTCCACTGGCACCTAATACACTCCTTGTGGTAGAATGTCTCATTAATCGCCCAAGAGTCAAAAAATTGTCTAGAATAAGGCATGTCTTCAACCTTTAACCTTAAGTAAGAGAATCTCATTCGAACATCATTAGTGATCAATCTTTCGACCTAAGTAGCTGGCAAGTATTCATTTTAGAAGATTCTCTGGCATTTTTGTGATTATACATGGTAAGTGAATGCTCAAAAGCTGCTTCTTTTAACCTCAATGGCTTGGTATTATCCTTCCAATTTCTTGTAATCCACTCGATTTTGGAGTCTCACGAGGAAGGAGCTCTACAAGTGAGGGATCTTTTGAGAACATTGATTCATATCTATTTGGTGAAGGGACATGAGCAGAAAAGATGGTCTTTATTTTCTTCAGTTGCGCGACAATAGACACAAGAGGCCTGATTAAGCTCACCTCTCTTGACTAACCAATCTTGACTTTTAAGGCTGCCCCTAAAGCATAACCAGGAAATAAAACGGTGCTTGGGGACCACTTTGTTGCTCCAAACAATCTTGGCCTATCTTTGCTATTAGCTTGTTGACAAAGAAAAGAATATGCCGAAGAGGTGGTGTAAGTCCCAGTGGAATCAGCAGTCCACATAACCCTATCCTCTTCAGACTCCACCATTTCCATTTGAGCGATCTCCTGCCACATTGAGTTTAGAGCCCTTAATCCCGAAGTCCATGGGTCATGCCATAGATTTGTGTTAGACTCATTCCCTATAACATATTTGAAGGCATTTAGTCTCTCCCTCCTAGCTTTAAGAAGTTTTCTCCATACCCAAGAAGCTCCTGTAGTTGTTGTGGAAGTCCATAAGTACTTCCCCTTAAGCTTGTTTGCATGCATCCATTGTGCCCATAAGTTCTCTTTGTTTGCCGCAAGGGTTTATAGGTGCCTTGAGGTCACAACTCTATTCCTAGTTTCCAAGTTTTTGACTCTCAGACCCCCCTCCTCCTTTGGCTTACAAATTCTGTTCCAGCTAATGGCATGGCGTTGAGCTCTTGCGGTTGTGCCAGCCCACATAAATCTTGCACAGATTTGGTTGATGATCTTCTTCAGCAATAAAAAGTTGGATGCCCAAAAAATGCTCATGCTACTAAGAGAGGTTCTGATCAGCTCCAGTCTGCCTACATAAGAGAGCAAATTTTAAGATTAATTATATCGATTAAAGACTCACAATCGCGCACACTAAGCTTTGAAGGGATGAGAAGGACTCCTAGGTATTTGATAGTAAGACTTCCTTCTCTCCAACCCATCTTAACTGAGATAGCTTCCTTAAGAGATAGAGGCACATTTGAGAAGAACAAAAGCTTTCTTTATCGTATTGATTAACCCGTTTTGCCTTTCAAAAACAATCATTAGGGGTTGATCATGAACAAGGTTAGGGGGCCAAGATATCTAGAAAATGTGTCCAACTCTTAATTCTCAGAGCTGGTAACATGCATACATAAATAGCAAGGGGAACAGTTCTTGTTTCCATCAAGTGCAATAATTGACGATGAAACTCCACCATACTTTCCCTTCATAAAACAATCATCAAGTGCAATAACTGCAATAATACATTCTCGTGCCTAGAATGGCAGATGTGTGGCTTGCCCTATGTGCATGCAATGTGTGTGATCCATAATGATACTTCATTGGACACAATAAGAAAATTTTTACACATTGAGGTTTGGGATTTTAATGATATTGATTACTTATTGTAAATATTACATAAGAAAATATTCATTTGCTCTGATTGTTTTACGACAGTTTGTAAAAGTTCTAATTTTGCAATCCAAGGTTCAGTTCAATTTGGAATCAACAATGGAAGGAGAGACCATTGGGTTCTTCTATTGTGCGAATGTGGGCTAGCATATATTAAATAGTACCATAAAAGCCAAAGTCCTTGTGTTAGTCCCTGTACATGCATCCATGAATAGTGTTGGTAGCCAAGGAAGGCAACATGCTACTGCACACTTCTGGTTTCAAGTGAAAAACTAACTCCACCCTCTTGCACATAGAAGTTCTTTCAAAGCACAAATTGCTGGAGAACGGTTGATACCTCGACAAACCAAACAATTACCTTTATGTCTGGTTGGTGGCCGCATCTGGCTAACCACCATAGCTTCTGTGGATAAATATCTACCTTAATAGGGTCTAAGGAAAAAAGGTGAAGCTCAATCTGGGGTCTGTAAAATCTTTGTGATTGTTGACCAAAACTTGATTTGGACTCGAAATCCTTCAGCATGAGTTTCTTTTTGTTGGTGTTCTATCAATACATACAGAATGTCATCTAGAAGTATTGGTTGGTTGTTTTGGAATGTGATAATGATAGGGTTTGGTTTCTGTTTTGGTGGATACATTTGTTTGTTAAACTTTCCACCCATTATTGTATTTATGGGTCAGGATTTGGGGACACAGTTTTTACACAACTTTTAGAAAACACCGCTCAAATGTTGCCCATTTTTTCAATGTTGTTTACAACACCGCTGGATGCTGTTGGATCTTGTTAAATGGATGGCATCTGAGTGGCGTAAAAGATGTTTTATGTTTAACTGTACCCTAACCCTATACATACATATATTTTACTTTTTAAATATTTATGAATACTGTTTAAACATAAACAATTATATGTACTTTTTTCTTTGGTAGGTAAGCTGGACTTGAACCCACGACCTCAAAGTTAAATGATCATATGCATTTATTACTAACATGCTCAAAAACATCATTTTGTTGCATGCTTATGATGCCCTTGGATTTCCCTAATTTTTCAATTTTATCTGTTAAATAAAAAATAAATATATATATATATATATTTATTTATTTATTCATGACAAGAAGAATACAAATACAAAATTACGCAACAATAATTCTTCTCTCCTAATGAATAAATATAATGTATAATTTATGAATCATATCTACAAGTAATCCACAATATTTATTAAAATTTTGAAATTTTTAATTACCATAAAAATATTGTTCCAAGGAGAAATTTAATCCAACCAAGCCATAGTTTGGGAGAATCTATGTAGAGCATGTAATCTATCCATGCACAGTAAGGATGTTTAGGGTGAAAATAGAGTAAGTTACAATGTTTCTCAATTTTTGACAATTTCATCCTACAAATCAGTGGTTAAGCCTGTGCCTGATAATACCATGGACCTGTGATGATAACCACGCCCTCACTTGCTTACATATCAAGATAAAATAAAATAAAAGATTCTAGAAATTTAGGTTTCATTGAAAGATTCTGTTGTCACCTCAAACAGAGAATTCGAATTTCTGACTTTGACCTGCACCAATAATCCATCTGGTTTTCCAACGGTAATTTATTGCATATTGGTTTTACGAGGCACTTAGAATGGCATATTTTGTTTGGAATCACAGGTTGTTCGATAAAACTATTTTGTCCGAGACCTTGCATTTTCGTGCCTGAAATTTGATTATTTTGGTCAACATTTTCTGTTTGCTAAAATATTTGACAACTGAAACTGTATCTTTTACTAAAATAATTACATTTCAATTCCATAAGCCCTTTCTTTTTTCATATTGTTCCCTTACAAAACCAAAATACTTAGTGCCTTGCTTCCAATCACATATATGTCACATATGGGGTCTTTTTGTGATTAGGATGTGATTATTTTGTTAATTAATAATTTTTTGTTTATTTATTTGTTTTTTGTGTTAATACATGGTATAATTTGATTGACACTTTTTTTCAAGGTAATAAGGATGCCATTTTGCAGTAAAAGGTGGCCAGTTTGATTCTCATTAGTTTGATTTGTTTGCGAATAGATCTAGAAAAGGCAATGATAACATATAGATAGTTCCAATTGTAAACCTTTCTCTTAAATGTTTTAGTCATTCTACTAATGATGAAATTATTGCTATATGGGAATGCTTGTCTCCTGTTATTCTCCCTGTACCATTAATGACAAATATGTTGTTATCCTTGAATAGTGCATTAATATGGAAGATACCATCGGTCTTGGCCTTGAAATATTAGATTCTGATGTGATAGTATTTGATGAAAGCATTCAAGAGTCTCAACCTACTCTAAATGGGCAAGAATATCCAGAAAGGGATTTTAATATTGTTGAAACCAGTGGAAGGGGGGACAATAATGCATTCCTCATCAAACTGGGGTCTGAACCATATGTTGGTTTGCAATTTCGCTCCGAAGGAGAGGCATATGAATACTATAAAGCATACGCAAAGGAGAACGGATTCAGCATTCGAAAGAGTCATGTAGAACGCTCGAGGGTCGATCTCAGTTTGATTTCTCGGAAGTATGTGTGTGTAAAGCAAGGTTTTCGTTCATTAAAAGACAAACGATATGAAGGCAAGGTTGTGCGACATCGTCGAGTAACGAGGGTAGATTGTCTAGCGGCCATGATCATAAAAAGAAGATCTGGAAAATGGGTTGTTCACCGGTTTAATAAAGAGCACAATCACGAACTTAGTGATCCAGATAAATCTTACGAACTTCAATCACAACGGAAAATGACCAACTCGACAAAATCTATTCTTGAGGCTCTCTATAAGACACAGGTTAGGAACTCTGTTTTTATATTGTTGGGTTTATTTATTTATTTTTCATTTCTCTCGTTTTGTTATGATAGTGGCATTCACGGAGGGTGTATAAATTTAGCTCTTTTTGGAACAATTTATTGAGAATCCATGGTGTTGTTCCAAATCCACTTTCACCTGCTACTTACTAACCACTAACCTGCCTTTCTTTCAAGAAAAAAAGAAAAAGAAAAATGAATTCAATTGTTTATGTGCTTCTGAAAAGAAAGCAGCCTCTATGCACATTGCTCTAGATAACATCAAGTTCAACATATTGCATATAACAGTTATACAATTATGAATTAACTTATTTTTTTACCATCCAGTTCAGTTTATAAGGGTAATTATGAGTGTTCTGTCACGCCCCATGATCTAGGATATAGATCATTCCAAATCGTGAGGGTGAATTATCACAAATGATCATAATATTGTATGCATTAAAAAAATTGACTGTCAGTATTTTTTACTTTCAAGAATTAGTTTAGGCCCAAAGGTATTGGCTATTGTGGAGGGTTCCAACTAAGCCAATTGGCTATATTTTAAAGGAAAATAACAAAATTTTGTAATAGGGTTAAAATTAAACATTAACAAATAAATTTTGAACAGCAAATTCTAGAATTACTTCCAAACATAATAGAACAAAGTTTTGGAAATGATTTAGGACTGATTTATGGTTTGGGTTAAAGGGTTAGCGATATGCTAGTGATTTGGTTGATTTAGGGATGTCTAGCCCTAACTAGTCTGATTTACGGTTTGCGTTAAAGGGTTAGCGATATGCTAGTGATTTGATTGATTTAGGGAGGTCTAGCCCTAACTAGAAGGGCTTGGGGTGGACCAGATTGGGTTTATGTTCTAAAAGGGCTATGGGGATCGATGCATCTAGAAAGAAAATGTTGGTGAATGATCATCAGAATTCCTCATCTTGAGGCCCCAATCTCCCTTAATTGTTCTACTTGAGTGAACTCAGTACATCTGCACCAAGTACTGCACTAATTATTTAAAATTATATGCAAGAGGTTCCACATTACATGTTTTATTTAACATTTACTAAAGATTCATTATTTCCATTCAAACTTGTTATTTATTTTCAAAAACACAAATTCAGAAAGTAATTTTGTGGAAATAGAAATACTACAGTGTTTTTTTTCTACTGGCTTCCTTGAAAAAGGAAATAACCATTCTGCTTCATGGGAATACATCAAATTTTTTAATAACTTAGCTTTATGTTACACAGATGGTATCCATGAATAGTAGCACATTTGCTGTTTGTCTTTTTTTTATCTTTATCTTTTTCCTTTTTTTTTCTTGGTTATGAAGTTTCTTCTTTCTTCCGAAAGTTAGTTGTGTCCTATTAATGTTGTTACCCATTTTTTAATAATTGCTCATGCAATCAATGTTTAATAGCCATGGATAAGTTTTTCAGTACATATCTGTGACTATTTAGTCATATATTTGCAAGTTTGATAACACCATTTAACTTGGGTGGAGTCGTCATATATATTTACATGATTCTATGCAACTCAATGTGTGTCAGATTTATTATGGTTAACTGGCTAGTATTCCACTATCTTACATGCACTAAATCCAAGTATTGAACTCTATTTTGTAATATAAGGAAAAGAGTGAAGCACCTAAACTAGTATATAAGGGCTCCTTTAGTACAAATGGGGACTTAAGTGCTAAAATAAAACAAACAGAAAGTGTTACATTGGTCAACCTCAGCTATGTCACAGGAAGGTGATCTAATGGGCTATTTGAAATAGTGCAAGCCTTGTGCCAGTCCACAAGTTACAATGGTCCCTAATCATATAAATGATTGATTTTGATTTATGAGGTCTCTCCAAGATTCTGGTGTAGATAATTTTTGTTTATGTGAACTCTCAAAATGTTATTGAATGCCTTGTGTTATTAATGATGATTATGTTGCTATATCTCAAATTTCTTTGTCTTGAAATACCTTCTTCGTACTACTAATGATGATTTTGTGGCCATAATAGTGTATTGATAGGGAAGATAACATTAGTCTTGGTCAAAAAGTATCAGAAGCCAACATGTTGGTATCTGAAAAAAGCATTCAAGAGCCTCAACCTACTGTGGATGTACGAGAATCTTCGAAGGGAGATGTTAACACAGCCGCAACTAGTGGAAGGGAATGCAATGTTGTGCAAGAATCTTCAAATGGAGATGTCTACTCAGCTGAAACCAGTGGAAGGCAAGACAATAATGCCTCTCTTAATAAACTTGGGTCTGAACCGTATATCGGTTTGCAATTTGGATCACAAGATGAGGCTTACGAATTTTATAATGCATATGCAAAGGAGAAGGGGTTTAGTATTCGGAAGAGCCGTATAGAACGCTCGAGGATTGATCATAGTATGATTTCTCGTCTTTATGTGTGTGCAAATCAAGGGTCGCGTTCAACGAAAGATAAACGATATGAAGGCAAGGTTGTGCACCCTCGACAAGAAACAAGGTTAGATTGTCGAGCAGCCATGTTCATTAAAAGAAGATCTGGAAAATGGGTTGTTGAGCGATTTCAAAGAGATCATAATCATGGTCTTGTTGATCCTGCCAAAGCTGAGAAACTTCGATCACATCGGAAAATGACACACACTACGAAATTGATGATTGAAGCACTCTATAAATGTGGACTTGGACCATCAAAAATTATGGATTTACTAATGGGAATTGCAGATGGAGCAAAAGATATCCTTGATAACAATGAAAAAGATTATGAGAATGATACGAAGAAAGATAAAAAGAATAACATCAGAGCTGAATGTTATCGTTTGTTAGAGTACTTCCAGGGAAAACAAGCAGTAGATCCTGGATTCTTTTATGCAGTAGAATTTGGTGAAAATCGGTGCATGAGGACTATATGTTGGGCTGATAACAAGGCAAGAGAGGCATACAAGCAGTTTGGAGATGTGCTGGTATTTGATGCCGTTTGTCGAACAAACAAATATTTGTTCCCATTTGTTTCTTTCACTGGAGTGAATCACCATAGGCAACCTGTGTTGTTTGGATGTGGGTTTTTGGCAGACGAGACTGTAGAATCTTTTGTTTGGTTGTTTGAAACTTGGCTTAGAGCTATGTCAAATCAACAGCCTCATTCGATAATAACAAATCAGGACAGAGCAATGAAGCTTGCAATAGAGAAGGTCTTTCCAGAAACAAGGCACCGATTTTGCATGTCGCACATAGGGAAAGATGAGTTAGAAAATCTGAGCCATGTTTTTGACATGCACACAAATTTCCTGGCAGAATACAAAAAATGCATTTATAGCAGTCGGACATCAAAAGAGTTTGAATCAGCTTGGGAGGCTCTTCTTGTGAAGTACAACTTGAAAGACAATAAGTGGTTAAATAGATTGTATAATCAACGGCATCATTGGGTACCATTATACTTGCAAGATACCTTTTTTGGTGGTTTGACTACAACGCAGAGGAGTAAGGGCATCAATTCCTATTTTGATGGGTATTTGCATGGGGGGACACCATTCAGCGAGTTTGTCCCACAATACGAACAGGCTCTTAAGCAGCATCGTGAGGAGGAAGCCAATGAAGATTTTTTGACAGTTTGCACAAGACCAGTTTTGACATCAAAAAATCCTATTGAAGAACATGCTTCAAGAGTTTATACAAGAAAAATGTTCTCAATTTTTGAACATGAATTTATTGAAAGTTCTGGTTGTACTGCACGAAGAATCGGTGAGGACGTGCCTATTAGTACGTATATGGTGGGCAAGTATAGGGATAAAGAAGATAAAATGCACATTGTTACATTTAATCCAACCGATAATGGTGCAACCTGCAGCTGTCAAATGTTTGATACTGAGGGGATGCTTTGCCGGCACGTGCTTAAAGTATTTCAAGCGGTAGATGTATTTGAGATTCCACCTCAATACATTCTAAAGCGGTGGACAATGGGTGCTAGATATGTCGAGTCGTGCACCGATGAAGCTGGAAATGGTGCTCATGATCCAACCGTAGTTAATGTTTGGACATTGAAAGATGCAACCAAAAAATTTACCGAACTTGGGGAAACCTGCACCGAACGAAGAAATGTTGCTATTAATGTCCTACAAGACGGCATGCAAAGACTTTCCCTAATCAGTGTTCCTACAGTTGTCATGCCTTCTGAAAATTTGCGGTGTGATAATAGTATTCAAGGGGAAAACATTGATGAACAAAGTGAGAGTATATGGATGATGGACTTTAATATTACTGTTCCTGATCCTCCACGAGTCAAACTGAAAGGTCGTCCTGTTTCTTCTAGAATAAAATTGGGCATCGAACAGGCCCAGAAGAAGAAAAGAACATGTGGTAGATGCAAGGAAAGCGGACATTATACAAGTACGTGTCCAAAGGTGAGAGCTGTGATTCTCCACTTGATAATTTTAATTTTTTTACTTGGGTTTTGTTAATGTGTGCCCTAAGGGCACATGTTAAATACACCTTGGAAATATGCATTTGAGGGTATTTCGGTATTAAAAAAATTGAGGGCAGTTTTGGTACGAAAATCAATTCCCAAGGTGTAATTAATGCACCTTAACATATGCCCTTAGGGCACATGATAACAAAACCCTTTTTACTTTATTGGTGCCAAAAATGCCACTTATAATGAATCAATTTATTTTTAATCTGTACCAGGGAGCTGATGATCAATCTCAGGCATCTCCAATATTTCATGGGCATGTTGACCAGTCTGAGACTTCCACAATGTTGCACGATCCTGTCGATCATTCTGAGACTTCTGCAATGTTGCATGGGTCTGCCGATCAGTCCCAAACTTCCATGATGTTGCAGGAACCTTTTGGTCAGCCCCAGTTTTTTGCAATGTTGTAGGACCTCGATACAAGTCCCAGAATTCATGGTACATGATGGTTCTCAAAATCCTTTTTATCACATACCTCCTTTTGTTTTTTTACTTGTGGAATCCTCGATCGTGGTCCTCAGCACCTTACATGGATTTTGTTCTATACTAGTTCCTCTTGCTAGATGCATTTACTTATTCCAATTTGTTAATTGTACATGTCTTTGATGGTCAGCCTTAGAGCCGAGGAGCATTGCATTTTCAACCACTTTATGCAAGGTAAGATCTCCTTAGATGTACTGTCATGAGATCTCCTTTTTTGTTGTTAAACAATATCTTAAATGTTGTCATATAATTTTCTGTTGTGCCATGAACAATATTTCTTTCTTAGGGTACATCTTTCGTGGAACTTTTTTGAAGCGGCTCCAGTTTAATCTGCAAATGTGTGTATATATATAGGGAGAGATGTGTATCTAGTTCAATTGAGGTGAGATATGTAATCATACCATAGCACATTAAGTTTTAAAATTTGTTCCTATTAATTGTCCATCCTATCGAGTTATAATCATTTATTGCTTGAAATGGGTTCACTAATGGAAACTTCTTCAAGGGGGGAAGTGATGGAGAGGAAGAACAATTTGCAAATGTTTGACAGGATGTGCTGCATTGCAGCCCACTAGATACTTTTTTTTCCCATCTTTCGCTAGGCAAGCGAGATTAGTGGTCAGTAATTAGTAGGTGAAAGTGGGTTTTGAACCAAGTCAGGTATCAACATTCAAGACTTCAACCAACTAAGCATACCCACCAGAGACTTTTATTCCTTGTTTTTCGATAATCACACAATTGTGTTGAAGCCTATCTTATCTTACAGTTTATATGACTTCCACTAATCCTGTTGATCTTTAACCTCCTTTTCTTGATCACGCATGCTTTTATGGGTAAAGTTGTTTTTTTTTTTTTTAACTATTATTATTATTTTTTTTTTTAAATTATCTTGTACTTGTCAAGTGCACGAGCCGTATGTTGTGCTGTGGAATATTGACTATATATTTCATTGTGTTGGTCGTTTGACATGTTACTTATCTCAAGCTTAACTTGTCTTTTTTTTTTCCTTTTTATGTGGTTGATGTCTTGTTAAAAAAAAAAAATCATAGGTTCCATCAAATTTCATTCTTAATAGATAAGAAAATGTGTGGCAACATATTATATACGCCATAATATGGGGATGATAAGGGGAGAATATGTTTGAGCATGATTTATTGCCAAAACGGGTGATTTTAATGATAAGTAAGTTCTTGTTTAATTTCACTTTCTCCATTGATTTATCTCAAGATGGAGACAACGAAGGTTTTAAAATAATATCAATAAAAATTCATAGATTCCCCATTTTGTACATGCTCGACTTGACAACTCATTCTGTTGTAGTTTGTTTATGGTGATGAGCAATGCTTTTAGAGAGATCTATTTTGGTACTTCGAGTCTTCATGCCACAAATCTCCAGTTAGAGAAAATCTATTTCTAATTAGAAAACATCAATTTAGAATTAAAACAACCATTTTTTAAATTAAAAAAAAAAAAAAAATCAATTTTAGTGGAAAAAGCTTTTGATGAGACAAACATGTTATAGTCTCAAAATATTTTCAAGTTTCCCAAGAACCTTCATCTTAGGAATAGTCAGCATTTAGAATCTTTTCCAATCATTTTCGAAAGGAAAATGGTTAGTACCATTGAAATTGACATCATTTCAAACATTGCTGATGTGGATGTGTGGACGTACATAACTGTATATGCTTTTCATTCAGATATGAATGAGAAGCATCCATGTTTCTATGCACACCAATGTGTGAAATGGTGTCCAATTTTAATGTTACTCTAACACGGCTCTTTCTGAAATCTGTTTATGGATATGGGAGCGGTTCGACAGCCCTAAAGTTTGCCAAACATTGTGCCAAACATTTTTTGTAAATCACTTTTGATGAGGTTAGAAATTTTGAAATAGGCTGATTTTTTGTGAGGATGATTTCTACGGTAAAGAGATCATCCTCACCAAAAATCAACTCATTTTGAAACTTCTAACCCTCATTTTCAAGTTGAAGAATTGTGGACTGTCCAATTTTTGTAAATCACTTTTGATGGGGTTAGAAATTTTGAAATAGGCTGATTTTTTGTGAGGATGATCTCCTCATCATAGAGATCATCATCACAAAAAATCAGCTCATTCCAAAGCCTCTAACCCATGTTTTGAAAAATGTTTAGCAAACTTTAGGGTTGCTGAGCTGCCCCGATAGATATTACATAGCTGACTTGACTGATTGATATTTGAATCAAGTTAGACTCATATGTCTTTTGGAAAAGACTAATGATTTCTTGATGCCCCCTCAAACACGGCCCTTGGTGTGGCATGTGCTAGAAACATAGATTCTTTTCCTTCAAGGTACACAACCATGATTCTAACTCATGTCACATCAAGGGGTGTGTGTCAAAGAGGGGGCGTTAGAAAATAACAATTCTGAAAAATAATGCCAATCTCTCACAAGATTATTTTATTATTTAAAAATTAAAAAAAATAATATTATTAAATAGTAAAAGAGATATTTTTGTAATTTTAAAAACTAACTAATAATGTGATTTTATAATTGTGGGTGGCACTTTTCTTGATTTTTAATCTCAATGATCTTGATTGTATTTTTTAAATCTAAAATTAGGTGTAGAATCATTTTTTACTTTGCCTTCTTTCATTATAATGGTAAGATTAACATCAATCATTTACAAAGGTAATAGGATTTATTTTATTAAAATGATTTTAAAATTAAATAATTATTTAGGACTAATTAACAATTACCTACCGTTATGTACATTATTTAATTCATTGTTATCTTCAAAGCCTTGTTTCAATAAATTAAAAAAAAAAACAAAATACAAAAAAATTATTATAGAGACCCCACTTGTGTCGTTTCCAATAAAAAGTCCAGAGCTGTCCTTTCGGTTAATAATAGTCACTCCTACCACCTATTCTAGACAAGAAATTTATGTGGTGTCCGACAAATTGCTTGTTTTATGTACGTTTGAACAACAGTTGGCAGACCTAACCATACCTCCAAAACTTTGGTAAAAATTAGATTTAGCCACTGATGACGTACTCCCCTTGAAGGTCACTCCTACGTCAGTGAATCATGAGAAGATAATGAATTTTTTTTTTTTTTATTAAAATATTTTTTTTTTCTTTTTTTTAAATTGACTTGATCGTCAGAATGTCTTTAATAGATAATACACCAGTTTCTCAACAAAATAAGTACCTTTCAAATTCTTAAAAACTTATATTGTTGTGGAGTTGAAGGAGAAAAAAAAGATTTTGAGGTTGAAGATGGTAAAATTTTTGTCTTATAAATTGAAGACAGAGGCATGGATATTGTATTTCTGGACACCCAATACAAGGTCCATTCTCAAATTATTATTCAGGGTGATATTTTTGATGATCAAAAGGGCCTTATAAAGAGAAGATTAAAGGTTGAAAGAACCTAAATGACTCATTGGATTTGATAGTAAGAAATTTTTGTTTTGCAATATTAATTTCTTCTTCATCTTTTCTTTCTCTTCATCAATTAATTTCGTTCATCAGAATGTCTTTGACAAGTACTACATTGATGGTTCAATGAAACAATCTCATTAAAGAAAACTATCAAAAAAGATTGTGAAT
The DNA here is from genome assembly GCF_017979445.1 of Akebia trifoliata. Lineage (NCBI taxonomy): Eukaryota > Viridiplantae > Streptophyta > Magnoliopsida > Ranunculales > Lardizabalaceae > Akebia > Akebia trifoliata. The sequence goes on along the minus strand of NC_141377.1, from coordinate 32,282,020 downwards.
CTTGTTGAAGAAGAAATCACAATCTGATTATTTTGTATATTGAGGGCTAGTCAATCAAAAAAATCATCATAAAAGAGTTTTTTTTTTTTCAAAGGCTTTGATAGAAGAGGGCATTTCAATCAATTTCTACAAGTCTTGCAAAAAAGACCAAAGTCAAGGGGTAACTCGTGAGTTTGGTAATGTGGGGTATCTCTAATTTTCACCAAAATACAGAGTGGTACCTCAAAATATATTGAGAATACATCTATCCGAGATTGTGATTAGGATCTCAATTTGAGTCTGTTATAAGATGGGTCATGTCACCCCCTCCATTCATGAAAGTTCGAAAATTATTAGTGTTTAGACCCACGAGACCATTTAATATGGTAGGTCACGACCTACCAAATCGATTTCAATCGTTGAAGTTGATAGTTAACCATTTATTCCATTGGGCCGTCTTGTATCTTTATTAGGTCCTTACCATCAGATGGGGAATTCTTCAATACTCAATGGTGCATCAAGTAAGGTTGTAAAAGTATCCGATTTCGGGTTGTATTATTATACATTAAAAAATGCAATTTTTTTCTTGGCATAATACCTCCGATATCCGATATGATTTTCTAATGCTCCCCCCCTCCCCCCCCCTCCCCCTCCAATCATAGAACCGTAAATCATTTGCATTGGAATTTGCATTAAAAGATGCAATTTTTTTCTTGGCTTAAAACCTCCGATATCCGATATGATTTTCTGACGCCCCCCTACCCAATCACAGAACCGTAGATCATTTGCATTGGGATATGTAGAATCATTAATCATTTTCTTGTGTATCCCGAGACAAATGATCTATGATTCTGTAATGGGGGTGTATATCAGAGGGTGGTGTCAGATTATCACAACTCTTTATATAAATTTCACATAATTACCCCAAGATGGCGTTGAATCGTAAAGACCTACCACGAGATGCATAGGTGAAGAAGTCTCAATCCGAATCTTGAACCATCATCACTTTAACAATGATTATGATCGATCATATACGAATCTTGTGGCCCCATAAATTGATTTGATTCTAGCTTTTTAGACATTATGTTCTATCCATCAACAATGTGAACGCTAAGAAATTAGGTATGTATTTGTATAAATCTCACATCATTTGGACTTATCAATCTCTTTAGCATTTACTACTCGGGTACAAATCTTGTGGTCCATAAATTAATTTGATTCTACCTATTTTTGGACATTACGTTTCATCGATCAAAGCTATTGAAATATAATTACTATTACTAGTAATTGCGTAACTGTCTCACCGTTTTTCTCAACTATAATAGATTAGCATGGCCTCTGCTCAAGGACGGCACACACAAATCGAGAAATAGTCCAAGTTTTTTGGATGATATTTTAGGGATAAAAAAAAAAAAAAGAATCCTCTTTCATTATTTAATTCTATTATAAATAACACGGATAATTAAAATATAGATTTACTATTGCCACACCAACTTTTACTAACGCCACAACAACTGTGTAATTTTTTGGTGATTAATAGGAATTGGTGTGGCCATGACCAAATTAATTATTTGTCAAATAAACTTGGTTCATAAAAAATTAGTTCTTTTACTTTTGGTCCTCTTTCTTTTATAATAGGAATGGGATTTGGGCTTGGAGCCATATTTTTCTTGGTATGATTTAGGTTTGGTATTGTTTTTTAGCATAAAAAATTTACAAGTAGGATTAATTACAAAAATTGGCCATTTTAGAATTATTAACACACAAAAATGGGTCTTTTCTATGGGAAATCCTTTTTTTTTTTTTAATATTTACCAAAATGTCCCTGTCAATTGTTCGATTTGAAAACCCTAATTTAAAACTTTTTTTTTTTTTTTACAACTTCCTCCCATTTTCTCACTTCTTTTAACTTATTTAAGTTTTTAAAGGCGATTGCAATTCATTCTGACAATTTACGTTTGTGAATGAGAAATTCATACTTTCAAAGATTTAAATGTAAATTTTGATATGTTTCAATGATTTGTGAGAAGGATTAACAAAAGAGCAACGATATATTCAAAATTTTAAGATTTAGTTGTAACACATTTAATTTAATATTCGATTCGCCATTATAATATTTGCATGTTTGGATATTTCGAAAAGATATATATTTATGAAAAATAATCAATGAAGGTATTTCTAGGTCCAAAAGAGGGTTTTATTGTAGCATATAACCTGTTTTCGTGGAGCATTTTCAAGTGGCCGTTTTTTTTTTTTGGTAATTAACCAACACTTGTGATGCAAAAAGAATATTAACAAAGTTCGGATTCAATAATTATTCGGTGAGGCTTCAATTCAAATAAATTCGTGCAAATTTCATGTAAAAATTAAAAAAAATTCAGAGAACATACATATGATGTCTTTGGGTTTCTACCCCATCATCTTCAACTCCTTAAAATTCCTATTTTTTCATTGAGATTTAAATATTAAAGAAAATAAAATTTTGAGGATGAAGGGAAAAAATGTTTTCATATTTCGAGATTAATTTATAAATCATCGATTAATTCATAAATTCTCCGATTTAATGGGCTTATCCCTCATTCAGAGAATTTTACGATTTTTTTGAAAAATTCAGAGAATTTGTTTATGGAATTCGTAAATCTTCAACCCCTATTTATTTATTTATTTTATTTTTTCAATTGTTTTTGTGATTCTAGAGATATTTTTGTTATTATGTGTTGTGTGGTTTCAAGAGGTCCCCTTTGTATAAGGGCAACTATCCTTAATTATTTAGCCCCACATAACATTAAAATCGTTCTAAATGAAGTCCAACGGCCAAAAAGAAAGAAGAAGTGCCAGCTGGGACGAATATAGAGAATTATCATATTTTATCATTTAATATATTGTAAAAACTTATTTGTAATTTAAAATAATAATTAAGGCAATTATAAAGATAATATAATTGTAAAATTATTATTTTTTTATTTTTTATTTTTTTAATATATACTTTTAGAAAACTAATTAACATGATTACAAGGATGTGATTGCATTTGTATTTATTTTGACGAAAATAACCTTGATAATAGTAAGGTTAAACATAAATGTGTGTCATTTCGATATTGAAGTCGGCCTTCAATAAGAAATTTCCACAAATGATTTGTGACACAAAAATAATCGTAAATCATTTGCAAAAAAAAATTGATTCCAACCTATGCAGGTTAAAATTATTAAATATTATTTATCAAAGAAATTAATCAAATTGAAAAAAAAAATGCCCTAACAAGTGTTACAACAATATGTATGTAAATTTATGAAAATATCCCAAATCAAAGACACATTAAAATTACAAAAATACTGCTCATTAAAAAAAAATTATTACAAAAATAATTGCCAGTACTTACAATAACATGCATATGAATTCAGAAAAAAGTTCTTCTCATCAAATATACATTTACTTGCATATAAAATTACAAAATTAGCCCCCATTAGTGTTATTATTAAATTACCCCCTTCATGGAGGTATTTTGTAAATTCATATCATGTTATTGTAACGTGTATTGAATGCAATCTTGTACTTTAAATAATTTCTTAGATGATGAGTATTTTTGTAATCTAATATGCAAGTAATTATGCCTTTGATAGGGATTTTTTTTTAATTCATATATTTGTTTACGTAGCAAGTATTGAGGGTATTTTTGTAATTGTCTCTACATTTTATTTTAACAAGAATTCATTTTTATTTTTATTTTTATTTTTTTGCATTGTAAATATCAACTGAACACAAAAAGATAACTCCACAAGAGATTTCCCGATGGTTACTAAGCAATAGTAAATTTTTCACGAGCAAAGATTTGTATTACAAAATATTTTCGATGTAATGCAAATGGCTTGTTGTGTTTAAAGCAGAGCCTAAATAATAAACCTAAGTTATCTAAAAACCTGGGCAATCAGGTTTTTATTTAGTTATTTACAAGACTTTTCTTGTGCCCACAGCACGAGCATCCTCTTTGGGGGTTGAGGGGTAGGAGTAGGGGTGCAAACTTGGTTCGGTTTGGGGTCAAATTGGAATCGATCGATATCAATTAGTTCCACTAAATAAGAACCCAAACCGAACTAAAATGCCAATATAACCAAACTAGCCCAAAGACATTGGTTTGTTTGGATTCTTGATTTGAATCGGAAAAAATTGTACCCTTAAGTAGGAGAAAAAATGTTATAATAAGTTTGGAGGATGCTCCTCTTTGACAAGCGCTCCCATCAAAGAATTGTAGATCATTTGCCTTGGGATACACAATAAAATCATTTATGATTATTTGTATCTCAAGGCAAATGATCTACGATTCTATGATGGGGGCGTTTGTCAGAAGAGGGCATCATATTATCGTGACTCTTTTTCAAAAGTGGATTAGATTAGGAAAGACAATTATTAGTGAAAGAGAAAAGAAATTAAAGATAAAAGTATCTTTGACATTCATAAAAGTATTAAATCACATCATCTCTTTATAGGGATGGTTATAGTGAGTGACAGTGGTGGTTTATCATATAGATTTGGGAAAATTATTTAAAGGACCATGGTGGAGGGATTTCTTCCTAAATAGTCCTCAAGTTTTTGGCAATTTCTAAATAGTCTTTTTAGTAAAAATAATTTTCTTAATGGTCCTTTATTATTGTCAAGCTCACCATTTTTTATTTATTGTCGAGGTCAATATTTTTATTGTCGAACTCACTATATTATAACAATAAAAGTGGTGAACTCGACACTAATAAAACCCACTCATCTTTATTTTTTGAGCTTTTCAACTAAAATATATAAAAAAGTCAACTAAAAACTTGAGATAACAACTTATCTAGATGATTTCAAACCAAAAGAACAATCCTTGATTGATTTCCATCTATAAAAAAGATGAAATTTTAAAATAAAAAAAAATCCTAATTTTTTACTTGCATTTTCAAAAAATTTGAGAATATGATTTCTTCTTCCTTCTTAAATCCTTTTTTATAGAATGAAATCTTCAAAACTTGATTGGGATGCCAACAATCCAATTATTTAAGACGAAAATGTTGAGATGAAATGGTTAGGACATTTGATCATGAGAAATGTGGTGAATGGGATTTAGGGACTAATTAGAAAAGAAAATTTTACTAAATAAACTATTAAGAGAAGCAGTAGTACTTGGTGATAAATTAAAAATAAATCCCTCCAAGGTCTTTTAAGTAATTCTCCCTATAAATTTACCTAAAATACTACCTGCCCTCACCTGCCACTACCACCATTTTTTACGTTTTTAATATAATGTGGGGGCAAAAAAATTAAATATATAGCTGGCCATTTACACGAGTGTTCTCTTTATACTCTGTTGCATCCACTCTTCAAGATCGACACTATACAGTGGCGTACGGTAAGGCAATTATGATGGCTTCTGTTAAGCACTTAAGGAAATAATGTCAGCCACACAACCCATCCATCATATATGGCCATCCCATTAAATTAAGACATGCAAAAAGTCTAAACTTTAATACACGTGTTCTCTCTTAAGGGTCGTTGGGGGAACACATGATCAAAACCCCACAACCCCTGAAAGGTTTATTTGTAATTTAAAACATTAATTGAAAGATTTTTAGAGATGATATAATTTAAAAATATATTTTTATAATTTAAAAAAAAATGACTCTGAAATTACATTTTTCTTTAATTTTTAATAAAATAACATTGATTATATTAAACTTTTTCTCATTAATAATAAAGATGAATGAGATTTAAAAAAAAAAAAAAAAAAGGATTTGATGCAAGTTTTGGAGATGGGAGTCCAAGAACTTATGCTCAAAGAGATGGAAAGCGATCTTGAGGACAAGTGGTGATTACAGCTTAAAGATGACCACTCTCACTTAGTATTGATGAAAGAGTCTAAATAAGCAAAACTAACTTTCACTAGTACTTAACAGTGCGAATTGAACTAAAACACTCTCTACAGTGATATTTCATAAGCAAAGTGAAGAAGAAGACGAAGATGCCGTTCGATCTGTCGAAGAGGAAGAGACTGAAGAAGAAGACGAAGATGGAGATCTCAAATCTTTTTTTTGTTTTTACGGGGAGGAACTTCGAAATAACAAATTTTCGTTATTTTACAATCGATTGTAACGCTACACTTGATCTGGACCGTTGATCTACGCTAAATCCGACGACTCAAATGGTTTGTCGCGATGTAAGTCGCAATGATTATCGTAGGAACGTCACCCTATATATGACATTAAAGCTTTGGTGTGTTTTAATTCATGGAATCTTCTCTTGATTTCAATCTTTATATATGTAATCTTCAAAATCATCCTCCAATCAATATTTAAAATTATAAATAAACCCTTCAAATACATTTTAGTATATCTAAATATGAATAAGAGAATATATATATATATATATGGGAAATGTTCAGCACCCTAAGTTTTACCACACACTTTAACAAACGTTTTTTGTCCTACATGGGTTAGAAGTTTTGGAATGAGCTGATTTTTGGTGAGGATGATCTCTATGATTAGAAGATCATCCTCCCCAAAAATCAGCCCATTCCGAAATGTTTAGCCCCATGTTTACACGTTGAAAATCGTGGACCATCCATTTTTTGTAAATCAATTTTGATGGGGTTAGAAGTTTTGGAATGAGCTGATTTTTGGTGAGGATGATCTCCTCACCATAGAGATCATCCTCACCAAAAATCAACTCATTCCGAAACTTCTAACCCATGTAAGACAAAACGCATTTGTTAAAGTGTGTGGTAAAACTTAGGGTGCCGAACGGGACCCATATATATATATATATATATATATGATCATTTCCTGTGTTAATTTAATGGAAGAATATCAATAATGATCTTCTTAGAAAATGAGTAACTGAAGGAAAGCATGAATAATTTATTTTACCACAACTGAAAATAGAAATTTTAAAGTTTAATTTGAAGAACAAGTAATTTTAAGAATTTAAAAAAAATACAAATATATATATATATATATATATATATATATATATATAGATGTATGTGTGTGTGTGTGTGTGTGTGTGTGTGTGTGTGTTTAATTTTCAGTGTTGAATTTTAGTTTTTGAAGTTTTTGTAGAGAGTGTTTTAGTTCAGATCGCACTGTCAAGTAATAGTGAAAGTTAGTTTTGTTTATCTAGACTCTTTCATCAATACTAAGTGAGAGCAGTCATCTTCAAGCTGTAATCACCACTTGTCCTCAAGATCGCTTTCCATCTCTTTGAGCATAAGTTCTTGGACTACCATCTCCAAAACTTGCATCAAGTCCTTTTTTTTTTTAAATATCATTTATCTTTATTATTAATGAGAAAAAGTTCAATATAATCAAGATTATTTTATTAAAAATTAAAGAAAAATGTAATCTCAGAGTCTTATAAAAAGATTTTTTTATTATATAATCTCTAAAAACCCTTAATTGATGTTTTAAATTACAAATAAACCTTTCAGGGGTTGTGGGGGTTTGATCATGTGTTCCGCACGACCTTTAAGAGAGAACACGTGTATTAAAGTTTTGACTTTTTGCATGTCTTAATTTAATGGGATGGCCATATATGATGGATGGGTTGTGTGGCTGACATTATTTCCTTAAGTGCTTAACAGAAGCCATCATAATTGCCTTACCGTACGCCACTGTATAGTGTCGATCTTGAAGAGCAGATGCAACAGAGTATAAAGGGCACACTCGTGTAAATGGCCAGCTATATATTTAATTGTTTTGCCCCCCCCACATTATATTAAAAACGTTAAAAATGGTGGTAGTGGCAGGTGAGGGCAGGTTGTATTTTAGGAAAATTTATAGGAAGAATTACTTAAAAGACCTTGGAGGGATTTATTTTTAATTTATCACCAAGTACCACTGCTTCTCTTAATAGTTTATTTAGTAAAATTTTCTTTTCTAATTAGTTCCTAAATCTCATTCACCACATTTCTCATGATCAAATGTCCTAACCATTTGATCTCAAAATTTTTGTCCTAAATAATTGGATTGTTGGCATCCCAATCAAGTTTTAAAGATTTCATTCTATAAAAAAGGATTTAAGAAGGAAGAAGAAATCATATTCTCAAACTTTTTAAAAATACAAGTAAAAAATTAGGATTTTTTTTTATTTTAAAATTTCATCTTTTTTATAGATGGAAATCAATCAAGGATTGTTCTTTTGGTTTGAAATCATCTAGATAAGTTGTTATCTCAAGTTTTTAGTTGACTTTTTTATATATTTTAGTTGAAAAGCTCGAAAAATGAAGATTAGTAGGTTTTATCAGTGTCGAGTTCACCACTTTTATTGTTATAATGTAGTGAGTTCGACAATAAAAATATTGACCTCGACAATAAATAAAAAATGGTGAACTTGACAATAATAAGGGATCATTGAGAAAGAAAAAGTTTTACTAAAAGGACTATTTAGAAATTACCAAAAACTTGGGAACTATTTAGGAAGAAATCCCTCCACCATGGTCCTTCAAATAATTTTCTTAAATCTATATGATAAAACACGGCTATCACTCACTATCACCATCCCTATAAAGAGATGATGTGATTTAATCTTTTTATGAATCCCAAAGATACTTTTATCTTTAATTTTTTTTCTCTTCCATGAATAATTGTCTTTCCTAATCTAACCTAGTTTTGAAAAAGTGTCATGATAATATAATGCCCTCTTCTGATAAACACCCCCATCATAGAATCGTAGATCATTTGCCTTGAGATACAAATAATCATAAATGATTTTATTGTGTATCCCAAGGCAAATGATCTACAATTCTTTGATGGGAGCGCTTGTCAAAGGGGAGCGTCCTCCAAACTTATTATAACATTTTTTCTCCTACTTAAGGGTACAATTTTTCCCGGTTCAAATCGAGAATCCAAACAAACCAATGTCTTTGGACTAGTTTGGTTATATTGGCATTTCAGTTCGGTTCGGGTTCTTATTTAGTGGAACTAATTGATATCGATTGATTCCAATTTGACCCCAAACCGAACCAAGTTGCACCCCTACTCCTACCCCTCAACCCCCAAAGAGGATGCTCATGCTGTGGGCACAAGAAAAGTCTTGTAAATAACTAAATAAAAACCTGATTGCCCAGGTTTTTAGATAACTTAGATTTATTATTTAGGCTCTGCTTTAAACACAACAAACCATCTGCATTATATCGAAAATATTTTGTAATACAAATGTTTGCTCGTGAAAAATTTACTATTGCTTAGTAACCATCGGGAAATCTCTTGTAGAGTTATTTTTTGTGTTCGGTTGATATTTACAATGCAAAAAAATAAAAATAAAATTGAAATGAATTCTTGTTAAAATAAAATGTAGAGACAATTACAAAAATACCCTCAATACTTGCTACGTCAACAAATATATGAATTTTAAAAAATCTCTATCAAAGGCATAATTACTTGCATATTAGATTACAAAAATACGCATCATCTAAGAAATTATTTAAATTACAAGATCGCATTCAATACACGTTACAATAACATGATATGAATTTACAAAATACCTCCATGAAGGGGGTAATTTAATAATAACACTAACGAGGGCTTATTTTGTAATTTTATATGCAAGTAAATGTATATTTGATGAGAAGAACTTTTTTCTGAATTCATATGCATGTTATTGTAAGTACTAGCAATTATTTTTGTAATAAATTTTTTTTAATGAGCAGTATTTTTGTAATTTTAATGTGTCTTTGATTTGGGATATTTTCATAAATTTACATACATATTGTTGTAACACTTGTTAGGGCATTTTTTTTTTTCAATTTGATTAATTTCTTTGATAAATAATATTTAATAATTTTAACCTGCATAGGTTGGAATCAATTTTTTTTTTTTTTGCAAATGATTTACAATTATTTTTGTGTCACAAATCATTTGTTGAAATTTCTTAAGAAATTAGGCGATCCATGCTAATTTTTCACAATGCAAATAATTTGCATTTTGTAACCAAGCACTCATAAAAATTGATTTCTGAAATTTTTTTGCATTTTACAAATGATTTGCAACATATCGAAGAGGGCCTAAGGAAAATTTCTTAATGAACTCTCAAAGAGGAAATACTAAGCATAAACGACTTTAGGATGATGCAAGTTTTTTCTGTACATCATATTATTGATTTAAGGATCAAAGGCTCTTTGACAGATATCACACCAATGCTTACTGAGAGAAAGACAACAAGCAAGAGAAAAGTGAAAATGGAATGTTCAGTTACAGATTGATCTCTAGATTTACTCGATCAAAGGATAAGAAATACCTCTAAAAGTATCATATGCTTTTTTGGAAAATTCAAGGATTTTTAAGAGAAAATTATAAGGGTTTTGACGAGAGATTGAAGATGAGGGTATATAGGTCATTTCATGAGTCTCTTAAAGAAAACCCTAGAGGTATGTCAGCAGTTTTAAAAGTCCTAGGAATAGCAAATACTTTAGATCAAAACCCAGATGGTTAGGTCAAAATTCTCCAATAAAGTACCTGGCAGTTGATGGGTATTTCCGTCATTTTAGAGTTGATGGAAAAATTACCTGACAGTTGGCGGGTATTTCGGTCATTTTAGAGTAGCAATTGGTGGGTATTTCGGTCATTTTAAAGTAAACGTGGCTGTTATAAGTTGGCGGGAAAAAACCGTTCGGACCAAACCAACTACTTTATAATACGACGAATCCGAATCTTCATCTCTCTCTCTCTATGTATAGTTTTCTCCGTCTCTCTCTCTCTCTAGTTTTCTCCGATTTATATTTACGAAAGTGACCAATTTCAATCCAGCTTCATTTAATTCCAACTTTCTCGCGCCTTCACCGCATCTCTCTGTTTCAATCTCCTTTTTATTCTCTGCTCTGCTCTTTCTGCTTTCTCTCTCTCTCTCTAAAATGGGGTTTTTCAAGGCCAAAGGTATGGTTTACAAACCAGTGGAAGAATTAGATCTCAGCCCTAATAGCAACGAGACTTATCTCCAAGCGAACGTCAAAGGTCCAACTTATTGAACCTTGCTCCATCTTTTGATTCTTTTTTTTTTTTTTTTACTTGTCGACTTGTGGTTGCGTATCTTTTGTACTTGAGTTCAAATTTTGGGTCTTTAATTGCTTTTGTTGTAAAGTAGATTCCCAATGATGTAGTAATATGGACTCTTTATTGGAAAATTTACAAAAACAGTAGTTGAAATTGTTCTTCATTTTAATTCCGAAAACGGCAATTAATCAATTTTCAGACTTAATTTCTTTCACTTTTGACTTAAACTAAAATGTGGAAAATTTTACTGTTTTATAAAGAGAAATTTATTAACTTTTTACTAGAATTGTAAAAAAAATTAATTTTGCAATATTTCAGTTTATTTGCTTATTGACTTAAAATAGCATGATTGTGACTATATATATGTTAATTTTAGGGCAAATTAATTACCATTTCATGTGCTGAACACTGTTCATTTTAATTCCCAAAACATGCGAGATCGTCAATTATAGAATAAATACCAGTGATCTCGCTGTTAAAAATCAAACGATATTTGACTTTAAAATACCTGATTTATTAAGTCATGATATCACTACCTCATGTTCATGCATGTTTTTGGGAATTTTCTATTAATTTGAACATAACTATTGTTGAAGGAATAGATAAGACTTCAGCCTTAGCGTCTATAAGTCATTGAATTCAAAGGAGTAATACATCATAAAATAACAAAAGAGGGTTAGAGAGGATTTTGATTCTTCTGAGACAGGTGGAAGCTCATCAAGTGATGGGTTATTGAGAAAACATAGGCCTTTGGCTATCTAAATAACACCATGGAGATTAGAGGGGATATATATATATATGAATTTAAATAATTATGGTTATAGGTTAATTTTGGCTGTCCTACATGTAAAACATCATGGAGATTCATTTCCATACTCTTAAAATTTTTCTTATCATAGTTTGATGGTCGAGGAGTGTGTTTTCATGCTTGTTTTATAATTTCCTGCGGTTTATATGAAAATTTTCTATATGCTTCCATTATTTCCCTGAAAAATGCATTATATCTATACTGGTGAAAATTTTCCCATCCAAGAAGTCAAATTATATATCAACACCAAAATTTAATACCTTGATGTCAATATACCCAAAAGTCCAAAGGTTTGATTATAGTTGTCACTTTTACTTATTGAGTAAAGTTTAGCAAGAATTAAAAACAGAACAAGTAGATAAATGTTATAAATATGTAATTTTGAATCGTTCACAAATAACACGTGCATAACGTGCGTAGAATTCGCATGTTATATGTCTTATCCAAAATATGCAAGTTTTCATTGAGTATTTTGAAGTTTTGGCTTATATTATGGTTTACGAAAAAAAAGAAAAGAATATTCACATTTAATAGTGTTACGTTTGTGAACTTTGTAACTGTGGGTAGCATGGTACTAAAGTATTAGCAAGGCTATGACAGGAGTCTCCAAAGCAGACTTGTATAATTTCCTCCTCTCTTTTTTTTCTTACTGTTATGTATTCTTTATTACATTTTGGGATTCAAAGTTCTGATTATATGTGGGTTTTGAATGCAAAGATTTTGAAGTCTGATTGCTCTGATATCTTTTGGTGTGTTTGACGGGATTTGGCCTGAACGATTTCAAATAAGTATGTGTATAAGGGCTGACTAATGAAGGCAACAAAACTATCCCAGTTGGAACCAATAATACGTTCTCAATAAGCGAGGGCATTTTCAAGTGGCTATCAATTCAAACAGATACATAGTCCATAATTTCTTAGGGCACCTCCCAACCCTGACATAATATCTGAAATAAAACATGTATTCAACAATCAATTCCCTTGTTTCAGTTTGATTGATGGCAACCTCACTTTTTTTAGCATGTAAGGATGAACCTAATGAGCCAATTATCAAGAATATCTCTACAAGGTCCTGGATATTGAATCTCATCTGCAGCTTTTACATTTAATTTGGATGTCAGCTTGTTTGTAAAATCTGTGATTGTTGATACCAAAGGACTGGGTTCGACCCATCTAGCTTAGTTTGTAAAATCTGTCTGTGTTTATACCATAAAACTGTGTGTAGAACCCACCTCAACCAAGTTACTGCACATTAGAAACAGGCTTACCCGGTGGCAACACCGAAATATTTAGTGCTTCAATCCATAGATCATTTGGTTGACATATTGCAATGCAACTTTGTGGTCATGGGTTCAAGTCCAGCTTACCCATTGAAGAAATATGAGTTTATTGAGAATTCTTGGATCTTGATTACATATCTCATCGGATTTATATAGATTCAAAATATTCATGAATATAAAAAGATAATCAATCAATCCAATAGAATATATCTAATTGATCCTAATTGATAGATTTGCAAGATATGTGATGAGATACCCCATAGCATTGATTTAGTGTATCTCATGCACATTATTATAACACATACACCTTATCTCTATCTCCCTCCCAATATTGCATGGTCCTTTAGAGAAAGACTATACAATTGATTGCATGGTCCGATCATGCTTGATGGTGGTCACCACCTATTTGTGAAGTCCATCACTGTCGCATCCCGTTCATTTTGAGTTTGTTGGAGCTGGTGGCCCACTCGATCAGGTCTATCATGATCTCTCCCATAGTATATGAATAAGGATCGTGTAGTTTAAATACAATAACTCTCATTAAAAAAAATTTAGATAAAATGAAAATCGAGATCATGAGGCATTAACATGTGAAGTACAGAGATTTGTGGAAACATAGAGAAAGGTGGGATTTTTATTTTAAAAAAAATTTAAGTACTAATAAAGGGAACAAAATGATTGAGGTTCGGTGATGGCGGCGAACCTACTTTTTTTTTTTGGATTACACACTGATTGGTGGAGGGTGACTCGGTGAATAACATCAAATGGATTATGGGATAAAGGACATAAGGATCCCCCTTGGGGTCTTTCTTTCGTTATTGGTTGTTATAAGGAGCATGTTAGGGGCCAGATCCCTGTATTCTCTTAGACAGTTTGAGGAGACATGCTTTGACTGATTTCTTTTTCAAAAGGAGTGTAGATAGAATCAACATGCATTCACTGTTACTTATCAAAATTATTCTCTTTTTTGTAATTGGGTTGGATGTTTATTGGAAAAAATCGATTGAATTCTAATGGTAGTTTGTCACTTTGTCGTTGATTGATATATTTGATTGTTGACATGTGGTTCACTTCCTTTTTTCTTTTTTATATTAAATTTTGGATGCATAATTTTGGGATGAAGTTCTAACAACAAAAGAGTGTGAAATATTACTTATGGTATACGATTGGACGTCATAGAAATAAATTTTATAAATAGGTTAGTGGATACTTTTCGTCGTACATTGGTTGAGCAAGTAAACAAATTTATTCATTTGACAATCAAGAACCAGTGTACTTCTATTTTTGATATTAAATTTGGGATTTGTGAATATGGCGTGAAACAAAAGACTTTGAAATGAAAATTATTCATTTATAAATATTATGGTTTCAGATAATTTAACTTTAGAATTGCATTTTGGTTGTAGCTCCTCGTATGGCTGGAATTCTGATTAAGATTTTCACGAAGATTTTGGAATCAAGAATTTTGGGTACAATATTGGTGTACATACTGAAGAAAGATAACCTGATTCACAAGGTATTTGCTTGGTGTTTCATGTTCATTTATTCATTCCCTGCACGACTTCTCTATTTCTTTGATTTTGTTGCATTTTAGTGTAAGAGTATTAGAAAGAGTATTAGAAAAACTTCTAACTACTTGTAGGGATGAGAAAAACTAAGTTAGCCTGCCTATGCTCTTATTTCCTTTCTTCACCTATTCTGAAGATTATTATTTTTCAAATGAGGATGCTTTACATAAACCATCAAAAGATCAAATTATAATTAAAAAACATGATAAAAATGTTGTATTCCATCATATATTTACGGCCAAGTAATTGTTGGACTACCTCTGAATTTTAAATTTCTACCTCTTCTTTTAAAGTAGATGCCTATAAGTTATTTCTAATTGGATATTATTTGTCTCTTATTTTGGTAGATTAGTGATTTTTTTTTCTTTTTTTTCTTTTTTTTCTTTTTCCACTTCTAGGATGTTCTTGCATTTTCATTGAAGTCACTAAGTCATTTTCAATTATAATAACAAGATTTTCATTCAAGCTCTGGACATCAGGAGCAATTAAATTCTTTCATTTTCATTTTAATCTTCATTCTTCATAGAATTTGTGGGTAGTTCAATAAATTTTCATTCTTATGCATTGGTTTTGAATTTTTGTTAGGACCGAAGGGGAATTTCTCCTTTTTCTATTTTGTTTCAATAAATTATTGAGTTTGATACTATCCAATCTTGATTAAGAAGGTTACATTTTTCGATCATCTGTAAGTAGAACTCTGTTTCTTACTTCGATCATTCAGCTTCTCGTTCTACTTTTCTTCTAAAATTTCATTTGACTTCATGATTTCTTTGTTCCATTCTATTTCATATAATGTCTTCTCTATGTAAGTATTCAAGTTTTGAAAGGGACTTTATGGAATGCTTAATTAGAATTGGTTCATTAAATGATGTAATATATTGTCATAATTCCTTCTAATTAGAATTATCTTGCCTTCAAGTATTTACTCACAATGTATGAAACGAATTGATGATAAAATGGAGGAGCTTAACAATGGTTATTCATTAAAATTCAAACAGGGCAAAATGATTTGGTTTTATTTTTCCAGAATATGTTATTTTTATGTGAGAAATGCATTTAATCAATTGAAAATCAATTATATCATGAAAATCAAATTAAGTTGCTATTGGTATAGAAAAAGGTTTGGTTTTTTCAAGTTTGATCTAGAAGATGGGACCTAGGTTGTAGAAGTCCATTCCTCCCAAGAGATTTAAGTGTATGGCTTTGCATCACACATATTAGCAGGCTCACATGCAATGCATTTGTAGTGTTTCTTTATTGTTTTTAATGTAATCTGCAGATTCGCTAAGCATTTGAAAAGGATTCAATCCATCAAAGACCTTTTCCTGACATCTTTTTTCAATAAATGATATTTTGGACATCTTCTATTGAAACCCATCAAAGTTGCCTATTAAGTACTTGCTTGCCTGCTTACAAGTATCTTCAACTTTTGCAGCTTATTTCATTTGCAGAGTTGAAGGAGCCACCTATGTTTGTTCCCTCCCATGATTGGGAAGGTGTGTCTCTTTATAAATTTTAAACTTCGCCTAAAATACATTTTATGTTGTGGTTTTCTACATTAAATTCCTAAAACTGCTTTCCAGTTTTATTTAACAAATTGCTATAATAATCCTTGTAGTATTGTTTCTTCTGTCATGTACATTGGTATGGTGTTTGTAAATTGATAATCCATTTGTTATAATCAACTATAAACACATTTTAAGTATGACTTTCTTTGATATCTGATTTAAGCTTATCATGTCAGATCTTAAAGAGCAAGAAGTTCACTCCATACAATCTGGTTTATCACCATCTGAACAAGTACAAGCAGCAATCGATTGTCTTCCAAAAACTATAGTAAATACTCAATCTAGTTTCAAACGTTGGACAATACAAGATTATTCAAGAGCTTATAATTCAAGAGAGATAAGTCCTCTACAGGTAAATCATTTTGTAGCTTGTATAATGTTTTAGCTATGATTTCCATCCTTACGTATAATTGAGTTTTTGAAGAGTAGATTTTTCTTTGGTTTCAGGTGTACATTCTAACTCCCTTTTATCTGCTATTTGAAATATGTATAATTCATTGTTTATTGGCTAAAATTTTGATTGCAGTACGTTGCATATTTTTTAGAACTTGACCATGTGTAGTTGTACAGGTTGCAAAGCTCTTTTTATCTGCTGTACATGAATCTTCCTGCCCTCCCTTGCAAATGTCATTCTTTATTCATTACAATGCCGAAGATATTCTAAAGCAGGCTACTGAGTCAGCTCTTCGGTACGAAAAAGGTACTTGTCTAGATGGAAAACATCAAATTTTAATGTGAGGGGACTGCACGTTCCCCGAGGATTAGTCGGGTGTGGTTCCAGAAAAAAATAATGAGGTTGAACTACAATGCATATTAAGTTTCTTCAATAAAATATGCACCATCCTTCTCATTATAGTTATATGGATAACTTTCCCCATGATTCACAATGTTTTGAGTATTTGATATATCAGAGACTTGGATTATTTGTATGCTAAAAGGCTGATCTTTTTCATTTTGAACTAATCCAATGGCTTAAAACTGTTGTTTATTTCAAGGAGAACTTGGCTAATTTACATCCAAATAATGAAAGCTACATAAATTCAAGCCTATTATGAATAATTTATATTTCACTCGGGGTAAGGGAGTAGGAGAGATTGAAACTTGGAGTTGAGAGGCATGAGATCAAAATTTTACCTAGATGTGAGAGGTTGATTTTCGTCTGGAATTCTAAAATTAAAGCATGTTTGACTTTGCCTATCACATTGATGAACTCAACAAGCTTATCAGGGAAGTAGATCTACCATTTTACTTGTAGGTCTGTAGTTCAGTAGTGAACCCTAGAATCAAAACTGTGATAGCTTTGAGGGATTTTTATCACTAGGTCATTCATATGGTCTATAGGATTAGTATTTAGGAAAACCCTACTTCTTATGATTCAAACTAGATGCTTGATTGAGCTAGGAATCAATCATATATGTCTCCTAGCTCTTAAAGTTACCTACTTTAAGGGCTTGAACTTCATTGTTTTTCCTTGTGCAGTTTGTTATATTTATAGTTATTATTTTATAAAATAAGAGCTATCTTGGCTTAAGGGGATTTTTTGGTAAGTTGTTGGGTGTTTTGGTCATTGTATGCTAACTTGGTGTTCCATCCTTTTTTTACTCTCTAAAACATAGTCTAATATACTTTCTGCTTGACTCCAACCAAAACACATTACCAACTTACCATTGCCTAACCATGCAACTACAATGTCAATGCCATGGTCACAAACTCAGATTAGCTTGACATGGCTGACACCTTGATTCATTCAAACTCAATTTTAATTCATCTTTGTCTAGACTTTTGACTCATTTTTTATACTCAGCCTTGCTTGGCCTTGAATCAAAGTGACTCTCCCTGGATTGGCTCTGACTCAGTTTTGACCTACCCTCATGTGTAAAAATCTATCTTTAAATTTCTCTTTCACCAATTTGTTTCCTCTAATCCCCACAACCTACATGATTGCACTGCCCAATTAATTCTGTGCTCTTAGGATTGTAATACATAGAGTTGATAAACCAAAAGAGCAAGTGAGCTTAGGGAGAATTACCGCTATTTAAAAGGCTAGTCAATTTTTTATTTTTTATTTCTCCAAGGTATCTCCTCTTAAAAAAAGACTGGCAGTCCAATCTTAGGAGGGAAGAACTATAGTTCGCGAAAATTCATGTGTTTTCTGCAGATGGTAGCTTCTACTTCTTGTATAGGTTTCTTTGTAGATGCTTATCCATGAAAAAGTTGTGCTGCCTATGGTTTAGGTGAATAATGAGATGCCTATGGTTTTCCTTGTGCAGGACAACCAATTTCAGTTCTTGATGGAGTCCCAATTGCTATTAAAGATGAAATAGACTGTATGCCATATCCGACTACAGGTACATACATACTTTTGTATTGCCTGGACTTCAACCAACTTATGTTTTTGTTCTTTATCACACTCAATGTTATGGTTTTTATTTTTATTTTTTATAGGAGGTACCAAGTGGCTACACAAAGTGAGAACTTGTATGGAGGATGCATGCTGTGTTAAGAACCTAAGATCATGTGGTGCCATAATTGTTGGGAAAACCAATATGCATGAGCTTGGTATGGGAACAAGTGGGATCAATCCTCATTATGGGTACACTTCTGTCTTATTTTATTAGAAAAGTTGACCTCAGTGTGGTTGCTGGTGTTAGAATGTGCATTTCTTGATTTTTACTGCAGGGCTGCTAGAAATCCTTATGATACGAGTAAGGTCTCTGGAGGTTCTTCTAGTGGATCTGCCACTGTGGTGTCTGCAGGACTGTGCCCTGTTTCCCTTGGTGTTGACGGAGGAGGTAAGTTGTTTTCCTTTAAATAAAAACCCTTGTTAACAGTAATTACTATTGAAGTTCAAACCTTAAGTATACTTTAATGCAATATAACTTAGTGAATTCACAGCATATTAGTGTCTAAGAGTGGGTATCAACATGAAGAAATTTATACTTCAAATAAATAGTTTGTAAGTCATTTCATAACCTAAAAAATGTTTTTTTTCCCACATTATTTATCATTAAAATGTTGATTTTTATGAATGTTTCATTTCATATCCGTAAATATTTCGGTTTTCTGGAATGACATTTTTAACCTTGCCCATAACCATAATATGCACACCATAACTACATCCCTTAACTATGATACACACCGGCGATGAATGTTTGTCATTAAAATGTTGATTTTTATTAATGTTTCATTTCATATCCGTAAATATTTCGGTTTTCCGGAATGACATTTTTAACCTTGCTCATAACCATGATATACACACCATAATTACATCCCTTAGCTATGATATACACACTGGCACCAAATTTTTTTGGTAAGCATTAGTAATGAAAATTATATTGATCATAAAGTTGTCAACCTTAGGAATGGGGTATCGTTATGTGAACCAAATCTTTATTCACATTACTCTTTGCAAGGTTATATGAGATGTTATTTGCATCACTAAAGAGTATGAGAGAAAATTATAGGTCACTCCCATCTCTCTTATTTTTTGGTCAATCTTTGGAAAAGAGTTTGGAAGAAGGTTTTCCTTCTAAATTATTCTTAATGCTTGATCCGAACAGTTCAATTAAGCAATTTGTATAAAAAGATTGCGCAAGAATGGGTGACTACAATGTACAATCTGTTTCACAAGGAATATAATTCCTGAACCACTGCAAGTTCATATAAAACTTACAAATTTAGCCCCAAATCTAGTTCAATCTCAAAACATTTTTTTTCTTTTCATTTTGGATGACTATATAACCGCATCTAAAAGTTATCCTTTGTTAAGTAACTATTTAAGCACTCTAACAATTGTAGACTGTGTTTAGGTTCTGTAAGAATGCCTGCTTCTCTTTGTGGCGTTGTTGGTTTTAAACCAACTTTTGGACGTGTGTCTCATTCAGGGTAAATAGAAATTGATCTGACAATTTCTCTTTTGGAAATCCTTCACTTCTATATTTTAGAATGGTTAGAGATGTGTGGATTCTAAAATTTACTTCTGCTTCTATTTTCAGTGTTATACCTCTGAACTGGACTGTAGGAATGGTTGGAATACTAGCAGGCACAGTGGAAGACGCATTTATTGCGTTCGTTTTTTTTTTTCAATCAATTGTTCATTTTGATGGCTAATTTGTGTTTTTCAATTTTGCTAATGATTTGAACAGTATGGATAATACTATTTGTTATATTCAGTTATGCAGCTATCAGTGGCCACCTTCCATCAAATCAGCCCACGTCTTTACATGTGAGATACTTTTTTTATTGAACATCTCTAAAAAAAATTCATTAATTGAGCACGTTGGTATTCTTTGCTTAAAATATCCTGAAATCTAAACATGTTGTCCTTGTTGCTAAGAAAAGTGAACCATGTAGTTTTTTATTGGCTTTATTTGTGGAAAAAATTTTCAATAAGTTTTAGGAATAATGAAGATACATTTTTGTATTAAAATGCCACAGTGCATTCTAATTAGACTAGCTAAGGTATTTGCTAATCATGAAACTAGATATAATGAGTTCAACGACTACATGTACTGAAATTTCCTCCAAATTGATGCAATTATGGAGAACATTCATATATCTGCAAAATTGATGATTAAAAAACTTTACTTTTACAATGACTAGGACATTGTAGCTTGTGTGCAACTTACTTCCATTAATTGCCGCACATGGACATACCCTCTATGCGATCAGGTTTGTGGATGTACACCTCCCAAGGATTGGTGTCCCTCTGAAGATGGAAAAATCAGTCATTGTGGCTGGTGAACTCGGTTGGGTAGAATCTTGAAAAAATAAGGACAATAAAAGGTTAAATGGATACAACACTATAAAGTTTGGCTCTTTCTTCCAGCTCTGTGCTTTCCCTATGCCTTTAGAGCTTTGGGAAACCAAGCAATAGGGCTTTGCGTGTCTTCTCCATTTTTTCCTAGAGACTATCTAAGATGAATCCACAAAGGGTTAAAAAACTTACTACTTTGATCCCTTTCTTTCAACCATGCAGCTCTTTATTTCTGTTGCCTCCAACTTTCTCGCTTGGCAAACTTTGCCTTGGCTTGCACTCTTCTTTTCTTCTCTTTAGGATCATTCCCTCCATGAACTTCCTCATGTTCCCCTCCATCCTTCCAGAAGAGTTTATATTCCAAACCTTCAGATCCTGTTTTGAAGCTTTAGAATTTTTTTCTAAAAACGTAGTTTGGTATACCTTCAAGATTATAAGAGGCCCAGCCTGGCTTCAATATCTCACATAATGCTAGGATCCTAGAAATACATCAGCTTGAATCGAAAAGGAAATTACCAATGTCTAATCTCCACAATCAACAAGTGTGGTAAGATGCAATCGTTGGCATGGAGACAGAATAGTTTGGAGTTGAATGGCTTGGCCTACCTTCCAGCTTCACTATCTTTAATGTTAGCTAACTGATGAAAACTAACTTTCAAGTATGCTCTTATTTGCTCTTTTGTTCATGATATTATAAATTAGCTGAATTTTTGTGAACCTAGCCATATATTTCTGATTTATAACTTGGCAAAGTGAAGTTTACTTGTAATATGTAGAATATTTTACTAATTATGATGAAAATTTTAAAACAAATGAAAAATATTTAAAAGCATTTCTATCTGTGTTCCACATTTATTTTCTTTTGGGAAGTTGTCAAGTGAAAATGATCACTGGGTTAAGGGTATCCAAGTCAAAAACATTCCTCAAGTTGTGTACTATGAAGGTCAAAATTATTTTCACTATAATGTTTTGTTTCTTTCATACATTTAAACTACATTAGTGTTACAAATGTGTAATACTAATTACAGAAAATTTGTAGATTTTTGGTACATTTTTAACATGATTTATTTGATATTATAAGATATTTAGGGTTTATAGGGTCAAACCTTATTCCATGGTATTTACATGAGATTTCTCTTTCTTATTCTTAAGCAACCCCCCTAAGAGGACTTAGTTGACCCATGATTTATGTTTTATCTTTCATTTCCTTTTTGTTTATTTTGAGAAAGATGTTGATCGATTTTGGTTCTTTTTTGTTTTTTCTAATGATTCTTTTTAAATCAAGATGCATGGATCCATGGATCTGTGTGTTCATATAGATCCTGTTCATGAAAGAACAAAATTGTAAAATCTTTGTTCGCCTTTGCCGTTCTATGGATTTAATTGAATATTGTTTACACTGTTACTTATAAATCTTGTCCCCTTAGTTTCTTAATCTTTTGGATATTTGCATCAATATGTGTAGAGAACTATTATCTAGCAATTTTTCTATCAGATCATGATTTATGGTTGTTGTCAAGTAGTCTATCATGTCAATGTACCACCAGTGCTTCTTATAATGTTTTGGCTATAAATTCTCCAAAATTTGCTCAATAGCTATTGGTTTTTTTTTTTTTTTTTTCACAAAACTTATCCTTGTTTGATTTAACTTCTCAAATTATTTCAAATTTACAGAGCAAAATTTAGAGCTTCTATTGATTTCATATATACAGATAAGCAACCATATGTTATTCTTCTTCACAATAAGAATCTTTATGTGTTAATAGAGAGCCTTCTTAAATCTTCTTTGAACTCTTCTGTGATGATCTACAATACACTGTGATTTACTGACTTTGTCCCTTCATTTTTTTGGAGAATTATCAGCCCAAAGTAGATTTTCCACTGCTGAAGTCAAAAAACTCCATTTCCTCTATCAAATTGGCAAAGTATGGTGAGGTTGGTAAAGTAGTAACTTTGACTCCATAGTTATATTTTATAATATGAAGTGATTCATTTATGTCACCATCGAATCCTTATCCCAAAGATTCGGGGTTGGCTAAATGAATCCTGATCCTCCATTCAATTCTGTCCAGAGCCACATTTATGTGTCAATTCTATTTCACAATTTGATGCATATTTCATTCTTCTTGTGTCAAATAGTGGTTTAATGATTGCAATGATGAGGTTAAACAATGCTGCCAGCAAGTCTTGGATCAGCTTTGCAAGGATTATGGATGGAAGGTATTATCTTTCAGTGATTAATTTTTTAGTATCTACATTATAAGATTTTATAGTTGTGAGGGAAATCTAAATATCTAAAACAATTGTGTTATACACAATAGCTGATATTTTTCTAATCTCGCCAAGTCTTTGCCATCTGTAAGACTGTGGACGTGACTATACCGGAGATAGAAGTGATGCGATTGGCACATTATTCAACAATTGGGTCTGAATGTACTGCTTCGTTAGATTCTGAGCTAGAGAAGCTGTATGTGATCTCCACCACTCCATCCCTCCTACTTTCATTTGTTTTGATAAAGAGTTAAGCAGTCCAGCTGATATCACACACTTTCACTTGATTAGGAATACTTCAGAACTAGGGTGGGATGCAAGGGTAGCACTTTGTATATATGGTTCTTTCAGCAGCAAGGAATATTTGAATGCCCAGCGAATCAGGTATCGTGTACACCCTGATTTCATTTACTTCAAGTATCAAAGCTATTTTCTTCCAGTTACAGTAAGTGAAGAAATATTCTTTTATAGTTATGAATTAACATATGAACTAACTTAAAAGACTTTCCGGAATCACTTCAAACCTCTATATCAAGGTCTAATAGTAGGGTGGAGGACATGGTTCAAATTGAAAGTTAGAGAATTGTATTAATTTCAATTATTAGCCCTAATTAGGCTTTAAAGTATTACAAAGATTAAAATAAGGAAAAGACTAAAAAGGACCTACATACTAAAAAACCTAATAACAACGTACTAATCTAACACTCCCCCTCAAGTTGGTGCGTGGATATCGACCACACCCAACTTGGACAAGACACCTTCAAAGGCTATTTTTCCAACACCTTTAGTCAGAATATCAGCAAGTTGTTGAGATGTAGGTACAAATGGAGTACAAATCTGTCTAGAAACAATCTTTTCTCTAATAAAATGACGATCAACTTCGATATGTTTCGTTCTGTCATGCTGAACCGGATTTGCCACTATGCTAATAGCTGATTTATTATCGCAATAAAGTAAGAATGGGACTGGCACAGGTAGACACAAGTCTGCTAGTAAGATCTTTAGCCACAATAACTCACACACTCCAAGTGCCATAGCTCGGTATTCTGACTCAGCACTGGACCGAGAAACCACATCCTGTTTCTTACTGCGCCAAGTTACCAAGTTACCACCAACCTTAGTCAAATACCCAGAAGTAGACCGTCTATCAGTTACTGAACCAACATAATCTGCATCAGTTTATGCCTCAATGCAAAGATGACCATGATTACTAAACAAGATACCTCGACCAGGACATCCCTTAAGATATCTAAGAATACGATAGACAACAGTAAGGTGAGATGTTCGAGGCGAGTGCATAAACTGACTTACAACACTAACAACATAGGCAATGTCAGGGCGAGTCATAGATAAGTAGATCAATTTTCCCACCAGACGCTGATACTGACCAATATCCTCCAAACACTCCCCCTCAGAATCAGCCAACTTGTGATTCTGCTCAATAGGAGTATCAGTGGGACGAGAACCAAGTTGACCAGAGTCACTGAGTAAATCAAGAACATCCTTGCGCTGAGAAATAAATATACCGGAGTGAGACCGTGCAACTTCAATACCCAAAAAATAACGAAGATGCCCAAGGTCTTTTATCTCAAATTGACGGTCTAAGTAAGTTTTAACCTCGGCAATGCCAACATCATCATCTCCAGTAAAAACAATATCATCCACATAAACAATCAGAGCTACAATTTTGCCTTGGGAGTGATGCAAGAAGAGAGTGTGATCAGCAGAACTCTGATGAAAACCAAACTGATACATGGCTTTAGTAAAGCGTTCAGACCATGCGCGAGGCGACTGTTTCAGGCCATAAAGAGAACAACGAAGGCGACAGACATGTGTTGGAGAAGCAGATGGAAGAAACCCAGGAGGTTGGACCATATAGACTTCTTCCTGAAGATCATCATTGAGAAACGCATTTTTGACATCCAACTGAAAGAGAGACTAACCTCTGATAGTAGCAACAGACAGAAGAACGCGAATGGTGGTCATCTTGGCAACCGGAGCAAACGTCTCCTGATAATCAATACCATAGGTCTGAGCATAACCCTTGGCCACTAGACGGGCCTTATAACGAGCAATAGAGCCATCCGGATTATGCTTAAGATTGAAAACCCAGCGACATCCCACAGCCTTCCTACCAGGTGGAAGAGGTACAATTTCCCAAGTCTGAGTCTTTTCAAGGGCATTCAACTCATCAATCATAGCTGCGTGCCACTCAGGGTGGTTAATAACATCTGCAACAGTAGTTGGAAGAGAAACAGCGGAAACCGAAGCAAGAAAACTCTGATAGGAGGGTGAGAGGACCGAATCAGATATATAATTAGAAATTGGATAAGTACAAGTGCGCTTATCCTTACAAATGGCAATAGGACGATCATCACAGGGAACAGGAGGCGGAGCCAGAGGCGAGGAGGTGACCTGGTCTGGCAGAGGAGTGATGGTAGTATCGCGAGAACGCCGAGAGTAAACCTGCAAAGGAGGAGGTAACGAACTAACATGGGGTGGAGAAGGAGGAACAAGCAAAGGAAGAGGAAATAAAGGAGGGAAAGGATCAGTAGATGACTCTAAGGGAAACAACTCAGATTGAATGACAACAGACCCATTGTAGTACGGAGTATGCTCAAAAAAGGAAACATCCGTTCAAATGAAACGCCGTCGAGAAGGAGGATGGTAACACCTGTATCCTTTCTGGTTAGAAGAATAACCCAAAAAAATACATTTCACGGCCTTAGGGTCAAGTTTAGTACGGGTTTGATCAAGAATTTGAACAAAACAGACGCACCCAAAAACACGTGGAGGAAGTGGAAAAAAGGGACGATCCGGACAGAGCTTAGAAAGGGGCGTGGCAAACTGAAGAACCCGGGAGGGAGTCCGATTAATAAGATAGACGGCAGTAAGTACTACATCGGCCCAATAGGATTGGGGCACGTTCATGCCAATAGAGATGGCACGAGCTAACTCTAGAATATGGCGATTTTTACGTTCGGATCGACCATTCTGCTGAGGGGTCTTAACATTGGACATTTGATGCTCAATGCCAGATTCTAAATAAAGTTTCAAGACCTCACTATAGGTGTACTCAGTACCATGATCAGAACGGAAGGTCTTAATGGTACGACCCAACTGGGTATGAACCATAGCAAGAAATTGCTTGAAGATCCCATAAACTTCACTCTTGTGTTTCATAAGATAAACCCAAGTGGTACGACTATGGTCATCGATGAACATAACAAAATAGCGAAAACCAAGGGTTGATGTGACAAGGGACGAACCCCACACATCAGAATGAATTAGGTCAAACATAGCAGGTGCAGTAGTATTCATACTAATAGGATAAGAGGAACGCACATGTTTAGCTAATTGGCAAGTTTCACAAGAAATATCAATCAAATTGTTATTATTAAATAAAGGAGGGAACATGTGTTTCAAATATCCAAAAGAAATATGGCCTAGGTGTAAATGCCAACGCATTACAAGAGCCTTATTAAAACAACTACTACTACTAGACTGGGAGACAGAATGGATGCTAAGAGAACCGGGTACGTCCAAGAGATACAGTCCATTTACTTCACGTCCAGTGCCAATCGTCCTCTTCGACTCCAGATCCTGAAAGACACAATGAGAGGAATAAAAGATTACACTGCAATTCGAATTTTTGGTAATGCTACTAACAGATATAAGATTAGTAGTGAGTTGAGGAACATGCAGTGTGTTAGTTAAGGGTAAAGAAGACGTAATAGGTAAATGACCTTGACCAGCTATAGAAGACAACGAACCATCAACTAGGCGAACCTTGCGATGACCAGAATAAGTACTATAGGTTTTAAAAAGGGAGGACGTACCGGTCATGTTATCTAAGGCACCAGAATCAATGATCCATGGTGAGGAGGTAGTGTGCAGATGCAAAGGTACCTGAGTGAGCGAATGTAGAGACCGGCTGAGATGAAGTCTCCATCTGATTAAAGAATTTCCTGAACTTGTCAAGCTCGGCTTGGGATAGAGATACCGAATCCGAGGAGGTGGTAGTAGCTGCCAAAGGTGGTAGATCAGTAGTCGGCTGAGAAACTACATGAGCTGAAGATCGTTGATACTGTTGACATTGCTGATTTGGACGACCATGAAGTGCATAGCAACGAGCCTTGACGTGACCCAACTTTCCACAATGATCACACTTATGTCGCGACGGGTAGGCATAGATCCATTAGGGGGCTGTGGAAAGGGTAGGTGAGCAAGCATAGCTGAATGTTCTCCTGAAGACTGAGGTAGAATAGCTGCGCGACGACTCTCATCAGCCAAAACATAAGAATATGCAGTCTGTAGGGACGGAAAAGGATCCATACCCAATAAATGAACTCTTGCATACTCCAATTCATCCCGGAACCCGGCTAGGAACTGAAAAACTCGATTCTTATCCAGTATCGACTCATACAAGGCCTCATCACCAGGGTCCTTCCAAGCATAGGAGGAGGAGTAGAAGGTCAACTCTTCCCATCTAGCCCGTAACTGTGAGATATAGGAGATGACGAAAGAGTCTCTTTGCGAAAGACGGGAAATCTCACGCTCCAAGTTAAAAATCCGAACATTATTTTGACGTTGCGAGTAGATATTTTTTGTGGAATCCCATATCTGTTTTGCAGTCTTGGAGAACATGAAACCAGTGACAATATGTGGTTGCATAGATGTAACGAGCCAAGAACGGACCATAGAGTCATTAGCAAACCATTGGGGATAAGTAGTGTCCGTCGGTGCCGGCTGTTTGTTTGCCCCTGTGAAGTAACCAATCTTCCCTTTTCCACCAATAAACATTTCAACCGAACGAGCCCAAAGAAGGTAATTAGGACCATCTAATTTTACGTTGGTAATTTGTATGCCGTGAAAATCAGTCGAATGAGAGGGAAGACCTCCTGATCCAGCACTATTACTAGTGATCGAGGAACAAGACATCTCGGAGGCCATAACAATTAAAACTATGTACTTTAGTTTGAAGGGAGGTCAAAAAATAAAAATAAAACAAAAAATTTGCGGTTGTTGTACCCCGCAAATACCAAGGCTACTCGGATCACAACCTCCAAACAAGGATATTCTTTGATCACAACCACACTGCACCTCTGCAATGATCGAAAAACTCAAAAAAACAAGGTCTGGAGTGGTTGTAGACCTCTGACTGCACCTCTGCAGTAATCGTAGGTCTCCAACCAAACTCAAAAAGGGATCGCAGGCTTCAAAACTGCATTTCTGCAGTGACCACAGGTATCGCAGACCTCAAAACAGCAATCTGCTGTGGTCGTAAGGCCCTGTGGAAGTGTCGCAGAGGTCATAACATAGATTTGCTATGATCGTGGGCTTCAAAACAGCCTACTGCTGGGATCGCAGGTCTCAGAACTCACTCACGATAGTCGCACAAGACTGAGCAGCCACTTGCGATGGTTAAAAATACTCAAAAAGGTTATCTACTGTGATCGTAGGTCT
This sequence comes from Akebia trifoliata, assembly GCF_017979445.1. Classification (NCBI taxonomy): domain Eukaryota; kingdom Viridiplantae; phylum Streptophyta; class Magnoliopsida; order Ranunculales; family Lardizabalaceae; genus Akebia; species Akebia trifoliata. The sequence goes on along the minus strand of NC_141377.1, from coordinate 32,253,315 downwards.
CATACAACCACCTACGATGATCGCACAAGATTAAAACTACTACCTTGGATCTCGCAGGCACCAAACAACATCAAAGCTGTGAGAACAACCTGATCGCAGGCTTTGGATAGTGATTAACTCCCTATCGCATGATGCGATTAGGGTCTGTAGTGACAGAGAACCCCTGTAGGGGTGATATGAATTGAAAACACGAGAGTAGTTGGGTGATGATTCAAAGAAGAATCAGTCGACGGAGTTTGTAGCAGTGGATTTCGATGGAGGTAGAGAGTTTGGCTCTGATACCAAATTGAAAGTTAGAGAATTGTATTAATTTCAATTATTAGCCCTAATTAGGCTTTAAAGCATTACAAAGATTAAAATAAGGAAAAGACTAAAAAGGACTTACATACTAAAAAACCTAATAACAACGTGTACTAATCTAACAGTTCACCATTATAATATTAAGCAAACACATTTTCATTGGCCATCCTTTTAATTTTATTTCTCTTTCATGTCTACTTTTACTTTGTTCAATGAGTCTACCATCTTCATGTGGAGATGGAATATGATCGAGCCTAGTTTCACCTTCTTGATGAACTTTCTTATAAAATGAATCCGCGTTAGATTTTCTTGGTTTTTCCATAGCTCTTTGAGTTTCTTCCAAAATTTTATTATGGCCTATTGTCATCATACCTTGTGGTTGAGACCCCCAAAATGCTTGCATTGGTATCTTATAAGAAAGTTCTAACCACATGGCATCTGTGCCAAATGATTCCAGACGCTTATACTCTGACTTGTTTGTTAACTGTGAAACACTTTCTCACTTCATAGTGATCCACATGATAGCAGTGTCACTATTTGGGTGTTTACTAGGGGCTTTTTTTTTTGTTTAAAAATAATGATAAAAGAGAATGCTAGAGTTATTAGCCTTGGTTTTAAGATTCAGGAGTATCTAAACTTGTTTTGGAATTGTTTCTCGTATTCTTCTCAATTTTCTTATAAGAGAAGCTCTCGATGGTTGTTTCTTGTGGATATGTCCTTTAGTGGTGAACCATGTAAAATTCTTTTGCCTTTGTGTGATTGATTTCTTTTTTCTTTATTTTTGTTACGGTTAAACCTTGTGCATCCACATTGTCCATTGAACAATAAGACTCTAAAAGAAATCATGAGTTGCTTTTCTTATCTTATATGTTGAGATTTCTTTTCGAGAAATGACGAATCTACAGATGGTTTTACTGACTTGGGAAAAGCATACCATAGAGTACTTAAGAGAGTTAATATAGTCGATTGGGGGAAAAAGAAGCGAGAAAATTGACATTATCAAGGACGTATATGTTTGAGCATTAACTAGCGTGAAAAGAACCTCGAGTCCATATCCTTTTACAGTAGTTACGGATGGATTTACTACCCATATTCAAGGAGAGATCCTGTGGTTGATGTTATTTGTATAGATACTGTGGTATTGGTCGATGAAACTAGACAAAACTGGAAATGTGGGAGGATAGTTTAGAAACCAAGGATTATAATATAAGCAGAACCAAGCCAAAAAAATTTATGCAATGATACTGTAGTACAACCCAATTAATTCTGAAACTTTTTGGTTTTTGTAGCTCCCTTAGGTTTAGATTCAGATCCTCAAAATATAACCTTGTGCATGGAGGATCTGAATATTAAATGTTGGAACATCACCATTGCTCAGGCTTTGCATGCCATTATCTTCCTTGGTTGAGAAGAACATGACCTCAAGTTGAAGCATCATCTCCACTAAGCTCTGGCCTATGTTACTTGAACAAATCAACAATAATTGAAAACATCTGAAGTGTCCATAATATATGATAATTCAACCTAATAAACTTTGTTCCCACTATTCTTCAAGATTTTGAATGATCTTGCCTTTTGATTATTCAACTTTTTATATTCCCTGTATGCTACATTGAACTCTTTGAAATGAGATGCTTGTCCGTTGACTTCTAAGTTAGCTCACACATGTTCATGTATCTCTTTCATTTATTCAACAAACCTAACATTAGTGTAACTCCATTAGTTTCTGATTTTTTATGCTCTCACTCCCTACATATTTCACTCTTGAGATTATAAATATCTATGTTGTAGTTTTAGACTTGATGGAAATTTATTCATGTTATCCATTATTTGGTTTTTCAGAATGTCTCTTACTAATACCATTTTTCCATGTATCCCTAGGAACCGCCATATGCATATTTACAATGAGATTTTTAAGAGGGCTGATGTCATTGTCACACCTACGACAGGGTATATCTGTTTATGTTTCCATTGCATCATGCCCTTTTCCAGGTATAGTCAAACTTCTTTAGATGCTTTACTTACGCAGAACTTTGTTACTCTTCCTTAACAGTGTAACAGCATACCCAATTATGGATGATGCCCTCCAATCTGGTGAACTCGACTACATAAATGGAGGTATACCGCATATGGTGTGATGCTTCTGTTTTTCAAATTCAGTTCACGCACGTGGCATAGCGATCAGTTGGTGGTATTGAAATTCGAACTATGTATTTTTGTTTCAGCTGCACTTGTACGGTACCAGATAGCAGGGAATTTTCTGGGATTGCCTGCAGTGTCTGTTCCGGTAGGATTTCCTCTACATTTACTTCTACTTCTTAGTAACAATGCATTATTGTAAATAATTCCTTGTTTGTGATTATTACCTTGACTGCATTCTGGTAGGTTGGATATGACAAGATGGGGATGCCTATTGGGCTTCAATTCATTGGGAGACCATGGTCTGAACCAACCTTAATCCATATAGCTTTCACAATGCAGGTAGATAAACACACTTCAAAGTTTTCTATAATGCTGTATACTGTTTGCAATTATTTATATATGATCAGCTTTTTATCGATTTCTCTGCATGCTTCTTGTTTTAATGTGATAGTCAATTCATGACGTGAGATGATTTATGCTTTATGGATGAATCAAGTTATTGATTTGTGTCAAGTTTTTTAATTTATTTGTTATTAATGTTAGATTCAATGTTTTAGGTGTCTATCATATTGAACCACCTAACAATATTATTACTAAATATAAACTAACATCATAGGAAAATTTTGAAGCATACGAGCATCTATGTGATTGTATTGGGAGCCCTTGAACACTGAACCAACCTGTGGACAAAGGCATCCTATTTATTCATATAGTATATGTTCTGATTTCCTGATCTTCTATTCAAATCTATGTGATTTATGACTTTATGTTTCATTTAGTTAATAAGATGCATCCTACTAGTCTGAAGTTATATCCATCCTTAAGCATGCTTGATTTATCTTCGATGCTGTCCCATGATTCGAGAAGAACATGGCACTTTTCTATGGGACCATCTTATGCCATAAATTATCATCTTTAATGAACTACTGCACAAAGACTCTCCATTCTAATATTTCTTGAATTTTGTGCCATAAAATTCTACCAAAGTTTTCACTTCCTACTTTGAAATAAGGTTGTCGTAACTTTGTTCGTCAATAATGATTGATGATATTCTTAACTCTTCCCAAAAATCACATGCCACTCTAACTTTGGTCTTCACGTTTACTCAACATGGGTCCACCAATCTGGGTTTTGGCGAGATACATGATTTGGTGAAGGATTGCATAAAGAAAACTTAAGACATAATCGACTGCCCACTCTATTTCTGATAACAAGTACTCTAAGTTAGTAGTAACATGACGGTTGGGCTTAGTTGAAATCTTTACTTTGTTCGACAGAAACCGCAAGCAATGATCATAAAAATCAGGTATTACATAATCTATGGATAGGCCATTCCATGGTTGAAAACCTAGCACTATGAATCTCACTCAGTTGGCATCACTTGAGAAGTATGAAATAGGTATGAACCTTCTTAGTGAAATAAATAAACACCATAAATTTCATACACATATTGGCTCTTCAACTCCATTTTCAGTTGTTTGAAAACAACATAAAGCAGCACACACATGCACATTGAGGGGTAGTATTGCTTGCCATTACATGTTTAGCTTAAGAGTCGTGCTGGGGTGACACAAAGGGAGACACAGGGGTGACACAATGACGTGGTGTCGTGCACATTACCGTAGATGCTTTTCCACGAGATATGCGCGCCACCACATCATTTGTGTCACCCTTGTGACTCTGTTTGTGTCATTCCAGCATTTTCCTCAGCTTAATGTATCTATTTCTAAAGTTCTTAATGTCTAATTTTAATGTCAACTGATTATTCCAGCTATTAATTCAATGGGTTTTTATTTTTATTTTTGTGTGTATCAGGGCCTGTGCAACTATAAAAAACCAAAGGTTTTTTATGATTTGCTTGGGAAAGAATAGGTACAGAAAACAAAGTCACAACAAATGGTTATAGAAACTTTACGTCATCTGAACACAATGATCATTGATATCGCTTCCATTAGCTATACTTGCACACCAATAAGTATCCGAAATTTCGATTTTTTTACAATGCTTCCAGTAATTGTTTGCAAACTTTTCCACGTCCAACAATTCAATTATAATATGTATTTTCTTCTTTTTTTTCCTCGTCTCTTATAAATTAGTTATACCCTTGAATGTATAATCCAACTTGATGACTTTTCTGTACTGTTGTTTGCATTCTCTTCTGATCTATTTGCACAACAAGCACATTTTCCACAAAATATTTGCTGAAACTCTTTCCTATGTTGTTGAGTTCTTCAATGTATGAGGAAGAAGTGTTATGTGGAAGTTAGTGTCATAATTGGAAAAGGACAACATTGCCCTTCAATTAAACTCTTGTTCTGTTTTGTTCATTTCAATTGGGTATATTAGATCATTCACATTTTTCAGTGAGGAAAGTTTGTAATCACATACACTAGTGAAATGGTAACCTTTTCAAATGAAAGGGTAGTTTGGTCATTTTCTAATTGACAGAGAGAAAACAAGGAAAAAGGGGGAAATTATTTAATAAACCCTGAAGGAGGGATTTCTTTTTAGATACCCCCAAATACTTAATTAGTTATTTAGCTACCGCCCAAAAGTCACGATGCATTTGGAAAGAAAAAGAAGTCCCCACCATGGTTTTAAAACTCAGTTTCACGTCATCTCGTCCAGGCCTGATATCGAGTCGTTTCGGACGAGTTTTCTGTTACATTTGAGACATCTCGTTCAAAAAATAAAAAAATTTGAACATGAGATATTAAATATCGGTTAAAAGAATGACTTGTGCGTTTATATCGTTCAGCCCTGATAACGAGTTAACTTGGACGATACGTCTCGATCTCGGACAAGTTTTGAAACCATGGTCCATATAGCAAAAGACTTAAAAATGGGTTGGGTCTTATATGAGTATGTCCATAAATTCCAATCGGACTCGAATACTAGTATTAGATAGAAACATTTCTAAACCATTTGTTTTTTTTTTTTTTTTTAAACTTAAATCGGATCCGATCCAAACTTTGCTTCTTTGGTAATCGTGACTTTTAAACTCGTCCGAAACCGAGACGTATCACCTGAGTTAACTCGGTATCAAAGTTGAACGAGACCAACTCAAAAAGTCATTTTTTGACAGAGATTTACGAGTCACGTCTCAAATGTATAGAAAACTTGTCTGAGATGACTTCGTATCGGAGCTGAACAAGACGAGACGAGATACCGAGTTTAAAAACCATGTTGGTACTTGATAATTTGTTATAGTATACTATTCTATTTGATCATTTTATAAGAAATAATTTTTTTTAAAACAATTCATCATTTGGATCAAAACAGATATATGGATGGATCCACATACGACCTAGATCCAACTCGAATGAAGAGATATCAAATCATATTCGATCCATTTTTATTCAGATCTAGGCGAAATTCGAATTTTGGATCACTCGAATTTTCAGGTCAAGTCCAACCTATTTTATGCTTAAAGCCCAGCCCAAGCCTATAACCCATTTAGTCTCTTAGAGGGCACATTAGAGAAAAACCTTTGAGAACCCTCGAGAAACCCCGAGGGACAACTCGAAAAAAAGAATTCCGCAATTAAGAACGAAACTGGAAAAGAGATTTAACAGAGAGAAGAGAAGATGTTCTTCTTGTTTGTAGGAGGGATAGAGCAACAAGTTCGTCAGGTGTTGAAGAGAGGTGCAGGTCAATGCATCGTTTGTGGATCAAAGGCTGATCTTGTTGATTACGATAAGGTTTTGAAGATCTTCTTCGTTCCAGTATGGCGTTGGCCTGGCAAAGAACCGCTTCTCTACTGCAACAACTGCTCTCTTTTCTTCCCCCAAATCCAATCTCCATCTCCATCTCCATCTCCACCTCCATCTCTCTCTGATGTCCTCCGTTGTCATTCTTGCGCTCGTGTCGTTGATCCCGACTTCAGTTTCTGTCCCTTCTGTGGTTCCCCTCTCTAATCTCTCTCTCTCTCTCTCTCTCTCTCTCTCTCATGTAAAGAAAGGTTTTTATGTATGGGTTAGGATCATCTTTCAGTTAATTAATAATAGTTGAACTTCGAAGTGCGTTTTTTTTTTTTTTTTTTTTGAGAACTTCTCTTGGCACTCCAACTTCTTGTAACATAGCTATTTGCATTTTGATATGTTTTGATTTTATTATATATATATATATATATATATATATGCATTTTAGATATTTCATGAAGATGAATCCAATTCAAAATTTGTAAAATGGGATGATGGCTCACTTGGACTATGTTTAAAGAGGGGGAGAAATTGTATGATTTAAAGCTCAACCTAGTCCAAGTCTAGTAATTTGCTCCAACATTGATGATCCTTACTATTTTAAATTAACAAGTTAATTTGTTAAATATTTTATTAAATAATAATAAAATAATATTCTTTGATTTCTTTTTATATCTTAGGTTAAATGTATTTTTATTTTGTTTTATCTTATAAGTGATAGCAATCTAATTTCGAATCTCTATGTGTAGGGATTAGTATTGGTTGATAAGGTTGGTCTTTGGGTCTGGCAAAGCCAGATGCTACCCACAAAAAAAAAAAAAAAAACCAAAAAGCCAAAAAGCCAAAAAACTAACTTCTAAAACATTATTTTAGTTGGTTGCGTTTGAGAAATTATGTTAAGCTGTTGAAAAATTATGTTATGGTGGTGTGGTACATGGCAAAGTTGAAGTTGCAGCCATTGTGTATACATATGCAATGTCACCTCTTAGCCACTCATTGAAACGTACTCCGCACTTCACATACAAATTGTCGCCAAGGGTCCTTTAATTATCTTTAAAGACAACAACGATTCCATGCCTTGCATTCAACATCTCTTGTTACACTATTTATTCTACTATACATTCAAAATTGATCCCATCCTACATAGGAGAAAATTTGGAATTGGTTTTGAAATACTGCAAGGGTTAGAAGAAAAAATATATATATGAAATTATCTTGAAAAATAAGAATGTTTTGGTTCAGTCTTCCCCACCAATCTGGGCTGAAACATTCTTAGACAGAAGAAACTTCGCCTTGGATTTCAGTACGTAGGCTTTTAATTTAATGGTTTCAATTTCTAGTAATTCTTTGTCATCGATTTGGAACTATGGATGATAGATTAGGATCATAAAAAAGAAACAATGTGTTTCACTTCAATCACCTCCAACATAAAATCGGAAGGTTTGATCTGCCATTGTTGATACAATATATAGGGGGTAACAAGAATAAGATACTGGGCTCAACTCTGTACACAAACAATATGGTGTTCACTTTCTTATTTTACAAGGGAGACTTGACTTGTAGGTAGGGAAGATTACTCGTATGCTCTGATCAATCAACAGTTTCCGGTGGGCCGAGAGAGAGAATTATAAATGGGACTAACCCGACAATGCTATCATTCGGGTTGAATCATCCGCATTGTAGAATTCAGTCAATCTTAACCGCTTTTTTTTTTTTTAAAGAGCCAAAAAGAAGTTAGAACCCAGCGCAAAAATATGTCTCTACAAGGATTTGTTGAAGGGTAATTAATCACTTAGTGCCTCGATCAACTGCATCTCTCCAGAACCTGTATCTTACTCCTAGCTTGTCGTAGGCCACGGGCCAATTCCAAACATTTGCACCATTAATCATCCGGTCCTGTTGGCCAAGCACTAATCGTAGATCCTCGTTCAATACCTGCATTATATAATTCGGGAATTGAGCAAAGACATGCGAACAAGCAATCATCATAAAGTGAGTTGGCCATGTCATGTGCACCAAGACATTTAACTATATTAGTAGCTTCAAGCACCGAACTTTCTTCAATTTGGACACGTATAACATATTACGATTCAAGTGGTCCTTTAGATTAGCTAATTGGAAGGAACAAGGATTTCCTTAAGGCGAAACTCTTACCTTTTCTGCAAAATGCCTCCAAAGGAGGTGGATGAATGGGACATGTTGTAGAAGAGGAGCAAAGTCCAATGACATTCTGTACAATAGCCTTGTCTTGTGCCTAGATGAAGGCAAGCACACATGAAGCTGGTGAAGGTGGGTTGTGCATTGCTGGGTATTCTGCCCCTCAAGTTTTCCTGGCTTTGAGATTCCAATAGTTGAGAGGACCATACAAGGTGGCCGGAACTCCATGTCTATTGGATAAGGGTCCCAATATCCTTGCAGACCGGATGCAGGAGTCAAGAATTTCACCAAACTGAGAATTCAAACAATATGCAATGTCAAGAACAAGAAATTGTAACGAATGATTCAAAATTGTAAAGTGCATTGCTACTAAACTCCCAGGTCTAGTAGATCTAAATTTACTTGATCCACGTCACACGTTTTTGCAATATTTTTTTGTTAATTGCTATACTAGTCTATTTTATCATTATAATCATCTTATTATATAAGAATCCAGGTTATATTAAATTAGCAGAAAAGGATATTTTGAAAAGCCTAAAAATATAATTTTCAAAGAAAATATATAATTTAGATCTAAGCGGATATATGGATGCATCCATATCTAACCCAGATCCAACTCGGATCATGGGACATCAAAATTCAAACCATATTCGATCCATTTTTTTATTTGGATTTACTCCAATGACCCAAACCCGCTAAACTTGGATTTTGGATAAAATCAGATCCAATTTTATGCCCTATGGAAAAGTTTCCTGGATTGTAACGTTCAATTGATCATCTTCAAGACTAACCTGGGCACACTCCATCCTTTGGCGAAGGTGGATGTATGAGTGAAAGGAGCATGAGCAAGATCAAGAAGATTATCCAGAAGTAGTCCATGTTCCACTGGCAATTCCATGACAATCTACAATTCGCAAAGAGAAAAGAATTCAATCAATGCAAAATGTATATACCGATATGATAATTGACACAGAAATATGTGGTGTCATATGCATCTAAACGTAAACTAACATACTAAATGCATCGAAAACGTCTTAATTACCTCTGCGTGGATTTTAAATCCCGGAGGAGGTTCCAAGGAAGGAATAGTAGCCATTGGAGGGTCACTGCCAGGCCAAATCCAGATCATCCCCTCTTGTTCAAAGCACGGTAAAGATCGTATTCTCACGTTATGTAATCGGGTTGAAGGCATTTTCTCACATTTTCCATCCGTTGAGTATTCCCATCCTGAAATTCATTCATCCCTTATTATAGAAATAGTTACATACAGGCAAAAGCATAAATAAACATACAATATTTAATTACTATTATCATCCTTGATAAGTATAGTCGTGTTTGTATCTTGTCCTCCTTACCGTGGTAGGGGCATTGTATGCGACCTTCCTTCACTGAACCAAGGTCAAGAGGGCATGCTCTATGAGCACATGTGTTCTGAACACAACCAGGCTTCCCATCTTTACCACGGAACACGACCCACGGCTCCTCAAAGCAATCTATCGGAATCTGAAATCAAAATTTCAAAAGCTTAATATACAGAAAAACATTTATTTCTCTTTCTATTTCAAAAAATCAATTTCAATTTCATATAAGAAAGAATTAACGTATTTCATAGCGTATTATCGTACCATGGTGTCATATTTGAGGTCGATGGTGAAAGCCACGGGGTACCAGAAATTTTTCAAGTGGGGATTATACGGTTGAACAGGACCTGACACATTAAGCCTTTTTCGAGGTATCTTGTTTTTAACAGAAGTCTCAGATGTAGATGAAATGCTTGGACAAAGGGAGGTTGGGTCGGTCTCTGTTGTGCTTCTGTCTTGTAATAATCTATCGTTTACCAATTGTTCCATGTATGCTAGCTTGTCCAATGCAGTGCCAACTCTAGCTTCTGATATGTGAACCTGAAGATCATAAGGAAGCAAGAAAATGATTTATGTCAGTATGTGTATGAGGAGAAAGAAAAGCTTCACTCTAATTGAAAAGGAATAACTCCGGTGGATTGAGTTAGTGAGAGAGTATATGACGACACTTGAATTAACAAAAAAAAAAACAAAAAACAAAAAACAAAAAAGAGGCTTTAGTAGAACTAAAGGGTGGATCCAGATTTGTTTGGCCAACTCATAGTTATTAGAAAAATGGTTTAAAATCTCGTTTTGTTTTGATGTTTCAGATTTCTTAAAAATAAAAATGATACCAGAACATTTCCGAGACATTATTGAAACATTCTGATACATTCAAAACATTAAAATTGAGTCTTCCAGAGGATAACTAGGTCAAAGGGCATGTCATGAGTTTGAAAAGACAGTGGTTTCTCAAATATTTACTTAAATATGTTGGGTAGAAGATTCATGCTACTATTAGCCGACCCCTAATTTTTGGGATAAGGCTTCAATGACGATGACGACAATGTTGGTTTATGCAGAAATAAAATCTAATCATCAAATTTTTTTTTTCTTTCTTAATGTGGGTATCCCCACCCTTTGGGCAAGACTAATTCCATGGTCACATGCACAGCCCCCTTGGAAAGTCCTACATGCAACTGGTTGAGTCGAGGGTCAACCGGACCCTGAAGGGTGGCCCCAAGGAATTCATTGCTTCATGGGGTTTCGAACACTTGACCTACTCTTCCTGAGGAGCTTATCAAGGCTCAGCTTGCCAGTAGGCCAACCCCTTGGGGTCATCATCAATTCTTGTTACAATTGTCATTGAATCAGTTCAATTTTTGAATCATGATCCATTCACGGGGAAAGTACACGAGTAGGAAAGTATGTAGCTAATTCACGGGAAGCCCAATCAGTATCTGTATCAATTGATTTGTCAAAAACATCTCATTTTGTAAAAGATACTAGACATGCTCAGCAGTTCATGCTCTAAATTAAAGATAAGCAAACCTGTTTGTGAGCCTGTGCTAGTTCTTCTTGTAACCCTGCAAGCTCTTTCTTTATTGTACCGATAGACTTATAGTCTCGTGCCAAGGGATTTAGAACTTCCACCACCTACACCAATATCGTCCTAATTAAGAATGACTAATCCAACACATAAACATGAGAACCATAAGAAGCTCATCAATTTTCAATTTCACACACACACACACACATATACAAAAGCCTTGAACTTCAAAATTTTGAAGAAGAAAAAAAAGTAGAATGTTTTAAGAAAAACAGAGTAATACCCATTATGGCACTAGATCAGACTCATCAATTTTCAATTTCAAACAGAAAATTCAATAAAATATTTTTAATAATAAAAAAAAAACATCATAATTACAAATTAGAATTTTTTTGCCAACATTAAAATTTTGGGAAAAAAAAATAAAAAACAAATTGGAAAGAAAAATCAAAGAATACCCATTGAAGCACTAGATCAGACCCATCAAATTTCAACTTCAAAATTAAGATTAAAAAAAATAATAATAAATAAATAAAATTGGATATTAAAGCCATAGGTACCTTCTCATGAAGAAGCATAATTGTAAGTAGATCTTGCCGAGCCCGCCAATCGCAGTACTGAATATCGAATCGAGCTAACTCTAGAGCTTGATTTACATCCAAAAATTTCCCTTTACACTGTGGAACTCTAGGTCTTGGATCCTCAACTTCAAAAATAGTACTCCAAGAATTCTTCTTCTCCACCAATCCTCCTCCTCCTTCTTCTTCTCCAAATATAGCAAAAACCCTAAACCCTCCTCTTATTCCCTGAAAACACCCCATTAACTATAACTATAACTAACTTAATCAAATCAACCCAACTTTTTTCAACTAAATTTAGCAGATGGGTTTATAGAAAAATCTTACCTTTTTAGTGTTTAGTTTTGAAGATCGACAAAGAGAGAGAGGGAGAGACAGAGCTGACGCTGTTGCTACGGTGTTCATGGCGAAAAAGACGGTGACGAGAGAACAGAGGAGAGAGAAAATTTTAAGAGTTTTATTTTGTGGAGATTTGTTGATAAGTGGTTCATGTTGGATGCAATCTCAGTTGTCCTCCCATTGATTGACACGTTGATGAGCTTAAACTCCTTTACTGCATACGTGGCATCTTCTCTTCCCACATGTTTTGTGACAAAGAAGGGTTTTGTTGCATAAGAGTGGGGTCTGGATATCTTGCAAGCATGGATTAAGATGATATCCAACCAGATTTTCATGCCTCAAATATGGTTTGACGCTCTTTGTCAAAGTAATGGTTGAGAGTGAAGGGTGTTAAATAATGAAAGATGCTATTGGCACCCCAACTTTTACTTATTACATCTCAATTTCTTAAATTATTTAAGAACAATGATTGCAAAACCTATTTTTATGAAAATATATACTAAAAAATCCCTTCTAAAAAAAATGGACTCTTTATCAAATATTACTTTAAAAAAGATTTGTAAAACAAAAATATCAAAATTACCCTTTCAATACTTTTTTTTTACTTTAAAGAAACGTGTTTATTTAAGAATATTTAAGGTACTCTTATGTTTTAAAATTAATGGCATATCCTTTGACTATGGTCATTTCTTACAGATTAGTTGAAAAAATATCTAAATAAAAAAAAAATCCTTATTTTCTCTTCCCAAAACTAGTCATCTTTAACTCATATAGATGATAATGATGATGATGATGATGGAGATGAGTATAGCATCATCATCATCATACTAATTTGGTTTACGTATATTAGATTTATTAAAATATATGGATAAATTAAAATAATTTTAAAACTCGACCTGAATATCCATTGAATTGACTCAACTAAAAAATTAGTAAATCAACTCAAACGAGTCAACTAAATTTTTATTGAACTTATGAATAGCTTTTAATAAATAACATTTTTATTTTTTATTTTTCACAAGAATATTATTAATCAAATAAATTGGTCAACTTTTTTGTTTGACTCGGTATATTTTTTAAGTTTACTCAGCCAAGTTTATTCAAGAAATTTGTTCCACCAAATTTAGGCCAAGTTACTAAGAAATCAACTTGAGTTGACTCAACAAATCAAGTTCTATATATTACTATCAAGTCGATTTGGATTTTGCAATGACTAGGCCCCCAAACATGATAGAATCAACTTGCCAATCCAACTAGGCCGAGTTAGCTAAAAAGTGTACCAATTTTGATTATAAATTGTATCAAGTGATTGATTATATATAATATTTTTGGTGGATAATAAAAAATAAATATTTTATTTATTATAAACATTCATAAATTAATATTAATATAATAAATATGTTATTTATTTTAATTTATATATTTGGAAAGGTCTAAATATTTTAGACCATACATTGGTCTACCTACATGTCAAAAGTTAGTTTTTATGATGATGACCTTCATCCCCATAATTGTCATTGTCGTCTAAGAGGATTGAAGATGACTAGTTCTTAAAGAAAAAATTAAGGCATTTTGGTCATTTAGATAATTTTCCTTAACCTATAAGAAATGACCAAGGTCAATGGGCATGTCATCTATTTTTAAAGTTGTTAAAAAGGTATTTCTAATATTTTCCTTTAAAAATATATCATTAATAGATTAATATTTTATTGAATGAGTCTTAAATGATTTGAATTCTTATTAAGAGACTATTCGGTATATATTTTCAATAAAGAGTCCTTCCCATTCAGGATCCATTTATTTATCACACCCTATTTAAAGATTAAAACACACCCTTCAAACATTACAAAGGTTTAGTTCAAATTATAATCTCAACATTAGGACACTCATTTAAACAATTTCATTAGTTGTTTACATTTATGATTAGGCTCATCTAAAATCTTAAACCCAAAACTAAAAATATAGCCAAAAAAAAAAAAAAATCAAAAAACTTTTATTGACACCCCAACTTTACTTATTCTCAACCATTCACTTATTTTCTTATTTTTAATTGGAGTGTAATAAATAAAAGTTGGGGTGCCAATTGGGACCGACAACTAAAGTAGTTGTGTTTTCTCTTAATAATAACATTAAACATAAAATTAAAAATTAAAAAAATTAAGAATAAATTTTAGTAAAAGTTATTGTGCCTATAGAATCACTCAAATTTCATGCAAGTGCCAATCAGAAGTCTATAGAGGTGATTATTAAGAGAAGACCTTGAAAGTATTTGAAAACCAAAAATTTCCATGTTCCCATTTTAATTGCATGAACAATTGCAATGTCAGCAAACCATATATTTGTGCAAGAATTTTTCCTCACATTGTTGACATATTCTTGAGTCTGAATCCTTTCAAATGTTCAAATGGGGTCCACCACAACGCTCATTGAAACACAACAGACCAATATTCATCGTAAGCCATTTTTTGGTCAATCAATCACGCCTTGAGTTCATCAATAAGACGCGATTTTCTTTGAAGCTTGTTTCATTGATCTTTCATTTAGTATTGATGTAGCATTTACCAAAAAGACTCTGATGTTTAAGTTAATAAGTAAATTCAAATCCTCCCAAAAGATCATTTTAATTAGAAATTACTTCCTTACTCCCTAATTTTGATTTATTAATTTCTTATTGACATTGATTATAAGATTTTAGGGATTCACGGGTTACCCATGACGTAGATTTTCACAGAAAATTACACCTTAGAACAATTACAGCAATTGTTCCCTTAAGAGTGTATCTAATAATGTAAGGAGATGTCCATGTCCACCTGTAGACAGGACCAGATGATTTTCAAATAGGGAGTCAAGAGGGAAGTTCTCGGATGCGAATTGTGCGTGTGGTGGTGTGTGTGGAGTGTGTGGGTGTATGTGGGTGTGTGTGGAGTGTGTGGGTGTATGTGGATGGGATGGGGATGGGGTTTGTGTGTGAGTAGAAAAAATGGCAATTATATTAGCACAATCTACATTTGCAACATTAATAATGTCTCCTTGACAGTTGGCCAAAGTTATTGACTCTCATTGGAATCCTAAAGTAGAGAAATTTATTAAAAAATAGGTCCTACCGGGATTCGAACCCAGGTCGCTGGATTCAAAGTCCAGAGTGCTAACCACTACACCATAGAACCAATTACGTAAATATTTGTAATTATTATAAACTTCTTTGGTAAATACTTGTTTTGTTCTCATAAGTACCACCTTGATAACCATTAAGGAGATAGATGTATCAAGGATTTGGATATTTATTTTGTTGTATAACTAAATATTGAAAAGTTAGTAAATTACAAAATCATCTATCATGCTTGTGATCATAGAACATGTTTGTGGGGGCTCAAAATCCTACCACATTTATCTGGCGTCCATGTATGACCTTAGGATCCATGTTAGAGTCCCCATTAGACACCTCAACCACTTCTAGAGGCCAACATCTTTCAACGAGACCTCATCATGACCAAGGTACTCTGTACACCAAAGTGCCCCAGCTTCACCTGAGCCAAGGTATTCTAGGTTCGTGATAAGGGACCAACTGCCTAGGATATGCCCACTTGCTTGCGGTGTGTTCAACATTGGGTGAGGTTCACATTCATTCTACTTGCATTTAGCACATATTGAATTATTTGGTGGACAGAGAGTTTGACCAAACAAGCATGGCAACACCTTTGGTCAAGCCAAAGAGTGCCCGCAAGCCAAGCTTGATCTTTTCCTATAAAACAAGTTGGTGACAGTTGAGATGCTACCTCCAATATTTCAGCAGACACGCCCCGACTATTGTCAAACTACCGAAGGATATTCCAAAATGAGTCTCATAGCATATAAAAAGAAGTGTTGAGGCATATCCAAGGTACAACAACCGTGGGCATCCAAAGAGATATTTTGGTTGTCCGAGGAGACACTCACTCTTATGAAACCATTAGAAAAGCAGATTATTGATCGATTGTAGGGCAGCAAGCAGTCCCACTTTTTGAGGTCTTGCCCCCTACTTTTTGTATAAAAGAGGGGAGGTCAAAGACCATGAGACTTTTACGCTCATTCTAACAATAAAAAGAACCAAGGATTTAAAGAATGTGATATGTTCCGAAGGGTAACAAACTAAGAAAAAGTCAATTGAAATGGCTTGAAGCTTGATGTGTTCAACAAAGATCGATTTCGAAGCAAAAGAAAATGGATTGACATAGCGAAAGCAGTTACAAAACAAATTCTCAATAACAAAAGTTTTACCTTCGGACAGAATTGGAGTAAAGGATTCATTTAAGGCCTTGATGATAATGATGATTAACTTACGAATCACAAAATAGGTTCACAAAAGTTGTGTGGTTGTAGCAAAATAAAATGGTTATCCACAACCCTGACACCATAGTTAATTTCATATAATTTGGTGTTACTTCAAAAGAAAAAAACGAAGTGGAATTCAGTGGGTCAGCCATTAAGACCCATCAATAGAATAAACTGTAAATCAACTTTCTCATTCTCACTCCTCCCATATATCTTTTCTGAGGAGAAAGAACCCACAAACATTCTTACTGTAACACCAAAAACCAACACCTAATGTGGCAATAAAATTACAAAACTTAATGGAGAATATATTACATTCCTTTCGTCATCCTCCTCACCCATGTAAAAACAGACCAACCATGCCAACTGGAACCCGATCGTGTCCATCTCAACACAGCCGAGAGGATGGCTCCCCACGTGAAGGGTTCCCGATAAAAAATGACTACTGCACAATCGGATCTAAAGTGAGGGTGATACAGATCAAACCCTTCTGGAAGGAAAGATCTTAAACTTTCCGAAGGAACTGGAGCTACATCTCCTTCAACGAGGCAAACTTTCACTGTTGGGTACAGGTCTGGGTCATCCGATGTCTGTGAAATCCGGTAACAATCTACAATCTCCAAGGCCAGAGATAAAGGCCGGGTCATAATCATGAGGAACCATTGAGAAATTCTCCATCTCTAGAATAAAATTATCATCCATGACATAATGGGGATGGTCGCCGTCATTGCCATCTCCAGGAGGCTCAATTGTGGGGGCCTGATGTTCGTGAATCTGAACAGGATTGGTAGAAGCTAGTGTGTTTGGAGACGAGAGTGCTAGTTTACTGATTGGGTGGTGGTGCTCCTCACCAGACTCAGTTGTAGTTCTTGGAAGCTTGGATTTTGAAGACTTGATCGAGTCAGACATTGAGACCTTTTGTTTGCCCAGGGACTGTTGTTTTGGTGTTGATCGAGACTTGATAAAATCACTAGTCGGAAAAGCGGAAGAAGCCCAACTCAGACTTTCCCCATCCATGAAAGCCTTTGAAGCTAACCTGTGTGTCAGAAATATAACATTAGTAGCTAGCGTAACATATAAAACCTCTTGTGAATCATACAGAGTAATTACAGTCGGGAGGTTAAACCAGAGGGACTACCCCTGCATTAATAATTACCAATGCAGAAAAAATAGGAAACACAAATTGGTTTAATGTGAGCCAAAAGGAAAATCCCAAAAGGTATGGTTAGAATAGAGAGCTGCTACTGGCACCCCAACTTCTACTTATTACACCCCAATTGCTTAAATTATTTATCACCCAATTAAAGATTAAAAAACACTCTTCAAACATTACAAAGGTTTGGCTCAAATTA
The DNA here is from genome assembly GCF_017979445.1 of Akebia trifoliata. NCBI lineage: Eukaryota > Viridiplantae > Streptophyta > Magnoliopsida > Ranunculales > Lardizabalaceae > Akebia > Akebia trifoliata. The sequence continues at coordinate 32,235,546 of NC_141377.1, read as the reverse complement.
TAATGTCAACATTATAACACTCGTTCAAAAAATTTCAGTAGTTGTTTACAATTATGATTAGGCTCTTATAAAATCCTAAACCCAAAAACTAAGAATCTAGCAAAAAAATAAACGAGAGCTTCTATTGGCACTTATTCTCAACCATTCACTTAATTTCTTTATTTTTAATTGGGGTGTAATATCTACTATGAAACAGCAATAGATGGTCGTAATCTACCATGGTCCCGTACCTGAAACGATTCTCAGCTACGTTACAAGAGAACTCTGGAAGCATAGCTCCCACTATTGACTCATCTGCTGAAATGGGTGGATCTGAGCCACGTATCATCAGATTAACGGTTGATGGCAAAGGAATTTCAGAATCTTCTTTATTGTTCTGGAATTCCAGTGTTACCTCCAACTGTTCCACTACAGCTGAAGCTTCTTCCCTTCGGTTAGATGGAAACACTGCATTATCTTGATCCTTTTTGTTAGCATTATGAAGGGCAGCTGCAACTAAGTTACTGCTCTTCCCTGAAACTGCCAAATTCATCTTTATAAATGGTTCCCTTGATTTCCCGGAATTTTGGTTGGGGCTAGAGATGAAAAACCTTCTTCCAGGATAAAAGCCATTCTGAGAAGATGATGATAAGCTCTGCCAGCGATCTACACGGGACCTCGCCTTCCACACAGAAGAAAGCACAGCAGTGAAGTGTTTCTGAAGAAGTAGTTCATTATTTGGCAGATCACTGACCAAATCAAGTAGTGCCCGAATACTATCCTGAAGGGAAAAAGAAATCTCAGTGAACGGGTTACCTGTTTTCTATTCAAAATCCATGGGTTAATGCAATATGATGATCCCAAAGATGTGCAAGTAACTGAGAAGGTTCGGGCTGTGGGGACTAAAATTTCCTTAAAAATATAAGGGATATAAACATATATAAATACATAAAACAGCACAAACACATAATTACAAAAACATAACTTGTTCGATTAACAGGATTCAAGTAGCTGATCCCAAATTTTTGGGATAAGGCTTTGATGTTGAGGAAATACACTATGTTCATGAAAAGTCAATCAACAGTGTCTTGTATGAGCTTACCTTGATGAATTGGTCAGTTAAGTCTATGGTCCCAGGCATTTACTACACCACCCTATTAAACAGTAGACAGTCTTAGTGGTGCACCTTAGATGTGTATTATTACTAGGTCTCTTTCCAGAAATGCTTGTGACAACCATATGAAATGGGATGGAAGAAATTTAGCTACAATTTATAACATGCTTTCAGGAAATAAGATTAGTAGTGACAAGGATCTGCTTTGTAAAATTTAGTGTAGAGAGATATTTGTTTGTGTATAGAGGTGTTTTAATAGTCTGGTGTTTTGGTTAGTGAAGCCCAAGTTATGTGCAGGGTGGTGTGAAAGAGATGTTTGAATGGTTAGACACAATAGTCACACATGCACGGATATGTATGTATAACACATGATTTGTATGCAACAACAAAGCCTATGATATATCATACAGGTGTGTATCATGTCAGTATATTGTACATCAAGCCAAAAAAATCAGATATGGAAGATCAGGCTAACCAAATCCCTAGCTCCAATCCAATGAAGCTCTTCTATGTAAGGTAGTGTACTTGATTTAAAAACTACTAGAACTTACAGAATCTTTAAAATAATGTCATAAACATTTAAGCAAGCAGAAAAATGGAAAGCAGAACATCCTACAAGTACCCATGCAGTATCTAGTACATGCCAGTACCAATAAGTTAGGGACGTTGTAGTATATTGCCGCATTCTAGCACTAATTTATGTGCATATGTAAAGCAATTAATTGACTTGAAATGTTCCAAATACTACTAATGTGAAAAAACCAACATTATTCTAATATACACAAAATTTGGAATGAAGTCACCGATTCATTGGCCAAACAAGGGTTAAACCAGAAATCCACGCATTTTGGAAGCAAAATTAATTTAACCTTTTTTCTTGTTTCAAGAATTGTGCACCCTTATAAATGAAAAAGAGAATCAATTTCCAATGAGTCAGTCCTTGAGAAAACAAGATCAAATGTAACATATAACATTTCCAGTTTCTTATTATGTTTGTAGAGAAATTAATTTAACCCTGTTTTTCTCATTTAAAGAATTGTGTACCATTACAGATCAGAAAGAAAATCCATTTCTAATGGATCGGTGCTCGTGAAAACAAAGATCAAATGTAAATATAACATTTCCAGTTTCAAGTTTCATTCAGTACCTCTGATACTTTGAAGATGGCCTTTCCAGATCCAGTGTTGCTGATCTTCTCATTATTAGGTTTTTCAATTGTAGACAAAACATATTTTTGAAAAAGCTCCCTATACCTCTCACAACAATGGACAGGGTGGCGAAACCTTCCTCTGTAAAACCCACCAGCAGTCATCCCATAGAGTGCATCACTCACCAAACTCCAATGCGTACCATACTCGTGTACAATAGCACATAGCATTGCATCCTCCTGTGATGACCAAGAATCAGGAGTCACATTACCTTTTAACCAAAAATTTCCTTTCTTTATCTTTTCCGGTTTGATCACCAAAACCCTCTTCACGGGCATCGCAGTAATAGAGATTTTCCCCCCCATCTTGGTCCTGCTTGCTGGTTTGTAGTCAGCATTGGCAACCACAATCTCACTGGCTTTTGATTCTTTAGCTTCATTGTGCTGCTTATCCACAACAACATTACTGCTCTCGGAAAGTGCTTTCTTGAGTTTTTTGGATTTTTTCTTTGTGATTTTCTCTTCTTCAACTTCTGTTACGGCTTGAGGCTTCTTACGTTTTTTTTGACCCGTTGAATGTGATGGTTCCAAGTCAAAACCGGTAACCTCCTCAAAGCATATATCCTCATCGTCAATGGACATGAAATCTATAGGTGGTGGTTCCTCTTGTGCTGTTTCTGATTCAGATGCCAGAGCTCCTTTCTTCAGAGACTTGAACTTTGCTTTTTTCGTTTTCTTTTTGGATCTTGGTTTAGGCTTAGTTGATATCTCATTCCTGCTCACAATAAACAGAAAGATGAGTTTGTGTTTGAAACTCAAAAAATCATCCAGGTTTCTTGCCAAATGAATCCTTTTCATCATTATAAAGTAAGTTTAGCTTGAATAAAGGGAACAGATGACTGGTGCAACTTAGTGTTCATTTTGTACTTGTAACCATGAGCTTAAAATTAAAATCACATAACCATTATGTCTTAGATTCTGAAAGAACTTAAAGCACAAAGATCCCCATAACCACTTAAGCTATGTCACAAAAATGCCTACTATGTTTCAAATCATAGGACTATTTCCAAGATTCTAAGGAAACAGAAACCTCAATTTCTAGGAAAATTTCTCTTGAAAAAAAGGGTTTTGTTTAATTATTTTATCAAAAACACCATTAAACCAGTTCACATAATCCATATGTCCAAAATTCAAAATAATTGAAAGAGAATTTAACAAGTATTGCTTTAAAAAAACAAAAATCCTTTCCTTTCCGATCTTCCCAAGAAGTTCCCAATAAAATCCCAAGAAAAATTGAAGACAACTAAAATTTGACAAACATTCCAAACTGAAAAGCTACCAACAGTGGGATTTCTGATTATGGTTTTACCTTGCAGACTCGCAGTTTACATCTTCTGGTTCTTCTGCCTCTTTCGCTTCGCATTCCAGTTCTTCCATCAGCTGTTAAACACACAGTAATTCAATAAACAATCAAACTGAAATTGCACTTGTAGAAAAGGGAACTCAAACTGAAGACACAAACCTGACGCTGAGCCAAGGCCTCAACTTGTTGCCTGTATGCCTCGGTTGCAAAATCAGCATCCCATCCTGAAATCAGTAGAAGACGATTAACGAGAATCCAAAATATCAGTCCCAAAGTAGGTGTGCATCCAACCATACTGCTTGGTGGCACCAGTCCCAACAATCTAACATGCATCCAATGGTATTTGAACCATGTAATCGACATCAAACAGTTTGAACTATGTTTTCATCGACAAAACAATACATAGATAATAGAAAGCACACTATTACTTATTTCCCAACCATAAAAGCATAACGTTATCTTTTAACGTTGAAAAATATGAAACAGGCAGAAATATGACAAGAAACATAAAACTATAGAATGTTATTAGGCACAAGCATCCTCTTTGGGATTAATGGGGTAAAAGCGAAAAAGTAATAAAGTTGGAGGGGTATTATTAAAAATCTTTGAAGTTAAAAGGGGAAAAAGAGGTAAAGACAGTAAAGTTAGATGGGTATCATTGAAAAGGGGGTAAAATATGAAAGATAGTAAAATTAGAGGAATATTATTGAAAAATGGAGGAGGGGGGGGACAATAAAGTTGAACAAGTGAAAAGAGAAGGCAATAAACTGGGGCCAACACAAAAAGGGGTGGATGGGACGTTTATCCCCCACTACTGTAGCAAAGGTGGGACCTACAGTTGTGTTTTAGTATATAGATTTTCTGCTCTAATATTGAAAACCAAGGCAGTTTGAACTTTATTCTAGGGAATTATAAATAAAAAAAATCAATTGCCAGCTCATAGCTAAATGGTAACTAATCAATAAGGAAAATCAAATGAAAACGTACTTACGTTCATATACCAAAGGTTCCGCGTCATCATCAATCTCAGCTTCAAGATCCTCCTTAAACTTCTCAATACGATCAAGCTCCCATTCCGTCTCCTCGAAGCTAACTTGAGATTCTATTGCTGATTTGTCAATTATTGGGTCCCACAAATCCAGAAATCGCATAGCATATCGATCAATTGGCAGAAGTTCTTTCTCAAAGAATGAGCCTGCTTGTCCTGACGCTGCAGCCGCTGCTGCCATCTGCTTTACATCGGCTATCATGTCAACATCTTCATCTCTACCAGCCAAAGTGAGAACCCTCTCTTCATTTGGATCACTTCCAACATCTTTAGCTGCGTCGCCAGAGATCTTCTCATCAAACTTCACATCATCCTCAGCTAAAAATTCATCGTCTTCCAATCTCCCAATGCCTTCATCCGCAAACTCCTGGTTGTCCACGGCATCTTCCTCTTCAACTTTCTTCAAGGCCATGTAATCCGCTTCATCTTCTGCATGCTTCAAAGCAGCTTCAACATCTGCATTTGAAAGGAAAACATCCATTCCATTGTTAGGGTTCTTCTCCTTCTGCTGCATATCCTTGATTGGAAGTGCCCTATGACCCGAGAATAATTCCATTGGGTCAAGTTTTTTGAAGAATTCAGTGTTGTAACTTCCACTCTGTATAACCAAATCATCAAGAACGCGCTTCTGATTTGCTTTCTTTAAGATGTTCTCTTCAATGGTGCTTTCACTGATTAGCCGATAAATATGCACTTCACGTGTCTGACCAATCCTATGGCATCTATCTTGAGCTTGTTGGTCCATGGCAGGATTCCAGTCACTATCGTAAAAGATAACTGTATCCGCACCGACTAAGTTAATACCAACACCTCCACTACGTGTAGACAAAATGAAAAGAAAAATTTTTGGGTTGGTATTGAAACGCTGCATCAACGTTTGCCTCTGTTCTGGCTGAGTGGATCCATCCAAACGCATGTAAGTATAACCATACAAGTTAATGAAAGCCTCCAAAATATCAAGCATCTTAGTCATTTGGGTGAATATTAATGCTCGGTGACCTTCAGATTTTAACCTTCTGAGCAAGATAGCAAGCTCTTGAAGCTTACCACAGTCGAACTGTATGAGACGCCTATCGGGGAAATATACTTGCCGCCGAACAATGGCAGGTCGAATGGGTGACAGAAGTGGTGCCAAGATTTCTGTGCATTTCTCCCTATAAGTTGGGTGATGAAACACAGGGGCTCCAGTTTTACTACACCAACAAACACGTGATGAAGTCCGTGCCGCTGGTATTGCAAACATAAAACATTCGACAAGCTTAATCATTTTCTGGAAGCGTTCCACTGGAGACAGGACAACATCAGCCAACTTTGAGGAGAAGTTCAAGTAGCATGAAGGGTTGCTCTTTTGTTGATGGATATCGAAAACAGGATGCTTTACTTCAACAAGAGCTCTCAGGTTTGTTCCATAAATGGGTTTTTTCTTGCTCTGCAAGGAATTCCACCATGCAATCGATGCTGCTCTTTCTCTCGCTTGTTTCACTCTTTCCTCCAAAAGTGCATTTTGAATCTCTTCGAAAATATCAATTACATGCGCCTTTTTCCTGTGATCATTACTCCTCAGTCGAGACCCAATTGTTTCTAGATTCTCTGGGCTGGCACGCTCCTCTATTAAACTTGTGGGGGTAATAATGGCCTTGACTTCATCACTCTCCCAAGAAGTCATGCTGAAATCAAGATGAGTAAATAAAAATCCCAAGCCCCTGAGGTCAACTGTTAAGAATGGGCCAGAAGAAAACATTGTACAAATGGAAGAATTTAACTGCATGTCAATGCTACTCATGTCAAATGAACTTAGGATCGGACGACCCTCAAATAGATCTGGGTGATTGCAGACCTTACGGAGTTGCATTATAACACTAATCATCCCAAAAAAATTTGCACTTGCTAGTGTTGCTTGCGTATCAGAGCTGGCTATAAAATCTTCATACAAGTTCCGCTGCCTTCTAGAAAGTCTACAGTAAATTACATGCTCAAATTTCCCTGGGAGTTGCTTCTCAACATCCCTTTTTAACCGCCGAAGTATGAATGGACGGAGTACATTATGGAGACGATCAACAACTTCTTTGTTTACCTTCTCCTGTCCATCTACCATACCTGAAATCGGATTACTAAACCAATCCTTGAACTCCTGATGCGATTGAAATACGTGGGGCATCAAGAAATGCATTAGAGACCAAAGCTCCATGAGGTCATTCTGTAGTGGTGTCCCTGTGAGTAAGATACGACGCTTCGAGTTGAAGTTTAGAAGTGTTTGCCATCTCTGGGACTTCCAGTTCTTTATCAGATGAGCTTCATCTAGAATTAAGTATTTCCATTTCTTCCGCTTGAAAACTTTTGAATCCTGTATTACAAGCCTGTAAGTCGTGATGCATACATGGAAGAAATTCTGCTTCAACCAACCTTGCCTCTTAAGCTTACGTTCTTTTGCACTACCAAAGTACGTAAGAATTTTAAAAGCAGGACACCATTTAAGAAACTCGGTTTCCCAGTTGAGCATAACACTTGTTGGAACAACTATGAGATGAGGACCCCATATACCCTTTTCACATGCTAGATGTGCCAGGAGAGAAATAGTCATGATTGTTTTCCCAAGGCCCATTTCATCAGCTAGAATCCCATTAAGTCTCGCCTCATACATTGTGACGAGCCAATCCAAGCCGATATGTTGATACTCACGAAGAGAGTGCTTAAGAAGAAAAGGGAATTTCGTCCGCACTTTTGTTGTCGAGAAAGTGTTGCCAGTTGGTTGGGCTAATCTTGCTGCAGCGGCCGCATCAGCTATTATATTCTCACTCTCCTTATTACCGTCATCGGATTTTATCTCGGGCTCCAATTCCTTCTCTGGGTGTGAGACTTGCTTCAGATCACCATTTTTATCCAGATCAACTACACCTTCAATATCTTGATATGCTGGAGAATCCAACTGATCCTCAGAACTGGTAGATGCATATCCAAGTTCATCTTCAGAATTTTCATCAGAGTTAAAATCCTGATAACACAGAAGTAAATTATAGATCAGAAATCACAGCAACAGATCACTAGATCTGCATCCAAAGAACTCTTCCTTTTACCTCCTACCTTTTTATACCTTGCAAGCAATTCTTCTACGGGCATTTCACTCTCTTTTTGAAGTAATTCGATCTGTAAAAAAATTGAAATTTTATTCAGCGGAGATATGATGTAGCAAAATTTTTGTTGAATGCATTGGTTACCTAATACAAAAGGATCCCGAAAGATCTAACAGTACGCTAGAAGGAAAAAAACGGAGAAAAACAACAAATCATATTTGGCATAAGTCATAACTACTACCTCGTTTGAGGGTTCATCTCCTTCGTCTTTTGCCAGCTCCTCCTCTTCTGACAAGGTTGTTTCATCATCCTTCATGTTTAAAGTTGGTTAAGAGCAGCCATGAATATTTTTATCCAGATATATAGAATCAAACAGGAATTTCTTCTATGCAAAAGAAGTCACTTTGTCCAATTATTCATCAACTATCAAGCTTATATTGCACAGCAGCTTAACTGCAGATATAATTCCGTCCAGAGAACAATTTTTTTTTAAATTATGATTGCACAACTTTCATTGAAAAAATGAAATGTAAGGACAAAAGAAAAAAAAAAAAAAGTCGAGATGACCTACTGAAGAAAACTAGTTAAAACACAAATGTGAATCAACTAGGGATACAACTTTGATCCCATAAAGAATGTGCATATACACAAAGGATTCATGAAATGAAATCCTAGCAACAAAAGCAGATTGAAGTCCTGATTGTCATAAAATATGGTTTTTTAGACAACCAAGGGGAAATAATTCACCACATATCTTGGACATGGTTGTTTCTTTAAATTCATGTGTACATAAATTGAAATGAAAATATATGCATACTACAGTGATAGAAAAAGTAACAAAGAAATGCCTACATCTATATCAATGTGTTTTGCCTAAATAGTTATTTCAAACACATAATGTGTGTGGGTGATGGGGGGGGGGATAAGTCACCACCTATCTTGGCCATGGTTGGTTCTCTAAATTCATGTGTACATATATAGAAATGAAACTATACACATGTTACAGTGATAGATAATGTAACAAAGAAATGCCTACATCTATATGAATATATTTTTCCCAAAAAAATAGAAACACATTATGCAGGGTATGATTGGGCCACAACCTACTTTTGACAAATCAAGCACTCGTAATTAAAAGACAAAGTCACTTTCAACGCATCAACAAGGATAAGAAAACTAAAACTACAAAAGAACACAAATTAACTAGATGCACTGATGTTCACGGGATCACTGAAATAACAAACTAAAGGGTAAATGACCAATAAAACCAAAAGTGCAAAAGAAATCTTATATATATATTTATACCTTTTCTTCCACAGCTGCAAGAACATAATCCTCATCCTCCTGTGAAAAATTTGAACCATAAAATATAAAGTAGCTTATTATAAGGGATATAAAGAATAAACTTTGGAAAAGCAACATGGAACTTATTGAGCCTTTCTCATTGTACCAACATGTATTGAAGTGGATAGACATGTCCCAACAACATCTTGACATTTATAGCAGCGTCATCCTTTACGTTAATGTTTTTATTAATAAAATGTTTTCCGAAAGTGATTTTGTATTTATTAGCTTCGGGTATCCATGTAGACAGTGGACTGGGCCCATATCTAGGCTATGCCCAGTCCATAGACCATGGTCTTGTCCAAGGACTAGTCCCAAGGCACATGCAACGCCTGCACATCACACGCACCAGGTAAGTGAGGGTGCACCCTCGCGGGTGGTCCCTGAGGAATTAATGCTCATACTGGGTATCGAACTCACGACCTAAGGGCACTAACCGCTTATCGGTCCGAAATTGACATTGAGCCAACCCCTCAGGGTTTCATCTTCCATATATACTACATGTTACGCGAAAAGAAAAAAAAAAAAAAAACAGAAAAGAAAAGAAAAGAAAACAAACAAACACTATTGTTGTTCGATAATCTCCAATCACCTCTCCTATAAATCTACTTATATCAAGTTATTGGAAAGCTCTATGCTCCTTTTACTTACCATATTTTTTTTCTGTGTTTATTTTTTTATTAAAAGACCTAACGTATCTAACTAAAATTTTATGTTATAACATTCGTACAGAGGTGTCTATAATTTGGGCTTTCTTGAAGGTGCCGTGGCAGAAACTATAGATGCGTCGAAGACCAACACACAAGTACATGTCATTGTAATAAAGGTCTCCCACTTGCTTAGCAAAAAAATTGTTGTAAAGGTTACACTAGATTTGATGTTACAATGACAAACGAATTCAAAAAACCGGAAAGCAAGTAAAATTTTACTAGGATTACTTATAGCATCCTCAGAAACCATATCTAAGGGAAGAAAAACAAGAAGATTGTCCTAACTAGAATTACCTGTAACTCCAATTTAGTATGACTCTTTACAAGGCATTGTTAGTCCCAAGCCTAGAACAATGAGCATTGCTTTAGGTCGCTATCTAGAGCCAAAACTTCACCTTGTCCTACCACAAATCTTGGTACTTTTCATTCGGCTTATGTTAAGGCAATTTTTATATGCACCATGTTGTACCGACACCCCTTTGTGGTGAAAAGTAGGGTATGTTGGCTAGAGTTCACAATAAAAACAACAGGCTACATTGACACCCATGAAAAGTAGGAGTGCATCTTGGGCAAGCCCAACAAAGCATGAGAAGCTCAACCTGACCTTGAGCTAGAGTTGGCTTGGCAATTCTATGGCTTGGGTTGGGGTCAAGCCTAATAATTGAGCTTGACTTTGTGACCAAAGCTTGGGTTGGTCAACATTGAGGCTTTGGACTACCAGACCCAACCTGAGCACAACCTTATTCATAAATGCATGTGTACTATTTAGCATGTGTAGAGAACATTTTGTAATTCCAAAAGATGAGTAAAATTGAAAGGCCGAGATCTGAAGTAGTAAAGGTGGAATGAAGAGTTGATTTTTGTCTCAATGTTTCCTAATTAAGCATTAGTGCAATTTGCCTAGCTGAATTGCCCAGCGAACAACTCCTTGCTGCCTTGAAAAGAAAAGTGGACCCAGCTAGCAGGGATTAGTCAAGTCAAGCCGTAGCGTGCCAATCGCAAGCGTATGCCCAGCAAGCTCCAGATCCCGATTGAGGGGACCGTGATCAAGGATGGGTATAGAGTTTAGAACTTCATCTCTCAAGTCTTGCTTTCTTATATTGTCATGCAAATATCTCCTGCTTTTCATTCCCGGTTCTCTATGTTCAATCTCCAAGAGAAACTAAATGTGATTGTAGTGATGTGCAGGAAATCATAGCAGTGTTGTAGGTATAGGAGGTAAGGGAGAGATAACGATTACCAACATGGTTGTCGTGGTGGTGACAGTGGCAACCGAGCCTAAACATCCATTTTTCTCTTTTTCATATTTATTTTATGTACAACAAACAACAATTACAGACTGTAGGATCCCTTTCTCTTTCAAACCCTATTCAACCGAAGTTATAACTCAAAAATCAAATCCTAAAAGTGCAACCCCTTGAATTCCTTGAGAGGATGGATGATTAATGGTGCATCAAGTCCTTAATCTATTGTATTACGACCTCAAGAGAAGAGAAGTTGTTTTCCATGATACTATTGTCTCTTGTTTTAAAAATAAATCCAAAAAATGTCAAAAGGACTAATTCTCCACAAAATATGGACACCTATTTCAAATCGTTAATATTCCCATTGAGAAGTTCCAAAATAACCCTCCTAAGCATTGTCCAAGAAAATGAGAAAGAGCTCTTGCAAAACTTCATAGATGAAGATATGGTGAAGAAACAAGTTACTCGCCAATTCCCTGCTTCCAAGGCTGGAGCAGAGCATGAGTGAAAAAGGGACAGAGAGCGCAAGAGCCCTCAACAAAGGGAGCACACAAGGTGAGCAACACTGAGTGTAGCAACCACTCTAACTAAGAGTAGAAGAAGAAGTAGAATAGGCTTCTCATATAGAGAGAGTATGAGAAGCAGAAATAGAGAAAATGGAAAAAAAAATGATAAGAAGAGAAAATGAATAATTGCAGACTAAAAACGCAAAGATCCAAGAATGCTGGATATGCAACTCAACTAGGGAGTGAGATTTTTGCCAAAAGAAAAGATGCCATTATACATTTAAGGACTTATACGTAAATTAAATGTAGAGAGGGAGGGAGGGAGAGAGAGAGAAATAACATCTTCATAATTATAAGGACTATTCTTTATTTATAGATGTTAAAAAAAAACACCAAGGGACAAAAAAACAGAAATATAAAGCATCCGCATAACACGTATGTCTTATTCAAAAGACGCCAAAAAGGCGTGCATCTCCCAAGGCATAAGTCTTTTTAACACCCATTTGAATAAGGAGTAAGCCTGTGAAAGAAACAGGCCTTGCCCTAAAGCCTCAAGGCATAAGCCTCCAAAGCCTTTCAAAACATTTATTCATATAAATATGTAATAAAAAACAGCACTGCTACCAAAATTTATGCATTGAATTTTATAATATATTTCAGAACAGCCAAACCTTTATTGCAACTATCATCACTTGAGTTAGAATTAGAATATCACATTTGAAATAGTTTGATACTGTTTTTAAAGTATAAAATTCATTAGAAAATAAAAGTGGTCGAGATACTTATCAAAAAACAGGAGGACAAGAAGACCTGCCTAAATTCAAAGGATGCTGAGTCTCCCAAGGAGCCAAGCTCCCATTTAAACAAAAAATCCTCATAAAATACACCCGGAATTCCTCAAATGCAGCCCTATATGCTAATAATCATTTCCTAAAGTAATTACTCCTTCCCTTCAAATATTATTCTGTTTCTTTCCTTCAAAATTCTCCAGCAAACCGCAAAAGGAGTTAGGGTCACAAAATTCTCTAAGTGAACAGGATTTGATCTACCAACTGTAGAACAATGACAATACAGACTTGGGAAAGACACAATGCGTGTGGAACAAGGATAAGAAATGGGACCAAATCTCCCAAATGAAAGGCAGTATATCAACAAATGATGTACTGGTTCACCACTCCTTTTGATAGTTATGCAAATTACTAATATAAATGGGCATTGTGTAATCAATATAATTCTTGTTTAATCAGGCTATTATATTAGTCATAGTCAACGAATTATGTTCAAGTTCTAAAACAAATTCTGTAACCTATACTTTTGTAGCATATTTCTGAGCCCCAGAATTGGGCTAAGGTGTGGAGAATGAATGATAAATTTTGCAGCCACTTCAAGTTAAACTCGAGTACACAGTTGTCCAAATTCAGTATGTCGTCCACAAAATCTATGTGTCATGTCACATATATCATAGGTATCAACATTTAGCACAATAATCTTATTTTCAACAATATATATAGGTGTATATATTTATTTATTTATTCTAGATAGAATTGAATGGGGAAACAGGATTATGCTGCCAACACCAAAGAGTTGGAATAAGGCATTATAAATGGTGGAAATGAACTTCAAGAAAAATTTTAAGATCAAAAATCTACTGATGCTTTGTCTTTTGTATCTCGATTGCAGACACTTTTGTCATCCTTAATACCCATGAAAATACATATGCCCAATTTCTCTTAAAATGTTGACATATTCAATGTACTTGTATTGCCCATCTTTGAGTAAGGCATAATAAGTTCAGTTATTTATAGGATGGCTTATATCATCTTGTCGTAAATCTCAGCTTTAGCATTTAAAGTTTGAATTTTTTGAGACAGGAGAATCAGCTAAGGCCTACCTCCCAAAGCACAGAATTGTGAATCAGGATCAACTGTGTGATCAGACAGATTTAAGATTTTTCTTTATAAATGCCTGCTTGTGTCTTGAGTTCTTACGCATGATCAAATTACCCATTTAAGGCTAAATTACAAACGTTACCATGATGTATCAAAACCAACTTAAAGAAATAGATTTCCTCACATGTTCAACGGTAGAATCAAATAGAGCAGGTTGCTTGTCTAGTTTCTTAGAGACTTTCAACTGATTTTTGGTTTGATCTGTCTCAACTTCTGACATATGGTCATCCAAAATGGAAATGTCGCCATTACTTTTTTCCTGTAGTATAAAAGGTTTAAAAAATTCAGGTGATTCCTGAAATTATTCTGCAATATGACAATATGTCTATGAAAATCACGCACTTACAAAATGAAGACCGGTTGTGGTTGAGCTGTTCATGTCAATTTTAACACCACCAAAAGGATGATTGCCTACAAAAATTTCATTTTTCATCATCTTGGTTAGTGAATACAACCATTCTCTAGGTACACAAAGGGGGGAGGGGGGAGGGGGGAGAGAGAGAGAGAACAGATGACATCAAAATTAGACACCCCGCCATACTTTTCTTACTCTTAATATGATCATCTCCCACATGAATCGTTTCAGCTAAATCATCATCCTTTATGGGACTTCCTTCCCTGCTAACTGATAATGATTACATTGATCACAATTAAGAGGAGATGGTAAAGCTACAAACTAGATGACTTCCAGTATCCCAGAAAGAAAATATGATAAACTGTGGAAGTCTCACCTTGTCCAATATTGTAACGCTTGAGTAGCTCCTCAAGTGGTAGATCCATTTCATCTTGCAAAGCTTCCAACTCTTCTTGCCTTTCTTCCTTGGTAATAAGAGCCTCATCTTCCTCAATAGTATGCTCATCTTCCTCCTGAAACAGCACCATAGAATAAGGTAACTTCTCCATTTTCTTGCACCGCTATCAAATGATGCAAAAAAGCACAGAGAAGATTGGTATCATAGCACTACGGCACCTATTCTTATCTTACATTAATCCAGCTTTGCAAGAAAAAGTGCGAGGCACCAAATTTTCTCCACCATAAAACAAACATTAATGAAAAGAACATTATAAAGCAGTCGTTTATAATATACATGAAGATATAATTGGGCCAAAGCATAAGTACAGATATAATAGGACAAACAAACTTACAAGTAAAAAAAAAGAATTGATAACTAAACTCACAAAGAAATGTTAGGGCCAAAGTAAAATATAAAAAAATGCAGATATACACATATATTATAATCTTTGGCAAATGGAAGAGTTCCTTCTTCAAATTTGAGTATGGTGTTTTCCTATGCTACCTTTTTTTTTTTGATGAATTTTTCCTATGCTACTTCTTGACTAACAGAAAACCAGTACGAGTTAAGACAGATACCAAGTGAAATGAAGGAGCAGAGAGAGAGAGAGAGAGAGACTCACCAATTCATCTTCGGATTGTATATCATAATCACCATCAACATCCATATTTTCTGACAGGTTTTTAACAAAATATGTGAGCTTCTCAAGGCAGTTAAATGAAACTGAGTGAAAATACGACTATAAAACAACGCTAACCATTAGGTTGCTCTGGGATCTCCATAAGATCGGTTTCATCCTGTTCTTTACCATGATTACTCAGTTGTTCCATTGCAGAATCTGGACACACTGGTTTACTAGAACATGGTTTGTCGACAAGATTTTCTGCTAGCATTGTTGAGTACCTGAAACAAATACAGAAGTTTTCACATTTCTTTTCCAAACATGCATCAGAAGAAGTTTCAATAGACAATTAAAAGGTAGAAGAGGGGTAAAAGAGGAAAGATAGTAAAGTTAAAAGGGTTAAAGTTAGAGGGGTATTATTAATAAAAAAGGGGTGGGGAGAAAGGAAAGACAATAAAGTTAAAAGGGGAAGAAGAGGAAAGGCAATAAAGTGGGATTGTGTGAACCCCACTCTTTTGTCTCAATGTTCATACCCACAAAACTGTAACTGAGTGGATGTTTATACGCCCACAACTATAGGCACGAGCATCCTCTTTGGGGTTGATGGGGTCAAAGAGGAAAGATTTTAAAGTTAAAAGGGTATTATTGAAAAGAGGGATGGATAAAAGTTGAAGGGGGGAGAAGAGAAAAGGCAATTGTAACTGAGTGGGGTCCACTGTTGTGTTTTATTAAATAGATTTTCTACCTTTCAGTCTGTCCTAAAAGAAAATCAAGTTGCTTATCAAGTGCCTTCTTCTTTTTCTCCTCTAGCTCTAGTTGATGCTTGTAAAGCACCTACAATCACAAGTTTGCACAAGGCGGCTAGAACTTCAGAACAGGAGTTCAAACAGAAATTTAAATCCAACAAACTCCAGACTATCACAGGAATAAACTTGCCAGTTTTTCTATTTTCATCCAAAATTTCTTCACGTCCTTAGAAATATTGAGTGCAATTTTTCTCAACCGCTGCTCTTCTTCCTGAATCAATAACAAATTCAAACCATTCACCATGTGCTAACACAATGCATGATTCATTATAGATTATTTGTGTTCTTTCTTAGAAAATACTAAGTTTTTCAGAAGGGAAAAATCAAACCTTCACTTTCTTTTCTCCCCTTGTGCCTTGCTCCAGCATGCTTTTGCTGGCTCTTATGGCAACCTTCTTTGCCAGAGCCAATTTCCATTTTCTTTCAGACTCGAAGTCCTGACAACCAATAGCCAACAAAGTTAGAGTGATCTACAAACAGAACCATGTATCTCACTATTTGTTTGCATCATTTCGCATAAATGGCCAAATATAAGACGACTACAAAAGGATCAATTAGGCAAATGACTATAAGGAAAACAGTATGTTACCTAAGAATCATCTACAATAGAATGACATAGTATCATACCTTTGACAACCAAACCATCTCCTCTAAAACATGATCCCAATGTGTTTTGGGGCGACGAGGTTCTCTAGGAGCTTCAAGTGCCTACAATAGCAAAATTACCGTAAAAGGTTTCATATAGCTGCAAAAGTATATGAATTAATTCTTTAATTAAAAAAAACAATGAACTAATTTTATACAAACTCTGCTTTAACCAGACAAAGGTCAACCTCCAGAATTCCATAATTCTTCAATTACTACAAATATTAACAGAAGCTGTATAATTCGGTGTGGCTTCATTAATACTATTTTTGACAAGCATAGAATTCTATTAGAAGGTAAGAATCAAGTACAAAGCAATAAGAGGTCTAGAAGACTTATCAAAAACAGAGATGCAAAGAGGAACATCACCGACGATATACTTGCTCACCGTCCTCTACAAAGAGGTCCCATCTAAATACCAGACACTCAAAAAATAACCTTCTACACCATAAACAATTCAGACCCCCCCCCCCCCCCCCAACCCTCACCCCCAAAGGGAAAAGGCGAAGTGTAAAATCAAAGACTAAATGAGGCAAATTCCAACAAATATCGAATAGGAAGAAGAAGAAAAATTCATGTTAGCAATTTTAACATTGCTAGATAAAAAGATTGACAATTTCACCATTGGATTTAAACAAGGAAGGAAAAAAAAATATTCTTTTACGATATATTAGGTCATCATCAGTGAGGATTTTGTCCAAAGAGGTGAATCACACAAAAAAATGCCATTTTGGATTGGATCTTGGAGCCCCCAAACAATTGAAGCTTTAAAGGCATCTCCCATCGAAATATCCAAAGACAGCATAGAAGGATCTAACGACAAACAACCAATTGGTTCAACAAGGGGAATCAGGGAAAACAATAAAATCAATCTAACAATCATTGAGATTCCTCTTGAAAGCCAAAGTCCATTAAGAATTATACCACATCTTGAAATCCATAGTCGGTTGGATTTTCCAAATAGGAAGTATAAAATGGCACATAAACAACTCTTTAAGGGGAACCTCCCCACACCAACGGCCCTCCAATAACCAAACTTGATGCCCTTACCCACCTTAAAAATGAGTCATTTAACAAATAATTGATACATTCTTGGATTCCTCTCCATAAATTGCATGTATAAGTACATACCTCTCCGTATCACAATCCAGATTCCTACTGCGATACTTGAGAATTCTCACACCCAAAACTCCACCTCCTTTAGATTGATTCAATCCCAAATTTCTACAACCACTTACCCAATAAAATTGAGTTCATAACCTTCAATTTTATTACCCCCAACCTTCCTCTTTTTTCAGGATAGCAATCTTCCAATCCACCAAGTTGTATTTATAAGCCTTTTCCCTATCAGTACACTAGAATTGTTTCATCATTTCTCTTGCCTATTTACAATGCCATTGGAATAGAAAATGAGGGCATGAAATAACAGATACAGTATATAGTATACTCTTAATCAACATGATTCTTGCTACATTTTGAACACCAAGAGGTCTAGATATGACTCGGTGAAAAATCAGCTCTTGGGATGACTTCGTGTCAAACATGCTTGCTTGAGAGCTTCAAATGACTTTGGCTCATCTTGAAACTCACCATCCATTGAGTAACTTTCATCTACTAAAACTTCTTCTAGTTCATTCTCTTATCTCTTCTTTTTTAACTTCTAGATTTCTACATCAAGCATTCTAGCTCAAGATTCAAGAATGTTGCAACATTCAAGATTCAACAATTGAAGAAGCTGGCTTGAGGACTTTAGGTATTTATTCATTTTAGTTAGGTTACCCATTAAATTAATAAGAAAAGTCATCATCATGTCATCTTCTTCAGTATTCTTTGAGTTCAAGCAATTTTGCATATTTTTCATATTTTTTCCTTATATTTTTCTCATGTTTTCTATCCGCAAAACTTCCTTTCTGAATCAGAACATGAATGATGCAAGATGATATGGGGAGAAAAGAAAATATGGGGTTTTAAGGAATTTGGTTTAGGATTGGGGAAACCCAAAAGATAAAATGAAAACAATAATTGTAGGTATAGCTACAATCCCAATGAAAATGGTTAAAGGTTTATAAGGTAAGGAAAGGATTAAGGGTTAAAGATTTGGAACGGAGATTAATGAGATAAGGATTAAAGAAAATAGGGAAAGAATTAAGGTTGAGATTTGTAGGTTTTCAAGAATCAAGAATTGAGAAAGGGGTTTCAAGAACCAAGAATTCTAGAAAATCAAGAATAAGGAACAAAAAAAAAAACAAACGCATAAAAATAAAAATAAAAAATATTAGAAGAAAATAATGTTATATTGGACTCACTCCAAAATGGCCTCACACCACACCCATTGTTAAGAACATCAAGCTCAAGGTTAAGCTTTCTTTTTATTCATCGTTCTTCATTAAAATAAATCATAATACAATCTATATATAAAAAATAATAAATCTAAGAATCATAATCAAACTAAAATACCAAATAAATAATCTTATTTTTGAAACATTCTCTCTCCTAATTTTCAAACCTTAAGAAACTAAAACAAAAGACAAACTAAAGTTACTAAATTGCCCTTAAATATTATAATAAAACCATGGGCCAATAAAACATGAAAATAAGCTCTAAAAACATAAAATTAAAGTCCTAAAAAAGAAAACTAAATAAATAACTAATCTAAAATAATCCTGAACGATAAAACGATAAATCTAAACCCAAATAAATAAAAACCTAAATAATTACAAATTTTCCATTGAAACCCTTAACTGTTGGCTTGATTTGCGTTCCGCATTAATGAGGGTATAAAAAACAGAGTTAATCCTCAGTTCAAAACTTACTTCAATGGTTTGGAAGACAGTACCCTGCCTCTAGCGCAAACCCAACTTCACAATGTCACTCATTTGGCCTTCAAACAAGACTGCATAAGCTTGACATGCCCAAGTTTGGGCCCCCCTACCAGGATTCCAACCCACCTCAAATAGAGCATACCAAGAAGATAGGGGAGATAAGAGAGGAGAGAGGAGAGATGATGGTGGGTTAAGGGTTGAGGCCTGAGAAAGGTTAAACAGAGAGAGCGATATAGAGAGATAGAAAGAGTTAGGTTTTATTTCTATTTATTTTTTCAAAAAAAAAAAAGGAACATAAGAGGCAACTTTTCATTTTAATTGCAAAGCTCCATATTTAAAAAAAATCACGAGTTATTCTAAAAGTTGATAATAAATGGGTGAAGGGAAAAAAAAAGTCACAATTTAATTATGAAATTTTTTTTATGCTACAAGGTGTCCCCACCCTCTTTAGAAGTGGGACAATCCTTATGGATATCTAATCGTTGAATTTGATGACTATGCATTGATAGCCTTTTCTTTCAAGAGTCGCTAACTCAACTTCAAGATATGAAGCTTTTTCTTAAAATAAAAAAATTAATGAGGGAAAAAACTTAATCCAATATGGCCAATGTGACAACTCTCCCTTTTTTTATTAATAAATTCTTTTAACTATCAAAAAACAAACTCAACTCATTGTGTTGACGAAGCTTAGATTATGCATTCCTATGTGCATCAAAACATCTTCCCTCTCCATCTTCAAGACATTTCAACACTTCAAAAAGAGACTCCAGAGTAGAATATCTTTTTTTCCTAAAGGATGGTCAGAGCTTCTAACCACATGAAACCAGCTCAAGGCATGTGTCATTATACCTCTAGACAACAGTGCCTAACTATCATGATCTTTTTCTTTTCTTTTTTGATAAATAAAACAATTTCATTAAAAGGCGGTCGAGGAGACCGGCCAAAAAACAAGAAAGTACAAGAAGCAAAAGAGAACTTTACACATTACATAGGGCATCCCATCTAAACTTGAAATTCTCAACAACAAAAAAATAACCCTTTAAATTCCCCGTCCAACTTGGACCAATGGAAAAGAAGACCAAGAATCAATAACAATACATCGTGTTCAGGACTTTCAACCTCGAAGAAGATTCTCCTATTTCTTTCCTTCCACATACCCTAGCAAATAGCAAAGGGAAGCAAGGCCCAAAGACTCTTGATGTAAGGTAGAACACACAACCTGGAGTTTATGTTGAAAATCTGATTCTATGGTGAAATCCCAAGAACTAAAAGTAATGAAGAATCTCTATGTCGAGCAAAACAGAGTAGAAATTTCAATTTAGATTTGAGATTGATGAAAATCGATCACACACTAAAATTAAGAACCAATATCAAGCTTTTATGTTCAAAAAAACAAATAGAAGAAAAGTCTCTTCTTTTATTAATCAATCTTCAAAAAAACTTACTGTATTGAATTTGTTTATTGGAGCTCCTTATATAGATAACTCGTGCATAACAACTTAGAAACATTTTAAAATACTAAAAAGTAACTTCTTAATCTATCTATAACATATTACCAACCTTCTAATCCTATT
Organism: Akebia trifoliata; assembly: GCF_017979445.1. Taxonomy (NCBI): domain Eukaryota; kingdom Viridiplantae; phylum Streptophyta; class Magnoliopsida; order Ranunculales; family Lardizabalaceae; genus Akebia; species Akebia trifoliata. Next base: position 32,214,808 of record NC_141377.1, on the reverse strand, counting down.
AGAACTCAATTTGGACATCTTAAAGGACTTCTAATTATAACCTAAAGAATAAAAACGAATTTTAAACATAAAACAAATTAGAAACTAACTAAGAAAATAAACTTTTTGAAATTGAAATAGAAACTAACTAGGACTACTTAAGCAACTTAAAAACTATAAACTCAATAAAAGAAAGAATCCTAAGAGAAGTTGGACTAGGTCTTGTGGACCGTTCAAAGATTGGACCGAGTTGACACAGTCAAACAGATTTGACTTGGTCAATATTGCTGATTTCTTTTTTCGACGCTTCTTAACTTGATCATAGACATTGAGATAAGTATTGGCAAGCCTATCTACATCAACTCTTCTTTTTGCCCATGAAAAGATTGTGAGTCCAACTTTGAAAAACAACTAAGGTTGAAGAAGGCACAACCCAAGAGCAATTGAACAACCTCAAAAAGTGCAACCAAATTTTAAACATAAAAGGGTAGTATAAGAGAATGTAGTCAACTGATTCCTTGTAAACCCCTCCTAATTAATTAATCCAAAGTAAGAAAGCTACCGTAACTACCAACCAAGCGAAAAAAGAAATTTTGGAAGGTACCTTCGCCCCCCAAATAGGGGGCAAGAGGAAAAGTACCTGAACCTTAAGGAGATAAGGCATCCCTAAACGAGCTGATTGAAAAGCATCTCTCCTTATTGCAGGTCCATTCCCAACAGTCGCGCCCAAAGTCATCACAGTGCACTTGATCCAAATTTGAGGATAGATCCGCAAGTTCCTAAATCTCCCAATCGTTGAAGACCCTTCTAAAACCCAAATCCCAAGAGGTTTCGATTCCATTATGAGAAACGAGGGTTGATATTGTCATGATCATGTTAAAGTGTTATGTAAGATCATGACCACACCTTAACCCAATGGCCCAAATCGAGTATATTTAGTAGTGGGGCACACATGGCAGGTTCTAATCACCCGGCAAGGCAATGAAATCTCAAGTCCTTCTCTAAAGCCTATGTCAGCACAAGTCCAACGTAATTAATGGCTAGTTAATTGGAATTCTATGGAGAAAAAAATGGCCAGTATATTCACCTTCAATTTTGATGTTTCCTTATGCAATTAAGTAAAACGATAGAAGGTTAGCATCTACTTTAAGGAGTGGTGCTTGCCCACCCCCTCCCCACGGCCAAATAGAGTAAAAGACTATCTCATTGGCACATCCTGATTCAACCTAGAAGTAGCTTTGGGTGATATTGGAGGTAGATCGTTCTAGGTTTTCGTGACCACTTGAGAATGTGCACAGATGGTGTGAGGTTGGAGATCTGACACTACAACGTGCGTACAGGCCCTGAGGTTTGCATGTGCACTCACTATGACACCAATCATGTCAAGGGCGTTCCTTCCCTTGGATGGTCTCTATTGAAGGATTTGGCTATCCCAAATCTCATGGAACGACTATGCCTCAAAATGGTTTGTTCAGTGTGCAATGGCTGAGTAGTCCCATTTCACGTGGCACAGTAACAGGATGTAGGCGACATTGTGCATTGGAACATAAAAAATAAACACGTTATGGCAAAAATTTGAAGATGGTGGACACTCACAACTCTGACCACCATTGAAGGATTTGTCCAATCAGATTAATTTTTATTTGTTTGGTTTATGTATTCCTTGAGTGGTTTGTATGTTTCCTTAAGGGTATTCTGGTCAATTTATTAGAATCGAACAACTACAACTGTTTTTATCAAACACTAACCTGGTAATTTCAAAGGCGTGAGCCTCAAGGCATGGTGCACCAAAAGGGTGCCAAGGCGTTAGGGTGAGGCGACCAAACATCTAAGGCGTGGTTGAGGCGTATAAAAGGCGTCTGCCTCAACTAAGGCATGCCTGAGGCGCATGAATTTTGTAAGCCTCGATTGTAAATCAATTTTTAAAAAAAATTACTTTTAATTATATTTAAGTAATTTCAAACACCTATACTTTCAATACTACAAAACAAGTTGTTATGGATGTTGTAGAAAATGATACCATATGATCAAATCAAGAAGAAGATGATATGGATTATGGATGTCGTAGAAGCATTTTATATGGTAGAAGATTGAAAGTGATTGGGTCTTGAGATTATTTTTTAGTGGTGGACATGAACTTTTTAATTTTATTTATTATAATGGTGGATCGTGGACTTGCTTAGTATTAAATATTGACTATCGACTCTTAATTATAGGGGATTGGAACTTAAATTTGAGTATGGGAATTGAAACTTGGAATTTTAAAATTCGAAATCTATACTGATTATCTTTTTTTTAATTATTTATATATTTTATACTTTTTTTTTTAAATCAAGCGTACGAGGCTTACGCCTCAAGGCACTAGAGATTTCAACGCCTCACCTCACGCCTTAGCGTCTGAAAACATTGCTAAACAACACTTTTGCAAGCAACACAGCAGTTTTCAACCACAATTTATTAAACGCAATTTTGACCCCAGTGTTTTGCCACAGTAATTCTCAACCGCTACAACTGTCAACAACCACAGAAGCTGACAATGTTGCCAAATAGGGCCATTGTATTGAGTCCCTTAGTCCATCACACAAACAATATCGGGAATCGGGATTAGATTGCAATCGACAAGTATCATAATTTCATATCAATCAATAGCATTCTGAAGATCTTTATCCGATTCCGGAAAAACCACGTGTTTCCTTACAAATCATCCAAGCAATCTTTTTCGACCACATGTAACGAAGAAGCCCTCTAACAATAATTGAATAACATCCCCTAGGCTTACTTCCTAAAAAAGACAAGGAGTCTAATCATCAAGACTCAGGAGGAGTATCACGTGGTTCCAACCAAGTAATACCCCAACTTAAGCAGAAAATCTTTATCAAGATGGCCTTTCATTATAGAAGATTTATACTCCTAACTCCAATTCTAAAAATTGAAATTGTTCACCTATTTCAAGGACCCAAGATAGAGCTTAGGTAAAATCTCCCATAGGGCATTTAGTTGAAATGTCGACACCACCAATGCCAATGACCATTTGGCTTCAACTTATAACCCCACCAGCACCAACTGAAGAGAACAAGAAAGCATTAACCTTTGGCAAAGGATACTCCTCCTCCCTTTCCTTCAAAAATCCATTGGTTTCTACTCTTTCATTTAGTTGAAATGTCGACACCACCAATGCCAATGACCATTTGGCTTCAACTTATAACCCCACCAGCACCAACTGAAGAGAACAAGAAAGCATTAACCTTTGGCAAAGGATACTCCTCCTCCCTTTCCTTCAAAAATCCATTGGTTTCTACTTTTTCATGAACATATCAACTCGAACTCAACTCCTTTCTTTATAGATCAAACAACCTAGGACCGACTAAACCCAACTAGTCCTTCCGTGAATCACATAATGTGTGGAAATCTTTAAGAGCGAATCCCATGAGACTGATAAGATTTTCCATGACCAAAAGACCCCAATAAGATTTAGATTCAATCTCCAAAGATTTCCTTGGTTTTTTTGTTTAACAAGTTTTCTACCCGATCGAAGTAGCCGAACACCAACAAAACTTGCGGTAGTGGATCCTCCTTACCATATGTGATGATACCCTAGTCTTGGCAATTTAAATAGTCCAAGAGATCCAAGGTACAAGTTCTAGATCAGAGAAAAATAGCAAAAGAAAATTGAAAAAAAAAACATCTCCATAAAAGCATCATTGGCAGATAAAAACATCACCAAAATATCTTATCGCCTTTCTTTCGTTGTATACCCTTCTTTTGTTTAGATTTTTGGATAAGGTCCTTCTTGTTCTTCATCAATATGCAGCTATAATTCCCCTACCTTTTGGATTCATGTACTCCATTTCTGAATGAAATGGGAAGGCATATTCAATTTTTTGGATACAATTTATGATTCTTCTTGATTTACGATAATAAACTTTTTGTTTGAAGATTTGAATCCAATACAATCCGATTCAATTATAAGAACATTTCAGTAACATGTTTCATTTGATTGATAGTATAGCAACAAAAAGTTCAATAATATGTACTGTGCCAAGTAGACCAGTTAGGACGACATATGTAAAAAATTCTCCCAAATAAACCAACAGATTCATACCCCAAAGAAAAGATGTTCAAATACAAACCATCAAACTAACCTTTTGGCGTCTAGCTCTTGTCTCATGATCAAGTTTAGACCTAGGACCTTTCGAGGCCATGCTTTTCTTGCAACTACTTACTTCATCAACAGTCTGTATTGGGGGGGAAAAAAAGAAACAAGAAACATTAATTACTTATATATAATTCTTGAAAGTTCATAATATGTATAACAATAAATTCAATACTGGTGCATCTATGTAACATGGGATAAATGCTGAGGAAAATCAACTAAATCTATGATAATTGAACAGCTCCATGTATTTTTCTCGAGAAATTATTACATCATGTGTGATGTGAGTCAGATTCAAATGCAAAGCTAGTTCTATTGAAAAATAAATAAATTATAAGTAGTTTGAAAACATATACAATGAAATTGAAAATGGGATATATTTTGTTCCAAAGCGAAGGAACCGGGCAAACCCCAAATGCATAAGGTCCTTAAAAAATAAGCTAAAGAGCTCTCAGAAAAAATAACACAGTTCTCAATCTAAACAACTGAACTTCGATAAAGGGTTTGGAAATTTTCACTAATTTAATTACAGATTTTTCCTTATATATGATAACTTTATAGTCTCCATTTGCATTTCTCGATTACATTCTGTATTTCCAGTAGTACGGCAACTCAAGAACCAATGAATTAAGAGTGATTTTTACAACAAACTAGGAAAAATATAAAAAGGGTATTCTTTTCGGTTAAAATTGATCCAAAAAACGGGAAAAAAAATTGTAAAAAAATAAATCCAAAGAATGTCTTACCTATGAGCAGTTGCAGCAACAAGCAGTGATTCTTCATGAGTTTTCGTTTTCCACAATAGCGAAGTTTTTGGTTTTTGGTTTTTGGTCTTAGGGTTTCTCTGATTCTAGGGTTTATGAGAGAAAACCAGCTGATATGGATGAAGAGGGATAGATCAAGAAGGATCCTTACGGAGAATTAATAGAGAACGAAGAGACTCGAAAGAGTCTCCAGTGTTGGTGAGATGTTGTGGTGTTTTGGGGGGCAAAACGGGCTTCGCGAATGAGGGTGGGGTTGTTTCCTGTACTGTCGGTCCAGGCTTCTTCTTTTATTGGGACCAAAAAGAGATTTTCATACGTACGATGCAGAGATTTTCTGGGAACTCCATTAAACAGATGGTTGAGATGCTAGATCTATCTATCTCTATAGAAATGCTACTCTCTAGAAGATTAGTTCTCATCTTTAATCTAAACGTCTGTTTGACAAGTTTGTTACGTTGGGGTTTGGTCCAACTAAAATGGCTGGATTCAACCTATTTATCGAATGGGTGTCCAAACGGCACACGTTTAGGTGCATTAAATACACTTTTGAAATTAAAATTTCTACCCAAAATTTCCTCAAAAGAATTTTTTATGTTAGAAATATCCTCAAATGCTTATTTCCAAGATGTATTTGATGAACACACGTTAAAAAAGACCTTTATCTTATATTGCCACCCCAACTTTTGTATCACAGACCAATTTATGAAAGAGTTTGACTAACCTTACTAAGTTAGTAAGGATTTATGAATATTTTAAAATTCAAAATATTTATTTTTATTCTCATTAAATATTATATATAATCAAATTGAGTCAATAGCAATGGATAAAACTTGGTTTGTTGGGTTGCGTCGAGTTTGGGGCCAAGTCACTATCATATCCAGTTGAGTCGATAGCAATGGATTAAACTTAGTTTGTTGAGTTGATTCTATTGGATTTGATGGTGACTCAATCCAAACTCGATAAAACCAACTTTTCGAGTCAATTTGGTTGAGTAAGCTCAAAAATAAGCCAAGTCAAGTTAAAAACTTGACTGAGTTATTTGGTTATTAATATTTTTAAAATATTCATAAACTTAATATAATTATATTTGAATCGACCTCTGAGTTTTTGAGATTTTGAGAGTATTCGGTTCAATTGACATTCAAGTTGAATTTTTGTTTATTAATCTATAAGAGATGACCATGATTAAGGGGCATGTCATTAATTAAGTTTAAAACATAGGGATACCTCAAATATTCATTAAAACGTGGATAGTAAACTTTCAAACAAACATGTTTATTTTAATTACTCCCAAGGGTAATTAAGGTATTTTAACTTCAAATTATTCATTTTCTAACTCATTTTTTCACCGAAAACTCCAAAAATAACTTGTTGTCACATAATTTTTACTCTAAAATTTTATACAAATATTTTTCTTTTAGTGAAATAACCTACTTAAATATATTTTAGGTCATATAAATTGAATTAAAACACCAAATCATGCATGAATTTAAAAAATATATATATCATAAAGTAGTGAAGTTTTCCTACTTATTTTGCGTCTTTTAAAATGAAATTTCACCATGAACGGCTCCCAAAAATGCTCATTATTTGAAACTCCAACTTTAATCTTCGTTCCCAACTAAATCTCTTCAGCTCAAATCTAATATCTCAATGAGGTGAAGTTTTTTCTCTTCTTCGCGAATCATTGATTCTCGCTCAAGGGTGGTAGAATTGTTACTTGAAAGTCTAGGATTTTTTGTGACTTATATTGGGAAAGAAAGAGAAATTTGATTCTCTCTTTTAAGTTTGGTATTTATATAATATCAGGGACATAATAGTAATTAATGTAATTATTTTCTTTTATGATGCAGGATATCTACATGAGGAAATCATAATTTTTAGTCCGAGTTGACTCAGTCAAATATGGTCAATTCGGGTTTGACCAGTTTGGTTCGAATTGACCCGATTAAGTTCATATGCAGTTCAATTCTAATTTTAGTCTTATGTGTTTACTTTATTTTAGTTTTGAATTATTTATAAGTTGTCAAGTTAGTTTCTATTTCAATTTTAGAAAGTTTCAATTTTGTTTAGTTTTAATTTATTTTTAGGTTTCTATTTTTTTTTTTTAATTATAATTAGAAATTCATGAAAGTGTCCAAATTGAATTATAATAAATTTAGAAAGTTTCTATCATATTATAGGTATGTTAGAGAAACCAAGCTGACTGGGCTTGGGCTAGGCATCACCTCCTAATTACTGATTTGTAGAGTTAGAGCCCCTAAAAAACTTGCTCCAACACACTCGAGCTGGCGCTCTCAACTACAATGTTTTTGGAGAGAGAGAGAGAGAAAAAAAAAAACATAGGAGGTAAAAGAAGAGTGTGTTTCTCTCTCTCGATTTATGTGTAGGAAAGAATCTGACCGTTGAGCTGTGAAAAACCTTTGAAATTTCTCTTTAAAATCTGAACTCTTTTTTCTTCATTGTTGATATCAACACATCAACTTGAGGGGAGTGTTGAATAATTCTATTTTTATTAGGTTTTTTAGTCTTTTCTACTTATTAAATTATGTAATCCCTCTAAAGCCTAATTAGGGCTAATTAATTAATTAGTTATCAATTAAAAAAATCTTCTCAATTCAACTAATACCATCAATCTTAAGAAGCCAAAAAATCATAGCAATGCGAGTCTTGCTTCGTCTTTTCCTGTAATTTTAAATTCAGTTAATTTAAAGGATGATAGTGAATCCTCTCCTAATTTCAACCGACCATTTGAAAGAAAAACTTCAAAAAAGGCGCTTAAAAATAAAGGCAAGGAAGACATTCAAGAATCACCTTCAACAATCGTTTTGAATGGTTACGTGCAAAATAAGATAGAATTTAAACGTGATAAAGCCAAATGACTAGATAAAACATTGGTTCAACATGATAAACAATAATAAATGATGTAAAAAGGGGACAAATTGATGTTGAAAGAGCACAAATTGACATGTAAAGAATGTAACTTAAGAGTCGTATGCATGAGGAGCGAGTAATGACAACTAACACTACCCACATGGATCCGATCACTACACTATATTATATTGGCCTTAAGATGAAGATTCTTGTAAAAGGGATTTTTAAATTTGTAGTAATGTACTGTATTTTGAGAAACTCAATTGATGTTATTAATATAAAAAAATTAGTTTCTAAATTTAAGTGAAAATGCAAAAAATTCATAATACTTAGCAATAACCTTACAACAAACTTTTTATTCTTGGAAAATTAAAATTCATAATATACTTGGCAATAAGCTTCCTATGCTTGAAAAATTAAAATTCATAATACTTAGCAAGAAGCTTTATATTCTTGAAAAATTAAAATTCATAATAATTAGTAACAAGCTTATTATTCATAGCCGCGTCATTCCCACAAGTGCTCAATAAGATCTCTCTGCAATTGGGAATGTGTTCATCTGTCTCTAATGTTATGATGAGTTTTAAAAAAAATAAATCAATTCATTTGTACACTCATGTAACACTGGTACAGGCGGTTGCATCAAATGTATTGAGCTCATAGTCACCTGTATCTTCGTCTTCAAGGATTATGTTGTGCATTATTAACATGTTTTCATAATATGTTTAAGTGTTTCTGCATCCCAAAAATGTGTTAGTCCTCACACAATCGCAAAACATGATTAAAGCACTCCAAATCCTCGTTCTACATCTTTCATTGCTGACTCTGGCTCTATAGTAGAAATTTTATTTTTCAAACTTTGTGAACATAAAATTGTTTTTACAAACGTCGCCCATGTCGGATAGATGTCATCAACAAGATAATACCCCATTGTATAGTCATGCCCATTAGTTATATAGTTGACAGGAGGGGCACGTTCATTAGCAAGTTTAGAAAATAGATGAGATCGATCTAACACGTTGATATCATTCAACGATCCGGGTAACCCAAAGAAGGCATGCCATATCCAAAGATCTTGTGATACCACGACTTCTAAAATTAATGTCGGTTCATGGATGTAACTGATATACATCTCTTGTCATAATATCGAACAGTTCTTCCACTTCCAATGCATACAATCGATACTTCCCAGTGTCCCAAGAAAATCATGTTTCTCGTTAATTGCTAGTAATACGACGATGTCATTTGTGTTTGGTGACCTCATATACTTCTTGCCAAACATTGCATCAACAATTTTCACAAATCTTTGCAAATTTTCTATGGCAAAACTTTCTCTGATCTGCACATACTCATCCACAGAATTTGTCGAAGCTCCATAAGTAAGAATCTTGACTGAATGTGGATGTTATCTTTTGAAGGGAAGATAGGCTAAAAACTCCAAGGGCATCACTTCTTTGGACAAAATATGGATCGTTAGTTTCCACCGCCACTATGTGAAAAAGGCCCATATTTGACGGTCTTAGCCCGTCAAATTTTGAGAAATTTGACGGACCCTCCTGTCAAATATGCCCGTCAAATATTCTCTTGTAGAATTTTTTTTTTGACGGCCCTGGACTATCAAATTATTGGAGAATGGCTTAAAAAAAAACAAAAAAAAAAATCCATAGAGTATGACCGTCGAATTTGAAGGTTTAACAAACAATAACACGGTCTTCTAATTCACTAATCACAATGAACAAAATAATAATAAAAAAATCAAAAAAAGAAAAAACAAAAGAAAAATCATAAAACAAATTCCAAATTAAATTAAATAACCCAAAATTAATATACATGTAAACATCTTTGTTAAGATCGAAAATTCTGTCAAAGCTACAGATAACTGATAATAAAGCAGTATATGATATATATATATATCTTATTGTTTTTCCATGTTGGGTAACTATGGTGGCATCGTTTCCTTTGATTTCTATTACTTCTCCATCTATCCACGCAACCTCCGAATCCTTAGCCCACACGTGTGAGCCGACGGCGATGTTAACAAGAGTTCCCTGAATCAAGCACTATGGTGGCATCGTTTCCTTTGATTTCTATTACTTCTCCATCTATCCACGCAACCTCCGAATCCTTAGCCCACACGTGTGAGCCGACGGCGATGTTAACAAGAGTTCCCTGAATCAAGCAAAGATCAAAAGTACTTTTATTTTATTCTTTCATATGCATACATAAAAAAGATCAATCCATGAATCAAAAATGGTGTACAGAATTCAAAAACAAAATCCAACAATAATCTGAATGCAACTTACCCTGATTGAAAAAGCTATACGAAGATCATCGAAATTGGAATTCAAGCAAGGTAGAAGAAGAATGATTTTAGAAGAAAAGGAGTGTTGTTATGAGATGAGAAGTGATTTTGAGGAATGATGGTGTGGTGGATTGCTGGGAATGTAAAATAAATAAGAGGAATTTGAAAAGTAAGGGAAAATGCAAGTGAAGGTAACTCAAAAGCAAAAGACAGAGCTATATAAGATTCATGTTCCATCCTAATAGGCCCTGAATAAAGAAGGAAATTAAATAATAATTTCTAATATTGACAATAGTTCAGTCCACACACATACCTTACTAGTAGGAAATTAAATAATTTCTAATCTTTAAGATAATTCAGTCCACACACATCTTAATAAACTAGAAAATATGTCAACACACATACCTTACTCTCCTTCGACGATGAGGCCGAATTTCACCTCGGTTAGAGCCATCTATAGCACTCCCATCTCTTTTGTCATTGACTCAGTTTTTGGAGCGGATAATAAGGCCTTTGATAACAAGCCCTCGTTTCTACTGAAAGAAAAAAAGATCATGCACCATGATAACAATTTAGTGTGAACAACATACCACAAAAGAGAGGTGGTGTTCGAAGAGCTCACCATGAATTGCTATTTTTAATATCGTTGTCTCTTCAACCATTAGACGCCTGAACAACTAAACATTAAAATGACTTCAAAATTAAGATCTTACATGTCCCCCGCCCTAGCATGTTCGACAATCTCATGGTGGAGGTTAACATCCAATGGTCGGGGAAGGGAACCCGTGGTCATCTCTTTTGAGGTCTCTTGCATTCTGACCCTCTGAACAGGCAGCATTCACGCAAATTATTGGCTACAACACAAAACAACCAATATTATTAAAATATAAAATCAAGAAGAACCGGCAGTCCAATTCAAATTAACAAATAGAAATAACACCTTTGTGTACTTAAATTGCTGATCTACATTCTTTAAAAGGCTTCAACAATGAAAACACTTGAAAATCCCTTGGAGAACTTCTGGTCTAACCTTGCTGGTTTGAGTAACAAGACGAAAACATATTTGAACTCAAGACGAAGTGGCAAGTAGGCATTGTTCTTGTGACTCTTTCCTCTGATTAATAAATTGAAAAAGAATATAAAAAAATATGTTTGTAGCTTTTATAGAAAAACACATGAAAAAACATATGTATAGGATCCATTTTTCTGTTACAAAGCCATAGCCAAGTGTGAGCTTATATGTATGTTTGAGCTAACCCTTTGATTGACTCAAGGGTCATATGGAACCCATAAAAATGGGGAACTAACTATTAGATTGACATATTAAGACCTTACCCAAAACCATGAGCATCAATTAGACTGGCATATGAAGACTTGTAACTGTTATATTACTAACACAAGCACATACCAAAAAAAAAAAAAAAAGGAAATAAAAGGATAGATCTTCTTCAAGTACATGATATTGAAAATTAGTAAATTTACTTAAACACAAATACAAACCATGGAAAGGGCGGTCCATCAAACAAATAACATCTCAATAACTTTAACATCTCAGAAGTGACATGGCCAAATCCAATAGCTGGGCCCTGCAATTGCAATGAACCAAAGAAAATAGCCATAAAGTCAATGACTGACTACATAAGAAACTGAACTACATATCAAACAGACCAGAAAATTATAAATATTAACACAAAAGGAACCCCACCTTGCAAGCACTGTTGAGCTTTCATTTGGTGAGGAGTCAATCTGCATAGAATTGGAGTTTCTAGGAAGCCAGACTATGCCTTAATTTGTCTAGGATGGTATCCCAAATAACTTTGGTTCTCTACTTAGACCCTTAATTATTGGGAGATCCTATTGGGATTACAGGAGATGTGTAAACCTTTAATGAGACAATAATATATTTTTCTACATGCTCCACTCACTTCTCTCTTCCAATCGACAACATTACAAGCTTTGTCTCTGTTAAACTAGACACTTCCAACTATCTGTTATGGAGAGATCAGTTGGAATACATTCTCATCAGCACTGACCTATTGGGCTATTTTAATGGATCTATAACAACCCCTTCAAAAACTCTAGAGCCCTCTAATCCTTCTCAGTCAGTGAAGCCAAATCCATTATACGTCGCATGGCGAAAAAATGACCACTGTATAAAAAGTTGTATCAATGACACTCTTACCGAAGGAATCTCCACTCAAATACTTGGTCTCACATCATCCAAGGATGTGTGGGAAATACTTGAAGAACTCTTCAGACAACAATCTACGACTCATAGAACTCTGCTCAAGGGTCAACTTCAAAACATCAACGAAGGCTCTTCTTCCGTGATTGAATACATTCAACAAATTAAGTCCCTATCAGATTCTCTAGCTGCAATAAGAGAAAAGGTATCAGATTTTGATCTTGTCGGTTACACATTGAATGGATTAAGTTCAGATTATGAACAATTTGTTATTACCACTATCTAATCATGAAAACTTTTAGTTAGATGGAAATCGTGTAACTGAAAATAGCTCTCATATGTGTAACAACGTCATTTGTACATGTGTCCATTACCAACATGGATACAAGGTGTCTGATATGCCACCCTTGGGAATCTTACAAGGAGAGAATACTATGTCAAGGAAAATATTTCCATACAACATATAGCTATGCAATAAAGTAATAAATGAGTAGAGATATATAATATAAAAACAACAAAAGTAGTGTTTAACAACTTGGTAAATAGGTCCGGATGTAATGACTGTACGACACTTATTTGTGATAATGTGTAAAAAAAATTAGAAATGGACCAAAATGTGCCTTTAGTTGCTATGCAAGCTCTCATTAAGTTCACAATAGCCATTGGATGCAATGGCATCTTCAAAAAATATACAGAAATTGTCGTCCAAGTTTCTCAAAATGAAAATCCTTGCAAAAAAGGGGAACAAATGATTAAAGCAGTTGCTGACCTGAATGTTAGGAGCAAAGCCACCTTCATCACCAACATTAGCTGCATCTTGCCCATACTTCTTCTTAATCACAGACTGAGAAAGCAAAATGGAGACAATTGTGATGAATCCTGAAGATAATTATTGTGTTGTAAATTTGTGTTCTTTAAAAGAAAGGGAAAAGCTTGCCTTTAAATGATGATTCTACTTCTACACCCATCTTCATGGCTTCCTTGAAGGAAGATGCCCCAACAGGCAGAATCATAAATTCCTACAAGAAAAAAAATGCACAAATTAGAACAAAGTCCTACAACAAAAAGGTATAACTGTTCATAGCACATTGCTGATCTGAGTATTACCTGCATTGCCAGCTTATTGCCCGCATGAGAATCTCCATTGATGACATTGATCTTTTCCATTCCTGGACTTTTCAATTGGATTGGAGCATTTATGTTTGTAGGACTGCCCAAGTGTTGATGCCATCAACACTTGGGCAGTCCGGATCTGATGGAAGTTCGAAATCTCGACTTACTCCTTAATTTAATAAGAGAAGGAGAGAAGGGAAGTGGTTGTGGAAATTGGTGGATGGTGAGAAGGAGACCAACCATTGATCGATTTACTTGTTTTAATTTGTTCACTCGGTCAGTTTCCTTTCTACTTCTTCTGCTAGTTAGTTTGGCTTAGCCTAGCAAGATATTTTTTTGGGCTTTTCTAATATCCAACTACGTTTGACGCATAGCATCCAACAGCGTAACAGACGCATGTGGTGCTGTGAAAATGAAATTGTTTGGGTGGAGTGGAGTGATTGCACATGACACTGTGCTGAGGTCGAGTTTATATGATTTTCCTTTGTATCTTGAGGAAACGCATCTATAGATGGCGTATCAATTGGGTTTGATTGTCCATGGAAGATGTTAACTGATTTAAGAGATCTATTGAATCAAGTTTGATAGTGAGCAACTCTGTATTGGTACCAATACAAGATTTTTCAAACAATTGTCGTACAAACACTTAATGTGCTAATTTGGCCAAGTCAAACAGAGGATTCCAACTCCATCCCATTCATTCCATGCAAAGGTGCATGCATCGTGTATGGTAAAGGAGGCAGGCTACTACTCTTTTCTACCCATTGTTTTTTGTCATGAAACAAGGTTCCTCAGTCACTTTTAGAGGAGTTTGTGGAAACTTGCTATAAAACAGAACGAGCATTATTTGGTAAGAAGGCAGAAGCAGAAGTAAAATAAGCAATGCAATAGCAGGAATTTTTTGGGTATTTCAAGACAGTAGCATGTCAAACAAGATATTCCAGTGAAACAGTCACGGCAACAGCATATAACTAAGAAGAAAGTTAAAGCCAGAGATGAAATAGGGGTGGGAACAAAACATAATACAAGCATATAATAATAAGAACAGTAACAACAACAGCATATAAGGTTAAATGTAAGCACAAGCCGCACCACTGACTAGAAGTTAATAGCAATAAGGTTCCTCTATCTTGGCATCTCATAGGAAAGCAGCAATTTCTTACTTTGTGATCACAAAATAAAACCAGGTCAATGATATTAGAGTGACCAAATCCCATCTCCAATAAGAAATCAAGGACAAAATATTGAAAATTTTTCTAACCCTGTCCATGACATATTGGTGAAAAGCATCCACAAAATGGAGGAGCTTCTGCTCCATTAACCAGTGATGCTTACGGTTGATTGTTGAAGTGCTTTTACCCTGCAGGGGAATAATTTTTTTAGAACTAAAAAGGACCTAATACTATCTACTAAACTCCAAATATGGTTCACATTAATCAAAAATAAATTTTCAATGAGGCTAGAGTAGTAGCATTGGGAAAAGTCAAGCATAAAGAACCTTCCACATCCACCTCCGAGCTTTGTCAAGAACAAATTTTGCACGCTTCACCATCAGTAAGAATGCCATCTCCTACATCCAACATAGTAATATAATTTGTTTTTTTTTGTTTTTTTATAGTAAACATAAAAGCCCAAACTGATCAGTAGCATATTAGATGATGATCCCTATTCACAGGCACAAATTGAAAATGAAATGCATACCTGGTTATACTTCTTAGAAACTAAGATTTTTAAGATAGGTAGAACCATATAAGTAAGGATACTCATAAGGATGAGATGCTAGCTAAGATTGATTAGCGAGACATACCCTAAAATAGATTTAATGCAAATTTAGTAGGGAGACTCATAGGAATGAGATGTTAGTTAAGACTTAAAACTGATATGCAAGAAATATTCTGAAAATGCTACTTCTGTTATTTAAATTCATTAACCGTGCTTATCAAAAATAAGAACAATCAACCATAAAGATGGAGATATTGGTGAGGATGTGTGACAAACAATAAGTGGTAGGTGGCTGAAGTAGAAATGTCCTTCTGAAGTATTATGTGACTGACGTGTACCCAAAAACTACATGTAAATTTACAAAACAACAATAATACCAATTAAGCTTCTTCTTTTTTGGGTAAGTGATACCAAGTTTTATGGAGTTGAAATTCGGACAGTCAGAAAAAAGGATGTTTATAAAATGAGCACAACAGACATGAAGATGGTGAGATGGATGAGAAGTAAGACTATGAAAGGCAAAACTAAAGGGGGGGATATTGGTATGTGACTCAAAAATTTAGTAGATGATAAAAGTGGAAATATCTTCTGGAGTATTATGTATGTTGAAATGTATGGAACAAATCATACTGTTATACTGTTTCAATTGGGAGTCACCTCATGGTGCAAAAGGGAAACCAAACATGACTGAATCAACTAGGCTTACTGTCACTAAGAAAATTCCTCTTCATCTTATTCCAATTGCTTTCCTGATGGGTCCTAACCAGGAGGCTTTATGTTTGGCCAATCACTCTAACATCCTAGCTTGATGTACAAACTCCTATTTCTTTCAAAGAGAGCATAAACAGAGAGTAGAAGCATATGGTGAGAGCAGGTAAATAGGAATTTACAAGTGTAGCCACTCCACAAATCTTGATGATGAGTTGGATGACAAAAAACTATGGATGCTCTTATGTAAATTATGTTGCTAGAGGTATGTCAAATCTTAATGATATCCATATGCAAAGGTGAAAACTATAAATCAAAAAAATGACCATCAATTCTAATGCTATCGCTTCTTCTATGGGAGAAAAAATTACTAACCTAGAAAATCAATAAGGGAGCTCATCAACATGAAAAAAAAAAGTCAACAAACAAAGCGTTATATATGACACTCACTAAGAATAAAAAAAACATACAATAAAAATTAAAATACGTAAAACATCACAAAAATGATCTATTTTTATCTAAAATATTAGCTAGAGAAATGCAATTAATTTATAGAAAATCAACAAATCTGAGAGCAATGTTAAAACAATGAATCTTATGATCATCAACATATATATATATATAAATTAAATAAGGAATCAAACAACCCTACAACATCCAATTCAGATTCATCGATAGATCACCAAAATATTTAGATCAAGCATCGAAACAAAATCTCAAGTTCTAAAATTTATGAAACAACTTACCTGATCTCCAAAGCTTATAATGTCTACTAAAACCCTAAAACATGATAACGAAGTAATTGAATCAATCTCTTTTAGAGATTAAGAACACCAACAGACAATCAAAATCTCGCAGATTTCAAAAAACTCTGAAACAGATCGGGAAGAGAAGAAATAGTGTTGATGTTCATGTATCTCGTTTTTGTAAATCAAATTAAAATGACATGAAATCTTAATCGGTGGGAATAAAAATCGAATAACAAAATTACCTTTCAACTTGAAGGTAATACCTTTGGGAAATAGAAAACCAAAATTAATGTATTTTGTGGGATCAGAAATCCTAAATCGCATCGTCAACAACATGAATATGGTTAAGGATCTATCAATCTAAGAGAGAAGAGAGAGAGAGAGAGACTCACCTTAAAACACAAGAGAAAACTTCTGATTCACTCCATCATTTCCAAAGTTGAGAGATCACTTCGAGAGATCGGAGATCGTGCGATCAGATAGAGAAAGATTGAGCGATCAAATAGAGGGAGAGATGAGATCGATCAAGAGACGAGATCGAGGAAGACAGGGAGGGAGACGGAGAGGGATAGAGAGAAAGATCGAGACATTCGAGAGAGATCAGACAAAGAGAGATACAGAGAGTGAGTGAGTGAGAGAGACGAAGTGTTTGGCAACTGTAGAATGTGTTTTGTGGACACAAAATTCGTGGTCCATTGGCCGCGGAATTTGAGTGTTAAAAATTTGACGGGCCAGGCCCAACAATTTTTTTCGTTAAAATTTGAGATTTTCACGTAGTGCGCATTTTTAATTCAATGAAAAAGAGGACACATTTGAAACCTCCTCTGAAATAGATGGTCGTTGTATACAACATCTTCAGCAAAATAATCACGATAGAGTCTTTCATGACCTTGAACTCTGTTATGGTAAATGGTAATGTGGCTGGGAATGGAACCACAACGGCGCGTCGTTTGCATTCGATTATTTGACTGCTCTTCTTTTATAAGTAGTCTTGATATCACATCTACATCGTTATCCTTAGATTTATTATCAAGGATAAATCTTAAAATGTTTGAAAAATGAGACATCAAAATGATGTTTAAAGAGAAAATGAAGTTGAGATAGAGAAAAGATGTAATAGAGCTGAGTGAAAATGAAAAAAGAAGATGTAGTAGAACTTGGTGAAAAGGAGAGAAAAAGTGATTATATTTATAGATGGTTTAAAAATTTTAGCGAGTGGGATTTTGATGTTAAATTTGAATTTTGAATCTTGTTAATTGAGAATGGAATTTTAAATTTTGGATCTTGTTGGTTGAGAGCGAGATTTTGAATATGAAATTTGAATCTTGTCGGTTGAGAGCAGAATTTTGAATTTGAATTTTGAATCTTGTTGGCTAAGAGCGGGATTTGAAATTATATTTCAATTTTGACAATTAGTGGGATTTATAATTTAAAATTTAAATCATTAATGAGAACAGGAATTTGAAATTTTATTTCAATTTTGAAATTTGAAATTTGGCAACTGAGGGCGAATTTTAAATTTTGAGCGGGATGTGAAATTTGAAGAACAAAATTTGAACTTTTCTCTTTTAAACCTGGCTCTAATCGGTTCCAATAAAAAGGGATCCAGAACCAGGGTATTCGATTTGGTTAAATGGGTACCCATTGACACCCCTAATTGAGTGTGGTATGTCGAGTTTTAAAATTATTTTTCTTTGCAAAAAAATGATTTGATGAATTTGCTTATACCCTTGACTTGAATTTAAGGTCAATTTTGGTTCACAAAATTAAAGTAATTTCGCAAATAATTTCACATATCAAATAATCATTTTCAAGAAATAAAATAAAATTTTAAAATTGCTATATAACCAATTTGACAAATATTTTTAAAACATAATCAATTTAATAATTTCAAAAAAAAAAAACAATACTCAACCATTTTGATAGAAAAATTAGAAACTAATTCCACATCCACACAACACATTCTTTCACAAATTATTACCGCTACTATCAAAGTATCTTTTTTTCACTTATAGATTAACAATAACCATAAAAAATATTTACAATCTCAAGTTTACACAAATAACGAGTAGAATAATCAAAAAAATTCCCCAATTAATCACTAAATAAAAAATATAAAAAATTCATCAATGAAAATATTGGAAATAAGGATCAATAGGACTCAATGCCCAAGCAGCTACAGTCACCACTACGTCATATTACGTTTTTCGCGACTGCACAAGTGCGCTAAAAACGACTGCTAAAAGCTGTCGTTAATTGCGACAGCTTTTAACAGTCGTTTAACCGTCGTTTCTACCCACATACAAATCATTACTTATATTAACTGTACTGTATCAAATCTCTCTCTCTCTTTCACAGCTCGATCTGCGTCTATGTCTCTCGCTCTCTCAAATCTGTCGATCACACTCTCTCTCTCGCTCTCTCTCACTCATCTCTATCTCTCAAATCTGTCGATCACACACTCTCTCTCTCCCTCTCTCGCTCTCTCTCTCGCACTCATCTCTGTCTCTCTCTCTCGGTCACACTCTGTCTCTCGCTCTCTTGCTCTCTCACACAGTCTCGCTCGCTCTCTCGCACTCTATCTCAAAATTTTTCGATCTCTTTTGTCTTTATAGTTGTCTCTCGCATGCACTCTCTCTCTCTCTCTCCGCAAAATCCAAGATCTAGGGTTTGTGAACTCGCTCCCAGATGCATCTCTACGAATTTTAAGCTGAAATCATATCTAGGGTTTGCGCACTCGGATTGGTTTGCTTATTTCTCTATTGATGGAGCTTTATATCCGGTTTGATTGTTTTCAATTAGTGAAAAGGGATAGAATCGCACTTTAGTATTTGGGGCTTTGTTATGGTTTTCATGTTTTTTTTTTTTTTTTAAAATTTAGAAAGGCACATAGCTGCGTTAGTTGAAAAGATAAGTGACCAATCGTCTTGAGATGTTAACATAACATCTTGTAACAGGACCAATCTAATTTTTTGAATTAGATCACATTGTGATCTGTAGTTTTTGCATTTTATCTTAGTTTTCTATAATTTTTTGAATTTTTTTTTTCCGATTTATCAGTTTTACTCTTGTAGATCTTGTCTAGAAACGTTAACAAACCGGATTCTCGTTCAGCCTTACTATCAAACGTGCGAATGAAGAACCGAAACAAAAAAAAAAAAAAACAATGTGAATGAAGATGTGTGTTTCAAAAATATTTTATTTTGTCTTGGCTTCTAATCTTATTTTTGGCTTCAAATCTTAGTTATGATTGTTGAAGAACTAGGATTTATGTTATTTTATTAGTTTTTAAGAAATGTATAACCTACGTATTTCATTTCTTCAATGTGCAATGAGATTCTTTCATTGTTAGATTGGGTTGATGGTTGCAATTTTAGAGATTTAGGTGTTATTCTTGTAATCTTTTTCAATGTGTGTTGTATAGTGTTATTTCTGATGATTGAAGAACTAGGGTTAATAAAAGATGGACAGTTGGTATCTTGTTGTCAAGTTATAAACATTTCAAAATGAGTCCTGTACAAGCAGACACATCTCTAGGTTACATCTTTTTCTTCCTAAGTGTCCTTTTTTCCCCGTATTTTCTCTCTTTTTGGTGGTGTTTCTGTAAATATTTACATGAATCTGACTCCTTCCATCTATGCAGAACCCGGGTTAGTGGCTAGTTATCTTCAGACGTTAAAATCCTCAAAGGAGTTATTGCTTGCTTGTTTGTAACATTTTAGCTTCATAGGTTGTATTATAAAATAAATTGAAGCTGATAGATGTGTGTTGTATGCTTGGGCAGGTTTTTAGATCCCTTATCGAGCATACTAAAGAAATTAGTGGCATATATTGTCACCTTCCAAATATCTGAATTAGGTTGTTTGTGTGTGAGGCTACATTGGAATTGTAGTTGGACTAATTTTTTACAAATGCAAACTCACCTGTTTTGGTACATTTTCTTAAGTAATACTTCTGTTATCCATGATTTTAAAGGTTGTTAACATCTAATATCTGCATTTAATGTTAGGATATCCCTAATTTGTATTTAATCCTAAATTCTTCCTTTTATCTTAATATTTTTTTTAGTAAGACTCTTACTGAAAATTTTCAGAGTGGAATTTAGTTGACTCAAAACGCGGAGACAAGGAACTCATTGATATGGATGATCTTCTAGATGACCTGACTGCATTTAACCAAGATAATCCCACAAATTTTGAGAACTTCTCATGTTATACTCCGCAGCCAATTGAAAATTCTACTGTTGGTAAGCGCTTAAATGAGATGATGAAAGCAATTACATATTATTTTTAAATATTTTTTTTCCAAGTAGTGATGAAAATAATTTAATTGGACCTGCACCACCAAGAAAATTTTCTTATATATTCACTGGTGCAATTACAATATTTATTTACTTTTTTTATTTTTATCTATTATTACTCTTTTTGAAAATTTTCAAATTGGAATTTAGTCAAGTCCCAATATATAGAGAATGAAGTTTTTAAGGATGATTTTTTGGCTATCTTCAACCAAAATCAATCCACAAATTTTGACAACCCTCATATTGTACTCCTCAACAAGTTGAAAACTCTACTGCTGGTAAGTGTTTGAATGATGAAAGTGTTCCAACTGGACTAACACCAAGAAGATCCACTTTGATATTGATAAGAAACAAGATTGTTTTCCAGATTATCTCATCTTCCATTGGATTTTAATTAGTAATTCCTTAATTTTTTATTGAATCATTATCTCTTTTGTGGGTCTCTTAATGTTCTTTATCACTTACTACACTTACTGAGATTTTTCAGAGTGGAATTTAATCAACCTTCAATCTGGAGACGATGATTTTTTGGCAGCTGCAAAATCTGACAACCCATCGGAACATTTTAATATTTCTGCCTTTAACCAAGATAAAACTACTCTCTATGATCACAATGCCTCCTTCTACATTCCTCAGTCAGTCCAAAACTCTGCTTCTAATGAGCATTTTAATGGTGAAAGTAATTTAACTCCACTTGCACTAAGATCCTCCCTTCCGTTTGGAGAAAGAAGAAGCTCGCAATATCGGGGTGTAACACGGTAAGTACCTATTAATTTTGGTGCATATGTGTAGTTTTGCATACTATGTTTATGTATAAAAAATAAAAAAGAAGTGAACTTTTTATTGGATTTTTGGTGTTAATAGGAACAGATGGACAAGAAAATATGAAGCCCATATATGGGATAACAGATATAAAAGAGAGGGACGGCCGAGGAAAGTGCACCCTTGGGTCAAGGATGTTTTCCATGATGTCCAACACGAGACCAATCAGTCAACTTGTGTCGAACGTGCCACCTAGGCCACACTGTAATCACTGATTTGGCATTTTTTCTTATTATGCTTTAATTTCTAGTTAACAATCAAAAGTTAGAGTTCATTTTAAGAGTAGCAACCAACTCTCAATATTCCAACTCCAACTCCATCAATTCTGTCTAAAAACAGACATGCACTATAATATTTGATTTGCCTTTACCAACCTACTTACTGATATGGTGGTTTGCTTCTGATTCTAACCTACACCTATTCCTAAACTCTAACTATAATAATACATCCATCTCGAGGAGTAAAATTTGAAAATTTTGTATGTTTTGGCTCCTTTAATGGATGGGTACGTGCTTAATCTAAGAAAACAAGGGTTTCACTCATTCATCTTTAAAGTCTTACTCCAAAGATTTTGGGTTGGCTATATGAATCATATTTGCTTCTATTCCATTTTGTTTAAGGTCACATCTTCTATTAGTGAAAGAATATTAATATTTGTTTCATGGATAGGTTCGTGCTTAAACTATGAAGACAAGGGTTTTAGTCATTCATCTTTAAAGTCTTATTCCAAAGATATAGATGAATCATATTGACTTCTATTCCATTTAGTTCAAGATCACATCTTCTATTAGTGAAATAGTGTTCACATCTGCTTTGGGTCATATTGATTACAATCTAGTTGACTATCTATGTCTACAAATAGAGGGTTTTCATCTCATTCCTTCGTTACTTTATCGTTATGCATCTGGTATTTTTTGTTTTAGTTGAGAAAAGTAGATGTTTGTATTTTGTCAAATGGCCTACTAAGGTTTTTCTAATGCTTACTAACTACCTGTTTGTGCCACATGACAGTATCTCTTAATTACTTATTGAGATAGTCATCTAATGGAATGGAGTGGATGGGCTGGATTGACTTAATCTTTTGGTAGGCAAGCGGCTCACTTTACCAACTCTGAACTGGTTCCTTCACTGGAATGTCCAACTTCCGAACTTTAAATAAATTACATTGTGCCATATTCAGGGTACATGAGTAATTATGTGGCTTTGGTGGAGTTGTAATTCACACTAGGTGGGAGTTGCAACTCCACCAATTTAGGGTGTTTGGGGAGTTCTAGGAGTGTGTAACTCCAAACAGCAAGGCGGGTTGGAGTTGAGTCCCATCTTCCAAGCAGGCCCTCTAATCAATTCGGAAATGTATTAAAAGAAATGAATCATTTTTTGAAATACTCTTCATTTTATGCTTTTAAATTCTTGGTTTATTTTTGTCTTGACAGCCTTTGATAAGCAATTCATTTGCATATCTGTGGACCATTTACATTGTGTACATGGCAAGCTTAAAGAAACCAGGTCCAAGTTGCGTCTCAGCTGATTGATTTTACCTTCTGAAGTTATGCTTTTAGTTACATCTTTTCTGTTGCTCTGGATTACGTCGCACTGGTTGGCTAGCAATCTGTTTGCATGCAGAGTAAATGGAACTGGACATCTTTTTAGGTGATACTGGATTGCCGGCATGCTTGCCACACAATAGAAAATTACTATGGCTGGCCCAAGATATGGTATGGCGTCGATCATTAGTTGCTGCCACTGGAGGGGACTATCGCACCCAACATGTAAGTAATGCCTCCATCCCTTTGATTGGGCCCTCATGTTCTGTTTTTTTGAGTATTCGGAGTTAAGAAACTCGGGTTTGAGTGCCCAATCTCAGAATATAGTGGTTAAGTCATATGGTGCACTCCAATGGATCATATAGATGTCACCCAAATGGCCGCCTTGAAAGCGTGCTGATTGGTGATCGATAGGGTCCTTATCATTTAGTTTAATTTCATATATGCAACCATATTATAATTTATTTTAAATTATCTCTGTGGTTTCGATGCAGCTACTTCTTATGAAACGAGGGGGTAGAGTTATATATGGAGGGAAGCTTGGTGACCACTCCCAGACTATGATTAACCACTTTCAGGTACCAGTGAACACTCTTACTTTCTTATTTATTTTGGTGGAAGGAGAAACGCTATCAATTGAATCTAAATCTTACAACATGTAGGCTCCAATATTAAAGTTAATAAAGAGCTTGTAGTTGAAAGACATATATTTGTTGGTTTCTCACTAGCTCGCACTTGTCGTCATACAAATGACACAAGTTTTTCTTTGATACTGGTGTTGGAAAGCTATTTAAAATGCATCATTTTCATGAGTTAAAGATTCTTTGCTGGCAGAAGGTGTTCACTTCTGATACTATTAGATGGATCTGGTTGGGTCTTTTCTTCCTACATGTAAAATTCATACAATATTCATTGAGATTTATATGTATTCAAACTTTTAAAGATATAATTTACGTATGGAAAAGAATTGAATTATAATCACTAATCGTCTACTTAGGTGGCTGTTTTTACTTTGTATTCCCATGCTTTTTTTATGTTCTGAGATACAAAACAATTTATCGTTTGCATTTTATTGCTACTACGTCTGCTCCTGCTTCATACATTTCTCTAGTAGCAAAGATTGAGCCTATCAGTTCATATATTGAATGATATATATATAATATAATTCTTGATTCAAACTCCATGGTTTATAAGCTCACGAATAAGTTTAGCAAAGGTAAAATATATACAAATTTATATGAGCCAATATGCCCATTATCTCCAACACACAGATAGTTTGTAGAAATAGTTGTATCTTTTGATAATGAAAATCCATTCATTTGGATTAGTTACTGTAATACCTCATCTACTGGCTTATATAACAAGTATATTTTGAACACAATATTTAAGCATCTCATTTTCTACCAGTTTTGTTATCTATGAATAAGTTCGTCATCCTAACATTTTTTCCTCACATAGGGAATTGATGGAATCCCTCCTATTCCCAATGGTTACAATCCAGCCACTTGGATGCTTGAGGTCAGCACTTCAGCTGTTGAACATAGGATCGGTCAAGATTTTGCAGATATATACATAAATTCTAATCAATACAGGTGATTTTGATCACTTCTTTGTCATTTATCATGCAGTCTAGATTTGATTTTAACATGTTTCATCTTGTTTGTTAACCTAATATTAAAATGATGTTCTCCAACAAGCAGAATGTAATGATTTCAATACTTTTCTTTAGGGTGGTGGAAGATTCGATTGAGCTTTTGAGTATTCCACCAGCTGGTTCAGAATCCTTGAAGTTCACTTCTACATATTCACAATATTCTCTTACTCAATTTAGATTTATGAAAGTTGAGGATGAGGGGCATTTGGGTCTTTTCATGTTATTAGTTGGGGTGTAGGTCATCAATGTCAAAACATAGGGGTATCTCCAACATTTAGCAACATGTGAGGGGTCAGGTATAAAATAATTTTTTTTTAAAAACAAAATACCCTATAGCGACGGTCGCCGACCGTCGCTATATCTCTATTTTACTGTCGTTTTTCCCGACTGCCTTGGACAGTCGTTTTTTCCCGACTGTCTTGAACAGTCGTTTTTAAAAAACCACTCCTTTTAAAACGACTCGTTTTCCGACTGTAGGGGCAGTCGTTTTTTTTGAAAACGACTGTCTTGGACAGTCGTTTTTGGCGCATTATGACGTAGTGCACAAACATCGTCTTTTAGAAGTGCAGCTAATTCATCATCCCAATTAGTATCCCATAATGATGAAGGAGACGAGGAATCACCTTTACTCGCAACAAAAGAAGAAGAACATTTCCCCACTGATTCACCAGTTGGATCATCACCAATAATCTTGTTTAGAAGAGGAAGATCGTCCCAATTGATAATCTCATCATATCTCCATGCATGATCATCAACAAAGAAAATATCGCTCAGACGTGGAAGATCATCTGAATTGATCATCTCACTAACACCTCCATGATGATCATTAGCAAAGACAACATTGTTCGATAAGCGGTTAATGACCGTAGGTCGTGAGTTTGATACCCAGTATGAGCATTAATTCCTCAGGGGCCACGCATGAGAGCGCACTCCCACTTACCTAATGCGTGTGATGTGCAGGCGTTGCACGTGTCCTTGGACTCATATTTGGACAAGACCACAGTCCATGGCCCAGGCAAAGCCTAGATATGGGCCCAGTCCACTATCTACAAGGATACCCGGTTATCAAATTTTTTTTTGTTTTGGTGGTTCAAAACATTGTCGAAATCAAATCTAAGATCAACAACATCTTCATCACAAACATTCAGTCTGGTTAGTTTTTGTTTTTTTGCTAAGCAATTCAGTCTGGTTAGCTACATTGGAACTATAATGTTACAAATGGAAGTGTTGGAAAAATTCAACAAATTGTTTCTCAAAGATGTTTCAATATAAATCTCAATTGACAATATCAACCGTTTATTTTTAAAATTTATTCATTATCTCATGTACAATAAAAACATGGAAATGTCCTATATCCCAAGTTCTCATTAATCCAAACTTTCCTATTTCTAATAGTACTTTCCAAGATCATCATATCTTGAGATGACATTATTGCAATAATGGTTCAAAGTTTTGTACTGTTTAGATGGAATTTTGGTGAGGATCCAAAAAACTTTCCAATTTTGGGAATGTATCGAAATCTTTTGGTTGAATTCTCAAAATTTTCTCCTGATAAAAATAAAATGATATTCAAACCCCCACCCCCCTCTTTATTCTGGGGCATACGCAGCCTTATAAGTAATGTGTGTGGATTATAAGCGTATGGCAAGACACTCACACGACTCACACCATAGACACATGTCACACATTTTTCACCAATATCACATTCGCTGACCGTGATTTTAGGACTCAAAAGTGTAATAAATGTGATTTTCAGGTAATAATATGTAATGAAGGTTAGGGAAGCAAGGGATTAGTGATCAACAAAAACGGAGGTGGGTTCAATGGGATTTGAACCTAGGTCGTAAAATCAATAGGCAATACACCTCAAACCTTACCTACTTATAATTAGCTAAGTTGGCACTAAAATTGGTTTAGAACTTTCACATTCATCCTAGTCAAGAGTAAAATTGGATTGGAGACAAACATACAAGAAAGTGAGATATTTGAGGAAATTGAAATCTTTTGGGTTTAAGAATCTGATGTTCAGAATGAAAAAATAATTACAAAAACAAAAATTTCCAAATCGTAAGTGGAAGATGATCAAACAATATAAGATTATCATGGGATTCAATTGTAAGCATGGTTTTTAAACTTGTCCGAGACCGAGACGTATCGCCCGAGTTAACTCGGTATTAGAGCTGAACGAGACCAACTCACAAAGTCATTTTTTGATCGAGTTTTACGTCTCAGAGTGTAATTTTTTGAGTTATCTCATGAGATGTCTCAAACGTATCGGAAAACTCGTCCGAGACGGTATCGGAGCTGAACGAGACGAGACGCGATACCAAGTTTAAAAATCATGACTATAAGATCAACTCTAACAACATCACAAAAGATTTTCAGAAGTGGAAAATCATTCTGGAATTTCACTATGTCATCTACCATCCACATCACATACAACACCACTCAGAAATATAAGATTATCCTGAAATTTAATCTTAAAATCAAATAATTCATTGTCGTAATTCCCAACAACCATAGCTTTCGATGATCAACTAAAATTTTCCAATCTCTTCAACACATTACACTTCAATTCTAGCAATCGATTTTCCATAGTCGGTAATTCCTCTGGATGGTTGAATTCTTACATATTATTCATCGATTACCACCAAAATCATTTCTTCTCTTTCTATTTCTTCAGCTCCCTTTTGTTCATCTCACCATCTCTGCAGATAAGATCCAAGTTAACAGATTGTTCTAAATTAGATACTTCAGAACTGGATCCATTCCATTATTGCAAAACCTACTGAGTGATTGATGGGCAAACAAATAACTTCTTCTAACAGGAGAGAAGACAATGAATGCGATTTCAACATCACAAAGAACACAAAGATCAGCAACCTTCTTGAACAAAGAAAATGTAACCATACTTTTATCTGCATTTGTAAATTTTTATATCTGTCTTTTGTTTGGGTTGTCTTTTTGTTTAGATTCGGCGTGAATATTATTCTCTCCAATAATCTTCTATTCCAACCAACCATCATCATTAGAAAGTTTTGATTCGTCGTTAAGATTGCATTTTCTCCATTTTTGTTAATATTCCATCTATTGAAAATACATACAATTAAACTAAAAATTTCCTTCCATCAGAAGGTTTTGATTCCTCATTAATATGCATGGTTTTGATTCCTCATTAATATGCATTTTCTCCATTAGACGTGTGGACAATTAGATCTTCATATCGTTCACTTTATAGATTAGGAATATCTTTGGTAACACTTCTAAAGTCTGAAATCTGAAATCTTATTTTGAAAAAATTGTTTGTTTATCATTTTTAAAAGTTTCCGGTTACAAATAGAATTTTAAAACATAATGACCATTTTGACAATATTATACTTTTGTAATTTTAATAATAATATATTATGCATAATGAAACTATTTACACATTTAATTTCGATTTCTAACACATCAAACACTCCAAAAGTATTGTTTTCAATTTGAATTTATACTTGAGAAATTATATTCCAACAAGGTAATACTTAAATAATAAACAATCATTTATTTTATAGTTGAAAAATATAGGATTTTAGGGTTTGTATAAAAATATGGGATTTTCAAATACGAAACGAGAGAAAGAAGAGAGACTTTAACAACATAGTTGTAGAGGAAAGAGAGGTAAAAAAGAAAGGAGAGATAGAAAAGTTAAAAATAAAGGTTTTAGAGTTCATATAAAAAATTATAAGTGATAGAAATCAAGGTTATGAGGAAGGTATTTTATGAATTAAAAAAAATCAGATTTCAGAGGTTTCGTCCAGCATCTCTACATCACTGGTTCAAAACTTCTAAATTTTGATTTTAAAGTTTGAAATCTGAATCAAAACAAATGGAAATAAGGACTTGTAAAGTCTGAATTTTAAAGGTGGACCACTTTCATTCAAACTTCATAAGTATTACCAAATACACACTAAGAATCGAATTTAATTCTGGATTTTGAGAAAAAGATGAGGTGAAAATCTGGTGAGGATAAACACAATTGGATGGCTGTGAAATGTGAAAGCTGTTCTTCTTTGTCACTTTAGATTGGATGGTACAGATCCTTCAATAGGCTTCATTCTCCATTTATCATTAAGAGCTGCTATTTGCATCTCAACTTTTACTTATTACACTCCAATTAAAAACAAAGAAAACAAGCAAATGATTGAGAATAAATGAAAATTGGAGTACCATTACCATGTTTTGTAATGTCAATCTTTTAAACTCTACGTGGGGTGTGAAATAATTTAAGAGATTGGAGTATAACAAGTAAAAGGTGGGGTGCCAATACCAGCTCTCTTATTATTTGGGGAGTAAAAGTTATTTGGTTGGTTGACGTGGGATTTGGGTTTCTATCAACATATCCAGATATTGGTCGGATTCCCAGGACTCCCCATCAATATTTAAAAAAATCTCAAAAACATTGTTTGATTAGGAGAAAAACCAATACTCTTTGAAGCTTGAGACATTTCAGACCATTATGAGACAATCCAAAACGTATAATAATATCTTAGAATCGAAGTTCGTTATGTTTTTTACCAAAATTAGAATATCTGGGCTGAATTTCAAACCTAGAATATCCCCCAACTTCGGAAACAAATTTGCTGCATAACCTTGGAAACAAATAAAAGTACATAAACTTGAACTATGAACACAATCCAATTAATGAGAGAAAAAATAATGTGTACTTAGGAAATGAGAGCAGATTATGAACACATTTGAATTAACTTAAGAAATTGCTTTAAACAGAATTTTGAATGGAGGAACAAAATTCATTCAGTCAACCCTAGATTTTCAAGATAAGGATTTGTTGATGATGATTATGATGAACAATAAAATGTTTTCTTGATTGATAATCACTTGTCAAGGAGCCTTCACAAAGTCTCCTTCGCAACCTTGCCTTGCCTATGTATACATTTCCTCTAAATCTGCAGAAAATTGTGTTCAATAAAAGTTGTAAGCTGTAATTCTCGATAGGCTTTGAGACAGCAATGGACGAAATCAGACTCGGAAATAGATTAGTTGCTTGACATGATGTCCAACCTGCAGTTACAGATATTTCTTCCCTTTTTCCTCCTCGAACTAGCTGTCACAAAAGGGTAAATAATTAAGACCAATGTGATGGAATAAATAATGAACTAAGACACAAACAGTTAAGATATTGGTTTGCGAACAATCAGATAATTTAGTGAAAATAGGCCAATTTTTCTTTTTTCATCTCACCTTTGATGAAGTGGTTGATTCTTGGTTACAATGAATCAAAAGGGGCTTAGTCCCATACGTCAGTTGGTTTGATACATTGCAAAACAAGTTTGAGGTCATGGGTTCAAGTCCAGCTTACTCATAAAAATTAAAAATTAAAAAAAAAAAAAGAATCAAAACTATACTACAAAAAGCAATGTCACCCCTAGGTGAGTCAGACACATCCGGATAGAAGATAGAAGTGACCAAGATGGGTGCTACATACATTTTAAAGTGTCTGGGTAAATGATTCTTGATTTCAGTATAGAACAAAAAAAAAAAGGAAAAGGGGTAAGAACACAAAATGGATGAATTGTAGCTCATTAGAAGGGGAATGAAAAATATAAAAACAATGTGCATGTAGGTTCCCAATGACTGCTTACAAAAAAGTACTGATGAAGACAGCAAATATGAAATGAAAAAAAAAACCTAAAAATATATTGCCATTGGAAATTGTACAAGTGATTAGAAACGGAGGATATAAATTAAAGCGGCACCATACTACATAGTCTGAGACTGGTAATTATGGTCCAAAAAAGACATGAGCTGATGAAAAGGTCCCAAAACACAGTGTACAGCTGGGACTGATCAACAAGTGCCCGCAACATTGGTGGAAGTATGGGAATGATTAACAGATCCCTGCAAATAAAGAAGAAAAACCAAAAATGATTGCATGAGTAACACATACAAGTTGGTGCTTACCACACAAATAACAAATAACAGAGTTCAAAACAATTTAGTGTGTACCTTTGGACATGTACTCGTGTAATGCCCTGTTTTCTTGCACGTACTGCACTTCCTTTTCTTCTTTGGGACCTGTTTGATGCCCAATTTTATTTTAGTGGATGAATGATGATCTTTCGTTTTGACAGGTGGAGGGTCACACAAGGTTGTATTTGTATCATTTGTCTTTTCCATTGGATGAACACTATCACAACCTAAATTTTCGGGAGGTAAGGCACATGTAGGGATATTAACAAGGGAAAGTTTTTTCAAACCCTCTTCAATGATGTTGACAGCAATTTTAGTTCGTTCCGTCGAGGTAGCCCCAAGTTCTACAAATTTTATAGCTGCGCCCTTCAAGGTCCAAACATTAGCCATGGTTGGATCCTGAGAAGTACCTCCAACTTCATCATTACACGACCCGGCATACCTAGCATTCATCGTCCACCGCTTTAAGATGTATTTAGGTGGAATCTCGAGTACATTTACATCTTGAAATACTTTAAGCACATGTTTGCAAAGTATACCCACAAACTCAAACATCTGACAACTGCACTTTGCACTACTATCAATCGAATTAAATGTAACTATATTCATTTGGTCGTCTTTATCACTGTACTTGCCCACCAAGTACTTACTTGTATGCTCTTCATTGCTGATTTTCCGTGCAATGCAACCACAACTTTCAAAAAATTCTTGGCCAAACACTGTGAACATATTCCTTGTGTAAACCCTAGCCGCTTGTTCTTCGATGAGATTTTTTGATGTTGAAACTGCACTTGCATACATGGTCAGAAAATCTTCATCGGCTTCCTCCTCTCGTCGTCGCTTTACTGCTTGTTCATACAGCGAAACGAACTCATTTACTGGTGTTCCTTCATGCAAAAACCCATCGAAATAGTTCAAACCCTGACCTAGGCGTGTTGTAGTCATGCCCGCAAAAAATGTATCCTTCAAGTACAATGGTACCCAATGATGGCGTTGATCATACATCCCTTTTAACCAATTATTTTCCTTCAAATTGTACTTTGCAAGGATTGCCTTCCAACCTGATTCGAACTCCTCTGCCTTCCGACTATCATAGATGCAATTTCGGTATTCTGTTTGAAAATCTGGGTGCACACTAAAGAGATCAGTCAAATTTTCTAACTCAATTTTCTCTATGTGCCACATACAAAATCGATGCCTTGTTTTTGGAAAGACCTTCTCTACTGCGACCATCATTGCTTTGTCTTGATTTGTAATTATAGAAGTAGGGCATCGATTGGACATAGCTCTAAGAAAGGTTTCAAATAACCAAATAAATGATTCCACAGTCTCATCTGCTAACAACCCACAACCAATTAATACAGCCTGTCTGTGATGATTTACTCCAGTAAATGAAGCAAATGGAAACAAATCTTTGTTTGTTTGGCAAATGGTATCAAATACCAAAACATCACCAAATTGCTTGTATGCCTCTCTTGCCCTGCTATCAGCCCAAAACATACTCCTCATAGACCGATTTTCACCAACTTCTATCGCATAAAAGAATCCGGGATCTACTTCTTGCATTCCCTTAAAGTACTCAAGCATGCGATAGCAATCAACTACAATGTTGTTTTTTCTCTCTTTTTTCATATATTTCATAAGATCTAGACCAGTGATTTCAACTCTATTTTCTCCAGATACTGCTTTTGTAATTACATCAATAATTTTAGATGGTCCAATTCTACATTTATAGAGTGCATCAATCACTGATTTTGTAGTGCTCGTA
The DNA here is from genome assembly GCF_017979445.1 of Akebia trifoliata. Lineage (NCBI taxonomy): Eukaryota > Viridiplantae > Streptophyta > Magnoliopsida > Ranunculales > Lardizabalaceae > Akebia > Akebia trifoliata. Next base: position 32,182,204 of record NC_141377.1, on the reverse strand, counting down.
ATTTTCCGATGTGATCGAAGTTTCTCCGCTTTAGCAGGATCAACAAGCCCGTGATTATGCTCTTTATGAAACCGGTCAACAACCCACTTTCCAGATCTTTTTTTAATGCTCATAGCTGCTCGACAATCTACCCTTGTTTCTCGTCGAGGTCGCACAACCTTGCCTTTATATCGTCTGTCATTAGGTGATCGAAACCCTTGATTTGCACAGACATACTCCCTAGAAATCACACTACGATCAACTCTTGAGCGTTGTATATGACTCTTCCGAATACTGAATCCCTTCTCCTTAGCATAAGCATTATAAAATTCGTATGCTTCGTCTTCCGAACCAAATCGCAAACTGACATATGGTTCAGAGCCAAGTTTAGGAAGGGGTGCATTATTTTCTTCCCCTTCACTGGTTTCAGCTGTGCTAACACCTTCTTTAAGAGATTCTTGCTCATCCACTATATTGGCTTCTGATTTATCTTGATCAGGACTGATTTTATCTTCCATAGCATTACTCTATTCACATATTAGCAAAATTGTATCCCTTAGTAATATGAGGAAGACAGTCAAGAGAGTACTCACAAAATAGCAACATAATAATCATTGGAATCGCAAGGAGCACATTCAAGAGAAAGACTACAAAAGGAACTGTTTATATGTTTAGCATTGATTCTCTGGAGAAAATTAACAAGAAGCAGAATATGTATAAGAACTAACATTTTGTTTAATCCAAAATTGGTATAATTCCTAATATGAGATGGGAGTGCATCAATCAGCTTTTATGTTTGCAGAAAGTACAATAATCAAAAAGAAAAATTAACAACATATCAAATGTAAACATTTCAGCAACATAATCATGTACACCCGTGTAATGAAAACATCTCATACTTGATCACTTGTGTGACTTGGGAGAAAATAAAGCTGGTGCGAGCCTCATCCCACATGAAATAGGCTGATGTAATTACTGTTGAAAAAAAAATCTGCATTTTTTATCCAGATTTTTGTGACCAAGTAGGGATATTTGAGCTACGATTCAAGTGGGTCCCATTAGTTTTTTGAGGCTGGACCACTTGGAAACTTATTCATCTCATTGAAGAGAATAGTTTCATGTTTTAAGTTGTCAAAAATCCATTATGGGTGAATGACAAATCGGCTCCTAAGAACTCCTATTAGCCATGGTTTGTTGTATGTGGTTTATAAGATTATTGAGTTTATAAAAGAAACTCTTTAGTCCCACATCGGATAGGAATAAGAAAATTGTCTAGTTCTTACATAGAACTTCTTATATCATGTAAGTGTATGTGAGAGAGAGACTTGGATAAGCCCACGCACGCGCACAAGGGGCCCATGGGCTCAAGAAGGATTTGATCCATTGGTCCAAAATATCCTTAATGCGTGTGCGGGCACGCGCAGGGGGGTGCAAATTTCGTCAATTTGGCTTCACGTGGGTGCGCACGACGGGCCCTTTTGCTAATTTTCGTATTGGGCTGGGCTGGGCTGGGCTTAAATCCGTTTTTTCTTTTGAAGGGACACACCCCTCACCGTCCATTAGAACACCATGGGTGCCTGTTCGGTCTGTTTAGGATACCTCCCTTGATTTCTTTGGGTTGTTTCTTAAGAGACACACATGTACATGTCTTTTTCTTTTTCTAAGAGACACACATGCACATGTCCTTTTTAAGAGACACACATGCACATTCATTTTCCTAAGAGACACATTGTCTCTTAATTTTCTATAAATAGGTCATCTCGACCTCAGTTTTATTCACTAAAAATTTTCTCTTCTTCTTCTTTGCTGTTTAAACGTGCTAGCATTCTGTTTTCCATTTGCATTTTTTGAGAGTACAAACAGTAGCGTTCGGTTCGCTAGACGTGTAGATTATAGTGCTGCCTCTACACGTGTGATCGTTGTATCCCGGGAGACAATTGTTCATTGATCCGTGTGCACCAAGTTGCGGGAACAAAATTGTCTTAAGGACATTGTGTTCAACACAAGCCTCGGTCAAACTTCTATTTGTTCATTCTCGGGTATCTACCGATTTACAATTACCTCCTCATAAGTTCTCTACACTATGTGGAGCCTATCTTGGGAAAGTACCTTCACTCAGAAATTGTGAGTTATCTCATCCCCTCCCCCTATCCCTAAGAGGAATGTTTGAAGTATATTTCATTTAGTACTTGGGAGTGTGATTTGTTCAGTAAGGAACACTATATACAACTTAAGACATGCTCCATTCTTTATTGCTTTCAATTATGAAATAGTATTCCTTGGGATAAATTAAGAGCATGCAAGGTATTAGGAATATTGGACTCACTTTCAATAACAGAAGACTTGACTTTGGACAAAGTGAAATGGACAAACAAGATTTGTTTAGCCGACCTCAAATATTTGGGATAAGGTGTTGGTGGAGGTAGAGGTGGAGGTGGTGGTGAAGCTTCATAAATTAATAAAAAAATTCAAGCACAAGATGGACCGAACTTTCCACTTAAGATGTCACCATCATCAGATGTAACTGATTGAATAAACGAACATGATCAAACCATGGAAATCCAAATGTACTAATTATTGAAAATTAAATGTGATAAGAGTTTAGATCATTTCATGAAGGGCTTCAAAATGTCTAGCAAGACCTTTTTGAGACCCTTGGAGGTAGTAAGAGATTTTGGAAATACTATTCAGGGAACATGTAATGAGTGACCGTTCCATGTCTTCTGAAGAACCTTTTGGAGTACATTAGGAAGCTAGCTAGAAGGTGGATAATCATTTTTCTCATTCGTTATAAAAAGCCAATGATGTAACCATTCATTCGGTAAAAAAGGGCATGCTTAAAAATTTCTTCGTCTAAATGAAATCATCCACTGCATTTCAAAAATCCCTTTCCTAAGTATTCTTTTCTTAGGGAACCTCCTCCCTCCATGAGTACTTTATCAATATTAATAACAATGTGTTACTTATCCTGAAAAAAACTATATGGTAAGGGCCTGATACATGTCTAAGTCACTATAATAATTCTTAATTTATAAACATAATTCATAATTGATAATTATTTAATCCTGTAATAGTTCTCTCGGTCCCCTTGGAAATGGAAATGTTTTTCATTGAAATATATTAAAAGTTAGTACCATGCAGTAGATACCTAGAATTATGAGGGAAAAACCAAGGTTTAAAACATTGTATCAATTGAATGTTTCAGTTAATGAAAAAATTGATTCGGTATTGTCCGATACATTCGATACAAACTGATACATTCCCGAAACATTCAATTCAATGTTTCGTATCTGTCTCGGCCAATACCAATGCATGTATCAACCGATCCATTCCGATATTTTAAACCATGGGAAAAACTCTAATGAAGAAACACTTGAAACACCAAATCTATGTTGCATACATTCCTCCAAGCAGATGACTTACCGGTCTTAACACAAGTTAGATTGTAATACTTCAAAGCGATGTGGCTTATATGGAATGAAAGGGATCAGTACAATTCAGTATAAGCTGTTTCTTTCTAGAGAGAGGGAAGAGGCTTAGCATCCCTCTTAGGGTAGATATGGTGTTTGACCTTATTGGCAAATACGCCATAGAAACAAAAAATTCCAAGGAACCTAGGGGCAAACCAAGTGCTTATGAAGGGTTCATGACGATTTCCATCACATGCAAACATGATGTTAAACCAAAGGACTGCCAAAACTATGAGATGTTACTTTGTTTTTCTAACCTTAAGCATGCGATATATGCAACGGCTGATTCGGAATGAATGGGCTAGCTTTGTTAATTAAGATACTTAAATTTTGAAACCTCGAGAAATAGCCATACTTCCTTTCCCCGCATTGTTCTAATTTTTTTTGAGGTTTACACCTCCATAAAATGTCCTGCCCAAAGTAAAGCAATTGAAGTACACAAAAGCTCTTTAAAAACTTGAGCAGAAAAAAATAACTTGAGTTTAGAATAATTCTAACATCATTTACCAAAGAAATTTAAAACTAGAAAAAAAAAAAGTAAATTCACCTTCTTAGATTTGACCCGCCGAGTTTGAGATCCTTTACTTGCCACTGAAGAAGATGGGTCTGGTGTTGTTGCAGCACTAGCGGCACGATCCTGTGCAGCCAACCGCCGCGTGACCGGACGCCTCCTCAAAGGTGGGGCTGGTTGTGAGGGCAGGTCCATCGATGCACTAACAGTAATGGATGGACCTTGTGCACTAGTGGTCATTGGCGGCATCACCGGACCCATCATCATAGGTGGGGGAGGAAATGCACCGGGTGGTGGGGGCCACAAGCCATACGGTGGGGGCAGAGGTCCCGATGACGATGGCTTACCGTTCAATTGAGGAATCGATGGATGGGCGGTTTGAGGCGGTATCGGGATTGGGAAACCCGATGGTGGTGGGCCCGGAGGAGGAACTGGCCAAGCACAAGGGAATGCAGACCAAGTGTGATGTGGTGGTGGGTAGAAAGGGATGTGTTGTGGAACAAAATGGTAAGGTGGAGGTTGTGGTGGGGGATTGGATGAATTGGGCGTCGTGGGCAGTACGGTCGATCGATTGGATTTCTTGGTTTTCATTGTTATCAGCTAGAGAATCAATAATTCTACGAACATTGCAGTTGAAAAATTGGACCAAAATAACAAGAAAGAAAGAAAATCTCTGGAAGAGTTGAAGCAAAGCCAATCAAACCTAATTCTTGCAAATGCAATCAAGGTTTCTGAAAATCAAGAGCTTTGGAGATGAAAGAAAACTAACCAACCAATAAACATCAGATCGGAGATTCTCTGCAAGTTCTTGATCGAACAAAAGTCCAATTGACAATTTAGGGTTTAGAACGATGGATTGAATTAGGATTTGCGAGCACTCACCCAAAATTACGAGTTTGAGAATAATCAAAATCCATTAGGGCTAGGGTTTAATCCAGAGAGGTTTGAATAATTAGGGTTTAAAGAAGAAAGGAAGGTTTTTCTTTTTGAAGTTTGAAGTTTACGACGAAGAGGAGAGGATGAGGAGACTAATCAGGCTATTTGCCAGGATCAATTTTCATGTTGCCAGTGCAGGATTGATTTATCAGATGAACGGTCCAGATTTGACATTATTCCTCCACTTGGCGAAAATGAGAACCCACTTTTGAACCCAGGAAACATGCATATCTATCTTGTAAAAACCATTTTACATATGGATGTTATATATTAACACGCCACAATACTACAACGGCATCAATTTTTAACTTTTTTGTTTTTGTTTGAGCTTACCCCACTCTACATTCATTTTTCCTCCATCTATAATACATTGTCTTCTTTAATGACCCAACATGTCAAAAATTTCAAGGCTTAACATTGATAATCGGATTAGAATCTCATCAAATTTTTTTATATTTTTCTGAAATATCGACGAATCATCAATGGTAAACCATTAAAAATCAGTAAATTAATTTCAAACCATTTTTTGAAATATTTTTTAGGTCATACTTCACTTTCCTAGTGGATGCAGTCCAATATTGCTTCTCCTTTGTGAATTAAATATGATGCAATGTAATTTTGCATATTTGCTTCATTTTTTAAATAAGAATTCAAATATTTAAATATTCTGGGATTTTTATTGTCAAAACTTATGTATTGTAGATTTCAAATTCTAATATATAAGAGTTCAACCCAAAACATATAAATTTCTATGTTACGAAACATTTTTACCAGTGATATGGTATGTATTTAATTTGAGTCTCATGTTATTATTTTTTTTCATTCTAGCATATCATTTACATGTAAAACTAACACTGCGTTATTTGATTATAGATATTTTACTCTCATGATAAACTTATTGATTGGTGTCAATTTATTGGAAAAATCATGGGAACAATTGTTATTAAAAAATCAAACAACTAGGGAAAGATCCTTAGAATCAACTTTGATTGCGAGATAGATCGTAAGAAAAAAATTGATAAGAAGTCTACTGGTAAACAAACTGAACGAAATTATGTGATAGTTTATTTTCACTTAAAGGAGTGAAATTTCTAGAAAACAATTACTGAAACGTTGAATTTCAATGTGATATTACATAACTATCTATTAACAAATATTTTTTAATGACACTCTAATATGGGGAGGCTTACAAGTGAAGAATTGTAGATTTTGAAGGATATAAACAATAGTTGTGTGAAGCTTAAGGAAGTCCTAAACATATTGAAATAGATGAATAATTTTAATGCATCTATTATCAGGACAATATACAATGCTTGACATAAAGTCAAGGTTACCGAATTCGATGAAAAGACGTAGTTGCAGCATTTGATGAAGAATTTCGATAAACATGGGTATGTAGAATGGAATAAGAGGAATGATAGTACAAATAATCTATTTTGAGTAGATCCTAAGCCCATTTAGCTAGCAAGATGTTTCCCATATTTGTTGTTTATGGATTGCACTTATGAAATAAACAAATTCACGATGTTTTTATTACAAATTGTAGGGGTTGTATCAACTAGTAGAACATTTAGTGTGGATTTTGTATTTATAAATATAGAGAAGGTGTAAAACTATATGTGGACTTTGTAATGTTAGAAGAATACTCTTAACTCAAAAGTATTTCCATCAGTTATTGTAAGTGATAGGAAAGTGGCTTTGTTGAATACAATAGAAATGATATTTTCGGATGCAATCAACTTTCTATGTCGTTTTCACATATAACGGAATGTGATTGCCAATTGTAAACATTATTTTGAAAAAAAATAGATAGACTGAGAATCATTCTTATCACGATGGTTTGATTTTGTGCATTTAGTTACAGAGATATAATATTTGGATTTGACTTTTAACTCTTGAGATGGATTACTATCAATATTCGAAAGTGCTCTCTTATAAAGTATAAATAACACTTGAACACCATTTTTTAAAATACTACAAGCAACAGAGTGAAGTTTTTTCTCACTCCAAATTAAAGAGGCATTTTTTTGCTATCGTAGTGCAACTTCACAACCAATCGATACAATACATAACTTGATATCAAAACAAGAAATTTGAGTTTATTGAGAACTCTTGGATGATTATTACATAAACCCTATTAGGGTATTTATAGAGATTACATCAACCAAGATATTAGAAACTAACTTAATATAGGTATATTAATTACCTATAATACCTAATTTAGAATATCTTAATCTACTACTAAATATTTTATTTTCAATCACCACCTTCAACCTTCATTTTATTACGAGATACATTGACAATGATACAATGTATCTCATGCATCATAATAAGATGCATTTGTTACATCCTCCCGTAATTGCAGGGTCTTTTGAAGAAAAAGTATACAATTACTTTGAATGAATATTCTCGATCTCATCAATTAATATGCTATTAGATTGTCCAAAATCCAATCGTACTTCTTAGTGGTCATCGCCTGTTTGTAAAGTCCATCATTGTCGCATCACGTTCTTTTTTCTCTTTTGAGTCTATTGGAGCCGATGGCTTACGAAACCAGATTTGTCATGATCTCTCCCAAGAGTATACAAAGAAGGATTATGCGATTTAAATAAAATAACTCTAATTGGAGAGATTTTAGCTAAGAAAAAAAATGAGATCGTAAAAAATGAATATTTCGATATAAGAGATTTGTATAGATATGGAAGGAAGTGTGATTTTTATTGAAGAAAACTAGAACAATAATAAAGTTTAAAAAAAAATGGATTTAGGTCTGGCAGCCATTACTAAATAACGGTGCACCAGAATCGATGTGCTCAGTGAAACTTAAGCTCTGATACCATGTGAAATATGAGTTTTATTAAGAATTCTTAGATGATTATACATGAACCCTATTAGGGTATTTATAAAGATTACACCAACCAAGATATTAGAAACTAACCTAATATAAATATTTTAATTATCTATAAATCCTAATTTAGAATATCTTAATAGATATTACTAAATAATTTATTCTCAATCATATTATGATGCATTTCTTACACATTTGAGTCAAGTCTAATCCATATAATGCATGGTCATAATTTGACAATGTTGAAGAATTTGAGAGGGAGTATTTGTATTGTAGAATTTGATTTATTCCGTGAGGAGATGAAACGATGTGATGATATTGGAATAAGTACAATTTCTTGTGGGTCTATCATTTGACTTATACACGATTTTACCATGTGCCCATGATCTAGTCCAATTTGCTCATGAAGGTTAACATATCCCTTTATCAAGTATTCATCATTTTTGGAAACAACTGTCCCTAGTAGTTGCATATATCTCAAATAGTGATTTGAGTATAAGTGAAATTCAGATGTTTAAAAAAAGTATGAAGAAGCAAATCAAGATCAACGAACTCAAATCTTTAAGAAGATGAAAAAACTTGTTAATCCTATTATGACTTATTTGGTTGAACTTGTTCAAAAGGTGTCTACAAGGGGTATACCATATGTGTCTTCAATGAGTAAAATACGGTCAAGTGCAGTTAAAAAAAACTTCAAAAGTTGTATCAAGTACGAAAAAGGGGATTGTCTACTTTTGAGTATGCTCAGTCCATAAAGTACAAGTTATCACAATCCAAGCAAAACAAGAGTAGCATGACTCTATGCATGTCGAATGATTATTCTTGACATGGTGGATCAAAACATATGGTAGTATTTTAAACCCTTACATTCTCAAATTAAACATATTCATCAATGATCAAAACATTAACAACTTTCATAGTCTCAAATTAAATTGATTCATACAAACATTCATAAACCAAAACATTGGTATCTCATACATTTTTAAATTAAAATGAGTGGAATAAACATTAATCAAAATATTGGCCCTTTATATTCTTAAATTAAATTGAGTCATACAAACATTCAACATTTCATTATCATTATTTCTTTCATTGTCTTCGTTAATAGAATGTTTATATTTATTGTCTTTATCTACATTGTCATTGTAGTCCTCCTTATCTTTTAATGAAGTGAGTGACCTATGCTTTGGATATAGGAACTTGTATATTTTTTTTTCTCTTCATTAAAATGTTGTAATTTATCAGACCGCTATGGAATAATTCTTTGAGCAACATCATAGTTTTATCTCTATTCGCAGGTTGTATCAAGTAAAAATTGATTAAAAATTAAATAATTACTTATTAAATGAAAATAAATATTTATTTATTATCAAACATTACCCAAGTCATAGTCGTCTCCAGTTGTATGTATTTTTTGACGTTGTCAATCTACTTCAAACTTATGTGCGAGGTTGTACGTACTTGTAAGGGATAGTATGAAATCAAGCAAGAAATTCAAGATTTGAATTTCATGGATTAATAAATTTATAGTCCCTTACTATAACTGGCAATAAGTGGTTGTCCTAGTCATCTCACAAATTGTCCATTCTACCAAATAGATAATGCAATATTATTATTAAAATTCTTTAATATTAAATGTTCTTAATGACCTTAAAGGAAAATATGCTTATTCTTTTTTTGGTCTTCTAATTGTACATCTTCGTCTATTTGTTGCTATTCTTTCATCTGTTCATGTTCTTATTGTTCTTCTTCCTCCACTTGAATGACATACCATCAATGACCAATACAACGTCTCCATTTAGAAGTTATGGGAAACATTATTTCGTCTTTTCATGTTCTTATTATTTTTCTTCCTCCACTTGAGGAACATACTTTCAATGACCAATATGACAACTCCATTTAGACGTTATGAGAGACTTTCATTGAGGTGGTTCAGATGACGATGAAGCAACGGAGATTGCATCTTTAATACGTTTAGAAAATCAACGTATTTTTGCAAAAACAATACTATACAATTAATATGTGGAATTTAAGTTTGTTGCATTTTTATTTTTATTTTTTGAAATTAACATGTATTGGTTTGTTTGATTGTGAAGACATTTTAGCGAATATTTGTGTGCTTAAGGGACGTCACAACAAGTAGTAAAAAAAATGTGGAATGAATAATTGATAAGTAATAATATTTTAGTCGTTTAAGCATTTTATTGAGCACATGATGTGCAAAACTGATTAAAGTAGAACCAATCAAAAAATCTAACCAACAACACAAAAATATTAAAATCAAATTAACTAAATAAGTCATAAAAATAATCTAGAAAAATCGAGACTTCATTTCACATTGATTTTCACTATTACAATATAATTTTAGAAAGAAAATTCTAAAGTAAAAGAAATTGCTAATTACTATAGAGGATTTTTACAATAATTTAATGATTATCTTTGCTATGAATAAAATTCGATAATCTTCCCAGACGAAGAATCCGTGGGCAGAAACACCAAAATTTTTACACATTTTCAAAATTTGATTAACCAAGGGTGTAGAAATATTTGTAGGAAAATAATGGATGGTTGATTCTAGATCTTGAAGAGGATTTTAGAAATCGCTAAGAACATGACAGATTTGATTCTAGTTGAAATCGTCAGATTCAATGAATTGGAGTCACAAGAATCGTCATAACTATTTCAAATGAGAAGATACAATAGTTTAAGATTATAATTTAAAAGTAAAGAGAGATTTTTATTGGAGTGCCCTTAGACATGGAGGGCCATAATTTTTTTTTTAATTTTTATGGGTGCCCCACAAAAATTTGGAGGGCCCTCAAGGTATCGTGGTGTGTCAAAAAAAATTTCCTTTTTCATATTTTCTAATATTTTGAAATCAAATTGGAGATAAATCAAAATGTTAGTAATTTGGTTAGACCATTGTTGGATATGGATTAATCATTTTGTACTTAAATAATGGTAGAAAAAAAATTAAAAGAATTAAAAAAAATAGAATAATAATAAAATTTAAAAAAAGAGAAAAAAAAATACTAAAGTATAACATTAATGCATGCATAATATATCAGAACTTTGTTTAATACAAGTCTAATAAAAAATTACGACAAACTTTTGGAGAAACAACCAAGCACCTTGTTTTTATTGATTTTTACTTTGTATTGATTTACAATGATTAGTGGTCATATCAAGTAGGGGTTACTTTTTTTCTTGGTTATTATATAGAGAAATAAAGAATTGTGGTTGCATGCGCGTGGATTCAGAAATCTTTTCAATTTTAGTGATGATACTCTTTCTCTAAATAAAATTATTTTTTATAAGAAATTAACAGGTGAAAGAAGGTTTTGAACCAAAATTGTGACATCAAGTATCAACGTTCACAAACTTTAATCAACTTAGTAAGCTAAGCACTTTTTCCAAACTCTAATGATTGTTGTTCAAGAGGTTGGTTGATATGATGGTCAAATGACATAGCTATCCACTTGGATCATGGAAACATAACTATTTATATAAATTATCTTTTATTTAGATGTTGTAGACTTCTGATTGACTAGGGTTCCTTGCTCATAGTGGAGAGTTTTTTAGGTTTTCACTCCCCGAGATGAGAATTATCTTCTGATTGTAGGCTTGATCTAAAGAGCTTCATCCTTTGTTGATGTTGACATGGTTGACCTCTTTTGATGGAGGGCTTGATATTGATCTAACAAACAGTTTTCTTTATTGACGACGGTTGATCTCTACGCTTTCACCACTCCCTGGTCGATAGAAGACAAGAATGAGAAAATGATAAGGTCCCGATATGGTGCCTATTAAGGATGCTCTCACAATCAAGTTAGTACTCAAATAGAAAGAAGATGAATGAAGAAGTAAATGAACGGTGCCCAGATATGAAGATCAGAACTCAACCAAACCAACCAACCAACTGAAGAAGTCATCACATTACTTGTTCAGGTGTATGATAAGCTGGGTAGTTGAGATGTACTTGAATACTTTAGAAGGTATGTCAATCACTTGTCAACAACAACTTGAATCTGATGTATAAGTATTACACATCATTAATGTAAAGTAGATAAGGGAAGAATTCTAGCATGTGATGTCCTATCAATCTAATGAAATCTTGTTTGCATTTTATTTAATGTGAAAGAATATGCTTGAATTTAGATACGTGCAAGGGATTAGATAAAAAATGAGGTAGGGACCAAGTACGAGCTCGGCTTCAAGTCATATGCAAGATAGGGACTAGGAACGAGCGAGGGTAAAATACAATCTCAGGTTTAGATCCTTATGTGGTATTATCCAGATGTGAACCGAACTTAGATAAGCTCGGGAGTTTGGATTATGCTCTAACTCCATATTTTGGGGGCGGGTGAGTCAAGGCATATTGCATTCTCTCATCCTTATAAATTTTGTGATCATTGCCACAGAGGAAGGATTTGGTGCACAGGAGAGCTCTTATCTCTTTTAAAGGTCTTTGTCTTATTTGGTTGTAGGCTCTGAATTTAAGCTGAGGTCCGACTGAATCAATTGGCTTCTTTTTAATATAAACCCTAATGATCTACACTTATTAACCCAAGGCCTTAGTTGTATATCTATTTAGATAATCTTGGTTTGTATCGAACTTACGTTCGACTTGATCAATAGCATTAAAATTATGTACTTTCAAGTTTTACCTCGATTGGTGATAGTCTAATGGTACCGTTATCATACCTATTGTTGGTCTTTTGTCACCCATGGTGTCTGAGGTAGTATTTGACTGTACCTTTAATGCTCGATTAAAATCATACTATATATAGTAGGAAGACGAATCTCTACTCTTTTCTTACTATAACACATTTGACCTAGAACGTAAAACTTGGTACTTTCCTATTCACTCACAAGATTTAAGACCTTGACTTATAACTTTTTAGTAGGCCCTCTCTGTTTCTTTGTAGCATATGTCCTTATCGTGTTGCATGACAAAAATGGTTTGCAAACTCACCATCTCTTTTAGACCCCGCCTTATGACTTCAGAATTTTCATCTACCCCTTTACTTATATGATAAGCCATTTACATTTTTTTTTAGATTGTGAGAAATTGCTTGAACTTGATTAATGTCCTTAAACATGAATGAAACATTGATTGTAAATGGATAGAGCTCCATACAGAATTTGTGAGTTTGTTTAATGAATTACATTAGATTCCACAATCAAGTTGATAAAGCAAAGACATGCATGGACATGTGTGGAAGGATTTGATATGTCTAACATTAGTATTTGCAGTACCACTAATTAAGAGAGAGTACATTGAAATATATTTACAATATTTTAGGTATTTCAAAACATTATACCATCATACAATAGAAAATGAAATAAAGAAATTACATGAAAATTAAGGGAGAAAATGTTACCATGAATAATAACAAAGTGTTTACTTGAAACTTTTCCTAATTCATTACCTCTATTTTATGTATGGGGTGTTTGCCTAGTTCGTTGTATTATTGGTTAGAAGGATGACAATCTCTTGGAGTATCGTTTGTAGCCTTATAACAGATCCCATGAAACATATTCTTATTTTTCATTTGTTGGAAAATATAGAAAGAAATGAATGATCGATTTATTAGGATTTTGAGCATTCACGTCAAAAGTTAATATTTCAATTATGGGATTTCTATTTCATGGTGTAAGATCTTTAGAGAATTTAATGGATTTCTTTTTTAGGATTTCTTGGATGTACTGGTTTATTATTTATATTGTTTGTGTTTCTAATTGGCCAGTTGAACCCCAAGTAGTTTGTTTTATTTCATTAATAAAAAAAATTTATATAAAAGATACTAAGAATAAACACTTTTAATCATATAAAATAAAAATTATGTGCACAAGTTAAAGTAAACATTCTTCAAAAAAAGTTTGAAACTTCAACATTTTAGGAGGAAACTTAAAATCTCACACCTCAAATCTTAGCACATTGATCTCTCAACTATTGCATTGAAAGAAATTTTAGTTTCTTATAATGATAATATGTGATAAGATTTAAAGTGTGGGAATGGGGTTTCAACTCTCCCTGGGTGGATAGGATCAAGACTTTTACTATAGTAACTATATGATATTTTTTATTATGTTAGAGCAATGATAGTACCAAACCATTATGTTATGAATATACTCTATAAGTATTATTTTTATAAAATTACACCATATGTAAATATTTACTATAGTAACAAAACCTCATTTTATTTATCGTGATTTTATAATAAAATCACTTACGATGTATATTGCTTATTTGTTCTTTGAAGATTTTCCTAGGAATGATGTAGTCTTTAAGTGTGTCTCAGCATCAAGGCCACTTTCGTCATCTTGTCAAATATTACAATTTTTCATGAAAGGATTTGTTTGGTCTTCAAATGATGATTCTCCAAAATGAAATTAATGTCCTAGGTTCATGATACATCCATGAACTAAGGTGAATCTCATTAATTTTTAAATATTTTAACAAAATAATTCTAATGTGTGTGTATGACCCCGAATTCTAACCAACATCAATGTGTTACATATGATTGATATCTAATGAATATTTGATGGTGGACAGGGATCCTACAACACTAAATGGTAACTAGCAAGCTATATTATTTACTTGCTCGAGGTGGCTTATGACTCTTTGAGTCGAGACAACTCGTGGTTATCGAGGGGGAAGCCCATTCAAACCATATAAAACGAGAATATCTTACTTCAAAATAAGTGACATTAGATATCCAGACAAAACAACTTACCAAATTTTAGTGTATCATCATTGACTATGAACTCAATGTTTTTATCTTCACAAACAAACTCTACCATCAAGAAGAGAACATCGGATTGCAACTTACATAGAAGAAATCCTTCTGGTCTAACGGTTAGATCATTGGTTCATTTTGATTTTTAAAATTTTACTCAATATTACTATCGATAATATTTAGTTGGTTTATTGTATGTTAAGAAAAACTATTGTGATGAAAGTTTCGACAAATTATAGGATCTTACAATAATATTTGACATTATCTTATCTTCTTTTTTTATATTAGGAAACGGGTTAGTGATTAATAATTGGTAGGTGAACACAGTTTTGAACCCAATTCATGGTATCAACACTCATAAACTAAACCGACTTAGCACGTTAGCACCTTCTATAATGACGTATCATTTGTTTCTTACTTTAAAATACAACTTACGTTTAGTGATAGGTTTTTTAACATAAAAGTCCACCGCTGCTCAAACTCGGATATGTTAGGTTTATCTAGTGTAACCACATTTTGTTGTTTTTTTCCTTTTGTTACTAATGTCATCCTTCAATTAAGGATCGTTATAACTATTTAATCTCGACAAACTACAAAGAATGACACACGTTTACTCAATCATTTTTTGTTTTGTTAACTTAAAATTTACATGGTATCAAGGCCTCTTTCTTGAGGACCTCTTCAAAAAAAGAATTTCAGCCATGTTGATTTAAAATATCACTTCAACTGTCTTTGAATTCAATCATCTATTTTTCTCTACTACTTGGATAATCCTAACATCATTTACTTACTCATATGCTTAATGGTGATGATTATGGAATGTTTTTTCATATTATGTGCAACAAAATTAGCATTTAAGAACGATTTTAGGCCGTTTCTGATCATATGTAAACAGTTTGACGACCGTTTCTTGGAGGCGTCGCTAATCGCTTCAAATGGTCCAAGGCCATTTCAAATTCTACTGTTTGGAACGACCTCAAACAGTTCCAAATACATTGCGATTAAAACAACTTTCAGTCGTTCCTAAGTGTATGCGTAACAACAAAATACTAATTATTTCGAGACAATTTTAAACTATGTCAGATTGTAAAACTTAAAAAAAAATGAAAGTGAAACGGAACGGTTTTGCTATTGTTAAAAGAATAGCTGAATAAAATATTGGAAAATCAGTTGTATGAGATGACACAATCAGAAGATGAGCAACTCGTAGTGGTTTCTCATGTCTCTTTTTTTGTCAACTTTTTTATTTAGCCCAATGGATTCGTACTTTTAAGTAATCTTTGATTCTCGTCTGTCTTACAAAGTTTATTTGGGCAAATTTCTTATAGATGCTTGTGGCAGACATAAATATCGAGTATGAGGAGATCGTCAACACTTAGGTAGGGATAGCCTGTGAGAAGCCACAATTAATGTGTTTTAACTAGATTTGTTGCTTTAAACACTATTACTGCCTGTCTTGGAAGCCTTGGCTTTATGTTGTTTAGGTTCTTGCTTTCAATGGTAAACATGTCAAAAATTTGAAGGGTTTGACCACCATGGTGGAGACTTGCAATGATGAATTTCTGTAGATTGATCTAGAGTACCAACATGTCTCTATCTCTCTCTCTCTCTCATACACACACACACACACACACACACCCACCCATTACTTAGCCATTGTCTCTATTCACATGTAGATAGTGGTCTGACAAACTAAGACTGCTAAAACAGCAACACAACATATTCTCACGACGCACTGTATACCTTCGACAATGTCTGATGATCTCAAAACATGAAGTAGGAGCATCAAAAAGGGAAATAAGAGTAAACTCAACCAGTAGGGTAAGGAACACAAATGAAGTACACCTTGTGTTTTTAAGACATGAATTGGGTCCACCATGTTTATGTGTGCTTGGAGAATTATAAGCAATGTATATTATACTTGGTATCCAAGAAAATTTTGCAAATTCGCAGAGTTATTACTTCAGGATAACATTAGTATTGCTTGGTTAGAAACATAAAAAAATTTGGTTGGATTCAAATAGAATTGGGTATTTATTTGGACTTCTCTATCCTCAACCCATGGTTGAGGCCCTCCATCAAACAAATGATTTATAAAAAAAAGTAAAAAGCACAGATTTCCTCAAGATCAATACTGACTTCTTAGGTTTAGTACAAATTTTTCTAGGGATACAATTTAATTTTCTTGGAAATCCCAACCATCCTGATCTCAACAGTGTGTTGATCGCTCTGTTTTCAAGATTATTTTTGGAAAAAGATGAAAAATCTTCAATTGGTCATCGAGTTTTTTATATTCGGGCTTGGTTGAGCCTTAACCTAGCTTGAAAGATGTAAACTTTAGCTTAGACCAGTCTTATATCTCAATCAAGCCCAAGTACACCTTGTGTTTTTAAACTGGTATACTAAAATTTGTTCTAGTGTGAACTTTAATTTCTTCTAAGTAAGATAAATGCAAATCGAGAAACTCAAATTGCCCAGACTTACTTGTAAATGTTTACACCATCAAGAAGGTCTTCTTGCCTACATTCGTTCTGTTGCATTTTTCTTAAGTAATTATGCATCCAATACTCTCCCATACTTCAATTTCACTGCCTTTACCTAAAATGTAGAAACACTTTTAATTAAAAACACTTACACAAAATCGAACATTAGTGTAAATTGTTTGGATGTTGAAAAAACTAAACCTCTCCATTTGCATCAATATCAAATCCTACAACAACAGTTTTCCTTGATAATTTTGATTCATTATAGAATACAGCTATTCTGAGAGCAAAAAGTCGACGCATGATAAGCAAGTAGTCTACATCAGACATACATTATGTTTTGTAAATCATGTAATACAACCTAGCAAATACAATTGCTCTTAACTTCAAGACAATAACAAAAGGCTAGTAGATATCATGCAACTTGACTAAGATAATAACAAAAAGGCTAGCAGCAACTTTGGTAAGGAAGTACATAATAAAATAGGAAACATATTGAGTACTAGTATATAGAATAAGAAAGTTAGAAATGAATTACCTTCTACAATGTCACGGAATCCATTATAAATGGAATCCTGCATTGTAAGGATCAGTTTCGTTCTACCAAGGACATTGGAATTGGAATTCACATCTTCAAATGCCGCCTACATTGCAACCTTTGCAACATTCTCAATAGTAGAATCAAAAGTCAAAATAGCTTCAGCGTTTAGAACAACAGGTCTTGATGAGACATTTCTACTTACCCCATTGGAAAATGTCCCAAAATATAAAACTAGCAAAAAAAAGAAGCAAAATCATATTCATGGTGAAGATTAGTATAAAATAAGATTGAGATTGAACATCTAATAGCAAAATCAATGACAAAAATTTTCTTTTAACAGTTATTATCATCTTTGAGTTGAGTGGCTATAACTAACTTGACAATTTGGAGGTCAGAACGTCCCAAAATAGTTACACCTATTGCAGTTACCATTTGCACTAACAGATCATAAACCATTTCCTCCAAAAATTCCTCACCTGTGTATATAGAGAGGGGAAGAGTAATGTAGCTACAAAGGACTTGAACAGTCACCTTATGAAATAAGAAACAATTTAGTTCTTAGCAAAAAATGAACAAATCAAATATAACTCGAAGAAAGAAAAAATAGAAACACTAACTAGAAAATAAAAAAGTTCATTTGGCCCATATGCTAACACCACCCTTGGGGCAATGATCTCAATTCATGGTAATAAGATTTTAACCTGAATTCATACTAAAAACAGATATATAAGAAGGAAAAAATGAAGGAAAACAAAGGAATTAGCTAATTATATAATTTATTTGAACATAAATTATTAGAACTTTAAAATTAATTAGACGAATACAAAGGAGACACATTGAGTGGTGGATCCCTAATCCACTCCTGAAGATCCCTAATCGTAATTTTTCTTCAAATCCTAATGGTCATGTGCCCGTTAGGCTTAGGACCAATTCATCACCATGATTGTAACACCCCGTATTTTTAACTCGTATCTCGAGAAAATCAAATAGTATTTATTTGAAGAATATTTTAGAAAAGAAACTTAGAGTCAAGTACCTGGATTATGCTATGTTCGTTTTTATTGAAGATCAACTTCGCCATTAGTTTCAAAACGATCGAAATATATACCTTAGCCTATAAGCAAGTTTGAAATCAAGTTCGGGTGAAAAAGTTAACAAATCTTCGAATTTCACGTCGAGTGGGACCCATACAGTAAAATTTTCGTTAGAGGGAGAATCAGGAAAATTCGATATTACCATTAGATCCGTAGCGAAAAATTATTCAAAATGGAGTACTCGTTTGTCATTTTTCGAGTCCGGATAGTCAAGTTACGGTCGAAACTAGGAATAATAAGGAAATTACAAGTATGCCCTCGCCCTTGTTATAAAAGAAAATTTATTTTCTTTTAAATCACTTTCTTTCTTCTCCAAAGCATCCAAAGCTCAGATTTTCCCAAAAAAATCTAGGGTTCTCCTCTCTTCTCCTCAAGATCCGTTAAGAATGAATGACCGTTGAACTTCGACGAAGAAGACAAAGTTGTCGGCTACGACGATAGCTACAACCTCACCCTCCTTGTTAATCCATTCTCATTTGTTTTCCCCATCCTCCATCAAAACCCAGCCGTGTGGTTCGAGTGAATCCTAACACATCCTCATCGAGGGTTCCATCGAGTGAGAGTTAGGCCCACCATTCATTATAGAAGCAAAGGAGTGCCGTCGTCAAAGGGGATTGCAAACCCTAGCTCACTTTACATCAAACTCAACTCAACACCAACTCCTTCACCACCAACTTTGATCCTTATACGAGTTCATTGCTTTCGACGTCCACAAACAAGTAGGGGACTTTCAATTCCTATTGGTAACCTTAGATTTCTCAATGTGCATTTAGGGTTTTGAAACAAAATTTATTGTTTGCATTTAAATCGTAGAAATTGGTGTTTGATTCCAAATTCATGGTAGAAGTAGGTGTTTTATTTATGTTTTATCGAATTTTGATAACAAAATCGTGGGTGGGTTGAATGATTCGAATAACGGAAGAAAAATCCGAAACATGGATCGAAAACTCGAAGGTTCGAGTAAGGTTCAGGCTGTAGGTGGGAAAGGTCGGTGCCACCGGCACCTACCGAAGGCATTCTGTCGGTTCCACCGACAAAATGTTGCTTCTGCCACCGATGAAATCAAGAAACCGCCGAAAACTTTGTTCTGTCGGCAGGACCGTCGGTCCCACCGACACCTGCCGATGTGTATTCTGTCGGTTCCTCTTTAATTTTTACTTTCCATTTACTTTAAGTTCTTTAATGAAATTAAGGTTTTACCCCCCATTTCGGAACAATGGGAATGGTTTTAAGATCCAAATTTCAAAGGATCAAAATCCGAATTTTGGTTTAAAGAACAAAACGTAATTTTTGACGTTTTCGGCAAGTTTTCAAAATGAAATAACTTTCGCGTTTCTTTGAATTAGATTACAAAAACTATATGGTGTCGAATCTCATGATCGAGATTTTCATTTTGAAAAACCCGTTTTCAATTTTCGAAAACTTTGAAAAATTGAGTTTCCGACACTTAGCCAAATTTCACCAGCTTTCATGATTTTTAACAGCTTTTGCCCCGTGCATCATCGGGACCTTGTTTTTGAATAAACTTCGGTGGTTTTCAATGGAAAGACCAAAAGAATGACTTTGAAAGATTGAAAATGAATGGTTGATTTGAAAGGATGAAAAATGAGAATGTTGAGAGAATGGGAAAAGGGAATGAACGGTAAAATGTCAGAATCACACCCGCGGGGTGATGTCTGCATTTTACATTGTATGTTGTGTGTAGGTTGGTAAAAGGATATCCAGGTTATTAATGAAAGGGTTGCATGTTTATTTCCGATTATGTTAGCGCTTGCGCTGAGTACTGTTATTTATTTTAGGCCGGGTGGCCACGGTTGCATGGTAGGAACTGGATATCCGTTCTCAACCCTGTTCTGTTAATTTCTCTTTTGTTTTAAATGAAAAATCATATATGTACGTAGCTATTTTGTGAGCTGTTAAAGGGTTTGTGAATGCCTGAAGGGATAGTGTGTCACATCATCCGGAGGGGTACACTATCCTGGGATGTACGGTAGGGACCACCAAACTCATACGTGGTATGGGACGCGTATGAGAGTGGAGTCACAACTGGAATCCGGGTCCATTCCTTTCTTATCTTTACCAGTGAACGTGTATTGTAAAGGTGGTCGTATACGAGTGGAGTGTCATTTGGGAATCACATGCACGCCTGATAGGCATAGACGAAGATGATTAGTCAGTGATCACTAACAATCTAGTAGTAGTCGAACGTTCTGACACATCGAAAAGAGACCCATTGCTTACGGTCACGTCAAACGGCCAGCCTGAGCCGGATAAATGGTCAACCGTGTGGTAAGTGCAGCGACCGGCCACAAAATCAGGAACTAAAAACCAGATTTATGTTGTAACATCATGTCCTGACTGGGAGCGATCCAGTCGTGAATCCCAACGCTCAAATTCCATTACTCCACCACTTGTATTATGTATCTGCTGTTATACTTCGAACTATAAACTGAAAAGCATGTTTATCATATTAAATGTTGTCAACTGTATTTGCATAAAATGGAATTTGTATAATGAGTATGGATGATTGATGCTATGTGTTACTCTTAAATTGTTTAGTTGCTCATCCCTGGCTATATGTACCAGTTAAATCGTAGTTTCTATTATAAAACTTGCATGTTTTGAAATAACGCAGTATGATTATTCGATCACGTTAGGTGAGGTTATTAGTAGGAATTGTTTGTGGACCTACTGGGTAACCATTGTTACTCACCCTTTCCTTCCATTTTTTTAGTTGCAGAGCCTTCAGTTGGCGCAGCGGGTGCTGAGCTATTAGCCGAGGAACGCCTGGTCGGTCAGATCGACGACCAGAGTCCGTTGCCCGGTGAGCAACACGACTACTTCTACTAGGAGTCTGTTCATCCTAGGAAGTGTACATAGTATTTTGGGACCGAGTGCTAGGTCTATGTTAGAGTGAGGATAGACTTTGTAATCCTGTATAACTTTATACCTTTTTGCGCAACTCTGATCTTGCTTATTTTGTTGTTCATAAAATCTATTGTCTTTCGTTCATTAGTCATTGTGGATTCGTTGCTTTATACAGGATTGTTTGGTATTGTTTATCAGGTTTGAGTTCCGTGAAACGCTAACATAAACAGAGGAGACCATGCCGAAATTTCGAGGCGCCACCTAGTGCCTCGAGGCAGTATTGAGATTTGTGTTAGCGTTTGGCGGGGCGCTACAATGATGCAGATGGTTGAACCATTTTTCACAAAAACAATTGCAAACAATTTAATATAAATTTATAATTAACCAATTTCTGATCACTCATACAATATATTAATATAAAATTAAACATTATTACTATCTCAAATGGAACTCTTTTTTATCTATGTTTTCTTACAAGTTTATTTTGTTTGCTTCAAAATCATATTTATATTCTAGCATCACTTAGTAATCAGTGATGCAAGAGTTTTATGAGAACTTTTTAAATGTTTAAATGGAAACGACATTGGTAATCATACATCTAAAACCTAGATATTTTGACATGTGGAGAAAATTCAATTGAGAAAGGCATAGTCAATGGGATATTTAACAAACCTTTATAGTATCAACAAAATATCAAGGTAGTTTTGCTAGAAGTATTAAGTCTTTTTTAGGCATGTCATCTTAAGATTAGATTAAATTGATCAAAATATCATGAAGAGGAGTAGAAATAGTTAATAAGTTGTATGTTCGTAGTAACTCTAACTTTTATAAAAATAGTTAAATGCACTAACATCAAGCTTACTAGATTTTGAGGTCCATATGTTCATCTGCAATGGCTGGAATCTAAGAGTTGTGGTTTGTGGGCTAGGCAAGAAAGTTGTTGAAAAAACTCCAAAATATAATTATAGACGTTGTGTACAATCATAGAAAAATATGTCAGGTTTTGTTAATCAAGCTTGCCATGAACACCATTTGAATATGAACCAAGAAAAATTATACGAGATCTCCAATCTAATAGCATCAACAATATTAAAAGAGTATTCTCAAAGACCATGAGATGACTTAACTAGTTTATCATTAAGATGGTTTAAACTTACAAAATCAAGAACAAAAATGTAAAATTTCATTGAAAAAAATATTTGCATGTGAAATCTACATAAAATTTTTCTATTAATTTAGAAAATAGAAATTCCTATACTATTTGGTTGTTTGAAGGAGAGGTGGCCTCATAGCTTGGGATGATCTTCTGAGCCAAGACCAGTATCTTCATGAGTAGTTGGTTGAAGGACAAAAAGTAAAAAAAAAAAAAAAAAAAAAAAAAAACAACAACAACAACAGCGCATACCGAAGACAACGTCTATTGCATTTTGTGAAGAAGACAACAAACCCATTTACAATGCTTTGAATGGCACAGAAAACCTGCATATTGTTAGTAAAGTTAATTTGAGACTCGTAGAAAAATACATAAAGTGATTTTTTAATGATAATTGATGAGATTTTCTTTGGATTGAAGACATATTTTTGAGATCAATAGGTTCACTACCTCTTTGTTCAAAGATGAATTTCTTGAGCAGCATTATTTATTATGATTCAGAGGTGGTTATGAAGTTAGATTTAAAAAAAATCCCATGAAACACACGAATTTTTTTCATGTGTTTTATAAAAATTAAGTATTCTAAAAAAGTGTAATAACTATTAAATTAGACCACTTAATTTATATGAAACACACAAATTTTTTTATGTAATATCTATACCAAAATCAAGTTTAGATATGTTGATTGTAGCATTCCGCACATTTTAAAGTTAATAGATATTATATAAAAATTTTCGTGTGTTTCATATAAATTAAGTGTTCTAATTTAAAATATCTATCTTTCGTATAAGTATATTACTAGTAAAGAAGATGGATTTTAGTTTTTGAAGAAAAGATAACTCATGTATTTGTTAGAACAATTGGTAATTATGTTATTGATGCCTTTACAACTGATGTGTTGTGTTCTTAGAAGGAATTTTTTGCAAAATTTTTTTTGTAAATGATATTTATTCTAGCATTTAGGTGTGCTACAACATGAGCATCTTCTTTAAAGTTATGGGGGTAAAAATGAAAAAAATAATAAAGTTGAAGGGGTATTATTAAAAACATTGAGGTTAAGAAGGTAAAAGAAGAAAAAATAATAAAAATGGAGAGGTATCATTAAGAAAATGGGACATGAGGAAAGACAATATAATGGATTAAAGGGGTAAAAAGGTAATAAAATTATAAGGATATTCTTGAAAAAAAGGAAGGATAGATGAGAAGAAAGACAATCCAATTTAAGGGGTGAAAATGAAATATAATAAAGTGAATAAAGTGGACCTCCACAAAATTATAGCTAACTCAGACATGTATACTCACAAAACTATAGCAAAATGGGTCCTACAATTGTGTTTTTTTTTTTTTTTTGAGTCGTGATAATCTAACTTAGGTATGTGGCATACTCAATTGACTTACTTGACATAACAGGCTCGAAAATCGTAGATTTGCTCTCTTCAAGATACAAAACTGCACTTTTTTATGGGAAACCGTGATTTTGTATCCCGAGGAGAGCACATTTATGATTCTCAAGCCTGTCATGTCAAGTAAGTTGATTGAGTTGCCACATGCCTAAGTCAGATGATCAATACTCTTTTTATTTATTTATTATATAGATATAAGACCAAGATTCAATACTCATGAAAAATAACTCATGGAAAAACACATGATCTGAACTTTTAAACACAAAATCTAAAATCTAATGGTTGAGATTTATCCTCGAGATAAGTATCTTTGAGATGTGTGATATGGGGATATGTTTAAATCTCAGCCGTTGGATTTTGTGTTTACACTTGCATATAAATAAAATAAAATATAATATAATACTACCATTACTCAAGATTTTTTTTTGTTGTCTTAAAAGTTTATTAAGAAACAAAACCAATGGGTACCCAAGATTTTTGGCGATCCTAATTTTGGTTCCACTAATGTTAAAATGAGAATTGAAATTGAAAAACTTATAATGGTTCCTGTAGACACCTCAATTTGAACGGGCCACTTCTCGAAAGGGCCCAAAAATATCGATTTTATAAATAAATGGGCCAACGGGCCTTAAAGGCCCAAGTCATTGAAAAGTGACATTTTTACCAACCCGAGGCCCCTAAGACCTCTCAATGGTTTAGGAGACCTACCAAAAGGACTCGGCCTACCTTACGTCTTCCCAATATTCACCGCTCCGCTTCCAAAATAAAAAACGTCAAATTTTCGATAAATTTCACCAACGGGCCTAAAAAGCCCGATTCGCCAACACGTGGCATTTTTTATCAAACTAATGATTGCAAAAATCTAAAAAAATTAAAAAATTAAAAATGTGAGACTTGGGATGCCTACCCCCCTCTACTACCACCGCTCCGCCTCCGAATCTGCAAAAAACTATAGGCCCATGAGCCCTCAACACTTTCCTAAATCGATTTTTCATCTTACCCTTAGCCTAAAATCAATCCCACATCACCTAAAATCTAAAACCAACCTATACCCTCAAAACCCATTCCAAAATAACCCTCAACCAAACCTTAAAACCCAAAACAATTTCTAAAACCCAAGCCCAACACTACAAAGCCCACAAATCATAACCATATCCAATTTATTATCCAACCCACAACCCTAACCCATAAACCACAACCCACATCAACCAATCACTCTTTTATCATCAAAAGATGACACAGGTCATAACCCCATCTCACCGCCCTCACCCAACTACCTACCCCATTAATTTTCTTTAAAGCCCATCTACCCACACATCAACCCATCACCTTTTCTCTCAAATCAAACACATCGACCCACACCCCTAACCTATACCTCCCCTAAGCTACCCTCATCATTCCCTACAAAACCTAGATCTACAACCTAAACCTACACCATCCTCTCAAGTCAAACACTCAACCTCTCCCATCAACCTATCCCAACCCTTCATTTCCACCCACTTTAACACATGGCATCATCTCCTTCACCCTCCCAAAATATCATCAACCACCTCTTTAAATCCTCCATTTTCTTAAATCAAATACCATTTAATCACAACCACCATCTTAAACTCACCTCACCAAACACTCCACCCAAATGGGTTGGGTAGGATCCAAACCATTTGGGTCAAAACTCACCCATTTAACCCCCATTCCCTAAATACCCTCCAATCTCCTCTAAATTACACTCACTTCTCTCTCAAACTCATAACCATTCTACCCTTTTTCTTCACTTCACCCCATTATATCCCTAAAATAACTCCTCAACATCTATAAATACCCTCCTCCTCTTCCCAAAAATGGCCCCCCAACTTTCACTAAAAAGTTTCTCCCCAACTCTCTCTCTACTAACAACTATCACCCCTCTCACTAAGAAAATTCTCATCAATTCCCTCACACTAATCCTCCCCAAGTCTCATAAAAAAAATCACATACTCATCATCTCTTCTTTACTCCTTCAACCAAAAAAAAAAGAGTTGTATTTGCTTAAAATACTAAGGACTCAAGAAGACTCAAAGAAGAAGAAGAAAAGAAGAAAAAAGATATAAGGTGGGTTCAAGGCAACCCCCCCTCTCTCTTCTACATCCTCTCCTCCTCCCTCTTCTATCACCCCTCTCCCCTTCATTTTATTTTTTAGGATGAATGGACCCCAAGGCTAAAGGTCTATAAGGGTCATTTCCATCAATGGAATGACCCTATGATCAAGCCGAAAATGAACCCCTATCTAGGGTACAAATGCACAACACGTGGCACATCATTTTTCGTATTTTTTTTAATCAAATGACCGAGTTGAGTTGAGGTTACCACTATTTAGTGGGGAGAAAAGGGTGCCTAACACCTTCCCTTTTCTCCAACCGAGCCGCTTACCCCGGATCTTAAGGTTTGATCCGTACCTTATCCACGTGAGTCACTAAAATGCCAAAATGTCACTTTTTCAAAAATGCACATCGGGTGACCATTCACACCCACTTACAATATGAATGGTGGCGACTCCAAATCATAGTAGATGTGGCCGTCGTAATGACGAAATCCCGTGTCTACAGTTCCAATTCTACAAACCTTAGAAACCAAATTGGAACCGACCCATTGACATCCCGTACCTTCAATCTACCTTATTTTATGAAAAACAAATTATTATTAATTGCATATATAAGTATATCTTTACTCTTATAATGAGAGAAGACGAAGCGGAGTAGAAGTGGTTTTACACAAAAATTAAATCTTACAAATTCCCCTACCTATACATTTTTTTATTTAGCAAAATCAAGATTATTTTGGTTAAAAATTAAGAAAATTACAACCCCACGCCACTAAAATGATGTGGGTTATTTTTAAATTTTTTAAAAATATCCCTTTTTTACTACATAGTCTTCAATATCCTTAAATAAATATTTTAAATTATTAATAAATCCTTTTGATACATGCGCGTTTTGCTATATATATTAAAACAAAAAGTGGATCCAATTTCCTTTATCCCCATTCCATTACTTTATAAAGTTTGTTACGGTGGGTAATATACTTCATAAACCGAGCTTGCCAAGTAAATCTCTTTTATGTCGTGTCCAAGACGAGATGACTCAGAACAACTCGGTTTCCAAATCGAGACAAAACACCATCATGACTTTTAAACTCATCCGAGACCGAGATGTATCGCTCGAGTTAACTCGGTATCGGAGCTTAACAAAACCAACTCACAAAATATTTTGAGACGATCGCATATCGTGAGATAAGTGAGTCATTTCTAACAATATTTTCCAATATCTCGGGCGAAACGAACGAGACAATGTAGAAAATATTTAACTTGTGAGTTAAACGAGACGTATCAGACGAGAGTTTTAAAATCTAATTTAAGCTAACCGAGACAAACGAGTTAAAGCTTCAACCCTCTATTATTTCACCCTCAATTCGAGTTTTCATTTTCTCAATCAAGTGAACAAAAAGAGGCAAGGTTTTGGGAAAAACTTCATCTTCTTCATCCGATTCAAGATGAAATCAAAGTGAATTTGTTTCATCTTCCTTTAAATCAAGTAAGATTTATTTTCTTCCTTAATAGAGCATAAGATTTTTTTTCTCTATTTTTTTTCTTTCTTCCAATATTTTGTGTAATGTGTATATTAATTTCTAATGGTTAAGGGGTGGAAAATATATTATATTTTAATGGATTACTTAAACATTGAAAATGATGGGTGAAATAGATGGACTTGTGAGTTGGATTAGGGTTTAATGTATTTTTTTATGGATTGGGGTTTAGTAAGTTTTTAAAATTTATTCTAAATTTTTTTATCCATATAATGTGTATTTTAACATCTAATTTCTAATGATTAAGAAGTGGACTTGTGAGACGTGTATTTTAACTTCTAATTTTTAATTTTTTTTTATGGATTGTGTAATGTGTATTTTAATTTCTAATTTCTAATGGTTAATAGGTGAACTTGTGTGATGTGTATTTTAACTTCGAATTTCTAATTTCTAATTTTTTTTTTATAGATTGTGTAATGTGTATTTTAATTTATAATTTCTAATAGTTAAAAGGTGGACTTATGAGATGTGTATTTTAACTTTTAAATTTTAATTTTTTTTTATGAATTGTGTAATGTGTATTTTAATTTCTAATTTCTAATAGTTAAAATGTTGATTTGTCAGATGTGTATCTTAACTTCTAAATTAAATTTTTTTTTATATATAAATTATGTAATGTGCATTTTAATTTCTAATTTCTAATGGTTAAGAGATAAACTTGTTAAATGTGTATTTTAACTTCTAATTTTTAATTTTTAATTTTTTTTATGG
Organism: Akebia trifoliata; assembly: GCF_017979445.1. Taxonomy (NCBI): domain Eukaryota; kingdom Viridiplantae; phylum Streptophyta; class Magnoliopsida; order Ranunculales; family Lardizabalaceae; genus Akebia; species Akebia trifoliata. The sequence goes on along the minus strand of NC_141377.1, from coordinate 32,153,846 downwards.
ATTGTGAAGTGTAAATTATAATTTTATCCATGTTTTAATTTGATAATTGGAAAAAGTTTTTTTAGTTGAGAAATTGATTTTGCTAGAAAATAAAAATTTTCAATAATAATGGATAATCCTTATTTAAAAAATAATTTTTTCATTACACATGGTATTAGGTTGTTGCATTTTACTTATATTGATTAATTTTATAACATATTTGATCTATATATTTACTAATAAATTATAAGATGCTTAAGGAAGATGACATTGGTTGGCAGTATGGTATTGCATTTGAGGGTAATAAAAGAAAAGTAAAATGCAATTATTGTGATAAAATAATGAGTGGGAGCATTACACGTCTTAAAAAATATTTGTCTTAAAAAATAAGAGAAGTGACGGTTTGTCCAAAATGTCCCCAAGAAATTCGATTGTTGATAAAGAAGCAAATGATAGAGAAATTGAAATTAAAAGTAGTAGAAAAAAAAAACGTCAATGCAAAAATTACATAAAATGTTTGGAGGTGAGACTGAGTTTGATGATAGTATACCTATAGACGACTTAGATGACGAGTCGCTCGATTCTGTTGAAAGAAAAGAAAATGCCCAGATGAAAATGACATGTGATATGAGTCGACAATCTTTACAAGAAGATGATTATTGAAGAAGACATTCAGTTTCAGGGATCCCTAATAGTTCTAAAGGTTGGGGGTAGAGTATTTGACACTTCATTTAAGACAATGAAGAAAAATGAAAGATTATTCCGAACTTCTAGTATTAGGGATAGTCATGAATTGCGAAAGGTAGATAAATAATTTAAAAATACCGAATAAGATTTGAGATGGGTAGAAAAAGATGTACATGATGTTTCAAACAGAGGATTGGATTCTTACTTGTATAGGTCAAAAAAAGCCACACAGAAAAAATTAAAAGGATCATGGAGTGGAAAAAATTATTAAATAAGGTTGGCCGAGCAATTACAAAGTTTTTTTTTCAACTCAATCCCATTTTATGCAGTTAAGAGTCCATATTTTCAAACTATGGTAGATTCTATTGTAGATGTAGGGAATGTCATCAAGGGTCCTACACAATACGGGATTGGAGGAAAATATTTGGATATGAAAGTAGACGAGTTAAAAGATTATATTTGATTTCTTAAAAAAAAAAATCTAATATATGGTTGTACCGTGATGTGTGATGTGTGGACATAAAAAAAATAGGTTCTGATAGAAATATGATATTTCACAAATCAATTAATGCAACTAGAATTACTAAGACATCAGAATACTTACTTGAATTAATGAAGAATGTAATAGATGAAATTAGTGAAAATAATATTATTCAGATTGTGACAGATAATGAAGCATCATATCGGGTTGCAGGTTCGAATTTAATGTTAAGAAAACCTCATCTGTATTGGACACCTTGTGTCATACATACCATCAACCTAATTTTGGAGGACATGGGAAAATTATCGTTATTTATTCATGCTATTTTAAATAATCGACAAATAACATTATTCATATACAATAGTAATAAACTCATGAGTTTGATGAGAACATTTACTAAGGGGCGTAAATTGTTACGTCCTGGGATCACATGGTTTGCTACGCAATATATTACTTTTCAAAGTCTTATTTGACATCAATCGACTTTGAAAATCATGTTTGCATCTGATGAATGGTTACGAATTAGACTTACGAGGGATAGAAAGAAATGAGAGTTAACAAAATAGATTTCAGATTTGATCATGTAACGTGAATTCTGGGAGAAGACAGATGATGTCTGTAAGGTCATGGAACCTTTAGTTAAACTCTTGATAATTGTTGACTAATATAAAAAGTCCACTATGATTGTAATTTATGAAGGCATGGGAAGAGTCAAGCAATCAATAATAGATTCGGTAAGACATTATCAACCGTATATCCAATTGATTGAAAATATGTGGTCAAATCATCTTAAATCAGATCTTCATATGACAGGTAATAATTACGTGTTTTTAATATAATTTAAATGTTAATATTTTATTAATATTTTGATATTAAGAAAATTAATATTACCATTTATTACAGTGTATTATTTAAATATTTAGTTTCAGTATGATAACTTCTTAGTGGAAAGTAATGGACTTTTTCAAAAAATGAAAAGGATTATCAAAAAGTTGGAACCAGATATGATTAATCAAATAAAGGCGATAGATCATATATCAATACATACTATTGTCAAATAATTCAAAGTTATTTTAAAGATTTTGTATTTATAATTTAATTATAGTATATATATATATTTTTATCGTTTTTGAATCATTCTTTGCAATTTAAATAGATTAAATTATTTATTGACACGACGGAAGAGTTCAGTGATGCTCTAACTAGAAACATGAGTAAAACTTCTTTACCATGTAACATATAAATAATAATAATAATTTATACAATAACAAATACTAAGTATTTAACATTTTTTTTTATTCTTATCAGCTGATTGGTGGTATAATTATGGTTATAATGCACTTGACCTTAGAAAAATAACGATTAAAGTCTTGAGTCAGATTTGCTCGTCTTCAGGCTGTAAAAGAAATTGGAGTACCTTTGCTTTAATCCACATTCGTCCTCGTAATAAACTCAAAATGGAAAAATTAGGAAATTAGTGTTTACACATTATAACATAAGGTTATGAGCTCGCAATATCATGGACCGTAGATTAGAAGATAGTTATTATAATCCTATTGATTTAGATTCCATATTTGAGTATGATGATGTATTAGACCAGTGGTTGAGAGAGATAGAAGATTTTTTGATGGATAATAACGACTTATCTTGGTTGGATAGGGAGATTGGTACCCAACTCGACATAAGTACAAGTAGATCTCCATCTTCGAATGGTGGTAACGATGATGATAGAGGTGATCAAGAGACACAAAATAGAGTATGGGATGATAGTGAACCTGATAACGTGATCATGACACAAGATACCGACCATGGCACTAATTCATTCGAAGAGAGATGCGAGAGATTTGACAGATTGACAGAATTTCATAGTATGACAATGATGAAAGTCAGACTCAATATTATGGTGGCGGTGATAAAAGTTATGATCATTATGAATACCCTCAAGAGACGGGTATAAACAAGAATGATGCATCCAACAACTATGGTGTTGAGTTTGGACATGGTGATTTTTATCATGGTTATGGTCAACCTACTGGTATGTATGGGTACAGACGTTCTTATTTATATCATGGACAAACAAGCTTAAGCTATGAACAAAGGGAGCATAGTCATACCAATATGAGCAACACCATAACCAACATCTTTACTTCTTTTTTCTTCCCTAGAGACTATCGATTTTATCCGTAGTACGAGAAAAAAGAATAGTACGTTGATTTAAAATTACTTTTATGTGATTATATTTTGTATATGTGATTTTAACATATTATCAAATATATCTAATTAATCATTTTTCGATTTACTTTTTTGTTTAAAATATCCTTTGTAGGTGAGTGGGTTATATGCTCTATCAAATATCGGTGTAAATTTAAACTTATGTCATTGTGACGCTTCGTTTCCATGGTTTTTATTTTTACAAGTCTTTTCTTAGTTAATGTTTGCCTTGGATTCGAATTACCCTAAATTCAAATCGAGTGTTATATTAATATTTAAATTATTTTTTGCATGTATGAGCCTACTTGTTATCATGTATTTACATTTTATTAAATTGTAATTAATGCTTTAGTTGATATTTTTAATGGTAAGTTTGATATTTTTTAAATGTTATGTTTGAAAAACAAGTTTGATGCATTTGTGCAATGAAAATGAAACAACGTAACAATGTAAATATTTAATTTATATATTTTAATAGGTATATGATGAATTTTTTTTAATTTTATATATATATTTTTTTGGATTCATTTTTTAATAGGATTCATTTCTAAATTTTTTCAGATTTTTTAAATGATTAAAAATCATTATCTCAATGTCGAACGAGACAACTGAAACGAGACAAAACGTATCGTCCGAGTCAACTCGGTATCCGAGCTGAACGAGACGAGATACCGAGTTTAAAAACAATGACACCATAGGTGTCGCGAAAATCTAGAAATAGAATCTCCTCTAACCAATAATCTACATAATCTACGTCATCGTCTTCTCGAAGAGAGAGAACCAGAACCAGAAGAATAACAAACAGCAAGCAGCAGAGCTTCGAAATAAACTAGGGTTAGGGTTTCTAAGATCTCTCTTCAAAAATGTCTACAATTTTCAGTGGAGACGAAACTGCTCCCTTCTTTGGTTTCCTTGGAGCTGCAGCAGCCCTCGTTTTCTCCTGTAAATCTTCTCTATCTGTCTCGATCTATAATTTTTTAGGGTTTCCTCTATTTCCTCTGTTTGATTTCTAATTTCTTGTTTTTCAGGCATGGGAGCTGCTTACGGTACAGCGAAGAGTGGTGTTGGTGTCGCCTCCATGGGTGTGATGCGACCTGAACTCGTCATGAAATCGATCGTTCCAGTGGTCATGGCTGGAGTTCTGGGAATTTATGGTTTAATTATTGCTGTTATTATAAGTACGGGAATAAACCCTAAGGCTAAGTCTTATTATCTATTCGATGGATACGCTCACTTGTCGTCTGGTCTCTCTTGCGGCCTCGCTGGACTCTCTGCTGGTATGGCGATTGGAATCGTTGGTGATGCAGGAGTTCGGTAGAATATCTTTCTCTAACTTTTTGATAATTGAGTAGAGCTTTTGAATTTTGCATAATTTTTGTTAATTCTAGAATTGAGTTTCTAAATCTGCTAGTTTTTGATATTTTAGGTTGTTATCAATCTATATTTTTCTTTATCAGATCTTCAGTTTTTATTTTTTGTTTCATTAGCTAATAAATGGAAGTTTATCTAATTTTTTAATCTTAATATATGATTAATCTGTTAAGAGCATCCACCATGGACGTATTAAAGTTTTGTTTGTGTCAGACCGTAAAATATAGCCAGCGATTTCACTCCAACGATCACATTAGAGCATTTCCAATGGACATGCTAAGTTTTAGATGTTAAAGGTGCCACGTGGGCACCTTTTTTCACCTGTTAGTTACTTTATAACAAGTGAAGTTAGTCAATAATTTCACCAGCTCCAATGACATGTTAGTATACACATTCCAACGACCCTAAATTTCAACGGTTATCCCAACGACTAAATTAGTCAACAATCTAGTTACTTTATAACAAGTGAAGATAGTTAACAATTTCACTAGCTCCAATGACATGTTAGTGTACATATTCCAATGACCAAATTTCAATGGCTAAATTTCAATAGTTATCCCAACGACTATATTTTAATAGTTATTTTTATTAATAATTTATTTCTTATTCTATAAACTGTCAATTTCCTCCTTGCATTCATCTATCTTAAATTTTAAATTAAAAAAATGACTTTATCATCCCGATTAAAAAAATGGTTTCATCATCCGCATTACATATATTCAATTAAAACACTACCTATTGCATATATTAAAATAAAATACTACCTAATACATTTATGGAATTAAAAACACTATCTATTACATATATAAAATTAAGATATTATCTAATACATTTATGGAATTAAAAATACTACATATTACCTAATACATTTAGCCTCCAACCTTAGTCGTTCTTGTTTTTGTTTTGCTTGAATCTTCAATCGATCTCATTCATGTGCCATAATGATCTATTTTTCAGCAATTTTCTTTTGGTCCTTTCTCAAGTTGCTAAATTCTTCGATGAATAAGTTTATAACATCTACGTTCTTTTTCCAACGCATGTTCTTTACTGTTTTCTTCTAGTGGGTTATGGTAACTTGTGAGATCCTTGACTGAATGATGAATCTTCATCATCAAGGCTAACGGATCTTGCAGCCGAACTTGGTGTTGCTTTTGAAGTAGAAGGATTCAATGAATCTTTAGTTCATCAACATCCAAATTGATATTGCCTCTCTTCCTTTGTGTAATCTTTTGTTTTTTCTATTCATGTTCATTGGTGTAAGTAAATCATTTTGGGTTGTCTTTGAGCAGTAGCCAACTACCATCTCACTTAAAATGGTGCCCCCTTTTTTCCCATAATATAGTTTTATAGCATCTACCTACAAATAACAAACAATAATTAAAATTTATTGCAATTTAAATAAATCATATTGGGAAAAATGTGTCAACTAACTAACTTACCGAATCCTCAACATTGTATCCACTTGATGGACATCTTTATCATGTGAATGTATCCAGAATATTTGTTGAGGTGAGATTGAATGCTCGACCACCTATTCGATCCTATAATTTTCCTTTTGCTTGATCTATATTCGTGGCCGCATCTTCCGAGACACACAACCAAGCTTTACTCAATGCTTCGTCTTCCTCCTGGCTCTAATTAGGATTCCTTTCCTTCTGTTGTGTTTAACTCTTTTTTCTTTTGGGTTGTGGGAGGTTATGTATTATTAGTCTAAGAAGGTTGATGAGATGAGAATTATGATTGATTAGAAGAAAATTGAGGTGGATTGAATGTATACTGAGAATCAAATTGTGGGGTGCTTGAAAGTGGTTGTATTGATTGAAATTAGAGTTGAAGAATGGAGGTGGAGGATCTATAGTAGGAGAATGAGGAATGAATAAATGAAATAATGAAGGAATTTGGAGAAAATTTGATAGTGTATATCAAATTTTATAGTTTAGAAAATTTAGAAGTTTGGAGGAATTTATAATGCATTGTGTATGAAGTGAAATAATTAAAAATTGAAATGATTGCCGTTGTATTCAAAAATTGAAATAATAGTCGTATTGACAAATTGAAGTTAGCAAGGTGACATGGCTAGCCACAGATAACACACTTTGTAACATCTGACACGTTTAACAATGACACTAATGTGTCTATTGGAGTGAAATCACTAACTATATTTTGGTGTTGGACACAAACAAAGCCTTTAACGCATCCATTGTGGATGTTCTTAGGTCGTAGATGAGATGGGTTCCCTCTCGGTCACTCTTAATGGCATTACACCCATCATTGATAATGGCATTTATCTGGGTAAGTATTGATTTTTTTAAGGGCATTACACCTGTTATCTTTTTCTGTACAATTCTTGGTGAAATAATCCCTTCATATTAGTAGATGGGTTCCCTCTCAATCACGTTTAATAAATTGCATGTTCCCAACTGGGAATAAGAGTGTTGCAAGCATTTGAGCCGGCAACAAATTGGTTGTCCTTTGTACTCATTTTTTGCAACGCTGGGTAACCGTCTCTTGATCCTTAGAGGGATGAGCTCTTGTTGCTTGAACAACTCAAAGATGTAGAAGAATTATATTCGATCAGAGGAATAAATCGGGATGATAAAACCATTTTTTTAATTTAAAATTAAGATAGATGAATACAAGGAGGTGAAATTGACAATTTATAAAATAAAAAATAAATTATTAATAAAAGTAGCCATTGGAATAGTCGTTGAAATTTAGAACTGTTGGAATGTGTACACTAACATGTCCATTGGAGTTGGTGAAATTGTTGACTAACTTCATTTGTTAAAAAGTGATTATCAAGTGAAAAAGGTGCCTACGTGGTACCTTTAACATGTAAAACTTAGCATGTCCATTGTAGATGCTCTCATGTCAAGGTTGAATTTTTTTCCCTTAAGTTTAATTTAATATTTTGATGGATGTAATCCCTTTTGTAGCTCAAATTTGTTAGGGCTTTTTTTAAGTATACACATGATGAGTTGTCGATGTCGATTTGTATTTCTTTGAGATTGAGATTCATCTGACAAGACAAAGGATGGTATCAGAAGATACAAGTTTGTATGGTTCATGCTCACATAAATATTAGAGATCAATCATCGTTATGTAGAACTAACAAAATTATTAATAAGAAATCTCTAACACTATGCTACTTGAATCTAATATATCTAACAAATCAGCTCATTAATGGTGATTAAAACTAAATAAGAACTTTGGAGCGTATCTTGAGTCATTGCAATTGAAACAAAGGATTGATAGCACCTTGTATATCGAATACTACTTTTTCTTCGATTTCTAGACTCACCTTCCCTATCTCTTACTAGAGACGGATAGGGTTTATGTTATTGATGTAGAAGATAACACACATTTTGGGGAGAGTCACCACCCTTCCTTTGTAAATGAGAGAAGAGTAAATTTCTAAAGTCATCAAGGAAACCTACTAATGTCTTGAGAGGATTTCTTTTTGAAATTCTAACATTAATATGTTTACTTTAATAATTTCTTTCATTTATTATTGGAATCCAAAAATTACTAAAATGATTTTGGAAAATCGTCTAAGCCAGTAGACCACACCAATGTCAAGTTGAGTTGATTTGATTTCTTCTAGGTACGATTAATGAAGAGTAAGGTCAATGTTCAGTACACCAAAGTAAATGAAACTTTCAAATATCAATATGAAAAGTTTGATCAAGTTAGTATCTTAAAATTGGATGTATGGGAGTGTAACGAAATGGGAATAATCAATAACATAAGATTAATACTTAAAATTAATGCTTTGAATTATTTTATAATTTAGAATTAAATTTAATAATGATGATGAATAATTATTCATTTGTATCACCTCAATTTTCTTTTAGGTGAAACTTTGGTATACTTATTTTTCACTTAAGAGGTGAAAATAATCATCTTGCAAGGCTAATTGATTATAGTATACTTATTGTTTACTAAAAAAATATGAAGGTAATCTTCTTGAAAGGCCAATTGATCATATATAACTTATTCAGTTAGACCTGTTATATATTCAGTTCTAATAATGTTAAGGTGTGTAAATCACATTACCTTATCTAGTTTATAATTATTTGATTATGACTCATTTGGGTTAGTCCCAATTTCTTAATTATAATCACTCCCCCCCTTTTTTTTGTTTAGATGAGAGAAGAGGGTCTAGATTTCTTTATTAGTAAGTTTCCTAATCCATCAAGGATACTTACTAATGTTTTAAGTTATACTTGTTAAGGTAAGTAAATCACATTACCTTACCCAACATATAATTATTTAAACTGACTCTCCTTTGGGATAATCTTAATTTTCTAATTATAATCATTCTCTTCCTTTATAGATGAGAGAAGATGGCCTAGAGTCCTCTATTAGTAAGTTTTCTAATTCATCAATGATGCCTACTAGGAACCCAAGAACATTTAACAATATCTCCTGACTTGTAGAAACTGCGCCTTTGAGAACTCTCTTATTCCTGTCCACAACCCCCAATAGGCTGTAAATTGGAGAAACCTCTACACGATTTTCTTCCTCCTGGAGAACAATGAAGGATCTCAACACTGGAAGAGAGACAACACCGAACTAGGGACCACCCAAAAAAACTTGAAAATGGCAAGGAATTCAGACCATAGGGATACAAAGAGCTTACAATGAAGTAAAATGTGGTCTATCAACTCCCTACTTGATTTACAAAAGAAATAAACCTTTGGAGTCACAAAACCTTGTCTGATTATGTGGCTAACCAAATAAAGAATTGCACTTTCGAGGGAGTCTTCGATTCCCAAATGAATGCAAAAGGGAAGTGATCAAAAGTATTAGAAGAGGGTAGCCAAAGCTGATGCGAAAACAAAGAAGATATTACCTTTAGTGCAAGTACACTCCCTCCCATGATCTTTCGTGACCAACCAATGGGCATGATTGAGCTGATTTGTTAGGTCTTCATGCTCCTGAAACTCCCAATCATTGAAACCCCTCCTGAACCTCAAATCCCACCCGAGCTCACTACCTTCAAGGTTCATAACCCCTTTCTTAAAGAAAGGTTGTAAAGCTGAGGGAATTGATCACAAAGAGGAGAAACACCACACCACCAATCATCCCAAAACCCCACCTTATTCCCCTTCCCCACTTTTTACCTAATCTGCTTCCTAAACTCTGAGCCTACTTTCATTATTCCCTTCCATACACTGCACCCTATGGATATGGTTAGAAGTATGATGACTAACTCAAGTGTACTTGAATCTCTGTAGATAGAAGCCCTAAAAACTATTATTTATATCTTGAATAATATTCTTTGTAAGGTTCTTAAAACTCTTTTCAAGTTGTGGACTTGTAGGAAATCCAGTTTGAGGCACTTAGATATTTAAGGATGTCTAGTAGAAGCTAGAATATTCAATCCACAAGAAAATAAATTGAATCCTAGAATAATTTTGAGATATTTTATTGGTTATTTGGATAAATCTAGAGGGAACAACTTTTATTGTCTTAAGGCACTAGTAAGTATCATTGATAGATTAAATTTTTTGCTAATAAAGGACTGTAGGCCATTTTTTTCTCATTTATAAATGAGGGAAACTATTATAATTAGGATTTGTCCAAAGGAGAGTCATTTTCAACAAATTATATACTTGAAAAGGTAATGTGTTTTGTGTATCTTAATATGTGATGGGTACATATTAAGACATTAGTAAGTATCCTTACTAGATTAGGAAACTTACTAATAGAGGATTCTAGGTCATTTTCTCTCATCTGTAAAATAAGGGGAGAGTAATAATTAGGAGACTGAGATTAGTTTAAATGAGAGTTATTTTCAAGTAATTATAAACTAGATAAGATAGTGTGATTTACATAAATTATTAGTATTAAAACTGAAAACCCAAAGATAATAAGTCTTATTGAATAAGGTATGTATAATCAGTTAGCTTTACAACATGATTATTCACCTTCTTGAATGAATAATACATATATCAAAATTTCAGCCAAAAATTAAACTGAGGTGATGTTAATGATTCTTCATTTCTTGATTTAATTCTACATTATAGAATATAGAATAATTTAAAGCATTAATTTATATCTATATCTATATCTATATATATATATATATGGGTCAGGTTCCTGCAACACACATTGCGACACACATATAAACAACGTGTTTGTCTTATATGGGCAAAAATGTTTGGAATGGGCTGATTTTTTGTGAGGATGATCTCTGTGATGAGGGGATCATCTTGGCAAAAAATCATCCCATTCCAAAACTTGTAACCCCATCAAAATTGATTTGCAAAAATTGGACGGTCTATAATTTTTCAACAAAAATTGGACGGTCTAGAAGTTTCATAATGAGCTGATTTTTGGCAAGGATGATCTCCTCACCACAGAGATCATCCTCACAAAACATCAGCCCATTCCAAACATTTTTACCCATATAAGACAAAACACGTTGTCTATATGTGTGTTGAAATGGTTGTCGTTTGAACCTGACCCTATATATATATATATATCTTATTTTAGTGATTGTTTTCGTTTCGTTGTACTATCATACATCCAATATTCAGATCCTGATATAATCTAACTTTTTAGACTTGTATGATTAATTTCAATTCATTCTGGGTGTATTGAACCTTGACATGACTCTTGTTGTAGATAGGCCCGCAACAAAATTGAACCTTTACTTGACTCTTGACCTTACTCTAGGTGTAGATAGTGGACCTGCAAACAAAATTGAGTCTAATATTGTCGAACAAGAGAATTCTTATCATCCTTGGGAGAGTTTGAACAAACTCAATTTGATGTTTATGAGGATGGCCATTGCAAATACATCGAAACATCCTACCAGTAGCTAATAACGCATTGGAATACTTAAAGGTTGTAGATGATTGTTTCAAATTTGTTGATAGGTCATTTATGGGCACATTGATGGCTTACATTACAACTATGAAGTACGATGTAGCTCGTGGAGTGTATGAGCACATCCTCAATATGACTAACAAGGCGACAAAACTTATGGCATTAAGAATGGAGGTGGACAAGGCATTCCTTGTGCAATTTATTCCAACTCTCTTCTTTATTAGTTTGGTTCCATTTGCGATCCACAACAATAGAAATAAGGATATGTGGAACATGAATGAGTTAACCAACAGGTGTGTTTTAAGAGGAAGTGAGGTTAAGGTAGGAAAGACATCATTTAGCTTTTACTATGACTCAAGAAATGAGAGAGATATAGTTTGGTAAGTGGAAGAAGTGTTTACCAAATAAATGTAATGAGCCTACGAGTTCTAGTCATGCTCATAAGAAGGATAACAACGATATCAAGTTATGCTTTTGTGGCAACAAAGACACAAAGAAGGTTGCGCCAAATGCACGATTTTCTTACAGTTTTTGATCTTGTATGGATTTGACCAATACCTTTTACTTTGAATTTCTAGAAATTTATTCTTGTCTAGAATTGATAGCATTGGATATTTGATTTCATTTGGATTTGTGAAGTTAAATTTATTATTGAATTCAATTTTGGTTGGTTCTAGTGTTTTATGTGATGGTTTGTATAAAATATGCCTAAATCATGTATTCACCCAATCCATTATGACCATGCATTTGAATGTAAAAGTTTATTTAAAACATGTCTTGTTAAATGAAAATTCTTCAATCTTATGTGTAGTTGACCAGGACATATTTCCAAAGAAAGGATTGAGAAATTAGTGAAAAACATGATTCTTAATAACTTGGATTTCGTTGATTTTGGTGTGTGCGGATTGCATCATTGAAAGCAAACCAAATACATCGAGAAAGGTACCGCAAGGAGTAACGAGTTTTTTGACATGATTCATAGTGATATTATGACCACTTTCCATTTCATGTTTTGTTGGATGGGTATGTCATCACTTTTATTGATGACTTCTCACGTTATGGTTATGCATATCTATTGATGAAAAGTTACATACCGTCAACACTCTTGAGGTATTTATTACTAAGGTTGAAGGGCAATTAGATAGGAATGTAAAAATAGTGAGGTCATATAGGGTGATGAGTTTTAAGGCAAATACTATGACGAGTTGGATTAAAATCTTGGTCCATTAGCCAAAGTATTTAAAAAACAAGGTATTAGTAAGTTATACATCATGCTTATTATGTCTCTTGGTATAAGTGAGAGGTGTAGCCATACACTTATGGATACAAATTGGAGTATGATGAGTAGTTCAATAGTATCCAATTTTTTGTGGGTTGAAGCCCTAGGGATTGCTATTTATATCTTGAATAGGATCTTAGTACGTTAGTTCCTAAAACTTCTTTCAAGTTGTGGATTGGTAGGAAACCTAGAATGAGGTATGAGACACTACATATTTGGGGATGTCTAGCAAATGTTCGAATCTTCAATCTACAAGAACAAAAATTGAAACAAAGAATAATTTCTAGATATTTCATTGGTTATTCAAATAAATCCAAAGGTTACAAATTTTACTGTTGTAACTATAATATGAGAATAATTGAAATCAATAATGCTAGATTGCTTGAAATGGGGAGATTAGTGGGAGTGTAGAACCACATAATGTGGTGCTCGTGGAAGTCCTACCACCTTTTCCTCCTCTGGAAATTGTTTCTTATATTATTAATCAGTCTGAGGAGAATGAACAACTAAATGATAATGCCTCACCACTTCATAATGACATCGTTGATAGAACTATTGTAGAACCATCACACCACAATTTTGATATATCTCAGGGAAAGGAGATCCACCATTTTTTATGATTATCTGGTATGTCTATTGAAATCTAATTTTGATTCTAGGATTAACAAGGACCAAATTTCGTTTTCACAAACCATGGAAAGTTATGATTCGTTTAATAGATTGATGCCATGAAATAAAAGTTGAAAGGGGGGGGGGGTGATAGGATTGTAACAATGAGTGTTTGTTAAAGGGAGGCAAAATTTGGATGGAATTTTGGTGGCAAATGAATTCATGATTCGAGATTGAGAGAGGGGGTTCTAGGCTTGGTTTGTAAAATTGACTTGCACACGGTTTATGATCATGTAAATTGGGGGTTTTTGAGGTATGTGGTTAGGTAGGATGGCTTTTGGGCCAAGATGGATTTGGGTGGATAAATGAAATTTGTCTCTTCGGTCGCCTTTTCAATTATGGTGAATGGTAGTCTAGCGTGCCATTTTAGAAGCTTGAGAGGTTTAAGACAAGGAGACCCCCCCTTTCACCATTGTTATTTGTCTTAGTAGCAAAAACTCTGGGTAGATTATTTAAGAGAGCGACGGGTATTAGTGAGTTGGAGGGGTTCAGAGTTGAGTTTGGGAGTTCTTAGATTACGCATCTTTAGTTTGCCAATGATACACTAGATTTCTTGGATGCCTCCCTCGACCAGGTCAGATTCTTTAGGGGTATTCTTTATTGCATTGAGGAAATATCATGGTTGAAAGTGAATCCACGGAAGAGTAAGATGCTTGGGGTGGGATCATTGCTTGATTTAGCTAGGTGGGTGATTATGTTTGGGTGCTAGATGGGTTTGTTTCCTTCTGACTATTTGGGTTTACCTCTAGGAGGTACAAGAATCATTCAATTCGGGATTCAGTGATTGAGAGAGTGGGGAAGAGGCTGAGCTCTTGGAAAACAATATCACTCGTCGTTTTTCACTTTGCTGGGAAAAGGTTGAGGCAAAATTGAAAAGATTGATCAGGAAATCATAAATATCATTTGGTGAAGTGGAAGGTCGTGTGCTCCCCAAAGAAAAATGGAGGCTCAGGGTTAAAAGGTTTTAGGATAACTAATGTCACCTTACAAAGTGGTTGTGGACTGATAAAAAAAAAAAGAAAGTGATTGTGATGTTTTGGGGAGGAAAAGGAGTCTATGGAGGAAGTAATATATAAAAAATTTGGGGAAAAATCTTTTGGGTGGGAAAGTGGTGAAGTTAGGGAGTTTTTGGTTGTGATGTTGGGAAGGGCATTTTTAAGGTAAGCCAAGAATTTAGGAAGTGGATAGGTTTTAAGGTGGGTAGTGGAGAAAGGATTCATTTTTGGGAAGATAATTGGGATGGTGAGACTTCTTTATCAGTGCGGTTTCCTTCACTTTACGAGCTATCCTCCAAAAAGGATATGCCCATCTCGGTGTTCTGGGTTTGAAATGGGGGATAACACTTGTTGGAAATTGAGTTTTAGGAGGGCCTTCAACGTCTGGGAAATCTAAGAATTAGCGAACCTGTTCTCAAAGTTGGATAATGTTCGGATGGAGCTTTCACAGAATGACAATCAGGAATGGACTTGCTTGAACAAAGGACACTTCTTGGTTAGTTCCTTCAAAGAAAATCTTTTATCTCATAGGTACGATTCCTTTCCAGTGAATTCAATTTTGGGGGCCTAGGTTCCTTTGAAAATCTCCTTTTTTGCTTAGCTTGTGGTTTCCGACAAAGTGCTTACTCTCAATCTTCTTATTAAACAAGGATTCATAATGCCAAAATTTTTTGCCTCATGTTTTAAGAACGGCGAATCCATTGACCATATCCTTATCCACTGTCTTGTTATCTTGCGATTGTGGTACCATTTCTTGAAACTCTTCAACATAAGTTAGTTTTTTCCATGTGATGCTTGTCTCTTTTCATAAGTTGGTCCTCAAACCCTTTCTTTGGCAAGAAAAAAAGCTTTCAGCCTTGCTTCCTTTCGCAATATGCTGGGGCATTTGGTTAAAAAGGAATAGGAGAATATTTTTGGGGTTGGAAAGGGTTGATCACGACATAATTTTACTTATTCTCGGGCTTCTATTTTATTGGTATAAAGTGGACGTAGATTTTAAAGGGGTGTTATTTGAGGATTTTGTTTTTAGATGGGATACTATATGTTCTTTTGAGATCTTTGTTGGTTGTTGTTTTTGTTGTATCTTTGGTTGGTCATCTCGACCACCTTTTGCTTCTCTATTAATAAAATTTCGTTTACCTATCAAAAATAAATCATCATGGCATTTAATGATGTCATTATATCCTTTGTGTTTGTGAAGATTATTTTTTATCATAGTATTTATCAGAAGGTGAATAGTGGCAAGTTTATTATTCTGGTTCTCTATGTAGATGGTACTCTTAGATGGTTGTGATCTTGGTTTCTACCATTTTCATCCTTATGCTTCCCTTTATCATTGATAATCTTGAACAGGATTGACGTACCATCATGATTTTCTAGACCAGATACCAAATGAAATCCCGATGTTGATATTTTCTGAGAGCTAGTCCACCATATTCATCAAATCACCTTCTTATTAACCAGTGAATACCCCCCGCCACACTTGGATAGCCTAACACCACTCTATTTGTTCCAACGGGTAACATGAGTAGAAGATCCCAATCCTGAGCCACTTCAACCCTCTGACTATCAGAGGCTTGACAAGAGGGCTAAGAGATCCATAAGACAGGCTAAAAATCCCCATCAAAACCTTTTCTATCCTCCAGAGAAGTGATGGGATACCCCTGACCCACTAGTTGACCAACAGTTGTAAGTGACAAGGGAAAGAAGAAAAAGAACAGAGCATACCTCAACTTGGACCTAGAAAAGGATCAATTGTTAACTGTTAGGCATGTGTAGGGGCAAATCGGCTAAAAGATAATCTCAAAAGGGATGAGTTGTCAATCTCATCAAATATTGCTTGTCTATGTCCTCCTTGAAAATAATCCAAGTTCTTAACCAAGGAAATCAAAATTCTTGACGAAAATCTATCCAACCTTCCTTTGAAATCAGAGGATGTGAAGTAAAAAGGGAGGGTTGGCAGTGGTTCCAATGAGTGCTAAAATCTTATTGTGGTTAGAGGCATGGTTTCTAGGCCCAAGATGGCTGCAGTGAACGCTTTGATTTGTTCGTTAAGGCCTCAATAATTGAAGCTAAATTCTGCGAATGGGGTTGTATAGAAGAATTGTGGGGGAGGAGGAACATTGATTGGTGTGTCTTATCAACTATAGGAGTCATTGGTGGGGTTATTGTCATGCGGAACACTAGATTCATTCAGTTGATGGGAACTATTTTTTGCAGTTGTATTAATGAATCTTTTACTCAGGTTTGCTGTGGAATTTGTAATCCCTCTTTTGGGAGGGAGACATCAATTTTAGGAGGAACCCATGGATGTTGCTATTTTTTTGGGATAGACCATAGTGCTTGGGTAGGGATTTTAATGCGATTAGATTTTGTTAATGCCCATGCTCTGATGGATCTACCTTGGGGGGTTCAGGTGGGGGGGGGGGGGGGGTGTTCTTTATGTTGTTTAACAATCCAGAAACACCCATCATGTTTAGGAGGGATGGATTTCTCGTATCATGCGAGTGAGAGCTCCACTTTGGTTCGATTTTCCCGTAGTGACCAACCAAATGTTTGATATTCCTCAATGGTTCTTTTTTTTTTTTTTTTTGTGGTCTGGGTTGGGGATCTATGTAGGCCAACACATTTTAGGTTTGAAAATATGTGGTTGCATCTTTAGAATTTCCATGACCTCAAGTGGAATGGTTGGCTACCTTTGAGGCTTCTGGCAAATTTGGCAAAAAATGCAGGATTAAACTTAAATACCTGAAAGAGAAACTTTAAGTTTGACATATAGATCTTTAAAAAAGTGGATGTGAAGAATGCTTCTGGAAGAAATTTTCAACTTTGTCAAGTAAAAAATGAAGACCACAGCCTTCTCTTGAATGAAAGGCTAAGGCGTTTCAATCTGAAAAAGGAATTTCAAAAGTTGGTGGCTTTGGAAGAAATTTCATGGAAAGAAAAATCAATAGTCAAATGACTCAAACAAGGGGATGACAATATTTAGTTCTTCCATAAGATGGCAAACTATCCTATAAAGTTCACTTTCACCTCTAAGTTAAGTTTCAATGGAATTGTGGAGGAGGAAGGGAAAATTAGAGATAATATTGGGAACTTCTATGCCAAGTTGTACTAAAGGATCATGTTTAGGACTGCAACCTGAGCGGGCTGACCCGAACTCAACCTGATTGAAGGGCAAGCCTGGGCTGAGTTTTGTAGAAGATGAGTTGAGCCTGGGTTACAATATCTCAACCCAATTTCAATTTGGATTGAGCTTGGGTTGAGGGTACAAGCAACCCGACTCAAACCGAACCCGATGATATATACTAATATATAAATATTTTTATATTAGTTATAGATTTTTTATTTAGTATTTTTATTACATCTTATTATTATGACTTTTGGACAATTAGTTAATATTAATGTGAACTTTGGTTTACAAAGGTTTGTCCAACTATTTTCTCAATGAGGACAATTGGGCCTGAGCTCAAAGAGAAAGAAAAAAAAGGGTTATTCAACAAGCCTAACCCGACCAATATGACCATCAGGCCTGAGCTCAATCCAAATTTATACATTCCGATATCACTCGGTATCGGATTATTAGTCCTTTTTTTTCTCTCTTTCATGTGTTTTCCTGGATCCTTGATTCATCCTATTGGCATGGTGTTGATGGGACCCTCTCCTACACTTCGGGTCCTAAGAGTTGCGCTAAGCCAACTCATGGGATTCATAAATAGGTTAACCAGGTACAAGCATCATGCATGAAAAAAACTCACACGTGCCTGGCCAAGTTTAAATAGCTAGATCGAGTCACACACAACTTTGGTGTGTCTTTTCACCTCTTTATGGTTGGGCCAACTTAAATTGTCTATTAATGTGTCGTTGCATTTATGCTTCCCTATTATCCTTCAGTTAACATGCTATTAATTTTGTAAATATTGAGCCTCTTAATTAAGTTTAAAAAAATATGTCAATGGAAACTTGTCCTCTACTAAGTACATGAACTAGTAACCATCAGAGCTACTTTGTTCAGCTTATATCTTCTTCTCACGGTTTCTGGCTTTCTTGGTCCCACTTTGACAGGCAAACACAACACAAAAAAAGAATCAAACCACTACTCAGACTCTGCCACCTAAACAAAAATCTAAAGAGCTTACACAGAAACTACAACAAATCTAAAATGTTGATTATGACTTCATAAACAACAATCTCCTTTCCCTCGAAGACCTCTGCTTGATCTTGCCTTTTATCTTCATCTTTTTACCTGCTTTGTTCTTATTATTTACTGGACAATTTCAAAAATAAAAATAAAAGTTTAAAATATACCTTGGGTGGACATGCTCTCTAAAGTCCTCTTAAGTAGTGCGCTGCCTTTATTTTTTACTTTTAATGAAAATTTTAAGAAAATAAGGCAACTCTGGGATTATGTGTGTCAGGATTATGTTATTTTCATCTCTAAAATTTCTTTGGAAATAGAACACAAACAATTTAAAATGTGTTGGAGGCTTAAACCTTGAGGAGCGCCTTGGGACTAGGCTCTTAAAAAAATGGCCTTGGACTTTAAGGAAAGGCCCTTTTCCTTCAAAAG
Source organism: Akebia trifoliata (assembly GCF_017979445.1). Taxonomy (NCBI): domain Eukaryota; kingdom Viridiplantae; phylum Streptophyta; class Magnoliopsida; order Ranunculales; family Lardizabalaceae; genus Akebia; species Akebia trifoliata. Next base: position 32,134,767 of record NC_141377.1, on the reverse strand, counting down.
CTTACAACATTTTCAAAGAGACATGAAAAAGCTTACAGTTTTGAGGCGACACACGCCGTATTCACACATTATGACTGGGGTGTACACCTTGTGGGGATATGCTAATGTCTTTTTGTTTCTCTGTTTATATAGTATCATTACATAGTAGTCCTTACAATTATAAAAGGACTAATGATTTTCTGACTCGAAAATTTTCACTCGGTTGACGCGGCCAGTGCACAGAACCGTAGATCTTTTTCCTTGTGCATCCCGAAGAAAAAGATCTATGGTTCTGTGCCCTTGCCATGTTGACCAAGTGAAAATTTCCAAGTCAGAATATCACAGCTCTTATAAAATTGTCAATGTTATTATAGTTATTTTAAATGAAGGTCTACATTGTAATTACTTTGTTTCTTTTGGTCTTACTCTCTAGGATCCTTAATCAATTCGTGACTCCAACAATTTCTAGCCCTTTTTATTCCATTATTATTTCCTTTTTCTTCTCTGTACAACTTCCTTTATCTACCATGATTGTGGTTGGAAGTATGAAACTATGAATGTGATTCAATTTAATTTGATTTTGACGAGTTTTATATTTGAATTTGGATATCAAACTTAGCAACGTAAAATTATGAATCATCATACAGTTGAGATTTCCCCTGTTTTCCTCTTTTATTAGAAATTTTGCTATTTATTTGTATATTTAAGTACTTGCCTATTTAAGAAATGCATGTTTGAGGATTATGTCTTACACCTTGGGACTAGCGCATCAAGACTTCGGCAAGTAAAACATTTTCCCCTCTCCTCGCCTCAACTTATGCCTTAAGATTTAGAAACACAGATTCAGTGTGGGGAAGGAAATATTTGATATTCTTGTAGCAACAATTGTGGTTATGTTCCATTGAATGTTCTGCAATGATATTTGACATTTTTTGTTATTTGCAGGGCCAATGCACAGCAGCCAAAGCTATTTGTAGGCATGATTCTAATCCTCATTTTTGCAGAAGCCCTTGCTCTCTATGGACTCATTGTTGGTATCATCCTCTCATCCCGGGCTGGCCAATCTCGAGCAGATTGAACGAAGGCAAAAGTCCCATCTTTTCTAAAAAACTCTTTTTTTTTTTTTTTTAAATTTCAGAAGTAGAATCAAGGGGACTGCAACTGAAAACTACCTCAAGTTTAATTGTTCTGATTCTTCTTTTGTGATTTAAAATTAAGACATATTTGTATATGTTGTTCCTTTGTCTTGCTGAAGTTTAATAACAAATTTCCTCTATACTCTTCTTATTAACTGAATGCTTTTGAAATTACAAAATTTCTTCTCTAAAATTGAATCAATTAGTTGGAAAGAGACTTGAAAAAGAATCCTCACCCTTTTATTAATAATACTTTTTCAGTCTCGAACGAGGTTTGTTGCCCTCTATCAAAGCCAAGGTTGAGTTGAGAGGGGAAATGCAGGTTTCCTTGAGATTTCCGAGGTTCATTTTTGGGTTTTGTAGGATGGAAGAATCTTCAAGAGTATCTTTCCATCTTAGGTGCTGTTTGTTAAACTGAAAAAAATAAGTGCTGAATAGCATTAAGCGCTGAAATTTATAAGCACTGAATTTAAGTGTTGAAAAAGTTGTTTGTTTAGATGCTGAATCATGTTTGTTCCACATTGCTGAAACTGGTAAATTGTCTTTGTTTCCCTTACAATCATATTATACATTGTTTGCATGTTTCAAATGTTCATTTATTATCAAACACAATAAAATATATTATTTCTTATAAAATTAAAATATAATTTATTTTTAAATAATAAATAATACTCAAATCTTCAATTTATGAATAATAATTTCTATTTATAAAAGCCCATAAATTTCAAATTAAAAATAATAATGTTATTCAAGTCACCAAAATTTGAAATCAACTTTAAAAAAACTTAATTTTGGATGAATAATTTTCGATGGAAATGAAGTATGTGTAATTATAAAAGCATTATATGCATTAATAAGGGCAACTCACATTATAGCCATTTTTTTTTTTTTTTTTTGTTTTATATGGGTTAAAGCAAATTTTTTGAGGATGGTCTATATGGTTTAGAGTCATCATCCTCAAAAAATCAGTCCATTTTGAAACTTCTAACTCGTCAAAAATAATTTTTTTAAAAAAAGGGATGATATACGGTTCTTGAACTTGTTTTGATAGGGTTAGAAGTTTCAAGATGTGTTGATTTTTGGTGAGGATGATCTCCTTATTGTAAAGATCATCCTCATCAAAAATCAACTCATTCCAAAACTTTTAACTCATATAAGACAAAATAATTTAGTCATGGTGTGGGTTAATTAATTTGTGGGGTGTTTATATACTTATCAATGGGATATCAGAGGTAATATCCTTTTAAGAATAAGTGCATACTTGTCCATGCTAAAAAAAACAAAGGGCATACTTATCCGTGTTGAAAAAAACGAAGTGCTTACCGTTTCAGCACTTTTTTTCAGCATCAAAATAGTGTTGAATTTTTTTCACTTATTTTCAGTAGTAAGCGCTGAAAATATAGAGTAAACAAACGCGCTATTTTGACAAAAATACTAAATTTAATTTTTTTCAACAATAAACGTTAAAAAATAGCACAAACAAACACCACCTTAGTTTGTTCGTTTGATGGAGAACCTCAAACTTGTTTTGAGGCCACTACTTTTCCTATTAATATTTAAAGCAGGCTTGACTAAATCGAAACCTTAGTAGAAAAGAAGACGTTGGTTGTGTCTCATTCTTGATTTCTGAAACATACTAGCCAGTCCACCAAAGCAAGTAGCAAAGCAATTGGTCGAGCATGGAAAATTATTCTCTAGAAAATGAGATTTTTGGGTGTACTTTTTTCTATTCAAGACAACTTCCTTTCTTTATGCTCTCTCATGATTTTCTCCACCAGCAAAATTAAATACAACATTTTCGATTTTTTTTCTATTTCTATCGTGGAAATCATTTTTCTAAAGAAATCAGTTTTTTTTTAATTATATAATTATTTTGTCAAATCATAATAGAGACCTTAACTTTGTGAGTGGTTTTAAACCTTGTTTTGACGTCTCGTCCGAGACCGAGTCGTCTCGGACGAGTTTTCCGTTACGTTTGAGACGTCTCGTTCAACAATGAGAAAAGTATATCGTTCGTACGGGTTGTGGCGGGCAGTTTTGGTCCATTCGGATTTTTGAGAGGGTTTTAAAACTCGGACGAGTCCATACCGAATCGGGCGAGACGTCTCGGACTTCGAAATCTCCGAACAATTTCTTATGACATCAGAGAGAGAGAGAGAGAGAGAGAGAGAAGAGGGAGAGACAGATGGCAACGATTGGAGGAGGAGCAGAGGTTCCGAACATCGTATGGAATGAGAGAAAACGAAGGTTTGAAACGGAAGACAAGGAAGCTTACTTACAGTACGAGCTGAGAAATGGAGGGAAAGTCATGGATATCGTTCACACCTTCGTTCCATCAAGCAAGAGAGGACTAGGCCTCGCTTCCCATCTTTGCATCTCAGCTTTCAATCACTCCAAATCTCATTCCTTGTCTGTCATTCCATCCTGCTCTTACGTCTCCGTAAGTTAAACTAACGCCACCATTTTGATTTTATTTTCAATGAAATTAAGGTCAATTTTTCCTTCTTTGGTATCTGGGTTTTTGATTTACATGATGATATGCGACTTTAATTAGGGGTGAATCTTAATGGGTAATTTTTATTGTTATTTCTTGGATTTTTTATTTTTTATTTCTTTTTGTTGGATTTCGAATGGGTGTTTTTTTTTTTTTTTTTTGGGCCATCTGTATTTCTGTGTTCGGGCTGTAAGATTAAATCTGAATCTTAAATATTGATTCTCAAAATAAATGCGGAAATAAAATCAAGAGAATCAAATCTGAAAAAAATGCCCAAAATCCATATAAATAAAAACCTCCAGCCATTGATTTTTATCCTCTTACGCTGCAGATCTGTCGATCACGATTTGGTACTTCCAAAACTCTGATTCACTCCTTAGATGGTGTAAAAATGAAGGAGATTGAGAGAGTGAGTAGTTTTGGGGACCAAACAGTTCTTTTTATAACCAAACTTGGTCGAGGCTTCCATCAAGCACTCGACCACGTTTTGGTTCGTTGCCACAAAACCAGATCTGAAGTGGGTCACGTTTCTTAACTATAAGAAACGTGTTGAGACGAAGTGGACCACTATAGGGGATCCGAAAAAATAGGTTTGTAAATGTGTGCGAAAAAAAAGGGGTAGTAGAGAATCGGGGCTAACACGGGCATCATAGTATCCATTTCTTGGTTTTATGCACCATAATTTATCTATAAATATATTGAATTTTGATGGGTCTTTTGCGGATTTTGGAATTATAATTTGTTTCCTGTTACATATCTGTATCAACTTCGTTGCTTTGAAATCTGATTAGATTGTGGTCTCAGGTTCTTGGCTTGAATGTTTAGCTATTGATTTTAGTTATAGGTAGTTGTTCATAAATTAAGTTCTTCCATCAAGAAGAGGAGAGAGAGAGATATTGATCGATCAATCGAAAGACCTTTTGGAACACATTGCCCAATGTGTGAAATTGTTCTCCAATACAAACAAAAAAGCACAATGACGAAAATGATAGGACTCTTAGGTGTCGGGGAAACACAACTTCTTAGTCTTTATGTGAGTCAAGAATACAAATGAAACCAAGAAAATAACTACCCATATAGGAAGAAAACTAAGTTTATGTGAAAACCCTTCAACATAGAGGGTTAAATCACAAGGAAAATACGATTTGAGTATTATTTAAAAACACTTACAATACCTCCTAAAGCTTGAGGGGTTAGAATAAATGAATAAGGTTCTTTGCTAAGCCCAAACATAGCACCAATAGAATAATCACACTTCAAAATATCCTGAAATTTGCTAGGGAATAATCCTTTGTAACCTCTTAAAGTGGCGCACAACACATGGACCATAACTCTCTTCTTTTTTATCTTAGAGAGAGATGGGAGAAAAACCCAAAAGTGGTCTCAATGTGTTAATCATATATTACTTGAGAAAATGAGATGAACATTCATAAATATTTTCTTGGATTTTGACAAAGGGAGAAAAGATGTCTTAGCTAGCATAAAAAAATGTGAAATTTCCCAAGTGCATAGGGAAGGAGATAGATAGATAGATAGAAAGAGAGCTTTGAGGGTCCCATTAATACTATTATTGGGGTTTCCAAGATAGTTTGTAACGTCTTTAGAACAACTTTGGAGTGGCACCATTAGCTTTCGCTAGCTCAATGCTTTGTTGGAGGGTCCTAATGAAGCGGCTCATGGATAATTTTAGTACTAATACAATGGTTTAAAATTTTGTATCATCTTCGAATGTCTCTGCCGAGATGTTGCAATTTTTGTGGTGAATTGGAGCGGACATTGGAGGAGTGTTTCAAGTTGTCTCAATTGCCTTATTTTTTCTTGTAACGTATGGGTTGAGATTGTTTCAGTTTTTTTCCTTGAACGAGGCAATGTCTTGGTACGAGATTTTGAACAATGACCAAGACCATCTAAAAAACCCTAGAAGTGATAGAAAAATACTTTGACAAAAGTTAAGGAAAATAAAGCTCTGCGATGATCATAATCCCTTTCTTAGAAGGTGCAAACTACATTACTTCACTCAAATTGGATAGCCCTTGAAAATTGCAACGACCTCACACAATAATTGTTTTCTTTAGAAAATAGTGAATTTGACTAGTATTGCCGAATTCTTGAGAACATCATGCTAGTCTTGGAACACACACACACACACACACACACACACACACATATATATATATATATATATTTGACACATGGTTATCTAGACTTAGTCCGACTTATATATATATATATATATATATATGACACATATTATCTATATATATATATATATATATATATATATATTTGATACATGGTTATCTAGACTTAGTCCGACTAATCCCATGGACACGCCTGTCACCACTTCTAGCACATGCCTTGTGCACCTGGCCTTTTAAAGCACCAAGGTGGTGCCCAACAAGGAGTGAAGTGATTCGAACTCAGGACCTCTGCTTCCTAAGGCATGGTCCTGGGATCATCTCTCAAATAATTAACCTTATTTCTAATAGAAAGGGCAAACTTGGTCAATTGTGATTGAAGCACTCATGGTCAAACATCCCTGCCATCTCTAATAGTCAAGAAAGGATGATGCTAGTATAATGTGGTGCCCAACAACATTCATGCCATTGGAGAAATGGTGATGAGGTCATTTGAGTCTGTTTACATGAACTCTTGTAGGAAAATGTGAGCAGTTACTTCATCTATAACTAGAGAAAAAAAATATGGACCTAGGATTATCCTCGTCATAAACCCATTGTTTCTGGTAACTCATTTGTCTCACTATCATTTGTTTTTCACGTTGTCATCTCTTAAGCACAGGTTTTAATGATGCTAACATATTTGTTTAGGGATTCTATCTCATTACTCACAGATTTAACTCTCTAGGTATTTTGTCATAAGCTTCTTTAAGTTAATAGGGACCGTGTGGTGATTCTTTTGTTTTTCCCCTTTTCTGAAAAGAAAGATTCTTGTATTTTATCTCACTTCTCCATCATTTGTTTAAAAAGAGTTGCTAGGTGCAAGCAAAGAACAACATGACTATCATTGACAATAATGGGCGAAATGTTAGTAGGGGTGGCGTAATTGGATCATACAAGTGGCATTAGCACATCTGGCCCAACCAACGCAACACAGTGTGTGTTGCATTCACATATGCAAGATGCCCTTCAGGCCCACACTAAAGCAATCTTCATTACATTTAAACATGGAATGGGAAGTTCTTCCAACCATGGTTTAAAATATCAGAATGTATCGGTTGATACGTATTGGTATCGGCCAAGACCGATATGAAACATTGAATGTTTCGGGCATGTATCAAGTATGTAGAGGAATGTATCGGTTTGTACCAAATTTGTCGGCCGATATCCTATCGTTTTTTTCAAAAACTAAAACATTCAATCAATTCAATATTTTAACCCATGCTTCCAACGCTATAAGATTGAAAGTAAACCACAAAAGGATGAAAAAGTGCTAATGACTATCTTAAACAACAGGGGGAAAATGCTATATGGGTGGAAAAATCTGATCACATGGCCCACATGCAAGCACGTGGTTTGCCCAACTTGACATGGTGTGGTGTGTGTATGTAGTCAATATGCATTGGTATACATATGCCTCACACTAAATAAATGCTTCATTATTATATTAAACTTGGATGGGAGTTTTTCCAACCATCATTTTTAAATTCTAAGGCGTGAGGCGCTCACTAGCCAAAGCCTTGAGGCGTAACACTTTGGCACTACCCACTAAACAATCAAATGCATAAATATTGTGGGCAATAGATTGTGCCTCCATCTTCCTTCCCATCAAACGCCCTGCTATTCATTTCTTTCCAAAGGCCCTATATAATTATAGACTTAAGGTCCTCTATAATCTACACCTTTTGAGGAAGTCATTGATGTGACAACTAAAGAGTTCAACATCAACCTGGGAAGAGCCTAACTAATCTCAAATGAAGAAAAGAAATTGAACAAAATAGGGAAACTTAGAATGCATGAAGATATGGTTAACTAATTCACAACTATCTTTACAAATGAAAAAAAAATCAAATGGTCTATGGTAAGGATTTTGTTTAAAGAGGCAGTCTAGGCCAAAAAAAGCTTCCTGGAATATCAAACCCCCCAAACGAACACAATTGAGTGATGTGACAATTGGCATGGAGTCAAAGATGAATAGGCAGACCATAATGAATCATCTCTGTTTTGAACCATGATTGTCTATCAACAAACAAGGGAGAGTGACAGTCACATTGGGGTCAACTTCATAATCATTCAAGTTCCTTTTGTAACCAAAATCCCAAGATATACCTTTCCAAAATAAATCATGAAGTTCTGCACAAGATGACATTTTTTAAGAGACCGGGAGTAAAGATTAGGGAAATCATTTCTGTGAGTGGATTCACAACACCTATGCTCTTTCCAGAAACAAACTGTCACCCTTACCTCTTAAAATGTACTCAATTTCTCAAATTCAGGGAACACATTCAAAATACTTCTCCACGCATTGGATACAAAAAATACATGAATTGACTAGCCACTCCGACCTAGATTTCTTGCCCGCTATCATTTTTCTCAAAATACCTCTCCTCTGTCCCACTCTCCACAACCACTTACTCAACAAAGTTATATTCACCACTTTAATCTTGCCAACGCCTAGCCCTCCCACTATTTTAGGAGAATGCACTATTTTCCAATCAACCAAATGGTAGTTTGGATTTACGTTTAAATCACTCCCGAAAAAAATCTTTAATCATTTTGTCCAAGACCTTCACTGCACTCATCCAGTTAGTGTGTCTGGCACTTTGTATTATTGTTATTTATTGATGTTCGTGAAGTTGCAAATCATGAACTCTAAGCTTCGATTGAGGAGAAAAAAGAAAGAGAAGAGAAGAATAGAGAAGTGGATGAATTGATCTCATGTCTCTAGGAACTTATTATTATATTAAGATAAGTTGAGTAATAGAAATACCCTCATACAAAGACTGAAATCTCTATTAACTCCATAATAGTAGAGTAAAAGACTATCGATTGCGTGGCATATGCAGCGATCTCCATATCATTCTTTCCGGACTAGATGAATTATCTTATTATATGTGCTTCTCACTTGAAGCGTTCGATCTGTCACTGTAGTCTAACATAATAGGTGGTATTCTCTGACATCCTTTGGAGAAATAACAATCTTTTACGTTTAGTTTACATGTGGTCATCGTTATTTATTGTAATTCAAGATATGAAGTTATACATGGTGTAATTTGAACGGAGTTCAAATTGTTCTTTTGATTGCTGGATCTAGCTAGTATGACAAGTTTATTTTGAACATTGTTGCCTGTTAGCTGGTAATGGATGAGGGACACGATGTATGCTTTTCCTTTTCACTAGATGCAATCCAAATTTCATGTACACTTGAATGCACTTGAAAGTAGACTGAACAAATACTCTCGGGAACACAATACATTTACTGCTGAGTGCACCCCATGAAGACGGTAATATGAAATGGGTTGGAAAACAAGGGAATTATGTGCAGCTTTACATAGCACAATATCTAAAAGGCTGACATGTGGTTCTACCACCTGAAAATTACCTCTCACCACACGTGGTGGTCGATGCATTCTCATAATGGTGCTCTTAGTGGGTCTATTACATTTTCTCGTTCTCAAGGGCCGATTATTAAATGATGAATGCAAACTTTGGGTGGGATACAAGCTAGGCCCCTATGGACTTAGGGTCACGAAGTTATCCAAAACGATGTTAATACCATCAATTGAAACTAATATTAATATGTTACGTTTCACTCCTAGAATAGTTACAAAAAAAAAAAAAAGAGAGCAGGATGAAGTCTAATGGCATCAAGTGGCCACATGTAACAAGAGTGGCTTATGATCACTCAGCTTTGAAGATCCAAAGCCACGGCATTGAACTTGGTCCAAATAAACATATTGGTGTTTCAAAATGAACTTGGAATTTGAAGATCCACCTAGCAGAACCCTAAGAATACTATGGTGTCTTGGAGGGGAGTTTATCGTGAAGTCGAGATACAACAGTTGGCTGGTTTTTGGATAGATCTTTAAGATGGTTTAGAACTTTGATCTTTAGTAGGAAGTATTACTTCTTAGTTGGTCTTTAGCAGTAATTTTTGAGATATTTCCTATGGTTCTCATAAGATCTCATAATTAGGTTATTTCTGAAACCAAAGATCTTTCCGATTTTATTATCTATCAAAATATATCTCATGTTAATTAAATTCTGGAATTTTCTTATGCATATGTCTGTTGCACTACAATCATGGGTCCCATGCTTGGATAGAGGAGGGTTGTCAGGTCCAAAACCTTCATCATCTCATAACATGAATCTTGATAATTTGTTTCATTCAGTGGCTTGGCTTTAGATAGAATTACTCTGATTTGTTGAATGTTTTTCCTTGCAGGACACATTTCTTCCACGAAACCCATCTTGGAACTCCCTCGTTTATGTTGAGGATCATCCAAAATCTAATATATGACCACTTGATGAGACAAGAAATCTTCTGTGAAATAGCGACAAATGAATCACTTTCATAAAAGATCTTGTAGAATCATAATCAAGTCTTCATCCATGCATCTTTATTCAACTTAAGGCTAGTATATTGTGCAAGTGTTTGTAAACTTATTTGGGGAAGTTATGTCTACATCTGTTCTTGCTGGTAACAAATTAGTGTTTTGTGGTTATGGAATGGGACTAGTTGAGATAGTGTTTGGCTCAACATCATGAATAGTAAATGTGGAGACTTAGGTTTCTAAAATTAAAATGTTGAATTTGTCCTTCATCAAGGTGATATGCAGACAGACCCCCTACAAATAAATTAGATTTCATGGTTTTGAAACAATGATTTGCCGTTTCTCATAGATCAATCATTCAATTTTGGGTTTCACTAGAGAATTAAAAAGCAACAACTTCATGTTTTCTTATCAATAAGAGGATTGGGATCAAAATCCATTGATTTATTCCTCTTCTTCAAAAAGTGGCATCCCTTCAGTGTTCCAAATCCAGCCCTCAGCCTGACTTTGATACAAAATCTTACAAAGCCTTAAGCAAATTCGCAAGAGTGGTCCCTTCAGGAATTTTAACATCCAAAACTCAAAAAACAGACATAGATATAAGAGTCAGACCATCCCATGCTCATTCGTGGGAGAGAAGTGTTGGAACGGATGTGATCACTGTTGGATTCTATATGAATCTTGATGCATAATTGAAAAAACACATTCCCCTCTCTCCGCCTAAAAAAGAAAGGGGTTTTGGGAAGTAAAGAGTATGGGTTTTTAGGTTAAAAAAATTAAGGGTTTTCTTAAAGCTTGATTATCACTGATTTTTGAAGTTCTGAAGATGATAGATTATCATGCTCGCTTGCTCACTTCTCTCCCTTGAACGAGTGTGGGATAGCAGGACTCTAAATATAACTTCTTCTTTACATGAATTTGATCACCTTCATACAAAAAAAAAAAAAAAACCTTTAAAATGTAATGGATAAATAAACACTACCAAGGCTAAACTTTGAAGAATTAGGAGAATAAACCGATCTACAACATAGGACTTGGTAAACAGGAACAAGTATAATGTGACGTGTTAGCATGGTTAATAATGGATGGTCAGGTCGACGCAATTCCTGGGTACAATGTGAGATAAGGAAAAAATATTTTATCTCTTCAAATATAACAAACATAGAAACTATGATGAATGGAACTGAAGAACTGAAATACAACACAACATTACCATCTGTTTTGATAATATAAACCTATATATACAGGAAAGATTTTATAATAAAAAAAAAACACCAGAATGACGAGTTCCTTGGCATAGGTTTCACATCTGCAAAATGTCACACATATACAAAGAAAAGCACAAAATAAATAAAGATAAATGAGAAGGGCTAATACTAGAGGATGTTAAGAAGCATATTTTACAAGGCGAATGATGTCACAGATACAAGTATCAGCCTGGTAAAAAATAGTCCATCTTGTCCACGGGGAGATTCAAAACCGATGTTTCCACCTGTAACAAACACATGAAAAAGGTGTTCATGGCTCACACCACTCTGAGATGCCAATTACTCTTTTTTGAAGAAAAAGAAAAATCTGAACATGGCATCTGAAAAGCATAAAGTAGACTGGGTTTCACCTTTAATAATTATTGCGATGTTTGGCTTAAAAAAGAAATGTAATTAAAAACAAACACAGGATACATGGGATAGCTGAAGAATCACTTCGAACAACATAGCCTCACATTTCCAAGTTCACAATCAATTTTTTAGAGAAACAAAGAAGATTTATTTTCAATTGTTACTGGACAGTTCTCATGAAAACAGATGCCGTGCGTTTATTGGACTGAAAATTTGTCAAATTGGTTGGACCAGTGGACCTTGGTTCAATTTGGTTGGACAGATTTACATTTATTAAAGAATTTAAAAACATAATGTGTTTTCCCTTAAATTACTTCGAAATACTTATAAAGTTTGAACATCAAAGAAACTTTCCAAATCCCAAAAAATTATATCTTGAAAAGGAAGCCGTTTCAAAATTCTGTATTAAAATGGTCCACAAAAACCTACATTTACTGAATTGGCTTAATTAAAAACTGGTCGGACCAGTCTGGACCTCCAAATTGGTCCAATATTCTAAACACTGCATTAAAGTTGCTAGATTTAAGTAAAAAAACAGCAAATACAAGCTGGGTACATTTGTCCCATCCTAGTTCCAGAGTTTGGAAAGAATGAAAATGTCGGAATCCATAAGCTAGAGAGCTGCTATTGGCACCCCAACTTTTACTTATTACACCCAAAATAAAAAAATAAAGAAGATAAGTAACTGGTTAAGAATAAGTAAAAGTTAAGAGTGCCAATAGAAACTTTCTAGTTCTATTTTTTGAGTTAAGATTGTATATGAGCCTAATAATAGTTGTAAACAACTAATGAAATTGTTTGAATGAGTGTTGTAATGTTGAGATAATAATTCGAACCAAACCTTTGTAATGTTTGAATGTGTGTTTTAACACCCTCTAATTGGGGTGTGTGTAAATAAGTAAAAGTTGGGGTGCCAATAGCAGCTCGCATAATTTATGGAGTAATCAGTAAGAAGATTGCGGAATACCTCTTCAAACGGAACAAAGACAAAAGCAGTTAACCCCCTCCTGTGCGAGACTGCAGGCACATCGGGGTTGTGTGTCTCATCCTCTTGCCACCCTTCAACAACTCCAAGCACATCGTCTTCATGGCTATTAAGCTCATTATCATTCACACCACTTGTCACAAGGGAAAGGAGATCCATCCGATTGTTCGCCCCTTCTGTGGTTCCTCTCAACCTGTTACATAGGCTTATCAGCTTAAGCGAGCCACTACAGAAGAAAGCATATAATGGTTAGAGAGTATAGTCTCCTCCTCGCTACAACGATTTTGTTAAAGTTCTATGGTTCTACAACATGGTCTTAAAGATTAGTAAAATAAAAACAGATAAATCCCAGCCTAAATGTATGAAAATATAAAATTATTCTACTTCCATGAAAAATTTAGTGTCACAGACAGCAAAACTAAATGATAAACCTTAAGCGGATCCTCAACACAGTACGCAAGCCTGGGTATAAGAGGGCAGCTTCAACCTGTAAACAAAGAAAAATATTAGCATCTGATGAATAGTAGATGAATATCAAAAGTGAATGAATTGAGTGATGCTATGTGGAAGAGGAAATGTTAAGAGAGCTGTTATTGGCAAGCCAACTTTTTTTTTTTTTTGAAAAGTATCATATTTAATGAGAGGAAAAATACAAAATAAAGAACAAGGAGACCGAGAGAGCCTCCCACACGCACCACAAAAAAGAAAAAGAAACAAATTACAGTCTCAATTAATGCACAAAGAGTTCCATCTAAAAACAAAGTCATCAAAAGAACTCCCGCGAACTCCATGTTCTGCTTGGACCACCAGTATAACAAGCCAGGATCTCTAAGAATCCTGAATGAGAGCTTCTAACCTTGCTATTGAACACCCTGTTATTTCTCTCGTTCCAAACCCCCCAAGCAATAGCCGAAGGTAGCATAGTCCCACAGGACACGTTTTTTGTCATGGAAATCGATACTGGTCCATTCTACTAGTAAGGAAGAGAACTTCCGAGGGAAGACCCAACTAATACGAAAAAGACCTAGGAATGTTGACCAAATACTAAAAGAAAATGAGCAATGAATTAAGATATGATCAACAGATTCCCCTTCCCTCAAACAAAGAGGACAACAATTTGGGGTGATCCAACCTCGAGCTATTAAATTATCCGTCATAAGAATCCTTCCGAGAGAAGCCAACCAAACAAAAAAGGAAATTTTAGAGGGAATTGACTTGAACCAAATGATAGAAACCGCACCGAATGCTCAGCAACAGGAATGAGCCACTTATGGAAGGACCTGACAGAGAATCTCAAGTTCTTAGCCCTCGCTTTCATTGAGATGAGTCGTATGCAGGAGATCAAGGAAAGATGTAACTTCAGTTAATTCCCAATCATTAAAGTGTCTCCTAAACCCCAAATCCCAGGTAGCGCCGGTCTCGTTACGAATTCTTTTCATAGAACAAACGTACAAAGACGGAAATTGAGTCGCTAGCATCCGAAGTACCACACCAACTGTCTTCCCAGAATCTGATTCTGTCTCCCAACCCCGCTTTGAACCTAATCCCATTCTCAAAATCCTTGCTCACTTCAAAACTCCTTTCCAAACACACAACAACCATACGAATCTCTAGACTCACCGCTATATACCAGCCAAACCCTCTCTCCCCCCGTACTTAGCCATAACAACCTTCCTCCACAAACTACCCCTCTCCTCACCGAACCTCCAAAGCCACTTTCCTAGCAGCGCTCTATTAGCTAATCTAAGCCCCCTAATGCCCAACCCCACCATTCTTTTTTGGCTTGCAAATCACTTTCCATCTGGCCAAATGATACTTCTTCTTGCCATTCTTATCATTCCACAAAAAATCCCTCATGAGCCTTTCTAATCTGATCTCGACGGATCTTGGAAGAGTGAACAACGAGAGAAAGTAAACTGGAATACTAGTTAAGGTACTTTTGATTAAAGTTACTCTCCCTCCTTTCGAAAGGTAATTGGCCTTCCACGTACTCAACCTTTTCTCCAATCGCTCAATCACCCCGTCCCAAATTTTACTGCTATTATAGGGTGCTCCCAAAGGTAAGCCCAAGTAGGACGTGGGCAGGTAGTCATACCCACATCCCAAAGTTGTGGCCATCAAATAAATATCTTCCACTTCTCCTACCCCAAAAAGCTTGCTCTTTTGTAAGTTAATATGTAATCCTGACATAGCCTCCAAGCAACACAATAAAACTCGAAGCACCCTCACCTGGTCCTTCGAATGATCCAGGAAAACTAATGTGTCATCCGCAAATTGAAGATGGGAAATCAAAGGACCGTTATTCACCCTAAAACCCGACAACTTACCTAACTCAACTGCTCTTTTAAATAACCTACCTAGGGCTTCGGCTATACTAAGAAATAAAAATGGAGATAAAGGATCTCCTTGCCTCAACCCTCTCGACCCTCTAAAGTAACCGGCCGGACTCCCATTGACCAGAATCGAATAAGACACCGTTGTAACGCATTTCATTATCCAACTGATCCACCTCCTCCAAAACCCATCCTCCCCATCATATACTCTAAGAAGTCCCAACTTACATGATCATAAGCCTTCTGTAAACAAAACTAATGAAATTGTTTGAATGAGTGTTGTAATGTTGAGATAATATTTGAACCAAACCTTGTATTGTTTGAATGGTGTGTTTTTAACACCTCTAATTGGGGTGTGATAAACAATTTAAGAAATTGGGGTGTGATAAGTAAAAGTTGGGGTGCCAATAGCAGCTCGCATAATTTATGGAGTACTCAGTAAGAAGATTGCGGAATACCTCTTCAAACGGAACAAAGACAAAAGCAGTTAACCCCCTCCTGTGCGAGACTGCAGGCACATCGGGGTTGTGTGTCTCATCCTCTTGCCACCCTTCAACAACTCCAAGCACATCGTCTTCATGGCTATTAAGTTCATTATCATTCATTCACACCACTTGTCACAAGGGAAAGGAGATCCATCCGATTGTTCGCCCCTTCTGTGGTTCCTCTCTCAACCTGTTACATAGGCTTTATCAGCTTAAGCGAGCCACTACAGAAGAAAGCATATAAATGGTTAGAGAGTATAGTCTCCTCCTCCGCTACAACGATTTTGTTAAAGTTCTATGTTCTCTACAACAACATGGTCTTAAAGATTAGTAAAAATAAAAACAGATAAATCCCAGCCTAAATGTTGAAAAATATAAAATTATTCTACTTCCATGAAAAATTTGTGTTGCAGACAGCAAAACTAAATGATAAACCTTAAGCGGATCCTCAACACAGTACGCAAGCCTGGGATAAGAGGGCAGCTTCAACCTGTAAACAAAGAAAAATATTAGCATCTGATGAATAGTAGATGATATCAAAAGTGAATGAATTGAGTGATGCTATGTGGAAGAGGAAATGTTAAGAGAGCTGTTATTGGCAAGCCAACTTTTATTTATTACACTCCAATTTCTTAAATTATTTATTACACCCTAATTAAAGATTAAAACACACCATTCAAACATTATAAAGTTTGGTTCAGATTAAAACACATTCAAACAACTTCAGCAGTTGTTTACAATTAGGATTAGGCTCATACAAAACCCTAAATCTAGCTAATAGAAATCTAAACAAAAAGAGAGTTTCTATTGACACCCCACCATCTAAACAAAATTTAATTTAATTTTTTTAATTGGGGTGTAATAAGTAAAAGTTGGGGTGCCAGTAGCAGCTCTCAATGTTAATAGTGAAGATACAGGCCTTCTGCGTGCCCTTAAATGAAAATTCAATAATAAAAAATGTGGTGTAGGATTACACAATATGGAATGAAAATCGTATAAGAGACTGCGAAAAGAAAGAAACCAGACCTTGTCATCTGACAATGTGTAGTGGCCACTAAAAATGCCAGCAGCTTTACATGCACGGATGTTCATGGATTTTGCCACGTCTTTCACAATTTGAGAAGAATTCTAACAATTGAGATCATATACAGTAATACACGATACTTTTAGTAAATTAACATATGGAAGAGATTTAAGAAAGAAATTTTGTAGATGAACCTCCTGTAGTTATGGAAATTGCATACCTACCCTGTAAAGGAACTTCCCGGTAGCATAAAACCTTATGTAACGGTAATAGCAGACCTACAATAGCAGAAAAAGCACTTGAAACTATGGAAGAATTGAAAAAGAAGAGAATGAAGTGTGGTTATTATTCTTTCCTTTGCGCAAAAGAATGCCTAAAAAAGTCCTGAAGTCTATAAATTGTCAAATCTTAGATTGGCTGTTATCGGTCAAATATGAAAAACTGCCACCAATCTGAACCATCCAATATTATGTTATACCAACAAAATTCCAAACAATCCAACATTCCAGCTCTTAGAAAGGTTTTAACCCCCCCCCCCAATTTTTGTTCTGTTTTCATTTTTTCGTTCAGCTTTTAACAAACGATAAAAGAAGAGGCTTAAGAGATTGTCATTTTCTTTTTTGCTTTGGCGGGCCGCACGTGACAACAGTTCAATATACCACTTGATGTGGAGGGACATATAGACTCGAAGGGGTGACTTGGGGAGCATACCCAATCACCCTTACCATCTCAGCTAACCCCTGGTGGGTAAGGCCATATCCCCATGTGCTTTCATTTTATGCAGAGATTTATAAAATTACTATACCCATTAAAGGCCTCTTGTTCCAATAGGTAGCGATACACATTGAATACAAAGGCATACTTTGTGAGTATTTAGCGTTAGAATGGGACTCAATCATCAAAGTTGTTTAGCCTGCTTTTGTTCCTCTCAGCTTTCTTCTTTATAACCTTTATCTTCCCCCTATTCGTTCTATAATTAAGTTCCAAATTGCCTTACTTCTATAATTGTTAAAATAATTTGAACAATCATTTTACCAGACATGAAAGTAGTCCCCAAAATTTGGGGTTGGCTAAACAAATCATGTTTCTCTATTCAATTCGGTTTAAAGTCACTGAATGGAATGTATGATCAGGACTCTTGTCAGGTGGAAAAATTTTACACCGGTTGTCAACAAGACATAACTCTCCATCAGGCCCGCAATTTAATGTAAAAGAAACAGTGACAAACGGAATTCCACTTTAATAAAGAAAATATAGAGATGCAGCATACCACATGATTAGCAACATAATTCCACTGTGAAACTCCGGAACGAATATAGGTATTCCTGCTGACATAAAGACCTGCAGCAATTGAAATGAAGATACATAAAAATAAAGGAATGAAGTATTATGAAGCACAAATTCCATGTTCAGCTCGATTGGTTCCACAAATAGGTGCAAAAGAATGCAATCAATGTTCCATACAGCAGATGATAAAAAAAAGCTTTATGTTCAACCGGACAGGAATTAAGTAGCTAGTGTGTTAGCAAGAAAGTAAGCAAGGGGTTTGAACCGAGGACATGGTATCAACAAACACTGAAATACAATATTAGAAAGCAGGCATGGATTAATGGGTTTAAGTGAACATGGGTTTTCTACCAGAAGAGTCATTTTGTTATTTTTGCCAATTGGCACATTTTCTTCAATGGAACGAATCTTCTCTTGTTGCAAATAAATCAATAAAGAAACTGAAAAAAAAATGAAGCTGTTCACTTAAATTTTTTATATCTTAAATTTTTCTTGTAAAATGCCACCATGTCAATTTCACATGTGTGTTGACCAGGACATTGGTTCAAATCTGATTAATCAGCTCACATTTGGAGAGTCCTTTTCGTGCCAAACTAAGAATGGGCGATTTACTTGTAAAAACCCTCAGCGGGAACACTTAGAAAGAAACATCCTAATGCATTGGGAGCATCAACCAAATCAGGAGTGCATACAGATGTTTTCAGTGTGGGACATGTGAAGCGAGAAATATTGGGTTAAACGGACTTGAATCTGATTCACTAATTCACACATAAAGACCTTTCTTCCTATATGCCCTCACAAGGACCTATTTGTGACACTAACCTTTCATCAGTGAATGGATCATATCACTTGACCAATTGTGACTTCTTGATTTCAATATTTGAACTAGTTGGGAAAGAACACAAAATGATAAAGAATTGAAAATTCTTTTATTTATTTATTTATTTATTTGTAATTAATTGGTTAGCCCTAGGGTTTGAATCTAGAAATAGAATAAGGATCCACTTCGAATGAAGAAATAATAAAATATTGTTTCCAAAGGTCAAATTCGAAGTAATTGATCCTTTCGATGAATGCCCAAAAGTATACACCAATGAGTCCAAAAAGGAAATAACGAAACTAACCTTCACAAAGTATTAGAATAAGTTAAAAATACGCATTCGAATTGGATATTCAAGACTATTTGTAAAACTTGGTTACATGGTTATCCACTCTGATTCAACTGAAAACCCCCATAATAAACCTAATAAGTCACTAATAGGATCGATCGAAAAAACAAAGTCCCTACTAGGGCTCTCCTTACTACCACAACCCTTTTGGTAACAACTAGATAGTCTATGTTACATTGAATAACAATCCTTGCATAACTCTTGCACTCTTGGAAAACTAACTCAATTTACTTGCATGAAAAGTACCGAACAAACCAAGTAATATTTCAAAAGAGGTGCATAAATTTTGTCAGAATGACATCATCTTGGACTTTGGGTTGAAAAGCTTATCAAATTAGCTTTCAACTGCAACCAGAAATTATGCATTCCAACACTTCTTGGAAAGCCCATAATTCATCTTGGAAAACCAAATCACAGAAAATCTATATTTTATGAAGCATGAGACACAGGGTGAGACCTAGCACTCGAAGAAAAACAATAATGTATGATGGAACTGTTGTGGAAGATTAAGCAAAACAAATCCACATAATCATATGGTCAAGCTTTCAATTCACCAGGCTCTGGCCCAATTGCAGTGAGACCCCTGGATCTTTATCCATGTCTCTTGTTTCTGAGCAAATAGAAGAAAACACGATAGACAATGAGCACCCAAGGATTCGAAAACCTCCCCTGGTCCCTCAACTTCATCATTTTAATCCTTGAGATCAAGAACAACTCTTGAACATTTGAAGGTGGAACCAGGGAAAATGGAAATATTGAAAGCAAGTACCAGCTACCTCTATTTCTCTGCCTCAACTCCTTATCCCCTCTCCTGGATCTACTTAATCGAATGCCTTAACAACTGCTCTTCTCCCCAGTGCGATGATCAAGTCCTCCATTTCTCTTTCCTGGTGACCCAAACCCTGTTGATAATCAATCGAATGAAATAACAACAGAGTAATCAATATCCCCAATTGGCTATCTCTGAAAGGGAAGGAAGGGGAAGCTCACTATGTAGTTGTACATGATCATAACAAGCAACTCCAAGAGTGTTTAACCATAGACCACTGTTGCGCGTTAGCACATCCATTTTCTTGTTGGAGATGAAAGAGAAGCTAAAGCGAGGGTCAATGTACTTGAGAGTAACTGAGTTTCGATAGGAACGAAGGAGATGCAAAAGAAGCGATGTTCTGAACCCACCTCACGTATCGCTTTAATTGGCAACAACCCAACCCTTGGAACATACTACAGCCCTTGGTGGTGAAGAGCTGACCAACCTTCCTATCGATATGAACTCTTAGAGAAAATCAGCTTGTTATCCCTAGAGTAATTTTTATCCGTTGAGTGAAGGCCTTCCACACAGCACCATCAGATCACTAAGGCCGACTTGAACTCATAACCTTGAAGTTGCATAGCAATGTGTCAACCAACTAAGCTATGGGTCCAAGCTTTATAAAAAAAAACCAAATGTTGTAATGAAGGTTGTTAAAATTGCTAGGCCGGTACAAGGACCCCAATGAGTCCCAGGTTGGGGCCCATACAAGGCTTAAGTGGAAAAAAACAAAAATAATGTTTCAATTTTTTTATGTTGTAATAAAAATAATGATAATAAAAAAAAAAAACAAAAAAAATAAAGATACATATGGCACTACGAAGATAATATGATGCAAGGCATTAAGTCAACTCAAAACCATGTACCAAAAATTATTCAAGTAGATCTTAACTAAACTAACCAACACTAAAATTGATATTAACCAGCAACATTCAAGTAAAAAAGTCACAATATTCAATTAAAAACCATTAACCAATAATTAAAGTGACATTAACAATTCAATATCCATAAAAATAACAACTAACAACAAATATGTAAACGAGGTAGAGGGTAGGGTCTATAGTTTAATTTCATCAAACATCAACTAATCCAACAAAAATCCTCGAAACTCAAAATTGTATTAAATGTGAAGTGGGGGCTTTTTTTAAAAATACCCGCTTCAGCACTTAATTCTGATAAGCACCTGGTTTATTTATTCTCCTTATAGAAATGATACAATGTAATGACAACTATTTTGGTGTGATTTCAATCAAGTTCTAAATATGAGTCTTAGACTATGATTCCTAATTGAGTACAGGATTCAAAGCTTGCCTCCAAGCCTATCTACGGGTACACCTATATACTCCTTATTTTGTGAAGTTGGATACAAATAAATACTTGGCAGTTATGGAGACTATAGCCGTGAGGTGTGAAGCTTCCTTGGATATGTCGGTTCCGTCCTCTACAAGCTCGAGGTTGGTGTGACTCCAACTCTCAGGCCTCCATAGAAGTGAGATTCAGTTTCACATCCCTCTCGATCATCATCTGAGCCAACTCCATAGAAGTGAGAGTTTATCCCTCTGTTATGTATCTCTCTTCATTTTTTTTTTTAACTTTCTACACTTGTCTGTGATCAATTTTGGAATGAAGAAATCCATATTGATAAGCATGATCCAGATCAAACTTAGAGAGTGCACAAATACCTTAGGCCTGATGGTTAAAATTTATACAATTCATATATAGTTAAGCCTTACCATCAGTCCGGATCCTTGGTTGTAAGAGCCACATTTTCCTCCACGAACCATAATATTTAGACTGCAATATCTTGTAAGTTTCCATTGCTCCAGAGACCTTCACAAAAGGGTTCTTGGATTTCAGCTTAGACGATAATACATGATATTCTATAATAATTTCAAAACAACGATATTATTTACCTGCCATGCCTTTAGGCATGCACCACGCCAAAACACAGGATTACGAACTGTATATCGCCATTTTCGACAAACGCATGCTGCCCTCCCTAAGCTATATGGAGTCATTCGAGCAAATATCTGCATATGAACATCTGTTATGTCAGTACATTATAGAACTCCATCATTGAAAGAATATATCTGGATGGTGTAAATGAAAAGTTTCATCCAAAACATCTAAAAGAATTCAACTTTAAGAGGGATGGCAAACTAGGAAATATTTTAATTGCTAAACCACTTAGATAAAATACCTCAAAGAGAAGTTCATCAGGCAAACAACGGTGTAGTAGCGCCGGATCAACATATGGTTTACTACTTGTACTTCCGAAAGGAGCAACTGGTCTAACATTAATGCCATAAAGATCTGGAACATAAACACAACAAAACATGAGTATCATGCAATGGCTAGTGAAGAATGATAATAAATTCACGATTAGGCTAGGGGACATGTTTTCTAAAGCATTTATTTCCCCCACACATTCGGAGCTAAGGTGGCAGACCCAATGGGTTCATGAATTTTACCACCACAGCATCTTCACATGTGACAAGCTTCACCTTGATACCACACCCTACAACTTCCTATATTGTTTTTCCTCTTTCACCCCCTAAACCACAAAGAGGATGCCCCTGCCGTAGGCATGGGCAAACTCTAGTATTCAAATATAATCCATGTGCCAAAATCACTTTGATCATCTTCTGAAAGAAAAGAATGGTATCATCCATAAAAAAAGGGGAATCAGATGAAATAGATTGAAAAGTAAATTAAGTCGATACTCAAATGTAGTATTTTTCAGGACATACCAAGCCAGGGTCTTTGTGTAACGAGGAACCGTGCTCTTCTCAAGTGGTCAACCTCCCCTGGAATCGACAAGGAAAAGTCTGCAATAGATAAAATAAAATAAAAAATGTAAGGACACAAAACATTAATGTAAAAACAGTTCTTTACATCTATCTGTTCATGTAGAAATCAAATCTTCTGAAATTTCGAAAACCCAAATCAAAATTCAACAGAACTCAGGGAATAAATTGTGAAATAGTCTAAGTCATTAAAATAAGGAATGGGTATCATGTACAAAATAGAAAATTTTCAGATTCTCCCAAAACTGATATCAAATTTCAACATAATTCAGGGACTAAATCACTACCCCAATGCCAAAACAGGTGAAATTGAAATAAAACTGATCAGTGAAATTTCACATCAAAATTCAACATATTTCGGAGAAATAATTTATACTTAGATAGTGAAAACCGATGAATTCGAATCCAATGGTTTAATAATAGATGAATATCGTGTAAAAAAACTAAGTTTTTGCATGATTTACCTGAATTGGCGAGTGAATCAATATGGGTTAGTGAAAAAAGGAGATTTTTTTTAAATTAAAAAAACTTTACCTGAAGTCATGAAAATTGGAGATCCAGATGTTGTTTCTGACAAATTTCAGAGAAAATCAAAGAAAAACAAAGCCTGGAAATTAGGAAACATAACCTAAGCGGATTTTGCTAGCCACCAACGACCTTGGAGACTTTTGTGTCCAACAACGGCTGAGATGGGAGGAGAAATACAGATTGTTCTTAAAGATCTGTTGTGGAAAATATCACCATATTTCAAACCTTCGTTGGAGACAGAGCCTCCAACATCTTCAGAGCCTCTTCAAGATGACAACATCAATCCTCAGTCCTCATCAATAATCAAATAGGTGGGGTATCATATTCTGTACCAATAATCAATCTATCACGCTGTCAATGGATTGGATCAGACCCAAAATTCAATCCAACCAATCAAATAATTTTGGATCTCGATAACGTATTGGATCGGTTTTGGATCAACCAGTTCCCAATCCAAACAAGCTGGATCCAATAAAATGCGAGGAATTATGTAAATTGTATTATATATATATTTTCAATATATATGAAATTTATTTATATTTTGTATATCAAATCGGATTTTGATTTGATTTGCTGCACACAATTGCTTTTGGATCATACCAAATTAAAATTGATTTGACAAGGAACCAATCCGATCATTATTGTATTGGTCCTAGATCATCCTCGACAAGATCCAGTGATTGCCCTATTTACGATTGTAGTATAATCAATTATATTTTTATAGAACTAAGTATTGAATAATCAAAACTAGCATGTTAACCCCCCCGCGGGGGGGGGGGCAGCAGTAAAACTAGCGACAAAAATTTGCTCCCTCTAATTGTGCGTTTATAATTGGATGACCTCTTAACTTACCCTTGGGAAATTTTTATAGGATCAAGGCGTGTGGCCATAAGGATTAGTCCCACTAAAAGGGTATGAGGAAACCTTGCTATTCACATGAAAAAAAAAACATGATCATGTATCAAGTAATACAAAGATCTCTCACACTTGTTAGAATGAATAAGTAAAAAAAAATGAATTGAGGTAGTGAAATCGCCTCGACCCGTTTTCCATTAAATAGTAAATAGGGGTCCAATTGGTAAATTGAGGATTTTTAGGAAATAAGGAGTCACCACCTAGTTTAGGTCGAGGAATCATAAATAATTCCAAAATGGATCGGATTGATCCACGAGTAAGAGAAATGGGTAAGAGGTCATATTATAGGTTTCGGAAGGGGTTAGGCATCGAATCCACCCAATCGAGATAACCGATTTCTACTACGATCCAAATTATCCTACAGTCAACACTGAAGTTAAGCTAGGGTCCCATCATCATCAATTTATATCAAATGTACTAAACGAATCTTATGGCAAATATTCTCCCAAATATTACATGATTTTTCAAATTTCGCACAAAAATAAAAATATTTGAAAAAGTCTTAATTCTAACTTATGCTCCAAAGTTCACATGGCAATATTTTAATTAAAATCGACATTCACAAATACTTTTTCAATTAATTAAAATAGGAATTTATGAAAATTTTCTAAATTGAAAAATTGTGAATATGAAAATTTTGATTTGACAACTTATGGGTTTCTAAACTAGAAATTTGAAATTTCCTGAATTAGAAGTTTATAAATATATGATGAATTTCCAAATTAAAAATTTTAAAAAATAAACTTTTTAAAATAGAAAATTTCACATATAACGAGTCTCAAATTAGAAATTTGTAAAAATGATTTTTCAAAATAGAAAATTATGAATATTAAATTTTCTAAATTAACAACTATTTATAAATATTAATTTTTCAGAATAGAAAATTATGATTTTAAGAAAATCACCAAATCCATGAAAAATCCGATTTTATGTGAATCTCCAAAATTGGCAATCTACGATTTTTTCAAAACTTTCTTTTGTCACTCAAATTTCATATAGTGTAATCTCACAATTGATAAGGTTAATTCTTCGAATTTCGCATAGTGTAATCTCACGATTGATAAGGTTTACGTGGCACCAAAAATCAGTGAATTGATTAGGATCACATTTTAGAAAAAATTAAATCAATCACGTGCACATAAATCAATGAATCGACTCATTGATGACATTTTGAAAAAGAAAAATAAATTTTCACGCCCCTATGTTCACGAAATCAGTGAGTTAATTCACGTGTATTTCTATATATAAAAAAAAATCATTTTTAATCTTTCTATGTATCTAACAAATCAATAAATCAGCCCATTGACTGAATCTCGTGAAAAAATCCATACTTGACTGTCGTATCTATGATTTCGAAATCAATTAGTTGACTTAGCTAAGTTTAATATAAAATTTCACAAAAAAGGCCCCAAACTCAGCAATTCCACTAAATTTTTTTAGAAAAACATTTTAAGCTCAATGGTCCCACCTCAAAAGAGTGAGTCGACTCGCTTATGCATTTATTTCATGGGAATGTTTTTTTTAACACACAATCACCAAAATGCTAAAATAGCTAGCCAAGATCATTTATACTGTGTTGGTATTATTTTCGATAGTCGAACGGCTTATCAATGGTGATCATGGTCGCTGTGGATTCCTTCAGGACACATAGATCATAAAGAGAACACCCTCTTCTCTTCCCAACTTTGGTGGTTCTTGGTGTACAAATGACCCTTTTATTCTTTTTTTTTTTCTTTCGTTCCTTTTTTGCTTCCACTTATTATGCCGTGTATCAGTGTTTGGAAGAGAGAAGGGTTAACAGATGCAAAACTCTGGAACTTGTTTGGTGACTGGCTGAGCGTTTGAGAGACGAGCTATGGCCATCGTTGTGATCTGATAATTGAAGTAAGACTGAAGAGGAAAGAAGAACATGAAGGGTGGGCCTATAGGGACGGACTGGAATATTGTGAATGAAAAATGAAAGGAAGATAAAGATCGCTTGAGAGAAGGAGATGGCTAAGAGAGAGGGGTGCTAGTTGAAGAAGGTGGAGCAACGATTGCTTTGTGGTGTGTGTGAGCGAAGGAGGAAAAGAAGGATAGTGAGTTGCTGATGGTTTTGGGTGTTGAAAAGATGAGAATAAGGCTGTACGTGGCTGCTACTATGACATTTTAGAAAGGAGAATGCAGCAATGGCATTGGGGAGAGAGAGGAGGGTATGCAGAGATAGCGACGGCTGCGTTTAAGGTGGTGAAGAAAGGGGAGCGCAGCAATGGTGGCAGCAATCTAGATAAGTCTATTTTCCTTTTTCCCTGTTCTTCTTCTTTTCTCTTTTTTTTTTTCTTTGGTTGCTTTCGAAGATGAAAGAGGGGAAGTGGGGACGTGAGAGAGAGTTGGGAAGAAGAGAGGCTCAGATAGAGAAAAGGGCCTTAGAGCAACGTGTAGAGGAGAAGCTCTACTCTTATAAGAAAAAAACTTTTCTATTTTTTCTCTCTTCCATTTGTTCTTCTTTAAATTTTTTTTTATTATTATTTTTTTCCTTCTCACGTTTCTGTTTTTAGAATAATGGGAGAGGTGATCCCACGCTATTCATCTCTTAATGCTTTTTCATCATGATTCATCGACTTTTTACATTTATTGCTTTGATTTTAATTTCCAATTTTGCCAGTTAGTTGATTTTTAATTTAAAATTTTTTTATCGATCGATTGAATTTTAACTTAAATTTTGATCGTTCAACTTTAACTTCGAATTCGATTGAATTTTGAATTTGATTAGATTTTGAATAATTTTGATTGATTAACTTTTAACTTAATTTTTAATTAGATTTTGATGAAATTTTGATTTACATTTTAATTGGTTGTTTGAATTTAAATTTTATTTTGATTTTTAATTTGAATTGGTTAATTTTTAATTTTTTTCTTTGACTGTGAATTTTAATTGGTTATTTAATTTTCAATTTTAATTTAATTTTGATTAGTAAAGAATTTTTTTTAACTTATCTAATTCTTTAATTGCGTTTTCCTAAGCGTCAAGGTTTCTAAGTAAAAGTCGGACATCAAGGGACATTTCAGTCATTTTTTAAGTTTTCGTGAATTTTTTCGATTTCATTGATTTGAGTCTCGTTAGACTCGAAATTATATTCTGAATGTAATGGAAGTACTTTCGAGATTTTTTGGAGGTTCGAAATTCATGAGGGGTATTTTCATCATTTTATCGATTTTTGACCATTTTTGTGAATTCGTGATGTTTCTTTTGGTTCCAATGTGATTATTTCTAAGTTTTGAGGTCATATTTTCCTAATGTAGCGAGATCTCTAAGTTATCCAAATGTGTAACGAACTTAAGCGTACGTACTTGCTATGTCGGGTAGAAAGTTTAGTGATCCTAAACATGCATAATTCTATGTCACGTGACCAGGAGAAAGAAGAAAATAGAATTAGAAGACAAAGGTAATTGAAAATATACTTCTCACAAACTTTTAAGTTCTTTGCGCTCATCATTAAGAATTCATAGCAACCGAGTGACGGATCGCCAAGTCAAACGGATGCAAAAATGAAATTTCTACAGGTAATGTGATCAAGTATAATTACCCTAGAATTAAAAGAATATGTAACTTCAAACAAAATTGAATGAAAGAGATTCATTAATCGACTCCAAATTGTGGTGATAAGGCTTTAATGATGATGCCTTAGTCTCAATAATTTGGATAAAATTTCAACTTCTTGGCATGGAGCCATATAGCATATGAAGTCCTTTTTTTCACATGTCACGAGTATAGACGTACTCGGCATAGAAGCTATGCAGTTGGAAGGTGTCACCTCAGCGAGGTGGCGAAATATGCTAAGTGATTATTCAAACTATTTGGTTGAATACATTTAAATTCATTTTATTAAAATTTGAAAATAATTTGAAATTCATTCATCCAAACGTTCAACCTAGACCGAAGAAACATTTTATGGATCTACTAACCATGCCTCAAGATTAGTCCTATGATCCCAATTTTAATAGTCACATAATTCTCCAAATTTTTTCCAAAAATTCTGAACATGGAATAATAGTTGAATATGGTAACATTTTCTCTTCACCCATAAAATTATATCCTCTTCACCATTCAAATCTCAAGAACAAGATAGGAAATCTAAAAGCATTATTTATATATTTTCCAAAAATCTCCAGATTTTTTACAAAACCATTTCAAAATTATCCAAAAATGGTTGCTTTGAATACATCCAACACGCCATCACCACTCTATCTACAAGTTCTCTTACCCTTTCAATCACAAATGGCATATCTAACCCAACTATCATCATCAGTACCACCAGCTGTTGTTTTCAGGGTCTATCAAAACAGGAAAATAACTCATAAACCTCAATCCTGACAGCTTCAACACAAACAAATTGGAAGATCATACATAACTATTTAATTATCTCAAATTCATGAGTTGAACATTTGTTTACCAACTAGCCTCGGCTATAAGGATCTCCCTCTCGATATAACAAAATTATTAGAGAATTTATAATGGATAGTAAAAGAATCCTCTTAACTTTGAGTTGGTTACACACAAAGTGGAAAATGTTAAAAAGTCCTCCAATTTAACCATCCTCATCAAGGTTGGAACAATTAATTAATAAAAGGTCAAAAACAGCAGAAATGTAGTATGGGCTCACAGGAGTCCAAGCAGAGAAAAAGAACATCTAACTTCCATATTTCATATACAATGAGATTCAAGCATGAAACAAATAGAAGATTAGACTTGCAACTAACTGGCACCACTAGTTCAAGGATGGGGTCCTTGCAGCATTTTTGAGTTTGGATTTTCCACTTTACATGTTCCTGCATGAATGACAAGCATGCACCGAGTCTCAAACAAGATCTTGTAGAAAAATGGTAGTTAAAAAAAAATGGGCATCTTTTAGGAAGAGTTTTCACCATATAATACCTAGTCAAGAATCATTTCTTGAGAGCATAAATGCTTGATTTTATTTTTCCTCTATGGGCACTACTATTTCTTCCATTTGGAGCACAGTTACCTACTCTCATTTATTTAACAAAACTACGTGGTGAGTTAATGAAATTAAAGAGCTTCTATTAACAAACCAACTTTCACTTATAACACACAATTATCATGTAAATAATTGTTAGATTTCAAAAGGTTTGGTGTGTTGTAAGGCAAACTTGGTGTGCTAACTGAATCTCATTAAAATTATAGGGAATCTTTTATAATTTTAAAATGGTAATCAGGATGTTTATTTCTGCCAAAGGAAAAATGAAGACCAGAAGTTCAATTCTACAGAAAACTGTTCCAGATATGGTTATTTTGCGTATTTTAAAAGAAACAGAAAGTAGCTCATAATGCTGAGAAACCTACCAAGTATTCAGATCATTAAGGTTAATGGGAGTAAATCCTCGTATCGTTATCCCCACTATTTGGAGATTGAAACTCAATAAAATGAGTAAAAAAATACCTCAAAAACGTCTTGATTTCTGCGGTGGATACCCACTCATCCCCATTCCGGGATCTTTTCTTCTCAACTGTTTCAGAGTGGCAGAAGATTGAATCAGAAAAAAGGATCCAACATTGTCACAACAAAATGAAAAAATGCATCCTACGATTAAAGAACAAAATAAGACCTGTTGTTGCTGATGGGGTTGTGCAGCAGGAGCACCCCTTTGCATTGGCATACCACCAGGATTCATTCCAGCGCCCATGCCAGCCTGAGAAGCGAGATTGAAAGCCGCCATGCCTGAACCAGGCATCCTCTGCATGCCGACCATAGGCATCTGCCGTGGGACAGGTCTAGCTGTCACCATAGAAGCAACCACCCCACTGCCAGAAACTGCGTTTCCAGATGATACCTATACCCCAAAATTTACACTCAAATGAAATCCAAAGATTCCAAGAAACCACAAGGGCTATAAAAGACTTCTTTTTTTTTTCTTTTTTTTTAAATATTCAAGAATGTGAAATCTCTTCTTAGTATGCATGTGTCTGGGATGTGCAGTTTATATGCTCTTTTGATAAATAGAAGACGGAAATAAGATCATTTTACAAAAAATTGTAACATGATATGAATGCTTATTAGAAAAGCAAAACAAAAAACATCAATTTATATTATACTTATAATAAGGAAGCTAAACCACTACAAGTGATCACCATACCTACCTTGTTTTGGTACAATCCCGCTGGTCAAGGTAAATGAATCTACACTTAAGTATTTCCCTAAAGTGCGGAGACCACTCACTATATTATAATAAATACAAATCGATCACTCAGTTGAGTGAAAAATAATAATGCCGTTTAGCTCAACAACCTTTGGTCAACATATGTTAACCTATACACTGTTAAATAAATGTTAAACCTATGTAAAATGAGGCAGCATTTTTTAAGGTTTTTCACTGACACAAATACATACAGACAAGTCCCGAAATACATCATGACACATATAGCAATGTCATCCTTTATTTCAATGATATCTAAAAATAGGGCAGTGTGAATTTTGTCCTAATCAGACTTCATTGAGGAAGATATTCCATCATATGTTCACTATAAAATTGTTAAATACGACTGACGTTGTTTGATAGCTTCCTCTAGTAAATCCACTTATTTATAAGTCAGGAACTTGCATGTTGTATGAACTTCTTTGACAAATAAATTAAATAAATATCTGATTAAATGTAACTTTTTTTTTTTTAATAATTCAAAGATCTTTATTAATAGCATGGTTGAGGAGACCATGAAGCAAAGTACAAACAAGGGGAAAAAGAAAGTGAAACCGAGCACAAACTACAAATCGATGCTGCACACCCAATCCCACTTGGCTATGAAGTCTTCAAAGAAGACCCCCTTGGACTCAACGAAGATCTTGCTCCCAAAAAGATAGACCCCAAGATTGAAAAAATAATGTTTTGAACCGAGGATTCCTTTCCCTCGATTGTCCTAAGGTTCCTTTCCTTCCAAATTTTCCAGCAAACTGCAAAGGGAGTAATGCTCCATAGTTTTCTCTTAAATGCCGAGAAGCCCAACCCTATGGCAAACCATACTTCCACGATATTCCAGAAAGAACCCGGAGAGCACTACTTCACCCCAAAATGCCTTAGAAAGTGGTGCCAAATCTCGGAGGCCACCCTACAATGAATGAACAAATGATCTATGGACTCCCCATTCTCCTTGCATAACCCACAAAAGTTAATCGAAGTGACACCTCTCTTCATAACATTATCGAAACTCAAGATTTTACCTAAGGATGCTACCCAACAAAGAAGGCAACTTTTGAAGGAACTTTCAGGCCCCACACATTCACCACAGTGAAAGAACAAGCATGCCACCCCACTAAATTGCAATAGAAGGGTTTGACCATTAACAACCCGTTACTTACTCAGATCCCAAATATGAGAACCCACCTGTTCTTAAATGTAACTATTATAATCATGTGTAAGAATATCTGTTTCTGGCTTCTTGAAAGCACCACGTCGACCTAGTACTTGTGTTCAGATACCTTGTATCAATGTGAGACACCAACATACATGTACATGTCATTGTTATATGGATGAATTCAAATACATACAAACAGCGATCAATCCATACAGTCCAAATTGAATGTCAACCAGATTACTAGCCATAACTAGGAATGTGAACAAGTATGAGCGAAGTTTGGCAAATTTTCTTCACCAATTGGATTGTTAACACTTAACAATTAACATCGCCTCAATTATGTCAAACATTTGGTCCTGACCACATAGGAACATTGGCAATCAAGCCCAAGGTTTAAAAATTCCCAAGGGAGATGATTTTGAACTCAGGTAAATGGTGAGATAAAATTCTACAATAAATTACAATATTTTTTTTTAAATGAATTACCATAGAAATAAAAAGAAATAAATAAAATAAGAATGGTAAATCTTCTTTTGTTATGATTTACCTTAGAGAGTGAGATTTTGGAGCCAAACACCTGATATATTGTGTCATTAGTGCATCATCAACATAATTTCACACTCAGAAAAGCATATATCTTAAACCAAATAGCAAGACAAAGTCAATTATCTAAATGTCTAACAAGTTAACAAATAGCAACAACAGACTACAGTTCCAAAACCCATGTCACATTCCCATACAATCATTAAAAAATTAATAAGTAACAACAATAACCTAGCCATCGCAAATAACAACAGTAGCCTAATAATCATTAAAAAATTAATAGTTACAAAACCTTTGATGTATTATTTGTATTTGATGACTTCCGTGACATAAGAACAATAGGAAATGACGGAATCAAATTCAAAAATAATTGAGTTCACAATCATGCAAACTAAAGTGGTGAAAAAGACTTTGAGGCTATAGCCTCGAGGCTAGCCTTTTAAAACACTGGCCTATCATGATTATCATGCATAGCTACAGATAGATTATTATTCAGGGCTCCTTCGCATAAGTAAACTAACAAATATAGATTTCACCAGTTAATAAAAAACTAAAACAAACAAACATCTGACAAAGCTTCAAAACAAACCAGGAGAAAAGATATAAATAAGAGAATTTATAGAAACAACAAAAGAAAAGGAAAGGTATATGCCAGGAAACCTCATATAACCTAATTTTTCCTTGTAAAAATAAAGTAGATTTATAACTTTCTACCTTTTTTTGAACTTTCTTAGTGACTTGCATTACAGTATATTGACAGGATGTTTTGTTGTGTCAAGCTTCATAAAGGAAAATGCAAAAACAATCACTTAAAACAAGTCTGCATAGACTATAGTCTAAGCATGAACAGTGGTCATCATCATCATTATCATCTACTTAAATTTGTAGTCAATATGTGCAGCTTGACACAACCCATGAATATCCAACGAAAGCAAGAACCACTTGATCAAATCAAACCTTATCGTCAATTATTTCCTTCTTTTTTCCCCCTTCACTTTTAGAAAATAATTAATTCACTTATTTATATTCATCATCTGCAGATTAGAAATATTAGAGCATCCAAGAGAGCTTCAGTTTTCCATTTTATTTGATGGATAATAGATAAAACTTTACCAGAAACCAGGACTTCAGTCCTTTACATACCGGTTGAGAAGGTTGGACAGTAGCAGTTCCCTCGAAATCTGTAGTTGTATCCACAGGGCGAGCAGGGTAATTCACGACTTTCTCCCCAGGTTGGCAAGGTACGAGTGCACTGAGCATTGATTCCACATTTACCTGGTCAAAGTGAAGAAAATATGGGCGGAATATATGCTTCATTCACCATTACTTTCTACTAGTGAACATTCCAATGTCATTCATGCCATGTTGGATATTGAAATATAACAGTAAGTTACAATTTACAAGAACTAAACAAATGGTGATATACCAGCCATAGGAGGAAAAAATAACAAGTGTGCCATATACAAACTTACTTGCGCCCTGGCAGCGGATCCATCCGGAAGAACCTGCAAGGCAGTAAGTGATAAACAAGGATTAGAGGCAGGGGCAGAGCACTTATAAAATGTTCAAAAATACTAAATAACTCCTATTAAAGTGGTACAATATATTTAAGTTGTGCAAATAGTTTCCGTTCTTCACGTCAAGATTTCCCAATAAAGTCTAACTTGCAATTTCAATGTGATACACAAGATATTAAAATACAAAATTAATTTTTAAGTTTAAGAATACTTTGGGAAAGACTGACTGATAATTCGGAGATCTCCAATTTTGTCTAAGGTAGCATTTTTCTTGTGCATGTCCATGATTGACTGATAATTCAGAGATCCCCATTATTAGTGGTCCATGATTTCTTTTGGGGGTATGTTTTTATTTTATTTCTTAGCCCTTATTAGATGGCCAATGATTTTAGTAGGGAGTGGTTTTAATTTACTTAATTTAGTAGGGATCCACGATGGGATTACTAAAGAATCCCACAACGGGTTATGTTTTGGGAGTTTTGAGTTATTTTGATTTAGGTTAGTAATAGAGTTGAATTAGGACGCATGTTGAACACTATATATTATTGTTTTTCTCTTATTTCAGAAATCAATCAATGAACGAATGATTAATATTTACAGAAATTTCTGCTTTCTCTCCTACGATGGGTGTGGCATGAGGCCTCTTGGTGTGATTCCAAGGTACAAAACTATTCTTCTATCAACTTCTGGTTTGAGGTAAGTAAATTTTCTGTTACTTCTCTTCCCCAAATCCTTCTATCCCACCTTTAACTTCTCTATTTCTAAACACAAACAGTCCAGCCAAACCTCTTCTTTCTTGCCCATACCATAACCAAACAGCCCAAAATTTCAGATCAACAAAACCCCATTAGTCCAAATGTTTCATCCATTAAAACACTCCAACTGACCTTATTTCCCTACCCTAGACATTGTTGTCCCAACTGCAGTTCCTGTATACCTCCTCTAACTACAATTTCAACCCTCCAATTACCTCCAAAACCTCACAAGTCCCAAATCTTTCTTACACCCAGACCTAACCTTGATCTCCTAAATCCTTGAGTAAGCCTTTAGGTATAATCACTTTTATTACTGCTGGGTTATTTTTTTGGTTGAATGTCCACAACATAGCCCTGATTGCAAAACTTCGTGTTTAACCTTTCAACATATAGCCAGCCAATTGGGGTGGTTGAAACATTCACAATGACCAATTAAAACCCTTTTGGGCAATGGGCCTATTTTTTTTTTTGGAGGGTAAGAGGGGGTTAGGCTGACCCCTAGACTAGATATATTAAATTAAAGGGACAATTACATTCTGTAGTAAATATTTCCTCTCGCATCCTCACTAACTAACTTATCAATTTCTCTAGTTAGGGGCTAGGAAAATTCAATCATCATCACTTCATTACAATGAGAAGCCAAAAAATCAGCCACTCTATTTGTTTCCCTAAAGCAAAAAGAGAAAGTACAAGTCTTAAACAGGGTTCTTAGTCTTTGAATTTCTTCCACTAGCCTATGCAGATACCATGGGCTTTGAAAAGAACCTTGGATGCATCCAATAGCTATTGAGGAGTCAGCAACAACCTCAATATTTTCAATGTTCATCTTCATAGCCATAATCAACCCTTTTTGGATTGCTTCCAACTCGTGATAGATTACCGATTTACCTTGACAACCTTTTGAAAGTAACCTTACCGCATTGCCTTGATTGTCCCTAATTATAGCTCCATGTCCCCCCAAACTACCTTTTAGGGAACCATCTGTGTTGAGCTTAAAGAAGTTGGAGGTTGGCCTTGTCCACATGCATCTCACGGGAGGTCTATGTACCTAAACCCCAAGCTTCAAAGAATTTTCTATTAGCGCCAGTATCTTCCACTAACAATATTTAATCAACGGGCCTATTTAATCATTGAAACCCTTGAAAGGATCATTATAATCCAAGTTGACTATTGAATTGAAACCCTAGGCTAGTAGAATTAGAAAATATTCTTTCAAGCCCCTCATTCCATATTTTAAGGATTAGCCTTGTAGGACTGCACTTTGTCTAGAACCCTTTCTTATTCACTTATTAGATGTTCTCTTAAATCTATGGTGGAATTAGCTTATTTCATGGTTTTCCTTGTTCTTGGTAACTTAGTCTGATCTCAAAGTCATCATTCTAGGTTAGTTGCATAGTCTTGCATCATTAACCTTAAGTCATGTTATCCCACATAGATGTATAATGTGCAAGCTTTCAGCTGAAATGATGGACCATTTCCTTAGTCATTGTTCCTTCAGTCGGGTCATTTGCGTGTATATATATATATACTCAAGAAATGACACAAGATCTTGATCATATAAACAAAAAATCTAACGGTTGAGATTTTATACGTATGTTAATAATATACGTCCCGGTGATACTTATCTCTAGGATAATTTTCAACCGTTAGATTTTGTGTTTACAAGATCAAGATCTTGTGTCATGTTTCTTGAGTCAATGGAACTCAGCCATATATATATGGTTGGGATCCTATGGCTCATGAAAAAACACGCAATCTAGATTGTTGAAATGCAAAATCCAATGGTCGAGATGAAACATGTATCCCTTGGATAAATCCAAACCATTGGATTTTAAATTTTAATTGTCAGGATTGCATATTTTTATGAGTCATCATATATATATATATATATATAAATAGAGAGAGAGGGAGAGAGAGAAAGAGAGAGAATGCTAACGTCCAATGCTTCATTGGAACGTTAGCACCCTTGACAACTTAATTTGGGCAAAAATGTCCTTTTTCATTAAATTAGACTTTGCTCATGTCTCCTGGCACGGGCATCCTCTTTGGGATTAAGGAGGTAGAAGATGAAAAGCAATAAAGTTGGAGGGTTACAACTATTGGAAAAGGGTAGTAAAACAACAATAAAATTAGAGGGATATTCTTGGAAAGGCAGGTTGAAGAGAAAAAATAATAAAGTTGGAATGGCATTCTTGGAAAGGAAGAGAAGATGAAATACAATTAAAATTAAAAATCATCCTCAAGATTCGTATCAACACTAAATCTCAACCACTCTTTATGTGGGTTATAAAGGGAGTGGGGTCCACCTATATAGATCCTAAATTAAACAAAATCATGAACCAAATCACAAACCCCCAAAAATGTCATTTAAAAAAAAACGAGTTTAAAAAGTAAGAAACATG
Organism: Akebia trifoliata; assembly: GCF_017979445.1. Lineage (NCBI taxonomy): Eukaryota > Viridiplantae > Streptophyta > Magnoliopsida > Ranunculales > Lardizabalaceae > Akebia > Akebia trifoliata. The sequence continues at coordinate 32,098,119 of NC_141377.1, read as the reverse complement.
ATTTTCTGAAAGAAAGATGACATGCTTTTTTTCTTTCAAAAAACACATTTTTTTATACTCATTTTAGTCATTAGAGGTACAAAACTCGTTTTAAATGCAAACTTTTCAATTTAAGAAAAAAACATTTGTTGTGACTATGAATCGGAGGAAAAGACGACAGAGACCCATCCCAAAAAATCTTGCATAGCCTGTCTCCTGAAAGGCAACCTCTAAAGAAGTTCAAAACATGAGAATCATTAAGTTAAAGCATGTGATCATTTACTCTTATATAGGGTTTCAGCATGCAAGGTTATAAAATGAGATAATGTTCAAAACTTAAAATCAAGTTTCAGAGGCTGTCAGAAACAAAATTCAAAGTGATAACACAAAGGTCATCCTTTGTTCCTTTTTTCACACCTTTTCCAAGAGTGTCAAGGTGCCAAGGAGTATCTTTGCATGTCCAGGTGTCTGCACATTCTTTTCCTGGAAACGCAGGTGCCTACGCTTGAGGTTTTTGGGGTGCAATAAAGTTTCATAGGGAATACCCCCAGGAAAGGACAAGGTTGAGTGAGTTCTTTAGTAGGTCAAATTACATATGATATCAATTACAAGTGTGTCAATCTGAGTGATTTGGCTAACTAAGAGTAGGCCTTCTACGGTTATCAATAGGTTCTAAAGTTACAGTGAAAGTTTCCCACAAAGATTAAGGCCCTGTAAAGGAGATTAAGCCAAATATCCAGAAATAAGCCAACGGTTCTCTATAAGGAGAAATATATGGTTATGGAAAGCAGGCAAGCCGGAATCAAAGACATAGAAGAAAAACTGAAAGACATGCTAAATCTAAAGGATAAGATGTCCCACTCCCAGGGATTCTTGAGAATGAAGAGCAAAGCTATATAATTCATAATATGCTTGAAAGTTGCCCGAAATATTTTGTTTTTATTTGAGTTTTAGTATAGCTCGTCAAATGAACTTTATAACACGTTGAATAGCAATATAGGATATCCTCTCCAGCTATAAAATACAAACACCAAAGATCCCAATGATTGAACCGAGTATAATCAATTCCAACTATTTGATGATTAAATTTATTATTATTATTATTACGAACCAAGTATATGGTGTAAGCTACTCGAATACTGCTTCTGTCATTCAATTCTATCTAGTGGCGTCATCAATCAAGTCTTCTGATATACAGTGCACATAAAAACTGGGACAAAACTTGTGGTACTAAAGATAATTGTGTAATTCATGGGCATATATGTCCAAGATCACAGCAATTACTGAAATGGATTGGAAACTTAACCAAAAGATGGATATAAGATTAAAAGTCTTACTCATGTTCCAGTGCTTGTGCTGCTGTTATACGCTTACGAGGATCATATCTGCAGGTAAGTTTTATCAAGTTATCAAGAATGGGCAAATAAAAAAGTTTTACACTGCCAGCCCAATGATACAGGCAGGGAAAAATCATACTCTTGTCATCATCTAAATACTATAGTAAAGACATTGAACACATAAGAGCATGATATGAGAGGAAAGTGAAATGAATCTTTACGAATGGCAAGCTACACAGATACTGGTTTGGTAAGTGACTTACAACTTGGTTACGTACATGGTTTAAAATATCAGAATGTATCAGAATATATTGGTCGATACGTATCAATATCGGCCAAGATCGATAAGTATCAATATCGGCCAAGATCGATAAGAACCATTGACTCCTAAACATTGACTGTTTAGGGAATGTATCGGGTATGTACCAAAACGATATTTTAAAACATGGTTACGTAAGAGGTGGTGAAGCATATAGGGTCCACTTGGACCCATCATAGCATGTGCTACTTGGTAAGAAATCCCACCGATTTAGAAACCCTGCACAACCTCATATGAAAACAAGCTTGATGCAAGCTCCTTGCAAGATCACGTTAACCCAAATGACCCAATAACTCACTCCGACAATTCCATGGTCTGAAGCATCCAAAAGAACATCAAACATTGGACAATACCATATCCACAAAAGGTTAAATTATTAGTACAAATAACTCAATTTTTCACAAGTCCCATATTCACTAAACCTATTCTCCATCTTTCTCTCATAACTAAGATGCCACTCCAGCATTCTATTCATACCAAGTTATCCCACACCCCAGTAACCCACCTCCCTCCCCCACCCAAAAGAATTTAAAAAAAGAATAGGAGATTTGAGATTGCTCAAATCTCAAAAGGAGAAAATAAACCACTAATCTTTTTTGTGAAATAAGACCGATTAAAATCTAGACGAATGAGTTGCATGAACATCATGCCCAACTAACAAGCTTTCAGTCACTTGTGAACATGGTTTAAAATTCCGCATTGTTTTCAAATGTTTCGGCAAAGAACAAAACGAAATTTCAACCCTAAACATCGGATGTTCTAGAATGTTGTGGTCGAGACAGCCTTGACTTTTCTCTTGATCGAGATATTGCCCCCCGAAAGAGATTTTAAACCTTGATTGTGGATGTAACGTAAACTTAAAAATTGGAATATAAGGCTTCATTGTCATGCTCAAGCCCATACCATGGTGACAAAGTTGGGGTTTGGGATTAATCCAACAAGAGAAAAATTCATTAAAAGCCAGCAAAAGTCAGAAAATTCAGGAAAAGAATAAAATATAAAAATATTATTTATTATGTAAAAATATAAACTGTGTATTTTATACATTAAACATAATTTCGAAATCACAATATTGTTCAACTTCAAGGTAAGCAATTCATTCGCAATGCTCGTGATTTTTTTTTTTTTTTCAAAAAGAAATGCAATTTTTTCAAAACTTTACAAATTAATCAAGATTAAATTAACAAAGTCACAAATTAATTGTGATTTTTCAAAAAGTTGACGACTTTTGTCACTATGATCTAGACAAGTTGATAACAACGACGAAATAAATGATACTAGCACCCAGCTAATTTTCATTGCCATATATTTTTCCTCCATTATCCCAGACCACAAGAGGATATACAACAAAAATGTTTACTCAAGTCATGGTAGAGCATATCTGAGTGAAAAGAAAACATTGACAGGAAATAGGAATAATTTGAGCGATTTAATGTAACATTTTTAAACTGCAATCATAAATAGAATGGCATGCACGTACAAAAAAATAAAAGGTCTCTTCTAAATTTATGGTGGAGCATATCTGAGTGAAAAGAAAACATTGACAGGAAATGGGAATAATTTTAGTGATTTAATGTAACATTCTTAAACTGCAATCATAAATAGAATGGCATGCATGTACAAAAAATAAAAGCTCTCTTCTAAATTATAAGGCATTACATAAGGTATTGTCTCATTAGCTGTTACATGCACAATGGTTTTTCTCGAAATTATTCCCATTTGACTACGTTAATATTAACATAATCATACACAATTATCACAAACAATGTAAGAGAAAAGAAAAGGTGTTACATACTCAAGCATCTTTGAGAGGAGGTCGTACGCAAGACCTTTCTGAGGGAGATGAACAACATTATGAAGACCAGGGGTTTCACTGATAAAGCATACAAAAGGAAAAATATATATATATTACCTTACAAAAATGAAGTCCAAGCTATAAATGAATCCCAATGAGAGGATGTCCAAAAAATTTATATAACTTGTGAAGGGAAATAACAAAACTTACAATTTACGCCCCTGGATATGTTGTTGATCTGATTGCCAATGTGGAAGATTCACGAGATTTGGCCATTTTTCTTGAGTGGGATGGCCTAAGATAAACATAGATGCTACATAGTTCTGTGATAAATGAAAAAGGTGGAACATAGCCAGGCAACAAATTTCTTACCTAAGACCTTAAATATCTTGTCAAGTTGATCGAGCTGCATTAGTGGAAATACAGTATTAAGAAACAAGTATAGAAGATATTGAAAGTCCACAAGAGTAACTCACTAAAGTAATAGTTATGTCTTGGAAATAGAACTGCAAATCTAATATTTGGCAAGTAACATGTAAAGGAAAAGGCTTCAAAAACTTCTTTAGCACCTGAAAAGGGTTTGGTGCAGCTTTCACTTCCACTCCTTGAAATAGAGGTTTTAAAGTCAGTAACTCAGCAAAAATGCATCCAACAGCCCACATATCTAATTGCAAGTTTAAGGAAGCATTTCCACTCAAAGAAATACAATTTTTTTCACAATTTAAATGACTTTAATCCATAAAATCACATAAGAACCAAATGACTTGGAATGAATAAAAAGCAAAATGTATCACAGGATACCAACAGCACTAGTATAGTGCTTGGACCCTAGAAGCAGCTCAGGTGCACGATACCAGATAGTCACCACGACCTGCCAGAAACCATTAAGATAGACTCAGCTCACAAGAATGTTGAAACTCTATGAACAAGTAAACAAAACGAGAACTTAGGTATTAAGTATAGAAGCATAATAACTTTAAACGTCCAAATAGTATGCATGCACCCAAACCTTACAGAAAGATTGATGAAATCCTTAGCTCTCGAGATATCTCGAGCTACTTCAGCGGTTTTGACAAAGCCTACAAGAGAGACTTTTCAAGTTGTTGTACTTGACAAACTAGACTCAGACTCTGGGTCAGCAACAAGCTGAGCCTCCACTCAAGAACAAACAAGAAAAAGAGGGATGAAAATGTCTAAGTCGTTAGAGAAATCCCCAACTCTTTGATCCTAGATAAGAAGATTCACATTAGAACACTAAATTTCGTAGGAACTCAGTTAAATTATATAATGAGCTCCTCTTAGAGCCTAGATGGAATGTCAGACCAAGGGCACCCTCTGTCAAGCACAGGAAGCATAGGAGCCTAGAAAGATTTCCTAATATATTTTAGAATCTAATAAGTCAAAAAATTAGATTAGAGAACTCATAAAATTACACTTAACCAAGTATGATATTTAATTGTGTGCCAATCTAAAAATGGTATCATTAAGGTTCTATCTTCATCTCAAACATGATTTGTGAACGCCACAAATTCCTAACGAGGTCCTTTTTGTGCAGTAGATAATCACACTTTTAAATAAGCCAACCACCTTATATTAATTGAATCAGACATTTTAATTAAGTATGCCGCCGGACAGTGGAAGTTAAATGGTTTCCAGTTAACAACATGCCTCAAGAGAATTTCTTGAGGGGAAGCTTCCAGATGCCTAGCACACCCCTCCCTTCAAATGTGCCATGCATGTATAGTTTCATGAATTGTCATCATTTCATCAGAGATTTGATCTCTTGGACTGCAGTGACAACCAATAGTTCATTAAAGGAACGTTTGCATGTACCATATGGAAGAAAGTTTTAAAGCAAATGGGAACATGACAACATCTGATTGCATTTCCATCTTTCGTTAGATTTTTGAGGTTGGTTGTAATGCTTCACACATAGGTATGTGTGTTTCCTTCATTCAATGAAAAATTAATTGAAATGAAGAGTTCTATAGCAATACAAAGCTCCAAAGCATTGAGGGAGTACCATTATCCAATGACAGCTTATGCTTTCTTTGGACCATAAAGCCCACAAATTCAACAATGATTAAGAGGGGTAAAATCAGAGGCATTCCAAATTGTGTTCATACATTTCAACACTTCTAGTCAACAGAAACAGAAGTTGACCAAATTTGAGAACTCTTAAAAAGGAGAGATTCATTTCAAAAAACCAATCTTATGAGGTCAAGATATGTAATGGACCTGAAAAACACCTTGATGCAAAAAAATAAAATAAATAAATAGTGAAGATTTTTTTTTTATAAGTTTAAATTTTATTAAAAGGGGACGAGATAGCCCCGAAGAACAAACTTAACAAAAAGGCGAGGGCCATTTAGGGCTTCTGAAAGAAAGAGTGAAGAATGCCTTTGTAAGGTATCCAACAGTTACTTTATGCTGGCTAGCTAATTGGCAATGTCAAAACATTGGACCTTAAAGACATACTATCGTCAGTAGCACCAAAGATATAAACTAAGAATGATTAGTAATGGAACCCCAAGAAAACGGTGAGGTTTAGATTCTTTCTTTACAGCAGTAGACACTAATCCATTTTTTTTGGCACCTCATGCCATGTAACAACATCTGCAACTGTTGTGACAAAATAAGATTGATGTTGCCCCAACCCCAAATACTTGGGATAATACATATTTGGAGATAATGCTAAGGTACACCAATAGAAACATTAAGAATTTCAATCTAAAAACATAATAAATAACATTAAAATATGGAATACGATAACTACTGGAAACACAGATAATTTATACCCCATTTTCATATAAAGGCTTCAAGGGAGCTTGGTATATTCTAGCGAGCCCAAAATCAGCAATCTTTACAACTCCTTGTTCCTCTCCCTCACCCATAACCTGCTCCACAAGGAGTTCATCATTAAACCCACGGTAGCATATACATAATTCAAGGAAAAATTATAACACATTGTCTCACACTTGATATATATAAAAATGATCACAACTTATTAGTAAGCATAATTGCTGCACAAAAATGTTAAACACGAACCAGGATATTGGATGGCTTTAGATCTCTATGTATAATCCAATTACTGCAACCAAAATAAGATTCAAGATAAATTTAGGTATATTTAAAAGAAAAGTTACAACCCATACACATCAGGTCTATCACTAACAAAGAAGAGCCGAGCTAGTATAACACGTAGTTGCAAACCGATGAGCATTGCAAACGTAAATATTACCTATGGAGATAGTTTAGCCCATTAAGCAGCTGCCAGAGGAGTGATTTAACGGTATACGGATGGATAGCAAGGTTGACCTTTTCTCTGTGATGCCTTATAATTTCCTGACATTATCAAATGCAAAAAAAAAAAAAAAAAGATGTGTGAAACTACTATATCAATGACGACTCCAACCACCACACTCTTTTTTGATGGGTAACAAGCACCAAAACATTATAATTTCAATATATTATTTGAGAAACCAGCGTGTGAAACTGATACAAATTGCAATATACAATGCTCCCATATACCCAACACACTGACATGGCCTTTCACTTGAGTGTAAGACATAGAAATAATGCATTGAAATAAACTGATCTACATTGAAGTCGTGAAAGCAATATATTGGAGACAGTTGAAAACAAGATATTCAAAACAATTTAGATATTCTTAGACTTGTATCTGACTCTTCCAAAAAACATGGTGACCATAATTCTTCTTTTCTCCTTTACCTAAAGATAATTTTAATAAGAAAAGTAAATCGAACCAATATACCAATATAAGTTAAGAAGCAAAAAAAACTTTGATTAAGAAGAAAAAAATAAATTCACAAAGGTGGAAAAAAATGGTAAGTAGTTGGAATCTCAAGAACAGATATATGATCATTTAGTTTCTAAAATTCATTTCTAATTGAAGCAAGTGACACTTTCCTTTACCTTACTTTTCTTTTCTTTTTTGAAATTCACAGATACTCACATAACGGTAACTGGTTGGAATCTCAAGAAAAGATATCTGCTTGCATAACGGTAACTGGTTCTAAATTCGTTTAGAATCAAAGCAAGTGACTTTTTTTTTTTTTTTTAAATAACAGTTACCCATATAAAAGTTATTGGTTGGAATCTCAAGAACATATATCTGATCATTCGGGTTTCTTAAATTCATTTTGAATCAAAGCAAGTGACACTTAATTTTTTTGAAATTCACAGCTATTCACATAATGGTAATTATTGAAATCTAGAGAACAGACCGAACCATTTGAGCTTTGTAAATTCGTTTTGAATCAAACCAAGTGACACTTAATCTTATAAAATTCAAAGATACTCACATAAAGATCATGTTCAGCATAGTCGAAAGCCAGATAAAGTGACATATCTGCGGGATTGATGTGTACATTCACGAGCTTAACAACGTTCTCGTGACTAATTTCCCGAAGTAACTACAATAATTAATTAAAATTGTCAATGGGTTTTCATAATTCAATAAAAGGAGTAAAAAAATTAAAGGAATTAAAAGAGACTATGGTTACGTATAATTCAACAAAAGGGGTAAATGGGTTTTAGGGTTTGAACCATGATTTATTAAAGAGACAATGACTACGGATAATTCAACAAAAGGGGTAAAATTTATAGGAAAATTTTGACAAAATTAAGAAGAAATTAAATGGGTTTTAGGGTTTCAACCATGATTTCACGGATGGCAGTTGGGGAGACTCCATCACCATCTTTGGGTTGTTTGAATTTCTTGATGGCGATGCATTTGCCGCGATTGGGCTGAGATTTGGTTCTCGCGAGGAAGACGAGTCCGTACGTGCCTTCACCGATTTTACCGATTAGGTCGTATTGTTGTAACCAAGCAGGCCTGTTGTTGTTATTGTTACCACTACTACTACTTCCTCTGCTACCCTCTCCCATGGATTCTCCTATCCACCGTAGACTGAGACCCTCTCTCTCTCTCTCTCTCTCTCTCTCTCTCTCTCTCAAGTCTCAAGCACACAAATCCCTGGGGACGCGTTTGATTGCAGATAAAACATTCTAGCAAATCCTTTTCCACTGTTTGTGCAAAGCTTGAAAATTTTGCGGAAAATTATTTTTGTTCTTAGAGTTGGATAAGAAAAATAAAGAATAAAAAAATATATTATTTTAATTTAACTTTTGTGATAATTATATAAAAATTCAATATAAAATCATTTTTTATATAAAATTGAACTATAAAAATCCAATTTCTTGAATTATTAGAAAACTACTATCGACACCCCAAAGTTTAATTAATTATTACACCACAATTTTTTAAATTATTTATCACACCCTAAATAAAAATTAAAACACACTCTTCAAAAATTACGAAGTTTTAGCACAAATTATAACCTCAACATTATAACGCTCGTTCAAACGATTTTAGTAGTTGTTTACAATTATGATTAAGCTTATGTAAAATCCCAAACTAAAAATATAGATAATAATCTAACAAAAACGGAGAGAGTTTCTATTGGCACCACAACTTTTATTGATGATTTTCTTTTCTTTTCTTTTTTAATTTGAGATGCAATCAATAAAAGTTGGGGTGCCAATAATGTCTCTCTATTTTTATTTATAAAACAAATATTAAAATAATTTAAAATTAATTATTTAATAAGAAACTTATAAAAAAAATGATTGACTAAGCTAATTTTATTTTTTTTATAAAAATAATTAATTTTTAACAATTTAAATATTTATTTTACAAATAAAATATATATTTTAACAATTTAAAATAATTCTTATTTTTTTATTTTTAATGCTACGTGTGATGGCAAATCATTTTCCAAGGGGGGAGGGGTAAGAAAATGATTTGCAACTAATGAAGGTAAATCACGTGTGTTGGCAAATCATTTTTCTCGCAATCTTCTAATTTTTGACACACCAAACACTTGAAAATAGCAGTTTTCTATGGAAGTGTAATTTTCTCTTGATATTTCGTGCAATCAAACATTTACTTGTTTTTAATTTGGCACCCCAACCTTTACTTATTACACCCTAAAATAAAGAAAATCAATAAGATTAAAGATTTTCTGACGCCCCCTCTAACACAATCCCCTTGACATGGCATATGCTAAAACCATAGATTATTTTTCCTTGGGAAACACAACTACACATATTTATGAGAATGTATATTTGTGTATCTCAAGGGAAAAAATCTATGATTCTCGCCCATGCCACATCAGGGGGCGTGTATCAGAGGGGGCATAAGAAAATCACAATTCGATAAGTAAAAGTTGGGGTGCTAATAGAAGCGCTCTCTCTCTCTCTCTGGGTTTTTTAGTGATTCGGGCTTCTAACTTACACAAGTTAGGAGTTCGGGCTCAATCTCTTTAGAATTGGTAGTTTTCCTAGACCTGAACCTACTACATAGCAAATGGTATGATTTTTATTACACAAAACTTCTCAATGAAGCTTATTTCTTCATTTGTACACACATCTTCATCTCTCCACCATTTTTACAGCATTAAGTTCTAAACCAAGCCCCATTAACAAAGAAACTCCATTAAAGAAAAAACTTTATTGAAGAAGCTCTATTAATGAAAAAGCTCTATTAACGAAGTTTTATTATTAAGTACCGAAGCTCCATTTTTTAGTAATGAAGCTTTTGGTATTGGATTCGACTTTTAGGAATCTACCTAATGAAGTTGTTGGTATTGATTCTTACTTAGCGAATTGTTGGTATTGATTCTTACTTAGTGAAGTTGTTGGTAATTCTATACTTACATTTTTAACGTATTAAAGCTTTTGGTATTGGTTCTTATATACATTATTTACGTAAGGAAGCTTCTAGTACTTGTTCTTACGTCCATTTTTACATAAGGAAGCTCTTGATATTGATCCTTATTGCACACTACGTTGGTGTTATCTTCAACTCTTTTTTTACACTATTTCCTAGTATTAGCTCCAATATCTATACTTTACATCCATTTGTCTCATTTTTCTCATAGTAAGAAATGGATAATAAATTATATTAGCAATTTTATTATATAAATCAATAATGCGACTTTAATGATGTTCGGCGTTTCATGAAATCTAATTACGCTTTGGTAAGAAAATTTATATTTATATTACCTACAGTTGTAATAAATAAAGCATGTACACCAAAGTAACACCTTTTCACGTAAGCGCTTAGTCACAGTATCAACGTGTTACACTGCTTTACATAATATTTATGAATATTTCACTTAATTAATAATTTAACTATCGAACATACAAAATCATATATTTTATATATAGAAGCGTTGCACTTCTTTAAAGAGTAAGAAAATATTGTTATGTGGTTGCATGAACCACCATCAAATGTGAAATATTGTCAATGGCCTCTTTTAAGTGAAGCCACCATAAACTTAGATTTATTCTATTTTATAGGCCCCAAAGGTACTTATCACACTCGAATAATCAATATTGTTAGTATCACAAAAGAATTTCTTAATAAAGCGTTGAACTTTACATCAAGTCGTAAATATATTTACCAAAGTGTGAATTATTCATATAAAAACATAATTTATGTTTAATGAAAAATAAACCATACATCTTGTCAAGGTATCAAATTTCAATTTAGAACAATTTGAAAATGAAAATATTTCGTGGGAATTTTTCGACGTGTGTGGAAATAATTACAATTTCGTGGAAATGAAGGAAATATAATAGAATATTTTGTTCTAACTTCATAAGAAGATATATCATGCATAAAAACATAATAATAATTCATCAAATACAATTATCATTTATATATATATACACTACGGAAATAAAGGTTTGTAACGTTGTGTTGTACGTTTGGATTGTACACATAAATCTAACAACAAAATAATTATAAAGTAACATGAAAAATAAAGATATTTGAGAATGCCACCCATCTGTAGAAGATTAAGGATAAGATAAGAAATAACATGATTGTCAAAGTAATAAAACATTGCACATAAAAGATAAAAGATAACATACACTTATACATTTCATAGCCACATAGATCTTCGACCCCCATCGCCTCCATCTTGATTAGGGTGTTGATAGAATTGATGCTCTAAATAATTACAGTATTGATCCCACTACATAATGTTATGGTACTTATTCTCGTAATCTTGAACGTATTGCTCAAACTACTACTCCCGATGGATACCCACTAGTGCCCCCATCTGTGGGTAGTTCGAGTACTCAAGATTACTCAGTTGTTGTGGTGTATTTGGCAATGGAACCTCACAGTGTGTAGAGTAGGAAATAGAAGGTTCATACTTAGATGTTTGATTGCGTGTCTTGATTTTTTTTTTTAGATACCCATGTCTGTAAGATGATGTATATGAATTTTCGACACGCTAATTATCACCATGAACACCACTGCTCCAATGAGATTGTACATCTTCATCCCGCTCAGATGATGGTCTAGCCTTTGAACAATGGTATAATATGTCCCCCCTTGACTCTGTGTTTGTCTCTTTGAACTTGAACGTGCGCTCTGGTCATAATCTTGGGTGGCATGGTCAAAACAATCCTCCCAAGTAAATGGACTCATCTCCCTTCATGTTTCACCATCATCATTACCAACATCGGTACCCTCAGTCATACCACTTCATGATCTCTTCCTTCATTCCCCCCATCGTCATCTCCATTCCTTGTTGGTGATGTTGTAAGTGAGGGTGTCACCGTGAAATTAGAGTCCTCTCCCAAGTTTACTTCACCTTGTGTAGGTAACGTAGCCATAAAGTCATCGACATCTACACCCATCTCAGAGGCAATATATGAACTTGATCTTCCTCTTGGTTTATCCATTTAAGACTCACCAATCTCCTTGACCCATTCATATAATAAGTCATCATTACCATCTTCAAAAAATATATCAACTATGTTAATTGGATCAGCATTTACATGGTCATCATCTTCCCTTAAATGTTTTAGATGAATCCTCATGTTATAATGGACAAAAAAAAGGTTCTACAACCTTTCATGACCCAATTAATTACGTCTCTTACTGTGGATAAAATCGAATGAAATCCAATTTCACTCACATCCTAATGATGATGCAGTTTGGGATAGGATTTTGATGACAATCTTTCTCAAATTAGGGGCTGAACTTCTATATAAAACGTATCATTCAGTTACAAATTGTAAAGATTTATTAGTTTAATTTAATGAAATATCACCAAAATAATTGAAGTAAATTAAAGCACAAATTTAATTAATAATCACCCAATTGTATTGCATTCCATCCATTATTTGCTGCAAAATGACTAAATGACCCAATTGCCTCTTTAAAGGTCTTCAACTACATATTGAAGTAACTCATCAACCATCAGTAACATATTTTTGATAGGGATGAATATAATTTAGATGCTTACCTCATTCAAACAATTTGATTGATCAATATGTTTTGGTAGCATCTTCCCTATCACATCCTCCATGGCAGTGATCAACTCTTCCCGAGTTTCTAAGTCATGCATGTAGTGGTACCTTGGATTAAGGTTATATGTTGCAATTCATGAAAGGCGTGACGATTAATTATTAATATTAACTAACAAATATTCATATTAAACTATAAAATAACACTTACATATTTTATGAAATGGGTGTGCAAGGTGTTTCATCCATCTATTTTCTATGATATTTAGAAAAGTCTGAGAAGAGTGAGTTGTTGCCTTCACTTGATCCTTCATGAGTTGTAGGTTTCTTGTCTCCATCAACTATTCTCAGGACTTTCACAATAGGATCAAGTATATTAACTAATTGACGTACCAAATTGCAGAATGAGTGTTTGTTTACTAATTATTTTATTTGTCTCATTTGTTGAAAGATACTACCCTTGTACACATGCCACTCTGAATTAGAAAACATCTCTTTTAAACAATTATTCTTTTGCAAGAGGCTTTCAAGGACAATGTAGTTTGCAAATCTAATCAACCCCAAGCGAACTATGTCTCCCCCACACTTATTCCTCATTAAGGTGAAGACTCGAGAGTGGTTATAAATGTAATTAGTCATCTTCCTTGCTTATTGGTTCACTAGTGTCACAGTTGGCCTCTCCCCTATATCTTTTAATATCAAGTCAATTGAGTGTGAGGCACATGGGGTCCAAAAAAAGTTGTAACTTTATTTTTTCATTATCTCTTAGTCTGCCTTCACATAAGATGTTTTATTATCTATCACAATTTGCACTACATACTCTTTTCCAACAACATCGACAACTTCACACAGGAGTTTATATATGTATTTGGCATTTTTTCTCTCATTCGATGCATCAATAGACTTATAGAATATTGTTTTACGATCGCAATATACCATAAAATTGTTAATGGACATCTAGTAGGTTCTGTCAACCCATCACACATAATCATTACCCCATATGTGGGCCAGTTCTTTAAGGTCCATATGTAGTAGTTGAACTCGTCTACCTCATCATCAAGAAGAGTATTCATTTGTTCGTGTGCTGTAGGTGGTTTCACGCCAGGTCCAAGTCTTACAGATTCATCTAACATCATCTCATAGTAGATCGAGTTTGCAACATTTGTTGGAATGTTGTTGAAGTGTATGAATTTTGACACGTCTTTTGCCACCTTTTTTCTAATGTTCATCACGTCGCATGAGTCTTTTTTTCTTATTTTGTTTCTTATCTTCCCATCCTTGTGCATGTGGATTAATAGGTAACTATGTTTTAGAAGGGATCATGCAATCCCTCATGCTTTGCGCATGAGCGAAACCTGAACGTAGTGGATGGGTGGCACTAGATGATCTTGCACCTAAAGAATTACCTCCTCTCTCTCGAAACGATCATTAAAAATTTGGTTTGTTACTACCTAATCTCCTTTTTTGGTCTACCTCCCATTGATCAGCAAGAAATCTTTGAATGTCATTTCTAATGTCTTCATCATCGTATAAATAAATTGTATCTCTTTGTTGTGATGGTTGCTCTATAACTGTCTCTCAGAATTCTTCTTCAACTCTACCCCTCTCTTGTCTTTTTGAAATTGTCCATTTTATAATTTGATGTATTTGTAGCCTAACATTTTTTTAGCATACTGTACATTGTGCCACATTGAAAAATCCACCAATTAGGTGTTGTTTCAAACGAGACACCTTGCCACTCCTTATCACTTTCCCACAATAATTACATTTTGATTTGTGTTTGTCATTTAGAAATGATTTCCCGTATTGCCAACTAATGTCTTCTTCTCTACGTGACATGTTTGTCATTATTTATGTCTATATGAGATATACACATCAAAATTAGTAAATGTGTATGCATGATTTACATATGTGTTAAAATCAATTTTATTAATGATTTCTAAGTCATTTAAAATTAATATTTTACAAAATACTGAGGTTAAGGGAGTTGTATCATTAATTTTAAAGACATGAGTATCTCAAATATTTAGCAAAATATTGAGAGAGAAGGTTTTAATGTTAATTTATTTAAAGAACTTCCTCACTAAACTAGCAAAGAAAGTTCTTGATTACACCAGTTTGTGGTATTCAAAAACAGGATTTGGTACCACAAGGTTGTAAAAAAAAATCACCATTGTATTCTTATTTAAATTTGAGATTTTGGTAGTCATCCATTTTCAACACCTTAAATCAAGTACAAAAAAGAATTTTTAAAATTTTAATGTTAATCTATTTAAAGAACTTTCTTCACTAAGTTAACAAAGAAAGTTCTCGACTACATCACTTTGTGGTATTAAAAAACATGGTCTGATACTACAAGATTGTAGAAGAAAATAAATCTAAGAACTTAGGAAAAAATAATAAAAAATTTACCATTGTATTCTTATTTAAATTTGAGATTTTGGTAGCCATCCATTTTCAACACCTCGAATCAAGTATAGAAAATAATTTTTTTTCTTAAATTTTAATTCAAGTTTTTTTATGAAAAAAAATAAGGTTGTGGTGTTGGATTTTTCAATATCATAATCTATGTGGGTCCAATGATCCTTAGTAAGATTTGAAATCTTACTTACTTAGAGTAAAGGTAATAAGTAATTTTTAATTGCTTGACAGCACATCTCCACTTACTAGATAATAGAAATGTGTTGTTAAGTAATATATATATATATATATATATATATATAGGGGACGATTCGAGGGACGTCTTGAAAACCCATGTTTCTCAATCGTTAGATTTGGCTTGACAAACGACATGGATTTCGTCTAGGAAATAGCTGGAAACGAAACATGGGTTTTAAAAAAAAGTTTATATATTTTTAGAAAATTCCTTTCATTATATTAAGATTAAATTCAACTCTCAAAACACTCAATTTTTATTATTCTTTTTCTCTACAGAAATAACACACAGAGAACCTTTTGAACCTCACGAATCTCTCAACAGGAAACCCTAAAAAATGATAGGATAGCTTTCTCTTCCCTCATGTGTCTCTCTCTCTACAGAAAACCCTAACCATTGAAGCTTGAAATCCTAAAAATCATCAAATGATTAAAGATCCATCCGTTAAAGAAGGTGTCCATACCCATACCATTATTCGATTCGAGCTCTCACAATACTCAAGGGATGTCTCTATCTCTCTTTTTCTTGATCGACGACTTCAAAGAATCTGAACACAGAAGTGAAAATAACACTATTGTACGTCTTTCTCTCTCTATCAAGTCATTGGGTGTTTGAGGTTTTATCGATGAATTTGGTGTTAATTTTGTCTATAATATTGCTG
Organism: Akebia trifoliata; assembly: GCF_017979445.1. NCBI lineage: Eukaryota > Viridiplantae > Streptophyta > Magnoliopsida > Ranunculales > Lardizabalaceae > Akebia > Akebia trifoliata. Next base: position 32,082,021 of record NC_141377.1, on the reverse strand, counting down.
AAATTCTTTCGATTTTAGTTATAATATTCCGATTGTGCAATTGTATTATTTTTCAGTAATCTATATTATTTTTTAATCTAGGATTTTTTTGTATTTGTTGAAGTTAAAAGTAGAATTGTAGAGTCATGTTGTGTAGTGTGTTCAAGTAAATTAATTTGAACAACAATTAGTGATAAAGAATGAACCTAGAAAACTGATTTGATATAAATATCATTTAATATGAATATTTTTATTTTTTATATTAAATATGAAACTGTTGATCATTCTTTCCTAAACCATTTAGACGATTATGGTATTGTTTGATTACATTTGTGTGACAATGATGTAAAATGGTTATATGGTTTCATTGTGAAAATTTTACTTTTGTTGAGACACAAATTCCAATAATTTTTTTTGTCTAATTATAATTATAATGTATTTGTTATTGCAAATGAATTCTTATGAATTCAAGTCTTTGTCTCTTATCAGTTGTAGAAATCCATCATGGATACTATTGGTGTTGAAAATTTTGATGACGTGTCTATTGATGATATTATGGGATCTTTGATAATGGAAGTAGATGGGGGTCAGTATATTGAATGTCGGAACCAAATAAAGACATCGAAACTTTAACACCGTATGTAGAGATGTCTTTTTATTCTAATATAAAAGCTCAAAAATATTATCAAGATTACGAACGTCGGGATAGATTTTAGATTCGTATTCGAGATACTACGAAGTCATGACGGGATTCAAATGAGGTGACTGGGATGACATTTATTTGTTTACATTAAGGTAAATACACACCAAAGATGGGAACAGATGCGGTAACAATCGAGAATGAAATCGTGAAAAAGATAAGTAGGAGTACTTCAACTATTAAATGTGGATGTCAGGCGGCAATGCGAATTATACATGATGTATATACTACCCGATGGAAAGTGACGGTCTTCAAAGACAACTATAATCACAAGGTAGTTACATCAGAGAGAAAATGAGTACGAGGTCAAATAGAAACATGTCAAAAGCAGATAAAACTATAGTTGAAGCATTCCAAAAAGAAAATCTATCAGTTGGTAAAGTTTCAGCAATCCTTGGTGGTGATATGATTGGTTTTAATAATAGGGATTGTTACAATCATTTGACAAATGTCAGACATAAGCAGTTAGAAGGGGGAGATGCACATGCAGTGCTCATGTACTTCAAACAAAAACAGCTTGGAAACCTGTAATTTTTTTATGTAATACAATGTATTAGGGTAAATAATTTTTTTTTGGGATGTGGTGATATTTGATACAACTTATTGTACAAACAAGTATGATATGTTATTCACCCATTTTACTAGAGTAAACCACCACTGGCAATCTATACAATTTAGGGGTGCACTTATATAAGATGAAACCGAGGTAACCTTCGTATGGTTGTTTGAGACGTGGATAGAAGCAATGGGAGAACAACATCCAAAATCAATAATTGTTGATCAAGATTTGACAATGAAGAATGCGATTGTCAAAAAATTTTCAAACACGCATTATCATCTTTGTATATGGTACATCGAGAAGAAGTTTGTTGAGAAGTTACCACATGTATACTTTAAGAATTTTGAATTCAAGAATAAAATGCAAAAGTGTATTTGGTCGACATACACTGAGAAGGATTTCGAAAAGGGGTAGAAGGCTGTGATCTAGAAAAATGATTTGGAACAGAATGAATGGCTACAACAGTTGTTTCAAATATAAGAGTCATGGATACCTATTTATAATTGTAATATTTTTTTGTTGGTATGAATACTACGGGCTGTAATAAAAATACTAATTCTTTTTTTGATGGGTTTGTTACTTGAAGATCAAATCTTAAGGAATTTGTTATTAAGCATGAGCAAACTTTGAAGAAGAATATAAATGATGAGAGAAAATAAGATTTTCATTCAGAGCACATGTTTTGATGCGTCAAAAATAACGAATTACTTCTGAAGAATGCGACAAATGTGTACACCAGGAATTTGTTTGAAAAATTCAATAATGAATAGGTGAACATGATAAATTATAAAATTGAAGAAGAACGAGTAATGGATGGTGGATATCGATTATATATTGTAAAAATTAAGTTTAGTGTGCCCGAGGAGTTTATGGTTGAGTTTAATTTGGAAACATACAAGGATACGTACCAATGCAAGAAATTTGAATTTATTGGAATACTTTGTTGATATTTTCTAAAGGTTTTTCTTTGTTATGACATTGATTTTATAACATCTTATTTTATTTTAGAATGATGGATGAAAAAAGTTAATCATACTTTCAGAGTGAATGATTCACTTACAATGGGTGATGATAAAGAACAGTCTGAACCAATGAAATTTGAATATATGTGTCAATACGGTACCAAATTACCATGTATGACCACATCCTCAATCGAGGGATTCAAATTATTACAAGATAATTATGATGAAATGTGTAAAAAATTTAGTGATCTTGCACCTAATGTAATGTCAGATCCTATAATTGATTTATGTGGAAAGTCTACGAATAATGAAGCTCAATTGTCCCAAGTGTTACTCTTGGATCCCAATATCTCTCATACGAAGGGTAGGAAGAAAGATGAAAAGGGAAAACAAAATATTCTCAATCCTAGTAGATTGAAGAGTAGTATTGAACTGGCTCAATAAAAGAAAAAAAATAAATGTGCATTGTGTCTAAAATTCAGTCATGACAAACAAATTTGTCTTGAAAATCCATATAAAAAGAAGATTGTATCTACCCAAAGTAAGTAATTTCATATTTATAAGATAAATATCAATCACTTATGTTGAGTTGAACATCATATGCTTATTTTTTTCCTTTTTTTCAAGTGACGTAGGGGAACATCATGCGTGGACTGATGAATTACAACAACCAACTAAATAAGAATGTTCTATTAATTTAAACCATTATTAAACCCTCCTGTTTATTATACATTTCGGTATATTTTGAATGTGATATTCTTACATTTTTTAATTCCAAAAATATTTTCATTTTCAAACAGAAGCAATAGTCTAAGGAAGTAAGCATTCTAAAAGATGAAATATTGAAACTACGAATAACACAACTGTATGTCTTCTTTTAGAATTGTGTCTCAGCAAATATTTGTTAAGGCTTATGTATTATGGCATCACAACCTTATTAATTTTATTGTGCTTAAAAGGATGATGGGTAAGGGACTGACTGGATTCAGCTTAAAAGAACTTGAGCATCTTGAACACCAATTAAATGAAGAGATATTATCCGTGAAAAGTAGGAAGGTAATGCAGGGCATTTAGTGCTTTTATTTAGTAGATCAAAAGTTAACATATGGTATCATAGGTTTTACTGATTTTGAATGAAAAATTTTCCTGTTGCAGGAGCAATTGGCTTTCCAGAATAACTTCAATACTTGAGAGATTCAAGAGATCACATGCCTCTTCACTAATCTAATCTCCCTAGGCCCTTTATCATCTAAGGATGAGGATTAGTGGTTATAGACCTGCAATCGTAATGGTAAATTCTCAATCAAATCCTTCTACTTGTTTTGCTATTTAATGGGTTATTTAATGTCATTTTTGTGACATTGTTGTTATTAGGTTCTGAGTTGTTTCCAGATGAATTGTTTGACGGCTGTTTGGAAAATTTTCTGCATTTTCAAGTAGAAATTGCCATGCACAGTCCACAAGCTTGTGTGTTCAGTCTCAGCTTTGTGTATACTATTAGTTCTTGATACTGTTAACTCGTCAATCCTACAATGTTGTGGGAATATATCTATTTTTATGCTAATTAGATGTTTGAACGTGGATTGTTTTTTAGTTAGATTCATGAATTTTTTATTTTTATTTTTAGAATTTTATTGTTGTTGTTGAGATGGGTCATTTTTTCTATTGAGTTGATCACATTTTGGTAAGTTCATGCAGGTATCAATCAGATGATCTTAGGCTTAATTGGGATTTTCTTTTACATTATTAGATTAGTAGAAGAATGATATGTCTCTTAGTATCGTTTCCTTTTATATTATGTATTTATTTCTATGCTAGGTAGAAGTTTAAATGCGGTTGTTTTTACTTAGTTTCAAGGGGTTCAGATGGGTTAGTTTTCTATTGAGTTGACACAATTTTGGTAAGTTTCATGTATGTTTCATTTAGATAATCTTAACCTGAATTTGTATTTGTATTTTTCCTACTTCAAATGGCATGGGTATGGGCACCTTTTTCAACTGATGGATCTTCAATCATTTGATGATTTTTAGAGTTTCGAGCTTCAATGGTTAAGATTTTCTGTAGAGAGAGACACGTGAGGGAAGAGAAAGCTATCCCCTAATTTTTTTAGGATTTCTTGTTGAGAGATTCGTGAGGTTTGAAGAGTTCTTTGTGTGTTATTTCTATAGAGAGAAAGAATAATAAAAATGAAGTGTTGAGACTTGAGAGTTGGATTTAATTTTAATATTATGAAAAATGGAGGGAGTTTTTAAAAAATATATAAATTTTTTTTTAAAACCCATGTTTCGTTTCCAGCTGTTTCCCATACGAAATCCATGTTGATTGCCAAGCTAAATCCAACGATTGAGAAACATGAGTTTCCAAGCCTATTTTCCAGACGTCCCTCGAACCATCCTCATACACACACACACACACACACACACACATTACAATCAATGTTGAGACAACAAAATTAAATTCAAACTACCATTGTCCATACTCAATTCTAGTTTTCTTATTCTTTGGTTTGTCATGTGTTTATTTTCTCGTGCTCTTTCAAGTTTTTTTTTATTCCTTTCTTCATCTTTTACTTCCTTTTTCCTTATTCTTCTTTAGTTTGTCAATGTATAACGCTTCTGTAGACACCTCAATTTGAACGGGCCACTTCTCGAAAGGGCCCAAAAATATCGATTTTCCAAATAAATGGGCCAACGGGCCTTAAGGGCCCAACTCATTGAAAATGGACATTTTTACCAAACCGAGGCCCCTAAGACCTCTCAATGGTTTAGGAGGCCACCAAAAGGACTCGGCCTACCTTACGACTTCCTAACATTCACCGCTCCGCTTCCAAAATAAAAAACGTCAAATTTTCGACAAATTTCACCAACGGGCCTAAAAAGCCCGATTCGCCAACACGTGGCATTTTTGATCAAATTAATGATTGCAAAAATCTAAAAAAAAATTAAAAATTAAAAAGGTGAGACTTGAGATGCCTACCCCTCCTCTACTATCACCGCTCCGCCTCCGTATTCGTAAAAACCACTTCTAAAACCCAAGCCCAACATTACAAAGCCCACAAATCATTAACCATATCCAATTCATTATCCAACCCACAACCCTAACCCATAAACCACAACCCACATCAACCAATCACTCTTTTATCATCAAAAGATGACACATGTCATCACCCCATCTCACCTCCCTCACCCAACTACCTACCCCATTAATTTGCTTTAAATCCCATCTACCCACACATCAACCCATCACCTTTTCTCTCAAATCAAACACATCTACCCACACCCCTAACCTATACCTCCCCTAATCTACCCTAATCATTTCCTACAAAACCTACATCTACAACCTAAACCTACACCATCCTCTCAAGTCAAACACTCAACCTCTCCCATCAACCTATCCCAACCCTTCATTTCCACCCACTTTAACACATGGCATCATCTCCTTCATCCTCCCAAAATATCATCAACCACCTCTTTAAATCCTCCATTCTCTTAAACCAAACACCATTTAATTTCAACCACCATCTTAAACTTACCTCACCAAACACTCCACCCAAATGGGTTGGGTAGGATCCAAACCATTTGGGTCAAAACTCACCCATTTAACCCCCTTACCTAAATACCCTCCAATCTCCTCTAAATTACACCCAATTCTCTCTCAAACTCATAACCATTCTACCCTTTTTCTTCACTTCACCCCATTATATCCCTAAAATAACTCCTAAACATCTATAAATACCCTCATCCTCTTTCCAAAAATGGCCCCAACTTCTCATTACAAAATTTCTCCCCAACACTCTCTCTACTAACAACCATCACCAATTCTCACCAAGTTTACCAACTCCCTCTCACAAATCCTCCACAAGTCTCACTAAAAAAAAAAAACAAAAAAAATCCCTACTCTCTCTAATCACCTCTTCCCATTCTCATACTCTCATATTATACTAAGGACTCAAGAAGACTCAAGCAAGAAGAAGAAAAGAAGAAACAAGATACAAGGTGCGTTTGAAGCACACCCCCCTCTCTTTCTCTAACCTTCTACTCTTTCCCTCTTCTAACACCCCCTTCTTCTATTTTATTTTACCCCTTTTGATGATTGGGCCCCAAGGCTAAGGTTCATAAGGGTCATTTCCATTAATGAAATGACCCTATGATCAAGCCGAAAATGAATCCCTACTTAGGGAACATATGCACCCACGTGGCACATTTTTTCACCTTCTTTTAAAAATAAAAAATGATCGAGTTATTTGAGGTTACCGCCACGTGGCGGGGAGGAAAGGGTGCCTAACACCTTCCCTTTTCTCCAACCGAGCCGCTTACCCAAATCTCGAGGTTTGACTACCCCTTATCCATTGTGAGTCACTAAAATGCCAAAAATCTCATCTTTTGGAAAATGTACCCCGGGTGACCATTCACACCCACTTCCAACTTGAATGATGGCGACTCCAAATCATTGTAGATGTAGTCATCATAATGACGAAATCACGCGTCTACAGCTTCAATATATTGTGTTAAACAATCCCAAGAAATTTTTTGTAATTCCTCAGAATATTTCACTTAAATTTCAATCTAGATGTGTCAACTTAAATTTTTGTACACATCAGAACCCACTATTTTGACAAGTTTACTGTTAACCATCATAGAGTGGCGTGAATAATCTCTATCAAGGGGTCGCACCGCGTTAAGAGTGTTACTAGAATTTAATGTATATTTTATTTTATCAAATTAATTACTCATTGTCCAATTCTCTAATAAAATAGAAATTGTTCGTTACCCATTTTCTCCTTTATCAATTACCAATTCACTACACAATTCTCTAGTAAAATTTAAATCGTTTTTATCCATATTTTTCTTTAGTAAAACTTCAAAGAATAAAAAAAGTAAGCTCTGAGAGAGATCGAAAATATTGCAGGAAAATCCATGTTTCTATACGTGAATTCTTAGTAGGAATAGTTTCAGTATTGTGAGTTTGAATTCCATTTCCTACCTCTCTCGGATATGATAGTAAATATTTTTTTAAACTTTTGTTTATTATTTATATATGATTTTTTTTTCTAGACAATGCCAAACAATTTTAAAAGATTCTTGTTAGGAGTCAATTGCAATGCTACATTGAAGTCGAATAGTGATTTTGCATGGAGAATGAAGATAAACAACTATAAAATAAAGGATAGGTGAGATTAGTTTGTTTTAGACCATGAACTCGATATTGAAAACATTTTAACATTTATATATGAAGGTAGCATGACATTCCATGTTAGAGTTTACAATAATAGTGCATGTGTGGTGAAATTTGAGCCCACAAATTTGACCGATGAAAGAGGAGTAGATGCAGCCGGTGAATAAGGTCCTAATAGATGAACTTTTTTGTGTGATTTGTGTGAACTTTTTTTTTTTAACTTTTAATGAATATTATTTCTTTGTCCTTTTTAAACAATTGCATGAAAATAACATTTAGAATATTATTTCACGAAACTATCATTTCTTATTGATTATACTTGGTAAGTAAATTAGAAAAGAAAATAAACTTGTTTAACCAAGCGTTGTATATGTTTTATAGTCGTGTGACGCCTACCTGAGCGCCAAGTCACAATACCAACGCGTGGTTTGTGTTTTATCACTGTGTGTCTTCATTGTAGGAATATGGGTAATATCAAAGATAAGTATCAAGTTTTGATAGTATATATTATATATTCTTATCAAAGTGCGCATATTATCTATAGAGTTATAAAACATCTATGTATAAATTAATTAAAGCATTAGAAAAAATTAGTTAATTATCATGTGAGTGGGCAACTTCTGAAAGAAACCACTATTAACAAAGAAAATAGAAATCAATGTTGTATTCTTAATACAGACTCACACCCTTATCATATTAAACTAAATTAGCAAGTAATTACTCTCTGAATCTATTTATGTTAAAAGTTGTATAAGCCATTTGACGTCTGATGTGGGCATACTGTAGATACTCTATAATGAACATTTTGCAGTCGAATCCATCAGTTTGTACTGCATACATGTCTTTAGAAAGGTTCCATGGATACTTATCCATTGCACCAATATATCCAGCAACAAGGAGCAGCGTAGGCATATGTATGGTTAGAACAGCTACTTGCTTCCATATCAATGACTACACAGATGATACAATGGATCATCCAACTTAACTTGTTTATCTCCGACGTCCAATATTGCAAGAAACTAGTGTTGCATATCTTCATTAATATATATGTAAATCTGCAAATATATCAAGATTATTATTTATTAAAATATATTTTAAATAAATAAATAAAATAGAGTTATCATCAAATTATCTAACTAAAATTTTTAAGATTACCTTATCACAATTGTAAGTAATCAGAGAATGATCATGATTAAAAAGGACATCCTTAAATTGATGGGTTTATATTGCTTTAAAGGAAATAATATAATCATTTACATCACCCAACCTTTCCTCATATCTAGAGCTTTGAGACCTATACCATGGTTCATAATGTTGTTTATGCAACAAAAAACAATTTTGAAAAGATACAAAACTACGATTAGAAAGAATGTCACGTTGATAAACATTATTAACTCTATGGTATAAACAACAAAAATAACATGTTAATTATTTTACCATGAAAGTGTATGACAACCAGAAGGAGGGCTTCTTCTTCATCTAGAGTTTGTCTCACTCCACGAGTATTAGACATATTGCGTTAATGCATTGCAATCACATAAATTCATTTAGTACTTTTAAGTATAAAGTATATAATTAGTTCAATAAATTACTTATCACGTCATCAACGTAGAATCCATGTTCGAGGCACTTCAGTGCTTTTAGATTTATCTTAAAATTTCTGAAAATGCTAATAACATTTTCATAATCACTATTATTAGTATCACTAATATAAGGAAATACAATATCAAAGTGGATGTCTATTTATTAAAACATGAACTATTTGTATAAAAACATAATATTGAATGCAATAGTACTTTTCATGTTGTACAGGAATTTCCCAGATGAATCTGCACATCTGCTTTACTTCCTTTATGGTCAACATTGACCTTGGCTTTAGACTATAAAGGAAACTCCTTATAGAATTTTCACATGCTGCATGTTCCTCGTAAGTCATTTTCTTTATTATTATTTTTTCTCTAGTTATTTCTTTTTTCTTTCTTTATCTCAAACTTTGTTGTATTTTTTGCTCTTAATGTGACACCCCGCCAAACGCTAACACAAATCCCAATGCCAAACCTCAAGGTACTAGGTGGGACCTCGAAATTTCGGCATGGTCTCCTCTGTTTATGTTAACGTTTCACGGAACTCAAACCTGATAAACCAATTTATAATAAAACCTGTATATAAAGCTGTATATACAGGAAATGAACAGCGGAAGACTAATTACATCTAACATGTAAGTAGATCAGAGTGCGGAAGATTTATCAATATACAGGCTTATCAAAACACTCTCACTCTAACAGAGGCCTAAACTCTCAAATCCAAAAACTACATACATCCTGGATGAAACTGACAACACTAAGGGATTTGGCCCTAGTGCTCACCAGGCAATAAAATCTGATCGTCGATCTGATCGACCAGATACTCCTCAATTACTGTCTCTACGCCTGCCTCGACAGCTGCAAGTGTTGAAACTAAAAAAAATAGGAAGGAAATGGTGAGTAACAATGGTTACCCAATAAGTCCACAGCCAATTCCTACTAATAACCCTTCCTAAGCATGATCGAATAAAGCATACTGAACATTTTAATACATGCAAGGTTTTACAAGATAAAATACGATCAACTAGTACATATAGCCAGGGATGAGCAACTAAACAGTTTTAAAAATTACACATAGCATCAATCATCCATACTCATCATACATTTTTCATTTTATGCAAATAAGATTGCCAACATTGAAATAATAGACATGCTTCTCATTTATAATCCGAAATATAACAACAGATACATAATACAAATGGTGGAGTATTGGAATTAAAGAGTTGGGATTCACGACTGGATCGCTCCCAGTCAGGACATGATGTTACACCATAAATCTGGTTTTTAGTTCTTGATTTTGTGACCGGTCGCTGCACTTACCACACGGGTGACCATTTATCCGGCTCAGGCTGGCCGTTTGACGTGACCGTAAGCAATGGGTCTCTTTTCGATGTGTCAGAACGTTCGACTACTACTAGATTGTTAGTGATCACTGACTAATCATCTTCGTCTATGCCTATCAGGCGTGCATGTAATTCCCAAATGACACTCCACTCGTATACGACCACCTTTACAATACACGTTCACTGGTAAAGATAACAAAGGAATGGACCCGGATTCCAGTTGTGACTCCACTCTCATACGCGTCCCATACCACATATGAGTTTGGTGGTCCCTACCGTACATCCCAGGATAGTGTACCCCTCCGGATGATGTGACACACTATCCCTTCAGGCATTCACAAACCCTTTAACAGCTCACAAAATAGCTACGTACATATATGATTTTTCATTTAAAACCAAAGAGAAATTAACAGAACAGGGTTGAGAATGGATATCGAGTTCCTACCATGCAACCGTGGCCAATCGGCCTAAAATAAATAACAGTACTCAGCGCAAGCGCTAACATAATCGGAAATAAACATGCAACCCTTTCATTAATAACCTGGATATCCTTTCACCAACCTACACACAACATACAATGTAAAATGCAGACATCACCCCTCGGGTGTGATTCTGACATTTTACCGTTCATTCCCTTTTCCCATTCTCTCAACATTCTCATTTTTCATCCTTTCAAATCAACCATTCATTTTTAATCTTTCAAAGTCATTCTTTTGGTCTTTCCATTGAAAACCTTCAAAGTTTATTCACAAACAAGGTCCCGATGACGCACGGGGCAAAAGCTGTTAAAAATAATGAAAGCTGGTGAAAATTTGGCTAAGTGTCGGAAACTCAATTTTTCAAAGTTTTCGAAATTGAAAACGGATTTTTCGAAATGAAAGTCTCGATCATGAGATTCGACACCATATAGGTTTTGTAATCTAATTCAAAGAAACGCGAAAGTTATTTCATTTTGAAAACTTGCCGAAAACGTCGAAAATTACGTTTTGTTCTTTAAACAAAAATTCGGATTTTGATCCTTTGAGATTTGGATCTTAAAACCATTCCCATTGTTCCGAAATGGGGGGTAAAACCTTAATTTCATTAAAGAACTTAAAGTAAATGGACATTTACTTAAACGTTTTTAATGAAATAAAGGGTGAGAAATAGTGTATAAGGTGTGAGTAGGTCATGCCAAGAGTCAGAGTCTGTTTTTGACTCAGAACAGTGCTGTCGGCAGCAGAACCTTGTTCTGTCGGTGGAACCGATGGTTCCTGCCGACATAAGAAAATTTTCGGTGGCAGAAGCTTCACCGACAGAATGCCTTCGGTAGGTGCCGGTGGCACCGACCCTTCCCACCTACAGCCTGAACCTCACTCGCGATTTTTGGGTTTTTCGATCCCTTTTTCGATTTCTTCTTCCATTCTTCGAACCATTCGACCCACCCACGATTTTGTTATCAAAATTCGATAAAGCATAAACAAAACACCTACTTCTACCATGAATTTGAAATCAAACACCAATTTCTACGATTTAAATGCAAACAATAAGTTTTGTTTCAAAACCCTAAATGCACATTTCGGAAATCTAAAGCTACCAATAAGAATTGGAAGTCCCTTACTTGGTTGTGAACGCCAAGGGTACAAGCTAGCATTACAACTCAAGGTTGGATGGCTCAAGAGTCGAGGTTGGGCTGACTTGGATGCCAAATGAGCAAGGGTTCGCAAGGTATCCGACAATGACGTTCTCCTTCTCCTCTATAATGAAGCATAGACCTAGCTCCTAACTCGATGAAGCCCTCGGATGGAATGTGTTGGGGTTTACTCGAGCTACCCGGCTGGTTTTGATGGAGGATGGAGAAAACGAACAAGAATGAACAACCAAAGGTGGTGAAGTTGTAGCCCTCGTCGTGGCCGACAACTTTGCCTTCTTCGTCGAGGTTCAACTCGGCTTCGTTCGCTCACAAACTTGACGGAAATGGGTCGAAACCCTAGGATTGAAAGTGGCTGTCGTTTGGGTTTCTTAGAGAATGAGAGAAAAATGAAATAAAAGAAAATCAGATTTTTCTTTTATAACACAACTAAGGGCATACTTGTAATTTTCCCCTTATTTCTAGTTTCGATCGTAACTTAACTATTCGGACTCGGAAAACGACAAACGAATATACCATTTCGAATAATTTTTCGATTTGGATCTAATGGTGTCATCAAATCTTTTCGAATCTCGCTCTAACGAAATTCCACTATTTTGGGTCCCACTTAACACGAAATTCGAGGATTTTATAACTTCTCTATCCGAATTCGAATTCGGACTTGCTTACAGGCTAATGTATATATTTCGATCCTTTTGAATCTAATGGCGAAGTTGATTTTCCTCGAAATTAATCATAACAAGATCCGAGTATTTTACTCTAAGTCTCTCCTTCGATATTTTCTTCCAAATCTCACCATTTAATTTCCTCGAGATATGAGTTGAAAATCCGGGGTGTTACACTTAATCTCCAACATCATCTCTCGTAAAATCTAATTTATTTTCCCCTCATTACCTTAATCTTCCTCCACCATTCTCTTCATTCCCCACTCACCACCCTCATCTCCTTCATTCTCCTTCATCCTCTTCCATCTGATTTTTTTTTCTTTCATTTTTCTTTTTCTCTTTCCTTTTTTTTTCATTTTTTTTTTCATTTCTTATCCTGTTTGAGTTTCTTCTTCTTCTTTTTTAGTTGCAAATCATTGACCTTTTAGTTTTTACTCTCTATAAATATTAGCTCTTTTATTTTCCTCTTCTTACAAATATATTCACTTCCATATGAAGGCTTACTCGGTTTTTGTCTAGTAGCATGTCTCATAAACCTACTCAGTTGTACAAGTTCTTCTTTTAGACTATCAATCTTATAGACATGCATTGTTTGTTGAAAACCCAATCTCTATTTGGATTTGGACTCACCACCATTCTTTTTTAGAATATGGTGTGAATGGGAATCCGAAAGATAGTTTTGAAAATTTATTTTTGTTTATAGTGATTCTCGTACAGAATAAAGAAATTGATCTTCCTAAAATCTATGTAAGGGGGTTCATTTAGGAAATATGGAAGATGTTAGACACCTTATTTTCTCCACGTTGGGTGGTAACCTATGGCTTGGTCATTTTTTTTTGTATAAAATTTAAGAGAAAAATTATTCAAAATAAAATTTTGTACCCTTAAATTTTAAGAGATTATGATTTTGGGCCTAAGTTGTTGTGATCACCTCATTAAGAGAGTGACACCATTGTAATTAGATCACACGCATTTACATTTTTATGGAGGTAAACCTCCAAAAAAAATTGAAAATGAAGAGGTAAAGGGAGAGGTAGAAAAGGGAAGATAGTGGAGGAACAAAATAAAAATTCCTACTCTATACCTACCTTAAAACTTGGATTTATTTTTTCTTGATCTTCTTTGTTGATCTTTTATAAAGGAGTCTTGATTTCTTTAGATTGTTGGTAGAGATGAAAGTTGAATAATGAATGGTGTAGGGATTTTAGATTTAGAGAGATGAGAGAAAGAATGGAGGTGAGTATAGATTTTAGGTTGAGAAGGGGATTAAAAATATGTTTTTTGGATGAGAAATTGAGAGAGGTGACTTGAGAGGGGGGTTGAGAGTATTTTTGAGATGAGAATTTGATGGAGATGACTTGAGATTAAGGTTGAGCATATGTTTTTGGATTTGTGAGAGGATTGGATTTATATAGAGTTGGGGAATGATTTTTAGGGACAAAAGTGTGGTGCCCCTCCAAACGCTAACACAAATCCCCATGTCAGATCTTGAGGTACTAGGTGGCACCTCAAAATTTCGGCATGGTCTCCTCTGTTTATGTTAGCATTCTAAGACGATTCAACCTGCACCTAATAAACAACATACAATCCTACATATATACATACAAAATATAATACTAGCGGAAGCCTATATACATCTAATAACGTACGAAAGATCAGAGTGTGGAAGAATAACCAGAATATAGGCTTATACAAATATTTCTCACTCTAACAAAAGTCCTAACGCCCAGAACAAAATCTATTACTTTTGGACAATTGACACCACTAAGGGCTATAACCCCAATACTCACCAAGTGACGGACTCTGGCTGTCTATCTGACCTACCAGATGATTCTCACTCATTTTCTGTACTTACCTCACCAAGCTTCGAATATAAAACTAAAAAAAATGGAGAAGGAAATGGTGAGTAACAATAGTTACCCAGTAAGAAACAAGCAATTTCTGTCAATAACCTCTCCTAACATGAACGAATAATATATACTGAATCATTTTAGCATATGCAATTTTTTTCTTTTTATTAAAGAAATTACGATTAACTGATACATATAGTCAGGGATGAGCAACTAAATATTTTAAAACTGATATTACATCAACCAACAGTGTTCACTATAACATTTTCTTTTTATACAAATCTAATTGATCAAATGGAAACATTAAACTTACATTTCATTTTATATATTAAAATAAGGCAACATATACATAATACACATGGTGGAGTAGTGGAATTAGAGAGTTGGGATTCACGACTGGATCGCTCTCAGTCGGGACATGATGTTACAATTCTTTACTGACTTTTAGTTTCTGATTTTGTGGTCGGTCGCTGCATTTACCACGTTTGGTTAACCATTTATCCGGCTCAGGCTGACCGTTTGATGTGACCGTAAGCAATGGGTATCTTTTCGATGTGTCAGAACGTTCGACTACTATAGATTGTTAGTGATCACTGACTAATCATCTTCGTCTATGCTTATTAGGCGTGCATGTGATTCCCAAATATACAAACCATTCGTATACGACCACCTTTACATTTCAAGTTTATTGGTAAAGATAGAGAGGAATATCCTGGATTCCAGTTGTAACTCAATTCTCATACACATGTTATACCACGTATGAGCTTGGTGGTCCATACCGTACATCCCAAGATAGTACACCACGCCAGATGATATGACGTACTATCCCTTCAGGCATTCACAGACTCTTTAACAGCTCACAAAATAGCTACATATATATATTACTTTCATTTGAAAACAAAAGAGAAATTAACAATACAAGGTTGATAATGGATATCCAGTTTCCTACCATGCAAGTGTGGCCAACCGGCCTAAAATAAATAACAGAACGAAAAAGTAAACAGCGCATCGCGCTAACAGAAAGTAAATAAACATGCAACCAGTAACATTATCCTTGGATATCCATTCACCAACCTACACACAACACAACAATATAAAATGCAGACATCACCCCTCGGGTGTGACTGACATTTTACCGTTTCGTACCCTTTTTTCAATTTTTTTTACAGTTTTCAATCTCTCAAATGAAATATCCACTTTCTAATATTCATCAACTCAATATGAGTTCATTGAATATTAAATCATTTTTCCAACTATGAAATTCATTTTTATCAATAAAATTGAAAAAAATATCAAAACTTAGATCAAAATAGGGTCCGAGTGGTGCATAGGACCCAATTGACTGAAATAACCTAGTGAGATATTCTACCAACGTATATTTTTATTATAAAATACAGTTAAACATATCAAACATGCAAGTTCTGGCGTGAATTTAAATTAACAAAAAGAATTTTATATTTTTGGAAATTCACCACTAATTTTTTTAATAAAATCCTAAATACAAGTTTCACAATCTACGATTATTAATAGAAATTGAGAGTTCCTTACTATCTTTCTGCAAAAGGATCGAAACGTGTGTCGGAAATCGAGGCGAACGATACAGAAATCAAGACTACTCAAAGTTCGAGATGACTAATTTTCGAATCTAACCCGGTGATTTCGAAGATCTCGACGCCGTCGTCTTTTCTTCCTTTTGCGACGAAAGACAGTTTGATCCCGAAACGGATGAAATCCGAGATTGAAGTTTTGAAACCCCTGTATATAAATACGGTTGATTTTTGACGATACGGGGTGAAAAAGAAAATAAAATGGAAAGAGGTTGGGTGGGTTTTATAGAGAACGTGGCTGCGAACGTTTCTCCCTTCTGCGTCGGACGTCGATGGTGAACGATTCGCGACGAATTGGAGTTGGAAGATTGGGAGAAAATTTTTTTTAAAAAAAAACGTGGGTTGTTTTTAACAAAATGGAAAGATGAATAGTGAAAAAAAATTAAGAATTTATTTATATAAATTCTTGGGACGAAATCGATATTTTGCCTATTGTTTCGATCGACGATAACTTGACCATCCGGACTTCAAAATTGACAATTGAATACTCTATTTCGTCTAATTTTTCATTCCGAATCTAATGGTGTGGTCAATTTTCTACAAATTCTGTCTCTAACAAAAATTTACATTTTTTGCCTGAGGTGACCACTAAAATTGATGTCATTTTCTTTTTTGACGATAATTCAACCTTTTGGGCTCAAAAAATGACAAGTAAATAGTCCATGTTCAATATTTTTTCGTTATGAACCAAATGGTGTAATCGAATTTTAATAATTCTTACTTTAGCAAAAAATCACTATTTTAGCTTGGTCCGACTCTATAATCGAGGATTTTGTAACTTTTCTATTCGGACTCGCACTTGAGCGTGCTTACAGGCTAAAGTATATTTTTCGATCATTTTGAATCCAATGGTAAGATTAAATTTCAAATGATCAGAAACATTCTAAAATTTTACCCCTAAGTCTTACTTTCAAGATTTTTTCAAAATTTCACTATTTATTTTTTCTCGAGATACGAATTGAAAACTCGGGGTTTTACAAAAAGAGTTTAACCCTGAAAACAAATGGAAATGACATTTTTTTTTTATTTTCAATTTTTCAATTGTATGAGAGTAGGAATGAAATTTGTCTTAGGATTTTGGGAGGTTGATTGTGAAAATGACATGTAGAGGGTAGGTTAGATGTAGAATAGAGGGTAGAGTAGGATATGGTGGTAGAGTGATTTGATGAATGATTTAAGGAATGTGATGGGAGAATTTTATGAATTTGGGTATTGGGTAATGGTTTAGATTGGATAGGATTTATGATTGATTTATGTCCAATAGACTTAGGGTTGGGTTGGATTTGATTAGGTTAGGGTATGTGTAAGATTGGGTTGGCTTGAGAAATGAGGTAATGCGAGTTTAGGGGGTAAAGGTTTATGTTGGGAGATGATCCATTTTTAGCCTATGAGCCAAGCAAGAGGGCCTTAGGCTATTATTTGAAATAGAATAAGCATTTTTTGACGATTTGGGCCCTTAAGTTCGTTGACGTTGACAGATTTTTTGATAAAAATATGTCTTTTTCAACCCTTTTTGAGTGAGGCCGTTTAAATTGGGGTGTCTAAAAATCCCAACAACATCTTCCTCATGTTGTTGAAGTCATTCTTCAACTTGATCCTCATCCATATTCTCCCCTTCATCATAATTTCCTTCCTTATCATCATCCTCATTCTCATCTACATTTTCATCTTCCTCATCCTAAGTGATAAGAATCATAAGATCCAATAATAAAAATAAGAAAAAATATATAATATGATGTTAAAATATTTTATCGAAGCGCCAACACACAATACCAAAACTCCATACTATATTGACCAAACGTCATAAGTTAGACAAAGTAACGCTTCGATAATGTTATACCCAAGTGTTATATATCGTACAATGGTGCACTGTGATGTAAAAAATATAACTATAATAAAAAGATACAAAAAAAAATACATATATAGTGCAATTGTATAATAAGACTAAATATACCCATTGGACCAATGATTGAGACCTAGAAGGTCTTGCTTGGACCTTCTTCATTTCAGATAACTCTCTTTTAAAAAATATATTTTCCTTTCTCAACAAATTTATTTCATTAAAGATTTTATCAATCTTTTTTCCATACTTATTCATTCTCTTCACCAAAACATTATAAGAAATTCATTTTCTTCCTTCTCATCTTCTTCATCAATATCCTTCGGGGCCTCACTTTCGATTTTTGAAATTTGAAGACTTATTACTACCTACAAGTATGAAATTTGAAAATTCATCAATTTAATATAACTTAATTTAAAATTGATTTAATTTTTATTATGATTAATAAATCACATACCTTAGTACTTTTGAAAATTTTCACATAATCTACTGAATCCTTCTGAAACTTATGTGGTTGCCATTTTAGTATTCGTAGAAAGTTGATGTTTATAAGTTTCAGAGCTAGCTTCAGAACATGCTCAAATGCCTAAACCTACACAAAATATATGATAAAATAAATTAATAAAAATCACACAAAATGGATAAAAATGAGTTAATAAACCTGTAAGGCTATATTGCATCCGAAAATGTTATAAACATAGTTATTTATTTGTCTTATGGCATTTTCAATCAAAACCAAAAAATAATAGAAAACAATCGTTCCGCATGATAGTTGTTATCTTATGATCAGCAAGGTAAACATACTCCCAACCAATCAAATTACTTGTATTTGACAACAAAAAGTCAGTCAAAACATACAACATAGACAACTTAACAAACACTTCATCGGAGATATGGCCCTCAAGAGCATCTTTAATTTCCATCATCTTCGGTCACTTCTTGTCCTAAGGAATGTGTTTGAATACAGTCCTTCATAAAGGAGAAGACCCAATATCAAGGTTAAAAGAACTAAAAGATATTTCTTCAGGGTCTCCAAACTTAATCCCTACTATTAGGGTCATATTCATTTTAGTGATTAAAATCTCATGATTTCCAATTTTAAATTTGTCCGAAACACCATAAACTCTTACTAGACAATCCACTATATCTCCAACAAAAATAAGATTTTTAGGCATTCTAAAAAAAATGAGAAAATATGATTTCATTGAGCAAAGTCTTTTTTCTTCGTTCAGACGATTGTAAAATGTTGCAATCTTCTTCCCTTTGCACTTGCTACAAGCTTTTGAGTGTTTCTGTTTCCCTACAGCTAAAAAAAATGAAAGTCGATTATAACGAAATGCAATATCATTTTACCAAAGCGAGAAACTATCTTACCATAGTTCCAATACATTATAAAACGTTTTACGAAACAATGTTAGAGAACCTGTAAAAAAAAACGTACTAACTTTATATAAAAGCGTGGTAATTTTATATTTTACGACACAATGATAAAGAAACTACAGAAAAAACGTCTAGGTGTAAAATACATTTACAAAAGCATGATAACTTTATATAAGAGCTTTCTACGAATTGCTTTCATCTTCTTTTGTTGGTTTCCCTTCTTCATTTTTCTTTTGTCCGTTGATAGTCTTGTTGATTCAAATCCTCAAAAAATTTATTCAAATTCGATTCAAACCCTAAACGAGTTCGGGCTAAGATGAAAAGACGAAAAAATGGAGATTAATTCTAATTTTGGAATCGACATGAAAGAGTAATGAGTAATGCGCCTTAGTAAAACTAAGTAACTTCTATAACCCCCAAACGTGACAGCAAATATAATTGCGATTTAATAGAAAATTCAAAAAGATATCTTTACTATATTTATAATGGGAGGCGTTCGGAGGCATCGGTTTTATCAGTCGTTTTAACAAAAGAAGCTCGACCGTTGGATATACAGCGATTGGATGGTCGAGATTGCATTTGCGTTTAAGTTATAATTTATGAGTTTTTTACAGCGCCATCCCTAGGTTTTACAGTATTTAGTGCCACCTCCCTGGCACAATTAAAAAACAGCGCGCTGTTATTTGCGTTTAAGTTATAGATTTATAAGATTTTTACAACTCCATTCCTCTATTTTATAATATTTAGTGCCACCTCCCTGGCACAATTAAATAACAGAAGAACAGAGAGTTCTCCTTCACCTGTCTGTTTGTTGTGTTCTCGATTCTCTTAAGCTCTACTTTCCCTCTACCCATGATATGATGTTATTTCCTCTTTCAAACACACACAGAGAGAGAGAGAGAGAGAGAGGAGAGAGAGGAGAGAGAGAGAGAGAGAGAGAGAGAGAGAGAGAGAGAGAGAGAGAGAGTGCTAAAACAGTGGGTATCTGAAGACGATGCGAGAGATATAAATAGGGGAAAAAATTAGCCTCAAACGTGGCTTGAATCAATTCATCAAACGAACGGTTGAAACAGATGATACCTATAGCGTGCTTCATCGATGGAGTTGCAGCGAGAGCGAGAGAGAGAGCGACAGCAGTCGTTCGTGCTCGAGGGTTTCAACGAGAGAGAGAGAGAGAGAGGGTGAGTGAGGTTCGAGGGTTTCAGCGGAGAGAGAGAGAGAGATAGAGAGATAGAGGGTTTCAGCGGAGCGAGCGAGCGAGCGAGAGAGAGAGGCGTTCGAGGGTTTAGAGAGAGCAGACGAGAGAGAACAGAGAGAACAGACGAGAGAGACTGTCGTTGTAATTCACTCGGGGAGGTGGCACTAATAATCAGAAACAATAGGGATGGCGCTGTAAAAAACCATAAATTATAACTTAAACGCACCATGCAATCTCGTCCGTCCGATTCAAAAATATCCAACGCTCGGGTTTCTTTTGTTAAAACGACTGATAAAACGGAGGCATCCGAACGCCTCCCATTTATAATACCCATATTAATCCCTTGACCATGGTCAATAATGATGATTATTGGGCTTAGGCCCATAGCTCCGCTGGTTTGACACATTGCAAAACAACTTTGAGTCATGGGTTCAAGTCCAGCTTACTCATCAAAAATAAGGATGATTATCATATGTTGACGCAAATCTAAGGGAGCTATTAAGAAAATGATTAAAATTTAATTCAAAATTGATTTGTGTGTTTGGGAATTTGAATACACGTATCAAATATGATGTACAGTTTAATGATTTGAAAACTCATCAAGACAAAGTCCCTACATACAAATGAATAATGTGATATAATGCACCTCTACGCCTCTTTACAAAATGTTTACGCTATGGTATAAATGAAATAAATCTCTACAAATAGGTGTCTTCTCTATTTCTAAAAAAAATAATATTGCACTTTCTTTTTTGGCTTCATTTACATATTCTTCTTCTTCATCTGATCTCAATTCGAATCTCAGAAATGTGTTCCTTTTTGTTATATGCAATCTATATAAAACGAGAAAAACAATGGTGAGAATTTATTATTTATAATAAGAAAAGTGTAATCATTACACCTACAACGGAAGGGGGTAGTAGGTTTAACGTTAGAGTGGTTAAATGGTACTTTCGGTATAGAATTACTTTTTTGCCGATGTAGCAACTTTGAAGGGTAAACTATCAATTCTAAAGATCAAGCCCAAACACCTAACTTGTGAAAGTTAGGAACCCGAATCACTAAAAGACCCCTCTTTTTTGCTAGATTTTTGAGTTTAAAATTTTACATGAGCTCAATCATAATTGTAATAACTACTGAAATTGCTTGAATGAGTGGTATAATGTTATGTCATTTTGAGATAAAAATTGAACTAAACTTTTGTAATGTTTGAATGGTGTGTTTTAATCTTTAATTGGGGTGTGATGAGTAATTTAATAAATGCCAATAACAACTCTTTTAATCAACCATAACATCCCTAAAATCACGTTGATTAGTTTATTCTTTGAAGGGGGAGTAAAAGTGCTTCCACAACAAAATTTGGATTTCAAAAATGCCCCCCATCTTAGCATCTAAACTTGATGTATGGGGATTATTTTGGTCCAAAACCTAGAAAATTGTAACTGCACGTCCCTGAATCATGTGGGTTAATTTCAAAATTACAAAAATATTCATATAAGACTGATTAAAATGTATTACTAGGATTTAAGTATTTATGTAAGGTTAAAATTTTATATTAATTTAAATAATTATTCTAAACATTTTGGTTTTAAAACATTTTTAGTACCCATCGATGTATTTATTCAACAATTCGTTTAAAAATTTGATCATAGAGTAACAGCAAAAATACAAGACAAAAATGGTTTTATTCAAGTTCAACACTTTAAATATTTATTTTTAAATTATAATTTAAAATCAAACTCTTAATGACAATCATCCACATATTTAGAACTCCTTAGGGCTTAAAATGGGTCAGACACGGTCCGGATATGAGTACGACCATATTCATATCCATATCCGATTTTTTTATTCAAATTCATATCCGGATCCAGATCCAGATCTGAACCATTTTACTTTTATCAAATCCATATTCGGATCAAATCGAATTAATTAATTCGGGTCGGACAATGTCAAACCATTTAAGGTGATTTTAAATAAAATTGTTAAAATGTGATCAAATAGTGACTTGAACTTAAGACCTCTCCGTTTTCATAAAAAAGTGATGGAAAATAACTTGAAAAACATAAAAATATAACCTACAAAATAATAAATCATTCAAATGTTGACAGATATAGGAATGAATTTGTATTCGAACCGGATCCGACTCGAATCACATCAACCCATATTTTAATTCGGATATACTTGATGAGACCAAACCCGCTAAATTCAGATTCAGTACAGATTTCGAGTAAAATCTGTCCCATTTTAAACGCAACTCCTAGATATTCTTCCTAAGTGGGCCGATATCTTCTTTTGTAGCCCGTCATGTGGCCCTTACATTGTGGACTGCCTTCTTTCAAGTCATTCCTCTCCTTGTGGATTTAATGTGGGCCCAAGGTCAAATGACTTGATGAGAAGGCTGTAATTGATGGATTAACGGCTCCATTTGCATCAGTAATGTTTTGTTAAAAAATGTTTGTTCATACCATAGTTGCCTTGGAAATAAGGAATAAGTCTATCATACTTCCCAGATGATGAAATGGTCTACTCGACTTTGCAATGTTTAATGTTTTCTCCATACTTCAAATTTTCACATTGAAGGAATGTCTCTCAAGGATGTCCCCATAAGTCTCATAACGAAACAATCTTGGTTTTTTCCTAACGAAATAATGATCGAGACGAGATTTTAAACCATCGCTGTCATATCTCCAAAAGGAGGACCACATTCATCAATTTAACATTTTTTTTTTTTTACCATTTGCTTGGTCAAAAAAAAAAAAAAATTGTAGTGAAGTGCACAAAGGGAAGATAACATTCACCAATTTCTATGTAGAATGACTTGCTCATACAACAACTTTTCAAAGCCCTATTGGTTTCTTTGTGTTGCCTATTCGGAAAAACATGTACAATGCTCGACACTTACGGTGATTCAATTGTTGGAAATCAAGTTTCTTTCTTTTGGTAGGAAGTCAAGTAGTTGAGGTTCCTGTCAAAAGAGATTGCCTTGAGAGGAAGGGAAGTTCCACTACTTTCCCCACAATGCCACCAACATCGACTTCGTCTCCGAGTGAAGCCGCTTGTCTCTTGATATACCCTAGGCCAAAATGTCCCAACTCTTTTCTTCCAGTTGCATAGCTTGTGAGCTTCCCAACCTGTTTGGAATCTCAATTCATGTTCAATAATGGGTGATTTTGAGTTACACTCCAGGTTTTGGTGAAAATTAGACAAATCCTGGTTTTCAAACTGAATATTTCCCATTTTGATCTTCCATGAGAGACGGACTAAAAATGACTGAAACGTCCTCATCTTCAACCTCTTGACAAAACCCCTTGGTTTCCCCAAAAAGCCATCATCTTCAACCACTTCAACTTCTAGGGTAAAACATTTTACCCTCATCATTGAGACCTCAAGCTTCTATTTCTACCTTCAAACCTTGAGAATAAGATGGGGTTTTTTGGGGAAGGTTGAAGACGATGGATTTTAGGGAAGAAAAATCAAGGGTTCTTGGCAAGAGTTTAAAAAATTCACCTAGAGTGACGAGGTTGAAGACAACAGGTTTTGGGAGGGGGAGAGGGGAGGGGAGAATCAAGGGGTTTTAGCAAGAAGGTTAAAAAAAGAGACCATTTAAGTCTCTTTTGTTAGTCACTCAGGGAAGACTTCGGTTTGAAAACCCGGGAGGGCTTCCCTAAACCAAAGCCCTCATGGTACCTCTAGATTACCATTAATGTTTCTAACTACGGAACTTTTGAGAACAAATATAACAAAATCATTGGTACCTTTTTCCCATCTACCGTGATGGGGCTACCAGGTTCTGCTGGGCCTGATAGGTGAACTCCCCACAATTTCTGCTTGACACCATCATATGTGATTAACCGAGATATGGTCTCTTGCCCTTTATAACAACCTAGCAATAGTTCTCAAGTTAGTGGGATCCAATGAACAAACCAAATTTTCATTATTCACATCATCACTGGGTTGCTTTCATGGAAGCAACTTCAGCACTTAAACCGAAAGGTCAGAAGTTCAAGTGATGATACCAAAGACACCAACAAATCTCATTATTCACATTAGATTCGTGGTAAGGGATGAGGAACCTTTGTTAAGAGAAACTGCATTCAAGAGCCTGGCCTCGAGGACATTGAATTCATTTGTAAGCTCCTTGCCCGGAGCGGGCCTACCTGTACAAGTTAATTGTGTCGCACAACCATATTTAAGAAATCTCGGAACATGGAGGAATATAGTAAGTAGCTGTTAAAATAAATAACAATTGGAGGACTATGTTTCAACAAGAGTCAACATGGATGGAATTTAAGGATCCATTATTTTTTTCAGTCTCAACAAATTTGATCTAATTAAGTAATTACAAAGGGTGAACTTCAAGTGTAGCCACCTTAGCTTGCAAAAAAACAAAGAAAATTTACAAAATGTACAAAGCGAGCCCCTTCAGGTTGTGCCAACTATAAACGTAGTCAATAAAGTTTGCTTTAGTCCTAAAGATGACTTTCTTGAACCATTACTTTTCCACATATATGTGCTTTTTTTCCTTCTTTTGCAAATACACCATTTTAAAGGAAATACTAATATTTTCCAAAGAATCTTTTCTTCTCTTAAAGCCTCTATTATTCAACTTTGAAAAATATCTATTAAGCTTCTTGTTTGAATTCAATGGACACTAACTAGATCGAAATAATTGCTCCAAACAGCACTCATAGAATCAGTGTAGTAGGTAATTTACAAAAAAAGGACATGTTTGGTACATCTCAGTGTTCAGCCTTACCACATAGCTTTTCACTTTTTGATTCTGCTATTATTGATACTTCCTTACCGACTTTCATTTGGAGAGGTGTACATTCCTTTATCTTCTCTTAACATCAGAAGCTGTTCTTCATTGTTTCCCATCCATTCAGTGTTGCCCGACTCTTTTGAAGATACGCAATCAAGTTGTAATTTGTGCTGTAGAATGGGTGGCAAGGGAACTGGGTTGAATATAGGGGTAATTCCTTCTTTCATAATTTTGTTATGCACTGAAACAGATGAAAGTACGCTTCAGAGCAATCCTAGAGTCCAGGATTAGCCCAAGTTAGAAGGAATGTCCAAGTTGAAGGTTCAAAAGGAGCAAAAGAACCATGGATTGAAATACTGGGGAGGAATGGGTACATGTGTGAATTAACATAAGACATAGATCTAGACAGAAATGAATAGGTAAACAATGCTCCTCTGAATTCCTAAAAAATTTTACTCCAAGAGAAAATTAACGCCATTATTGTGAAAAATGACCTTGTTCAAAGAGTGCTCTTTAGCTTCAAAGACCTTACTTATATGCTCCATCTTGATTCCCCAACATATGACAGATGGGGCTTTTGATAGGGCTTGCTTTTAGGTGTCAGCTTTGAAAGAGGACAAAGACAGAAGATGGGTGAAATGGATGGATAAGGTCCCTCTACATGTTAGACCCCATCTCCCTTTCATAGACCTAAGGAAAGGGTCCTTGTCATCAGGTGGCACCATCAGACTGCTGCTTGTCCATTCTCTATGGTAGTATGAAGTATCCTGGAGATCCCGTTATTGGCAGCGGCCAGCCTTCTTTCGTCCCAACTGTGAAGTGCCAATTGGTGCTCGTGTTCCCTATTTAGTAATACACGCTGGTAGTGACTGACATCACAATCTGTCTCATCGTGCAGATGATCTCTCGTCCCCAACGCCATCAGAAAAGAGGGGAGGGGGGGACTTCCAAGTGGCATCGTGTCAGTGGTCACGATTTTCCTACACGGCACAACACAACACCTAAGAAGTTCATGGAACCACGTCAACAGGTCTCCCTACATGTGATGTGGCACTTTGAGTATCATCTACATCAGTTCCCTTGCATAACCAAAACACGCCTGTTGGATCATGCATGCCCTAGGGCTCACTCCATCTGAATGCACCATCCCTACAAATCCATGGCGGCATCCTGGGTGAAGTTCCCTTCACCCTTTCTGATGTGACATGACACCAAAAATGATCATCGCCTGTGTAATTAACTCATGTCCACTAAAGGCAACTGCTGTCATTCGTACTTCACTTACGACCCCTCGTTTCTCGTGCCCCAACTGTTGATTCATCGGTAGTTACCAATATTGTTGCATGAGTCATGATGAAAAGGTGGCGATTGCTTCGTTTTCGTCACCTGACCTTGTATTAATGACGGTTGTCATTACTACCATCAGGTTCATGATGTGTTTGGGTTTTGTGCTCAACTTCGGATCGATAACAACCGTCATTACTGTTTTCAGGTTCATGTACTAGGGTTGGAATAAGTAATGGATGAAGGCAAATCACCCCATTTTGACATTTTGTGAGACTGGCACTCTTTGAGCCCCCTTATCTTTTATTGAGGGAGAACCGATCCATAATTCAATAGACATCGATGATGGGTCAAGGTAAATCTCTGAGGGTAATGAAGGCTCACCATCAGAAACAAATGGCTCAAAAACCATCAACCTCCAAGAGGGTGTCAACAAAGACTAAAATAATTGTTCCATGCTCCAATGGCCATTTCTTGACAAAAACAACAAACCTCCATTTTCCGATGCGTCCCAAAGAACATGAATGGACACTCTTGTGGCCTGAAGGAGATGGCGAGGAAACAATTGACCAAGACTGCATTGTCGGATTTTGCATGGCTCTTGGTGACATTTCTTCTTCTCAATTAAAATTAGATAACCACACCTCGCTATTAGATTCATGGGAAGAATAGGTAACAAAGACCATGAAGGAAGCCTCGTTTGTTAAGAAGTTAAAGGCAGCAGGGATCTATGATGCCGACTAAATCTTCACTCATCTAAAAGTGGAGGAGATTTCAAGCCTCATTGGCTTAATGATCAGGTGGTGAAGCCAAACCCAAACTTTTTTTTTGTAGCACCCCTAGCCCCACACATGTAAGATATTGTTTGCTTTGGGCCAAAGCCCGCATGGCTTTAAAACACATCCTACATGATAAGGTCAAGTTTGCCCTTATAGATCAGGCTCTAAATGTCTATCCCGTCATTGTGGGACTAAACTTACTACTCCCCTTGCCATATCATCCAGTGCACAGAACGGCTCCACTTCGACCCCTCGGTCTGAAAACCCTTTCCCTGTCTAGGTAGACGCACCGACAAGATCGGGACATTCACCCCACCCAAAAGGATGAGTCATCCTCAGCTCTAATACCCATGACCCACACATGTAAGATATTGTTCACTTTGGGCCGAAGCCCGCACAACTTTAAAACGCGTCCTACATGGCAGGGTTAAGTTTCCCTAATAGCCTAGGCTCCAACCATCTACCTCGTCAATGTGGTGCTGAGTTGACAACTCCCACTACCATTCTATCCAGCGCACAAAACAGGTTCACTTCGATCACTCGGTTTCAGGAACCTTTTCCCTATCTTGGGTAAGCGCACCAACAGCCAGGGCCTCCCTCTAAAAAGGAAGAGGTCTTGAGTTCAAGCCCCCCTCATTGGCCACCCATCAGGATTTATTTGGTCTTGCATGGTATGTGTGGTTGGTAGGGATTTGGGCGAGATAGGGTTCTTTACGAGACTAGTTGCCACGCCTAGTCATACCTATGGACCTGAACACCTTATTAGAGAAATAGTTATGTTGTAATCTTTTAAGATACATATAGAACCACCGAATCATCTTTAGGATAAGATTATGTGGTTAGGGAGGTTAGTAAGCTATGTAACTATTCTCTATTTATTACAAATCTAGAGGAGATCAATGTATCCTATTAACTTAATTTTCGAACAACATTATTTTCTTCTAGTCTTGAGATGGAAGTCTTTTCATGGTATCAAAGCCATGGCCAGCTCCGATCTTGCGATTAGGCCAGCCATGATCCTGTTTTCTTTGCCTAATTCTCATGTACTCCATTCTAACCCATTTCTACTTGAACTCTAATGTAATCCTAACATTTTAGATGTCACTCCTTTTTGTTCATGCAGTTTCCAGCCTATGATGTCTTATTGGTATTTCATCAAAGCAAGTCATGCCCATCGCTTCTACAACAAATATATTACTCCATATTCCCAATTATACTTTGTTCTACCACAAACCAACCTCCAACACTCTCTTTTGTCTTGATCATCACATATAAAAAAAACGATAAGAATGAGGGCATAAAGAGAAGAACCACATCCCAATTCATCACCTTCTAACAGTCTGCTTGCATGCCATTATCAGGATTGAAAATCCCGCCACAATCGTTGATGATTACGCAATTACAGCCATGCTCTTTCTACACTCAGATTGGACAGATTAAATCTTTTTCAAGATGGCAATCTCTTGTTATTTTCTCCAAGCTTACCTTCAACGATTTTATAGCGCTTTGGGAGATAACCTCTTATCCTTAATCTCTCTTTGTTCGGTTGTTTGGTTGAAGACAACCTCATCAAGGTTGTAAACACGTCTTCTAGCCCCCACATAACTTTCCAATATTCAACTCCAATATTAGCCTAACCCAGCCAAGCCTTTTGTTAGATGTCTTTTGGCCCAACCCCCCTTCCGATCAAATTTATAGCCCATCCAAGTCAATTTAAGGTCCAACAAGGTGTGATTTTGTGAGTACCATGTTTGATCTATTTTTAACGACCAAGCACCTTCATTTGACCCAATTTAAGTTATGATTGTTAAGCTTGCAGTCTCCTGATTGATGAGTCTGATTCCCATTTTGTTCCAACCTTCATTTGTTATGTAAAAAAAAAAAAACTTTACCTATAGGTTTATACCCAAAGCATCATTTGGCCCAAAAGAGGCTCTATTTGGCTCAAGCCTAACTGATTGGTTGAGTGCGATTTGCTCTATCCCTCTATTTTGAGCCTCTGAATCTTCTAGGGTTTCAAGCTCACCTTGGCCCAATCTCATGTAAAGGTCCTTACAGGCCTTCGCCAATGAATTTGTGAAGCTTAATAGGAAAAAATCATACCCTGCAAGGTACGACGCGTTTTAAAACCGCCTTGTTTTAGCAAATGCGTTCCTAGTTGGATTAGAAGTTATTTTGAATAAATTAGAATGATATTTGGATAGTCAAGTGAATGTTGATTTTTTCATGAGAATCATGGACATATCGCCATTATTTTAAAATTTCGACCCATGAATTTTTGTAAAGGGGTCTAAAACCTATTGTGGGTTGGATAGTGTTCGAACATATGAACCTAAATTGATATGGTTTGTGAAAATCAGACGTATCGTTTAAAAGTTACGAATTTGTTTTTTTAAGCTTACAAAAAAAATATATCAATTTTGCAGAAATTTACAATTGACCTGATTTGAAACCCAATTTTCGCCCACTTATAGAATCAAGATTTCTATAAAACATGAAAGTTTAAGATTTATAAGTGACATTTTCAATTGTGTGTGCTGGCCGCAACAACCTCATCTTTAAAATGTGACAGTTTTGTCCTCAACATGACAGCACACATTGGTCCAATAAATCTTTAAATTAATTCAATAATTTCTTCTAAAGTGCATTTATTTTATACTTTATTTGAAAAACTGGTTAAATCATGATTTTAACGATATATGACGTGTACCAATCTGAGTTGTTTTGATGAACCAATAAAATTATTTTCTGCCAACTGCCGAAATTCAATTATGAAACACTTTTGTGTAAAGGACCTTCCAATGCTTATCTTATGATTTTGTTTTCCTTAGAAATCCTATTATAAGTTTTAAAAGTTCAAATTTGGCACATTTTAATTAAAGTTACGTGTTGGGGTATGACATTTTTGTTTGCATGAGGCGAGCTGACTATCACCCTTCAAGACATGTTCATCTTATTGGGCCTCCTTATGATAGGAGAATTGGGGAGGGTGGATCTACTACTAGATCCATGTGAGCAAACAATCAAGCCATCTTTGAACGCAGCACAATCTCCTCCAAACTGAATCTAGGTCCTTCAGTAGACCCTTGCACCCAATCTGTTAGATCAAAGAAGGCAAATTTCGCTGAGTGGGTTTGCAACTTCTGGGGTCAGGAGATGAATATGAAATTTTAGGAAAGGGAAGGGTCGAAAGGGCGTCTTACAACCTTAAGGCCATGATCGCCTACTGGCTCTCATGTCACATGATTGAGTGTGAGCCCCATGAGAAGGTCCAACCCTTCTTGTTCCTGTTGGCTATTAAATTGATGCAAGGCTATCACTTTCCCCATGTGTTATATTCCTAGGTAATTTGTAAAGATATCTAGAAACAATGGCACATGTTGTCCATGCTCTCATCAACACAATCCAAGGTTGGACCACTGGTCAAAAGAGCATTGACAAGTTCATTGATCCATATGTGGATTTGGGAGCACTTCAATTCTTGCGCACCCCATCCCATTGTTTTTAACTCAGTGATTGAAATTTATTGCGGGATGGTATAGAAGCGACACTTGACACGCCCTTCGACATGATGTATGCCTAGATATGTTGCGTGGTGAAGGCGTCAACAAACTTGATCAAGGTAATGGCGAGATCAATGTAGGAGACATGTCATCTCTAATGAGCACACTTTTGGATTTGTAGTGAGTTTTCTCTAGGGGAGCCCAAACGTTCAATCTCGATCAATGAACTTTCCAATACTCTTCTGACCAGAGCGTTTCGAACGATCATGGACAAAGTCTCGCTCCACAGAGGCTTTGGATTTCTTTGTGATGGATGGGAGTATGACGTGTTCACCAAGGGATTTCACCTTCCTGATGTCAGGAAAATGGTTTTGTTATGTGTATCTGAACGCCCAAGTATTTTGGTAGACAACTTTTTTTTATAATCATCACCACCTTTGAACAACATCTTCACCTATTTGGATTCCCCCTCTTTGACATATGATCCAATGGCTAACCAAGTCACGCCAAGAAGGCAAGAACCCTCACTTAAAGAAAATCCTGCCATGGCAGATGAATGAAGGGCGGGGAGAAGGTCTTAATGATGAAGACAATGATGGGGGGAACGACCACTAGGATAGAAATTGTTGGAAAACAAGTCACCCCAACAGCTACGCCTACCTCCCAGGACTACAGTATCCTCGAAACATCCTCAAGGGACTCTGATGAAGAGGAAGGGAACACCGCCTTCAAGCCCCACCGACCATATAGAAAAGGAGAAGGCAAGCCTTGTCTCATACTCTAGAGATGTCAAAACCGGCTAGACCTGCCTATCCAACTCCAGTATGTAAGTTCCATATTTTGTCAATCCCGAGACACATGTTGAGTGTCGGATCGATTTACCATTGAAGACATATGAAGACTCCGTTAAAGCTGCTCAACCGTACATACCTCGACAAAAAGCTTCCATGTGTGTGCACAAAGCCTAAGAGGTAATGAGACTACCTAATACCATTTTCCAACACTTAGATGATTGATAGGTCGACCCGTTGTAACTAGGAAAACTCTTTCCTCGACCCGTTTGCTCATCGGACCTTTTGGGAATCGAATATGGACATAGAGGGGACATTAAAGATTTGACCACCCTAAAACCATTTTCTGTCCTTGGTGTTTTATAGGTGTTATTATATAGGTAAAATCTAACACACCTTCGAACCGTTTCGACATCGGACTTCCCGAAAGCTCGTTTTGACCAAAAATGATAAAAAGGGTATTTTGGTCATTTTACCCATTTTTATCATGACCCACCCCTTGGTGGCAGTTTGGGGATATTCTAAATAGTAATATCTATCAGCTCCCCGAACAGCATACAAAACGGAGTTACCGTTTGAAAGTTATGGTCAAAACACTCTGTGGGGGCATTTTGGTAATTTACTGATGTGCCTCACTTGTGGCTGACGGTGCCACCGACAGTCCTGACGGTGCCACCGACAGCAAGCACTCAAACGGTCATATTTATGACCGTTGAGCCACGAATTTGCTCTCTTCTCATATATAACAACTCCAACTCATTCATTTGGGTTGGTTGAAGCTTGAGAGAAGTAAATCCTCCATTTCTACATACTTTTAACCCTCTTTCTAGCCATGGAAGGGCTCAAACTTCATTGAAAATCCTTTTGACCCTTAGCCCTTCCTTTGGATCAATCCTAGAGAAGATTGCCTCTCCTCTCTCCACATTTTGAGAGTCTTCTCTACTTTCATGAGAGTCTAACTTAGGTGAACCCTTCAACATTCCTAGACTTCTCATTTGATCCCTCTCCGCCCATCAAACGTCACCTTGCACACACATTGGTACATTCATGGAGTAAGGAGCAAAAAGGAGATGATGGTAGGAGTAATTACAAGTAGCCGACGAACTCGAAAGCTTGATTGGAAGATCCAACCGTCGAGACGTACTTGTAAGCTCAAGGACTCCAAGAACTCAAGATCTCCATTGACAAATCTTATGAAGTTGAGTGAGTCTTTGACTTTGTTTTTAATTTTAAAAATATATGTATGTGGTTACTTGGTTCAGCCCTCAAAAACCAAGCTCTTGATTAGAATCGAGGATTCTTGACAAGAGTAGAGGTTTGTGAGTTTCCGAGGAACAAAACTCACAATTTCGAGAGAATGCGTTCTCTCGATCTTAAGGTTTTAGAATTTAGCCTATGTATAAAAATTCTATGTAAAAGGTTTGAGGTGAACCATAAACCCCTTTGATAGTGAACACCAAGTTCCTAGGTAGGAACCTTGGGAGTGGATGTAGGCAAGTTGCCGAACCACTATAAAACGCTTGTCTCGTGTTTGTGAAAATGCTTCTATTAGTTTATACTTAGATGAATGTATGCTATGAATGAATACTATGCTAAGTATGTCATACGATGAATGTTTATATTCTAAGAAAATTTCAATTGCATTACAAACTAGAGACTTGCCATAAGAATGGATGTAAGCACATTGTCGATCCATTAGATGACGTATGTTTTGTGCATGTGTTTATAATTCCGCAATTTACACTTGAATGTTTTGAATGTCATGCGATATCATAAAATGCCAAATAGGTAAATCGTATATGAATGTGTCGTTGAATGACATAATTAAATGAATGATTAAATTTCAAGTGTATTTTCATTAAATGCATCTTAGAGACATAAGTGCCAAATCGAGGCTAGGTGAATGACTTAGAACACATAGTCAAATTATCAATCTAAGTTAAAATTGGATAAATCGAAAGAAATTTTAATTATCCTATTCACCCCCCCTCTAGGACTAGATATGGTACGAAGCACGTATTTTCACAGCACCCCTGGTCTCCACCATGGCATTGTACTCGCTTTATGAGTAGCCTCATCAAGTTGTGACGTCAACACCTTTGTGGAGTTTTAGAATGCTAGATGCTTCTAAAGTGTGCTAAACTATACCATCGGTTTTCTCTTCTTCCTATTTCACATTAACATAAGCAAGATGATTTCTAATGATGCCAACAAAAGGTTCTACACTAGAAGGTATTAAATTCATTAACAAAGTAAATTGGTAATGCATAAAAAAACATGCACTAGTAAGAATATCAGAAAGTCGTGATGTTGAATACAAAACATTTAGAAGAACTATGATTAGGAGGTCAAAACCTTGAAGAATTCTGAATCTTTCCCATGCATTAGTACCCATGGGGATAGCACCAAGACTTAAAAGAGTTTTCCAGACTGGTCCTGCAGCAGCTGGGGATAGCAACAATGAAAAGCCTTCTTCAGAGACAAGACTGCCAACACCTATGGTTATGGGTGTCCCACTCACCTGTGAATGGATTAGGAAAGTAACTATGCTTATGTTAGGGCATATATAAAAATAAGCTGCATCAAAAACAATTATAAATTGGTTTTCCATTTTATTGACATTTTCAATTACAGTATATGAAAAAGAAAATTTAAAATGATAGTTGATCATAGTGTATTTATTACAATTTGAAGAGATATGACTCTGACTAGAACATTGAGTGGCAACCAAAACATTTATTAGAACATTAAAATCAAGAAAGGCATCATAGGTGGCCTATCATAAGAACCACTACATGTTCTAGCACTACGTTTACATTAGGAAGTACGACAGGCCAAAGGTAAAAATTATGCCAATTCTCACAGCATCATGTGACATTCTGAATAGAGGCAATCACTAAAGAAGTGTCTCACAAGGATAGCTTCTAGAACTTTCAATGTTTTTTTCTTATTTCATTTCTGTGATAGGATTAATCCTTGCCTTGAAACAGATATATCTAGTCTCACTGCCAGCTTAAGAGGGAATAAATTAATTAGTTGGAGGAAATATTTTGATCAACAATAAGAAAATTATTCTAAAAGTATTGATTATTGGAAATATTAGGATAATTCTAGTTTGACTTATATCAGTTTATTTCTATTATTACTATTCTTTCTGTATAAAGGCATTTATGTCCATTCCCTTATTATGGGTTATAAATATATACCAAGCTCTCATTATGAGACTTGAGTTTTTCTCTTCTAACATTCTTCTTGGTATCAGAGCCAAATGAAAAACCTAACACAACCACTCTCCGTTCCTCCTCCCTACTTCCTTCACTCACTAATTCCACTACACTTTAAACCCAATAACCTAACATTAGCCTCATCCGGAGTTTCTCCCTTTCGAGGGCCCTTTTTTTCTTTGTTTCATGTTTTCCTAATTGCATGTTGCGATAGAGACTTTATTAGCCCTTCACATACTGCAATAGAGATTTGCGTTGTGATTTTTTACCCCACGTTAGGGTTTCTCTTGGCAATCAGCCCTTGAGCTGTTGGGTGCAAGCCAATCAGCCCTTGATACCTCCAATCTGTCTTGCGATCAGCCTTCGGGCTCATATACTTCTCTTCGACAGTAGCAACAAGCCATCTACAGGTCTGAATCTGACTTTTGATTAGCCTCCAGGCTCATATAATTCCCTGCGACAGCAGCAGTAAGTTTGAATCTCACCTGCGACCAAATCTACATGCCCTAAAGTGCCCTGCGACGACAACAGTAGATATAGGCCTGAATCTCACCAACGATCAGATCTAAATGCCCTAAAGTGACCTGCGACAGCAGCAGTAGGCCCTTACCTATGATGTGATTAGATCTACATACTTTAGAGTACCTTGTGACAGCAACAATAGACCTCCACAGGTCTGAATCTCACTTACGATCAGCTTACTGGCTCGACACAGCAACATACAACAGCAGCCAGTTGTTGTGTACACTTCGATCAGTCCTACAGGGCCTGAACTGCTCTACAACAACAACACACAGTTGTTGGGTGATTGGCGATCAGCCCTACAACACTTCTAAGGCCATGCAAAGACCTGTGACAGCAACAGGGGTTGTTTCTATAACCTACGACATCTCTTTGGTTCAACCGCACGACAGCAGTAGAGGCTATTTCTGGTGTTGCTGATAGCAATCAGTAGGATTATCTAGCCTTAGAAAGTACTAATACGGGAGATCACCCTTCAATCCAAAGTTTCTTCCTGTTCATAATGTGCAATGACGACAACTCACAAGACTAAGGACTCTAACACAACCCTTGGGGCTAATTTTTCAGTCTAGCGTATAACCAATGCCCCACTAAATGGTCGTAACTTTCAAAGCTGGTCTGTGCGACTTTATTTGAGTAGTAGAGGAAAATATGGTTGGCTGTCAGGCATTATTCCTAAGCCATCCCTCACTGATCCCAAATTTGAACAATGGGAAATCGATAATTGCACCATTCTTGGATGGTTATTCAATTCCATGGAGTAACGTATCTACACTATGTTTATGTATCATGAGATTGTCTCCTCTTTGTGGTCAGCTCTCACTCAGACATATGCACACGCTCGCAATGACTCGAGGATTTATGAATTTTATTGGGATATTGCTCAAACTACCCAAGGAAATCAGAGTATTGCAGATTATTTTGGATTTCTTAAATCCCGTTGAGAAGAGCTCTCGCATTATGAATCTATGACTAAGTTATCTGTAGAGCAACCAGGTATGTGGTCAAAAGAATTGCTTGACATCAGACATATCAGTTCCTCATGGGTTTATGCCCTGAGTTTGAGGCACTGCAGACCCAAATCCTTAATATCACTCCTCTACCTTCCTTATTTGAGACATTTGCGACTATTGATAGCGATGAACATCGTTGCAGTGTCATTCCCTCTCAGACTCAATCTTCTGTCATTATCTCTGCTCCAGATACAGATCAGATAGCTCTTGCGGCAAATTTAAGTTTTTCTAACTCCCGTACTCAAGGCTCCGGGAATCGAGGTCATGGGAGCCATGTGCGTGATAAAGGAAATGGTCTTATGTGTAGTCATTGTGGGAAGATTGGCCATGAGAAGGCCCGCTGCTTTCAGCTCTATCTCCACCTATTGAGATCTTCTGAGGGACAGCCCCGTGCTGGTGTTGTGGAATCTACCTTGGTTGATCATGTTTGCCTTAGTACTATTGATTTGCAACATCTTCAGACACAGATTACAACTATTGTACGGGATCAGCTTCAGGCTCAGACTCCCTCATCCTTGATAGTCGCATCTATTACCACTCCTCCAGGTACCTCTTCTGTATTTCATGCCACTCAGTCTGACTCTTCTCCTCTGACCTGGGTCATTGATTCTGGTGCCTCTGATCACATGACCGGTGAGTTCAATCATTTTATTTCTTCCATTGTTCCTACTACTCATAAGGAGGTTCGCCTTGCTGATGGGTCTTTTACCCCTATTCACAGTAAGGGTACTATATCTCTATCTCCTGGTTTTCCCTTAATTTTGTTCTCCATGTTCACATTTATCTCTTAACCTTATGTTTATAAGTAGTTTTACAAAATCTTTTAATTGTTCTGTAAAAATTTTTCCTACTCACTGTGTCTTTCAGAACCTGACTTCGAGGAGAATTTTTGACAAAGGATATGAGAGGAATGGGTTGTACCTGTTTGAAGCTCCACCTACTACTGCCTCAGCTTCCCACTCACAGGGAATGATATTTTTTTTTTCCAGACTTTAGACTTATGGCATGCTCGCTTAGGACATACTAATTTTCAGCACTTATGTTCATTATTTCTTACTTTAAAAAAATCTTGTAATGGACATAAATTTCAGTGCTGTGTATGAGCTTTCTAAACACACACATACCTCTTATATTCCTTGCATGCATAGATTTAATGTAATTTTTTATTTGGTTCATTTTGATGTGAGGGGGCCTTTCCATGTTACTACTTTTAATGGTCATAGATATTATGTTATATTTATTGATGACTATTCTCATTGTACTTGGGTTTATTTAATACGTTATCACTCTGAGGTACTCCCTATTTTTGCTAATTTCCTTAAAATGATTCAAACTCAATACAACATTACCGTCAAATCTCTTAGAATAGATAATGGCGGGGAATATATTTTTGATGAGATTCAATCCCATCTCCATGAGCGTGGTATGCTTAATCAATTAATTTGCCCATACACTCCTGAGCAAAACGGGATGGTGGAATGTAAGAATCGCCACCTCATAAACATCGTCCACTACCTTCTGCGAGGCATGCATGTTCACAAGTCATATTGGAATATGATAGTTCTTACTATTGTTTTCCTCCTGAATCGTGTTCCGAGCCGCACTTTAGGGAG
This sequence comes from Akebia trifoliata, assembly GCF_017979445.1. NCBI lineage: Eukaryota > Viridiplantae > Streptophyta > Magnoliopsida > Ranunculales > Lardizabalaceae > Akebia > Akebia trifoliata. Next base: position 32,044,059 of record NC_141377.1, on the reverse strand, counting down.
ACAGGTGCCTCTTCATGTTTTTCGACCTGATAGCACTCTCTTTCCTATTACACTTAGAGTTTTTGGGTGTACCTGCTTTGTTCAGGATAGAACTCCCCATCGTACCAAACTAGATGACAAAGCTACCTGTTGTGTTTTCTTAGGTTACTCATCTATGTCAAAGGGGTATCGATGCTATAATCCCCTCTCTCATCGTATTATTCATTCCCTAGATGTAACATTTTTTTTAAATGTTACATATTTTCGTGCTTCATCTTCTATGTAGGACTCTTTTCCTTTGCAGGATTCTTCTCTTATAGTACTACCATCTCCGGTTTACTCTCCATCTTCATCTTCGCCGTCACTGCAGGTTTACTCTCGTTGCCCTCCCCCTTCTCAAACTTTGCCAACCTCCTCTTTGGACTCGGGTATGCCCCTTTTACATTTACGCCTATTCCTTCTATTTTTGGCTCTCACTTACCTATTGCACTTCGCAAAGGTAAGGAAGGGTATGTTACTGATCACTTTATCGTCCAGTTTGTTTCCTATCAAGGTCTTTCTCCTTCCTATCGAGCCTATCTTGCCACCACATACTCTATTCGGATTCCTCGGTCTGTATCTGAGACTTTACGTGATCCTATGTGGACTAGAGCCATGACTACTGAGATGGATGTATTGCAGAAGAATCACACCTGGTAGCTTGTTTCTCTTCCCTCTGGGGAGCGGACTGTTGGTTGTAAATAGATTTTCACAGTCAAGTATCTCGCAATGGTACTGTTGATCGCTACAAGGCTCGCCTCGTCGCTAAGGGATTTACGCAAACTCCGAAAAAAGATTTTGAAGCCACATTTGGCCCTGTAACCAAACTGTCTACTGTCCATTTACTTATCTCTTTAGCGACCTGTCATTCATGGCCTCTTTACTAGCTTAATGTGAAGAATGCCTTTCTAAATGATGATTTGACAGAGGTCATTTATATGGATCCCCCTCCTAGGTTTCGTCTTCAGGGAGAGTATTCTTGGAAAGTATGTCGCCTTCTCAAATCTCTGTATGGCCTAAAGCAATCTCCGTGAGCCTGGTTCTAGCTTTTCTCTAAAGTCATTCTATCTATGGGATTTTCCAGATGCCACTGACCAGATTTGCTTTATTCGACGAGTAGATGGCCGCAATACCATTGTCATGGTTTATGTGGATGATATTATAATAACTGGAGATGATGCACAGAGGATTGATAGGGTTAAGAGGCAGTTGGGTAGTGCTTTTGAGGTTAAGAACTTAGGTCCCTTCAAGTACTTTTTGGGGTTAGAGGTAGCCCGTTCACGTCATGGTATTTCGTTATCTTAACGTAAATACACATTAGATCTTCTTCAAAACACTGGTATGCTTGGTTGTCGTCTGCCTCTTCCCCAATGGATCAGAATCATCGTCTTCATGCTAAATCTGGGGAACTTTTATCTGATCCTTTATCTTACCAGAGACTCGTAGGCCGTTTGATTTATCTAAGTAACACAAGACCGGATTTGACCTTCGCAGTTAGTGTAGTCAATCAATTTATGCATACTCTGCGTACCTCTCATCTTGATGTCGTGTATTGTATCCTTCGCTATTTGAAGTCTCGTCTTGGTCTAAGCTTATTTTATTCGTCTATTGCTCGGCCACATCTATCATGTTTCACTGATGCTGATTATGCGAGTTCTCTTACAGATAGGAGATCTACATCTGATTTTTGTACTTTCTATGATGATAATCTTATCTCGTGGAAAAGTAAGAAACAAAGTGTGGTTTCTCGTTCCTCTGCTGAAGCCGAGTATCGTGCTATGGCCCTTGGCACATGTGAGCTTCTTTGGCTTATATATTTGCTAACAGAGTTGGGATTTCCTACTGTTGGTTCCTCCTCGCTGTCCTGTGACAACAAGTCTGCTATCATGCTTGCATCTGACACGGTCCTTCACGAAAGGACTAAGCACATCGAGGTTGATGTTCACTTTCTCAGGAGAAAGTTCGATCTGGTGCACTTAAGACAATTTTTGTTTCTTATTCACATCAACTGGCCGATATGCTTACAAAATCTGTTGATCCTTCTGTCACAAACTCTCATCTTGCCAAGCTAGGCCTAGTTGATATATTTGCCCCAACTTGAAGGAGAGTATTGGAAATATTAGGATAGTTAGTTCTAGTTTGACTTATATTAGTTTATTTCTATTATTTCTGTGTAAGGGCATTTATGTCTATTCCCTTATTATGGGCAATAAATATATACTAAGCTCTCATTATGAGACTTGAGTTTTTCTCTTCTAAAATTCTTCTTTGATAAAATTCATAAATAAATAAAACTTATAAATTTCTTGTAGAAAGGACTTGTAAAGAGCACACAAAAAACAACATTCACTAATACAAAAAGTGCACATAACATTCATTTATTAATATAAATGAATTATGATTAGTTAAGGATTTATGTAATTTTATTTTGATGTATTCTAAGAGCGCGCGCACACACATATAATCATCCTTGTATTAATTAGTTGGATATATTAGTAATTTATTCATACATATTTTAAAAATTAAGAAATATATATAGTACTATGTGAATGCAATATTTAATAGTTTTAACAGTAAAGCAAGTGTTTTATATATTAAGGTGTATGTAGTTGATATGACATTAACATTCTCATTTCTCTTATATTTTTCTCACTGTTAGGCTCTCATATACTTGAGTGTATTTGTAGTAGAGCATTGTTCATCTTCAATTCCATATTCCATATGGTTTTTTTTTTTTTATCAATAAAGATAACTTTATTAAGGAAAAAGAAGCAAGGGGGGTCGAGCGGACCAACCCAAAACAAAGAAAAGGAAACAAGAAAAGAAAAGCAAACAACTATGAAAAGGAAAACAAAAAACAGTCACGACAACGAACAAACCCTTTCCCATCTCACAACAAAATCTTCAAAGAAAACCCCCTTAAATTCCTTATAAAGTTTACTCTAAGAGAACAAGATCTCCAAAATAGAGAGAACTAATCCTTCCATCGAGGTCTCTTTTCCCTCAAAAATGCAACGATTGTGATGTTTCCAAATTCCCCAACAAACTGCGAAAAGAACCAAGAACCAAAGAATCCGTTTAGAAGACGAGAACGCTCCTCCCCATGACATCCAAGAATTCAAAGCCAACTTAATTGATTCGGGAAAGCAACCCACGATGCCAAACAAAGATAAGAAATACGACCAAATATGGTGAGTCACTCGATAATGAATAAGTAAATGATCCACCGATTCCGCCTGAGAGCTACACAAACTACATTGATTCGACGAAATAAAACCCCTTTTAATCAACTGATCCATAGTAGCAAGTCTCCCTAAAGCCTCCATCCATAGAAAGGTCGATATTTTTGGAGGAATTTTACCACCCCAGACAAAAGAACAAGGGAACGCCGATATTGTAATAGGAGCAATACCCTCATACAAAGTTTATTGTATTATGATGATTTAATGAATGTGTTTAATTGCCTATTTTATCAATTCCTACAATTTCATTGAAAACTTCCTTTTTTTGCCATTTCCAAATAAATGAATTAATTTCCACACTTATCAAAATATTTTCATTTCCAGCTGATTGAATAGGCATCAAACTTGAAATTTAATACCTTTCCTACACAAATAACTTCAATATTTATGCATCTCAATAAGCATTAAGAAAGTTTTGATCATGAAACACCTTTAATGTTGTATGGGAAGTAATTATGAGAAATTAAATGTGTTTCTATCAAATGCTATAAATGAAAAGCTACAATTTTTTTCTTCAAATGTACAACACAAAGCTTTATGTCAAAAATTTGGGGTTGGCTAAACAAATCATGTTCCTCCATTCCACTTTGTCCAAATGAAATATGATAAGCCACCTCAAATAATATTTGTAAAGAGGTAAACTCAAATGAGTGCAAAGTGGTTTTTAAGCTTACACTGTAATGGTGATGTGTGCCATATGGTTGTCCAACAAGATTCCCAAGATTTAAATCTTCCATTACCTATGAGACATCACAATAGAAAATATCAAATTTTGTCAAATTCAAACACAAAGAAAAGAATAATCTTAAAAAAAAAAAGGGGGAGTGGGCTTGAATAAGTTGATAAAATACTTTACTTGGTTGCTTTTAGGTCCAACAAGTACGAAAAAGCATGTTTGCTTCGTGATATCGTGAATTTCTACCTTATCAGCAAAAAATATGTACCTACAATCATCAATTAATTAGATGAATTAAACTTGTAAATTATATGCTGCACAATGCTCACAGATATTAAATCATATCAATCTTTTGTTGTTGGTAGTTAAATCATCTTCAAGATTTTCTTTTTTCCTATAAAAATAAAGATTTTCTTATGATTCCCTCAAATGACATTCTTTTTTTGTTTTTCGTGGGTATCCCCATCCTTCGGGTGAGACTAATCCCACGATCACACGCACCGCTCCCTTGGAAAGTCCTACATGCAACTGGTTGAGTCGAGGGTCACTCTGACCCAAGAGAGTAACCGCCCCAAGGAATTCATTACTTCTTGGGGTTTCGAACACTTAACCTACCCTTCCTGAGAAGCTAATCAAGGCTCGGCTTGCCACTAGGCCAACCCCTTGGCGTCAACCCTCAAATGACATTTAACATCCCATTAGGTAACTAGATTGTTTACATCTAACTTCTATAACAATTCAAAGAACCAGATACCCACTTGTATTTGCATAAGAAGGAACTATTTAAACCTTCCAAGTCATTATGCTCATCAAAATTTCAAGCTGATGAATTTTAAAACCTTGTAGGTTAAAAAAAACAATTGACTACCTAAAATTTACATCATGAGTTTTGAATGTGGTAAATCTACTTCACCACCTAGCTTCATGTAACGCAAGCCATTACAAACTTCTACAAAACAAAACAGTACAAACTATAAGGGCATTGCGAAAAGTATTGAAGGACCTTTCCTCCTTTTCGAGAAAAGGAGGAAGTATCACTTAGTAAATTGGAAGTTGACCTTTTAAAAAAATATTATCTTTACCTATCAAAAAAACAAAAATCCCTTGTAGCCAAATATACATTCTTGAAGGGGCACTAGTGCCTATAACATTGCTAGAAGTGCTACAAACCTAGTCAAGGATTAAAGGAGTGGCAGCGGCAGGGGATGGCTACAAGAATTGAAAGCCCCTAAGGGTATGACATGCATACAAGACCCCTGATAGGGGTTTGACTTGTGCATGTAAAAACTAAATCCTAGGGTTGTTCAAACTCAGATCCTAGGGCCCAATGACCATATCTAGTACCCAAAACCATATGGATGACTTTAGGACTACAAATCCCTAGGTTGCGCAAGCCATTCAGGTTTTCCATTTGCAGCAACTGCAATTGGATTTTTTTTTTTTTCAAAAAAAAAAAGTACACAATTGGCCAAAGAGGTCGAAAAGACCCCCCAAAGTAAACAAGAAGAAGAAAACTTATGCATTATCTTGGCCCATTAATTATGTGATCCCACCTGAAAACAAAATACCCAAAGAATTAACCCCTAACACTCGATATCCAACTTAGAACATCCCTAGATCAATGCTTTGATGTTGAGAATACTACTTTAAACCTGCTTCTCCTTTCCTCTAAAGTCCCTCCCATCTCTTCCTTTCCGAAGTCTCAAAAGAACTACAGAAGATAATAAGTTCCAAATGCGTCTTCTTCCCCTCTAAAATTGAAAGCATACCAAGCAAATAAAGAAACTTTGAAAAGGAATTTTGATGGGCACTGGAGAAGTGGATTGGGGTTAGGTGGTCGGAGAGGTGAAGAAGGTATGACCAAGAAAGGGCCATTTTGAATCCCAAACCACACTTGTTTATCGTCAATTATGGGGGAGAGATATGACAACCATCAAATGTGAGTCATCAGGTTGATACCCAAAGCACAAATCCTCCCTGTTAAAATTTACATTATTGTTAAAAGGGCATATTGGTCTTTTGACCAAATTTAATATAAATAGGGAGAGAGGAGGCCTCTTTCCATAATCTCTTCTCCTCTATTTTTCTTCTTCTCTCCTCTTCTCCATTAACCTAGATTTCTACATGGTATCAAAGCACTAATCTAAGATAGAGATCTAAGATTCTTCCTTTATTATTTTTCCTCCCTTCAATTTTTTTTCTCTTGGATTGTTTACTTGTTTTCTATCTTGGTATGAACAAAACCCTATGTTCTAGGGTATATCTAAGGTTCGTTAGTGTTGGTTTGAAGTATCAACGTGATTGGAGCTAGTTCAAAGTTTAGAGGTCGAAACCCCAGATTTTGGATTTTTGATTTTCTTCACAACCGCGCGCATCTAGCCATCCATACCCAAACCGCACCACTCATAGTGTTATTCCCTATCATCCTCCACCTTTATTTTGTTTGTTTGGTGCTCTGGTAATTAAAAAAAAAAAACAGGTTTCAACTTCGATGAATTGTAGTCTGTGAGTTGAGTTATTTCTTATGACATTACAACTTCTGGTGAGGGTAAACAAACATGGGATGGTGTTGGTGCTTGTGTAATAGTAGTTAAATTGAATGGCACCAATTATCTTCATTGGTCATCCTCCGTGATGATTGTGTTAACTGTGAAGAAGAAACCGAAACATATCACCTCTGATACTCCAGCCACAGAAGATAAATTTTATGAAGACTAGGTGAGTGAAGATGCTTTGGTTATGAGTTGGCTTTTGGCTAGTATGGAGCCAGTGATCAATGCTAACATAGTAGTATTGTCTTCAACTAAGGCTATCTGGGATTATGTAAATGAGATGCATTCTAATGAATGAAATGTCTCTAGCACTCTTCAAGGACTCTGGGAAGAGTTAGCTAAGCATCAACCTCTCACCACCAATTTAAAAACACAAAAAAAAAAAACGGCATGAAGAATTTTATACTACAAAATTTATGTCTAGATTGGATGCTAAATTTGAACTTATAAAAGGTCAAATATTGGCTAGCAAAACTTTACCTACAGCTGCCAATGCCTTTTCTCGAGTAGTACGGGCTGCACCTACCTCATCTATGGCTTCAGGTTCTTCATCCCTAGTTGGTAAAGATTCCTCCACTCTCACCACAAGCAATCCCCACAGTGATGGTAGAGGACGTGGTAATCCTAGTGATCGTGGTAGTCACTACAGAGGTCATGGTGGTCGTAATGGTGGTACATGCACTAAAAGTAATATGAAGTGCACATATTGTGTTTTCAGTGGTCGTTTAAGGATTTTTGCTAGGACAAATGGGGTAAGCCTACTTGGGCCAATCAAGCTACTGAAGAGTCTACCATTCCATCAATGCCAGTTTAACATGGAGTATTTGCTAGCTCACAATCTCAAGGAGATTTAATTGTCGAGATGGCTTAGCTTCTTCAGAGTTTCTCCGTGTCATCTAGTACATCCACTATAGCCACGCTTGCCAACACAAGTAATTATGCTTTTGTGGTTGCCCAGTCAATACTACCTAGGTAATTGACTCAGGAGCTAGTGCCCATATGTCTGGTAAAACTTCTCTTTTCTCAATTTTAGTCTTCCAAGTCTAACATTTTCCTAGCTGATGGATCTACTATACCTGTTTTTGGAGTGAGAACCATCCATCCCACTCCATCTATATCACTGTCATCTAACTTATATGTACCTGATTTTCCTTTTAATTTGTTATTTATGAGTCAACTTACTAAATCCCTTAATTGTTCTATTACATTCCTTCCATCTTCTTGTGTTATCCAGGACCGAAAAACGAAAAGGACTATTGGTTTGGGGAATGAAGCTAATGATCTTAATTGCCTAGATTTGAGAAGGTTAAATCGGCATTGAGCACATCTATCTCCCCACTGTAGTGGCATTATCATTTGGGTCATCCGTCTTCAGTTATTTGCGTCAATTGTTTCCTAATTTTAAGCAGTTATCGAGTCTTGAATGTGAGGCTTGCCAATTGGACAAGCATCATCGCAGTTCTTTTCCTTCCACAGTTGAGAGTCGTCAATTGAATAAATTTGATGTAGTTCATTTGGACATTTGGGGACCTTCAAGAATAAAAAGTATTTATGGTTTATCTTACTTTCTTATCTCTGTGGATGATTTCTCTCGCATGACGTTATTTTTATTAAAGGACAAATCTGAATTTTATCATGTTCTTACTATATTTTACAATGAAATTCGAGTTCAGTTTGGTACACCAATAAAAAAAAGTTAGTTTTGACAGAGCCCTTGAATGTATGCAGACTTCAGTTCATAATTTTTGTTCAGTCTATGGCATTATTTATCAAACCTTGTGTGAATCATACATCCCAACAAAATGGAATGGCTGAGCGCAAGCATCGCCAGTTATTGGACGTTACTCACACACTTATGTTTAACATGAATGTGCCCAAAACTTATTGGTCTAATGCTATCTTCACTACTTGTTTCTTAATTAACCATATACCATCAACTATTCTTGGGGGTCAGACACCATTTTTTGTGTTAGATCCTTTTGGTTAGTCCTTTCATTTTCCACCTCTTGTGTTTGGTTGTGTGTCCTTTGTTCACAATTTAGAACCAAGTTGAGATAAGTTGGCTCCTCGGGCTATCAAGTGTGTATTTGTGGGCTATTCTCGCACTCAAAAGTGGTATCAATGCTATAGTTCAGAACATCGTCGGCCCTATGTGAATGCGGATGTCATTTTCTTTGAGTCAACACCTTTCTTTTCTGAAAGGGAAAAAAATTTTGAGTCAGATTTGATCTCTTCAAGTCAGGGGGAGTTTCTTCAAACTACCCATATCCCAATAATTCCTTCATCTATAAATGATGTTCCGACTCGTGTGATAACCCCAAACGACACTCATCTAGATAGGCCAGGTCACTTTCAAATTCTTGATTTTAGTTATCAAGAACTTTCTCGAAACACATTTCGAGACCCGTCGATCGAGACGAGCGAAGAAAGAACTTGTAATTTAAATGTTTTATGTTACTTTATTGGTTATATAGCTATTAGTCTCAAAAGGAATGATTATACAATCATAACTATGTCTATCAATAATTTCTCGAGATACGCACTAGGATTAGATAAAGATTAAAGGTTAACCAAGGAATTAATCAAGCAAACAAATATCACCAATGATTACCCCTCAAAAATAAAGGAAAATAAATAAAACTACTTGGGATGGATTATAAGATCACCTAGATCGAAGTTGAAATGAATCTCAAGAAATTACCTCGAGGTACATGCAACAAAAAAATCAGATCTAATCGAGTATGACCAATAAAAAGATATAGAGAAATCAAGAAAGATAGACTATTAGATTGCGTAAATCAGTCCTTGAGGCATTGCCTCAAGATTCACATAACTACTTGTAAGACAATCCTTGATCGGAGCATCATCAATGGCATTGAACTACACCATTGCGTAGATCTCATTGAATAGATGCAAATTGACTATTGGATCGTCAAAATCAGACTCAAATCGAGTCCGAAAGAATGATCCAAAATCCCGTCCATCAGGGATAAGTTTGTATATTATTACATGTAGCGTACAATAGAAAGATTTGTCCCTAATCACCTCAAACTGATTGTTTGCATCAACATCATTGTTGCAAATTATTACATATGGTATTGCATGTAAGACTTCGTTGCCATGTGTCCAACTCAACTACTAGGCATCCAATCATACTTGTCACTTAAAAATTTAACCCTCTCATTACTATCCACCTCACCATAACTATTACATCATATTTCCACTCAAAGACATCATGTCTTTAGCTAAGAGACAAGTATCTAGTTAACCCCCATGCATTACACCTAGTTAAAACTTAACTTGACCATGGTTGCTTTAAACTTCAACCAATCCCAACCACCCATTAACTAGGATGAAATTCTAACTAATTTGACCATAGTTGGTTTATCTCCACTCATAATTAAATCTCAACCCAATCTATATGATCTTATGCAAGCACTTCTTACAATTTGACCCCTTTACTTAGTCCATATGGCTCCATATTGCCACCTCAACTCATAGTTCTCTCCATTGTATAAAAATTAGATAAATCTATGTCTCTATTCTTTAATGCATTCTCCATTGCCAAAGCATCTCTAGAGACCTCCCATCCCCATCATTTACCTCCACAAATCTTCATAACTTAAGTCAAGTGTATATGACTCTTCTAAAGCTCTTCTCTCAACACCATTAAGAAGTTCTAAGGGATTCTTGAAGAAAAAATCAGCAATCTTCTTATGTCACCTAGTTTGGTATTTGGGAAAAAGTCTCCATTTAATACTTATAAGGTAAGTGGTTTCCCACTACTACATATTCTTCTATATTTTTCATTTTCTTTTAATCAATTCTTATTCCTACACTATTAGTGCTTATAAGGTTCTCCCTTCACTTAGAAACTATAACATCAACTCTTCTAGGAGAGTCCACCTTCAAGCATTCTTGAAGAGGAACACATGCAACCTGAGGTAAGATCTATTAGTAAAGGAAACCTTAGCTAGAATATGAACTATAGACATTCATACTTAAGGAAGTCTTTTTGTATTTCAGCCTAAAAAGAACTCAAAGTAGCGGAACCGGAGCACGGAACCAAAACTAAGGAATGGGGTTTTTGCGAGTTGTGCTTGCGGTTTGAGAAGGTATGTGCCTTTTCACCCTAGGTAGGCTACCCAACATGGTTCTAAAATACTTGTATTGCTGATTTTAAAACTAATAGTTTTCAAAATTTTCTTCATTCAACTTATTTGACATAGGAGGGAAAGATAGTGTGTTTTATATTTCACCTGCCATATGTAGAATGATTTTCTTGGCTTAATTATATATGACTTGGTTATTTGATATGAATCATTAGAGAAGAAAGTTTCATCCTTAAATGTTTATATACTTCTAAATTATGGACTGTTTTCACCACCTTGTTAGACACTAGGAACATAATTATTCGAAGAAAGAACATTACTAGAAATCTTACAACCTACCTCTCATAATTGTTATGTAATATTTTTGTTTTATAACATAGAAAACTCTTATGTTATTCATGTAATATTTCTGTTTTATAATATGGAAGATATCATAGTTACCATGAAATGTTAATATGAAGTGTGTATGTTCTATTATCTACAAAGTTCTCAATATTTCTGTTTTGATATACAAATATACATCATTTTACCATGAAATGCTTAAGTTTTATTATCTAGAAAGCTCTCAAATATTTCTGTTTTAAATCATACAAATACCTCATTTTTATTAAGAAAATTTTTGTTTTGTAAAATTTAATTTATAATCTAGAACTATCTTATCTCACCCATGAAAGATTTTGTTTTGTAAATCGTAGTAATGCTTCCTATTTACCATAAGAAATTTATAATTTATAACTAAAAAACCTCTTATTTACTATGAGATATCATGTTTAGCAACTTAAGAATATCTCATTTTCTTATCAAATGTTTCTATTTTGGAAACAAAGAAACCTCTTTTATTTTCAAAGTTATCTATGATATAAATATGTGTATTTACTAAGTGTATATAGATGACTATTGTGATGTGTACTCGTCACATGGATACCTAGTGGTGTAGTTTAGGAGTGATATGGTGGACGATCAATCTTGGATATGGATAATACACTGTTTATGATTATGGATGGGTTATTCAGTGAGAACATCAAGATGAAACACAACATTGGAATTAACAGGCAATTTCTAGGTATCCATGGAACGAGTTGTAATGCTTTGTTTTCGTGTTTTGATTTTCTTTTTAACAAACTAGAATTAAAACAATTATTATACCAATGATTTAATATCTCACCGATATCTTCGAGATTTTTTGCAAATAAAACACATACTTATATTATTTTAGTATAATTGGTGAGCCAAAAAAGGACCGTGAAACTACCTTGCGGGTAATCCTTTGGCTCTTCCGAAAATGAGGAATTACCTAAAATGTCGATGAATTTGACTTGCTCCTTGGTGGCATGGGACGCCTTGGAGACAATCGCTCCCAACGAAATCTAGGAAGTACTGGTTATATCTTTTTCCAAAAAACCTTTATTTTGGTTGTAAAGAGATTGAGGTCAGTAGCTAGAGGGATTTGAGATTGCACGTACACCTGATAAGCATTAAACACGAGGTTTACACCAGGTTTAGACATGGATCCATCCTAAACTATAATCATCAAATGGTTGACTGCAATTAGGTTTAGTTAGGTCATGACCTTATTGTCAAACAGTAACCTGGGCCGGAAGATGGCATATTGCGAACAACCCAACGCTCTCCCTAGAAGCCAACGGTTATCACGCCAGACTAGAAAATCAAGACAGGTGAAGGCACCCGACTCGTGTTAAAAGGCCAATGATGTAAAGATCCCTCATCGGTAAATTAATGGGACCCCGATTCCGTTCTACGCCAATACATATTAGAACTCTGCACAATTGGACAGGCCGGTTTTGATCGGAAGATTAGTCGCAAGCTTGGACCCACTAGAGATTCCCCTCACCTCATGTATTGTAATGTGGTGTTGTATGCATATTTATTATGTCATTATATAACTATAACTAAACTAAAATCAATTGATTATCATTGCAATGCTTTCGATATGCGACTATCATGAGATTTACTTGTTGTCTTCTATTAGTAGATGACATATATTAGATGCATTTAAACATAGTTAGATATAATTCTCAATTTATGTATCATGGTTTTCATAAATAAAATTCATTTCACACACCATATTTTAAAAACACAAAACTTAGAAACTAGATTGTTTTCTCATACCATTTTTAGGGTTAGTCGGTATGTGTTGGGCAACTTTGTCGCTCATACCATTTTTTACACCTTTCAGGTTTCCCTATAGAGGACACCTTGGTGGAAGAGTACATTGAGGAGCCGTATTAGGAACTAGAGTCAAAGCTGTACTACGAGCCAAACCCTGATTCATAGGTCAGACCTTGAGGAGCCATTTGTTTTCCGCTGCTACGATCTGTTTTCCCAGACAGTAGGTCTTTTGTTAGATGTTAGGATATCTTTTGTTTATTTATGTATATTGTCCTTCGGGACGTGTTTCTAACTTTTGTTATACCCTATTTACTACTATTTTGTTATTGATATGATATGTTATATCTCTGAACATCTATATATGATAGTACCACCTATGCTTTAGATAAATTCTTGTGTTACAAATTATTAGCTTGTAGAATAATTAATTCATTATATTATTAAGTAATTTGAAATTGCTTTGGGTAAAAAGGTCTTTGAGTTACCTCAACTCTTGACCCATACCTCGGGAATCACAAGAATCCCAGGGCGTAGTATCTAGACCAATAAGCTTTAGGTGTTAATGGATCTCTCCCTCACATAGTATTGATTTATGCTCAAGTTTCGGGTTTGGGACGAGATCAAGTATCCCCCAATCATGTTGCCAAGTTGAAGTATAGTCGGATTTGGGGCGTGACACTCCGTTGCAAGTTTATTGGCGAAACAATATGAGAAAAGCAACACAAGGGATACCAGCCCCACATCCAATGTCTTCTAGTTTTGAGGCTCCGAGACCAACTAATTTAGACCAACCAATTGCTCATAGAAAAGGTACTCGAGAATGCACTAAACATCCTATAAATAACGTTGTGTCTCTTCATCGTATCTCATCCACGATGAAATCTTTTGTCTTATCCTTGTCTTCTGTTTCTATTCCTCCCTCTTACACAAATGCATTACTTCATTTGGTTGGAATTTGGCTATGGATGATGAAATGGGAGCATTACAGGATAGTCAGACATGGGAGCTTGCATATCTACCTCCTGGTAAGAGAATAGTGGATTGTAGATGGGTCTATGCTATTAAATATCTCCCAAATGGGTCAGTTGAAAGGCTAAAGGCAAGGTTAGTAGTTAAAGGCTACGTTCAGACTTATGGAGTAAATTACGTGGAGACTTTTTCGCCAGTAGCTCGCCTCAACTCATTAAAAGACTATATATGTGGCTACATGTTGTGATTGGTTTCTTTATCAGTTAGATATCAAAAATACATTTCTTCATGGAGATCTGCAAGAAGAAGTTTATATAAACTAGCCCCCAGGATATGTAGTTCCTAGGAAGTCAAAATTGGTATGCAGACTGAAGAAGTTCAATTATGGACTGAAGTAATCTCCTAAGGCTTGGTTTGACAAGTTCAACTCTGTGGTGTTGGATTATGATTTTCAGAGATCATCTTTTGATTAGTCAATCCTCATTCAAAACACAGTACGTGGGAGTATAGTACTTATTGTGTCTGTTGATGACATAATCATTTTTAATAGTAACTTTGCAAGGATAGCTTAGTTGAAAACTCATCTTGCTAAGCATTTTCATACTAAAGATTTGGGGGTCTTTCGGTATCTCCTGGGTATTGAGGTTGCCAGATCTAAATCTGGGATAAATCTCTCTCAGAGATAATAGGTGTTGGATTTGTTATTTGAGAGTGGTGTGCTTGGTTGTAGGCTTGTGGATACTCCTATGGACAACTCGGTCAAGCTTGATGGTGAATAGGGAGAGCTATTTGATGACCCTGAAAGATATAGACACTTACTTGGTAAGTTCATTTATCTCACAATGACTAGACTAGATATTACCGTGTAGTAGTTGTTGTGAGCCAATTTATGCATGCTCCACGACAACCACACTGGGACGTGATCAGGATTCCAAGATATCTTAAGAATACAATAGGCATTGGGCTATTGTACAAACCATCTAAAGAATTGACAGTTACAGATTTTTCAGAAGTAAATTGGGCTGGTAGTCACACAGACAGGAGATCTACCTCAAGGTATTGTACCTTTGTAGGACGTAATTTGGTTACTTGGAGTAAAAAGCAGACTGTAGCAGCTCGTTCTAGGGATGAAGTCGAGTATCTATGGCTCAAACTACAACTGAGATGATATGGGTTAGATCATTGCTTCAAGAGATGGGGTCTTATTTGCCTACATCTATGCATATGTTTTGTGATAACCAAGTTGTTATCTTCATCTCCAGTAATTCAGTGTTTCATGAGAGGACTAAGCATATTGAAGTGGATTGTCATTTCATTAGAGACTTAGTTATAAGTAATCAAATTTCTGCTCGTACTTAAGATCAAGGGAGCGGTTCAACAGCCCTAAAGTGTGCCAAACATTTTTCAAAACATAGGTTAAAAGCTTTAGAATGAGCTGATTTTTAGTGAGGATGGTCTCTACGGTGAAGTGATCATCCTCTCCAAAATCAGCTCATTTTGAAATTTCTAACCCTAGTTTACAAATTGAAGAATTGTGGACCGTCCAATTTTTGTAAATCACTTTTGATGGGGTTAGAAGTTTTGGAATAGGCTGATTTTTGGTGAGGATGATCTCCTCATCATAGAGATCATCCTCACAAAAAATCAGCCCATTCCAAAACTTCTAACCCATGTTTTGAAAAATGTTTAGGACCATGTTTGGCAAACTTTAGGGCTGCTGAGCCGCTCCCTAAGATCAAATAGTCAAATTGGTGATATATTCACCAAAGCTTCGTCTAAGGGGTTATTTTCTAAGTTTTGTAACAAGCTGGGTATGTTTGATTTGTATGCTCAAGCTTGAGGGGGAGTGTTAAAATTTATATTATTGTAAAAAGGGCATATTGGTCTTTTGACCAAATTTATTATAAATAGGGAGAGTGGAGGCCTCTCCCCATAATCTTTTCTCCTCTATTTTTCTTCCTCTCTCCTCTTCTCTATTAACTTAGATTTCCACACTCCCCATTATAATAATGAAATCCTTATTAAGGGGCAGATCATTCTTGTGAAATAGGGAATAAAGAGATGGCAAATCATCCCTAGTGGAGGATTCACCACACCGTAACTCCCCATGAGCAGACTTCCTCCCCCTTTTCCCAACTTCATATAGAAGTCTCTTTTCAAACTCGGGGGGAACACATTCAACAATAGGACAATAAAACTTGTATAAGAGAAAATGATTTTCTAAAGGGAGTAAGTCTTGATACAAACTAAGCATAAAAAAGTCTAAAATACCCCTAACTTATAACTGAGTACCATGCTTAATTATTCTATGGGTTTAATAATAACAACTAAAAGACCCTTATTTTTTCATTCATACCGTATCAAAACTTTCAACATGTTTTGACTTCCAAACATCAGAATCCAAAAGCCATGAAATAGTTGTTATAGATCTCTGGATGAGCTTTCCAACGCATATGAGGGCTGCCCAACAAATCTCTGAGTAAAAAGTTATGCCCACCACAAATTAGTGATATCTAGGCCCAATGATAACTTGGACCTCCAAACAATACCATTCTGCATGTGCAGAGGGCATCAAGCGCATCAATACACTACACTCATACGGAATGAGGACAAGATCACCGTCCCAACCAAAATACCTATTGCAAAGTTTCCGGTAGTGGAAGCAGAAAGTTAGTTGGTACTAGTACCAACAACCTAATTTTAATCGAAAATTCAGGTGTGATCGACTGTGATGTCTTGCATTGGAATTCCTCAAAAAGGAAGATAGAAAGGAGGACATTCATTTGTACAGAACTGAATCAACTCAGCCATCCAGGGCTAATTCAACTCAATCTAGCCGTACCATGGGTCAACTTCCAGTCTAGCCACACCTCTCTTATGGACCTGATTTGAAGCCCAACTGATAGTGTTTTGTCAATTAACATTTCAAATATTTATTTTTGTGTCCAAACACTATTAGGAAAATAGTTAAAGAGTCTTTTATCTAAAGTCTGTCTAGTCCTTTTTCAATTAGGAAAGAGTCTTTCTTTGTTATTTGTATATTAGAATTTTTATTTCTTTTCCTCCTTGAACAAAGAGGATTTCCCTATAAATAGAGGCCACCTAGATCATTGTAATTAATTTGAATTATCAATCAAATAAAGACTTCGCTTAAAATTTTAGTTTCCAGATTTTAATTTTTATACTCTAGTGGATTCAAGACACTTAGCTCCTTCTTCCTTGGGCAATTAAGGATTTTATTCACTTCCACTTCGTCAGCTTGTCCAATAATTGATCCACTATTCGACAACCAATCTACATATGAAAAACTCTGAGACCCAGATGATGATTCTTGGCCATGTAAAATGCTTCAACCAGGAGAGGATTTGGAATACCACAAAATCCCTTAGGCGTGTTTGTTTACCGTGATATATTATCCAACCCTAGGGTTGGATTGGCTAAACACAAGTTTTAGTGTTTGCCTCACAATCTAATTAAAATTGTGGGTCCCACGGGAGGTTAACGTGACACCAAAAATTGAGAAAGTGGAATCCCACTAAAGACACAATTCCACTTTCCCAAGGTAACTTCTATCTCCATACTACTTAACCTCAATTGAAAAACACTTTCCTTACTAACATAGTAAGATTTCAAATCTTACTAAGGGTCGTTTGGCCAACATGGATTACCCTATTGACAATACAACACCACAGCCTACTAGATTTCATGGAAAAACTCAAATTAAAAAAAATGTTTTGAGTTTCATCCAAGATGTTGAAAATGGATGGCTACCGAACTCCCAAATTTAAAATTAAAATCCAACAGTGAAAACTAACATTTTATTTTGAATTTTTTTCAAAGTTCTTAAAATTTTGTCCCTACATCCCTGTGGCATCAGAACATGTTTTTGGATGCCACAATGTGAGTTCATCCAAAAACATGATTGGATGTGAAAGAAATGTGATATCAAAATTTCAAGAACTTTACAAAAGAAAACAAATAAAAAAAAAATGTGTTTTGCACCTTGGATCAAGCCTTTTTGCTCCCTAATTTGTGCATTTAATTAATGAAAAAATTGAAAATAATAAAAGACAATACAATTGCAAGGACTCAATGAAATGATTTTCAAAAATAATGAAAATAAAATATTTTTTATTTTTAATAGGTATTTAAGTTCTTGCCTTAAAATTTTATTTTCAATACTTATTTTTGGCTAAGTTTTATATAAAATTTAGATATAAATTATTTATTCTATCATAATAAACTTGCATCAGCATCAGATAAACATCATAAAGACTAAACCTAAGTCAGGATCAATTCAGACAAACGGTATGAAAGCTAATCTATCTATCTCAGGGTTTACCACTACATGTAAGGAAATTTCAATTCAGGATACGTAAAACAACTTTTGTTGTGGCCAACAGACCCTTAGGATTTACAATCAGTCTCAAGACCGAAGTCCTCACATACATGGTCTAAGAAACAACCAGTAACCTAGTACAACTAAAGCTCAGATGTTCAAAAAGTAAGGTTTGTGACTTTCCAATGCAGCAAAGTAACCAACACCTCACCCACCCAACGGAGCAAAAAAGAATGAATTAACCAGAAGAAGAAAAAAAATGGATAAAAGAAGCCTACTGCAAATGCAACAAGCCAATGATCATCCTCTTATAAAATGAAGGCAAGTTACAATAGGAGTAGGTCCAATCCATGTATGGTATATGTAATAAGAAAATCTACAAGAATGTGATGGACATACTTTGCAAGCATTTCAGTTATGCTTCTGCAGGTTATTGGCGATACTACCAATGTTATTGCACTTTTCTGTGAACAAAGAATATGATTTGTAAGGAAACCATAAGCACATGATAGCAACAATGTGTACAAAAATAACTAATTGTAGGGATACTAAGTATTATCCAAGAAACTGAGCATAGAAATTACCATCACCCATGCATGGGCAATGTCAATGGTTCGAGCCGTTGGCGTAACAAAAACAGTGTCACATCCCTGCAATTTTTAATTGAAATATCCTATAGTTAAAATGAGTATTAGCATATGAATAAAACTAAAACCCATGGGAAAGGTGAAGCTTCAATACTACCTGTCCATCATGAAGACATTCAAAATTCGCTGTGCTTTGGTTGTGAAGAAACCTAATTCGATCTTCTCCAGTGACTGCATGGCAATTCAACCCACAGTTTTCACAAATCAAACAAATTGTATCTCAAGCTTGAAGCACTCATTTTTGTGACGATGCTGCATGTAACTTGTTTGGAACACCCTCAAACATACAAATAGAAGATTTGAAAAAAAAAAAATATGAATAAATGCCCTCATTCATTTGTTGGTGTTCTATTAATGAAATCAGTATATAGAGCATTACTTCTCTAACTTTTCCCCTACTCCAAATGCCCATGAATTTTTATTTGCAAAAGAATTGCAACTATTTATATTTGCAAAGAAGATCATGCCATAGATGGACTGTGTTTGAACCATTCTGTTAAAGGACTACTATATTGGTTCTTCACTAAGCTTTGTGTTGTCATTGACAGGGATAGTTGTCTTTTCACTTTTTATTGGTAATCTGGGATTGACTCTCATCTTGTGGAAATTCTCTGAGATTGAAATCATTCTATAATTCTAAGACATGATAATAGAAATGGTGGCAGACAATATCCGCCTTCACCTGCTTGACACCTAAATAAAATATTGCAGTTATTTATACAGATGGCAATACTCAATTGATGAAGCTTCAATGTGCAGCTAGGGTAAAGCTGTGCTTTTTTTATTAAGCTGGACTTGAACCCACAACCTCGAAGTTGTTTTGCAATGTGTCAAACCAACTGAGATATGGGTCTAAGCCTGTAATACTGTGTATTAGTTACTGATGACAACCCATGTACGTTAAAAAAACAATGAAGATTATTATTCTAATGCAAGCAATAATTTGAGAACAGCTGCAACATTCCACAACTGAATCCTTTCTCTTCCTTTTTTTTTCCTCATTTTTTGGTAGGGATGGGGGTGGGGAATTTTTGCAAAAAGGGACAACATTTTGAAAGAAATAGCAACCATGGATCATGGTCTGAAAATGTGGCCATAAATTTCTTTTTAAAAAATAATTTCTAGAAGAAAATAGTTCATTTTTAGTTCGAAGAGAGAAAAAAACACATGTGACAGTGATGTGTCCATTATTCTTATGGCTGCCATTTTGGAGTCTTGGATTTTCATGGCGAAGAGCAGACACATGGGTACAATGATCACATTGTTACTTCTACAGTGTTCTTGGATTCTTTGCATCTAGTCTTGCAAGGTATGGACAACATTGATCCAAGACTCCAAGTTGCCTTTGTGACTGAGGTCAAGCTTCAGGTGTTCATCATGGGCTAGAAGAGGAAAATGAAGAGGATGAAATGCAAACTGAGTAAGCCACCAAGGACCACACCAAAAGAATGTGGCAATTTCTTGGGTCCCACACTCCTCAAGATTTGTATTGCCAACAAGATCTTCAGATTTATTCTTCACCAGTGAGATCAACAGGTTACTTCATTTCTTCTCTGGTAGAATTATGTCACACAGACACTAGTGTGGTCCTACCAAGGACATTCCGACAATCAAATCAGATAATGGGTACTCAAGAATATTGCAAAAGAGTTTCTTGGAACGAGAGAACTTTAGGTTTCTTCCATTTGATCATCTCTCTCAGGGGTAGACCCCCTTTTATAGTAAGGATCTCTTAGTCATGATAAAAGGCCACTATGCCTCTACCTCCCATCATGCTCCCCACCTCATAC
This sequence comes from Akebia trifoliata, assembly GCF_017979445.1. Lineage (NCBI taxonomy): Eukaryota > Viridiplantae > Streptophyta > Magnoliopsida > Ranunculales > Lardizabalaceae > Akebia > Akebia trifoliata. The sequence goes on along the minus strand of NC_141377.1, from coordinate 32,023,584 downwards.
CCAATTGTCATGCCACATAACAGCATGGACGGGAAGGTGCAGATCTCTAGGCTTCGAGATGTGACGTCTTGAGATATGCACTTAAATGAACCTCAAATCTGATCTACATTACTCATGGGTGTGCATCTAAATCCCTTCCCTAGTTTCCCTATTTGAAGCCAGCTGGCTTGCAATACTATGATAGGCTCCCAATTTGCACTCTTAAAGGAAAGGAAAGACCTTAGCGCCTCCTACTTAGCCGATGTTGTGTATAAAGATGCAATGAGGAAGCCAGAGGTTCATAGGGTTCATGAGCTGATGGATCACAGGAATCTCCTTGCCTATGGGTGTACACTTAAGTCCGAGCTCATACCTCAGCTTAATAATGATACTATTTGAATAAACTCAGGTGATGGTTGGCTGGGATAGATTGGTCTAAAAGCTGCTCATAGTTATGAGAAAAAATGGAAGATCTTGGAAACTTGATCCAAGATACTCACAATTTCTTTGAAAAAGATCTCAACTCGAAAGGGTAGTTATGAAGTGATCGAGATTATGAACAAAGACATGGTTTGAGGTATGGACCCAGGTGAAATGGAAGCTGAGAGGACCTCAGATTAGTAGACAATTGAATTAAGGAAAAAAACCAAGCGGTCATCCATGCAAGATACAATGAATGGCATGAATCTCGATAAGACAAGTGGATGATAGCTAAGGGTTGCAAAAACTTGAGCATCACAATTCCTATATTTACAACCCGCCATCCTTAGTTACTATTTATTTCAAAACACTACCTCTTCTTTTTTTTTTGCAATTTTCCAAAGACAAAATGAAGAAACCTACTTTACGGGCGCTCAAGATGTCTTTGAAGATCTATATTGTGTGACTATATGAACTTAGTGTCTATCTATAACTTATTTCTTGAAATTTTCTATAGCATAAAGAAATTGTGTTTTGGTAGGTGCTCCATATGGACCATCCATGGTAGCTTCACTTCCCTTTTTAATCCATGACCAATAGAGTTCAAGGAACTAACAAATCATGACACTATCATTCTAAGAAGGTGAATTTATCTCCATAAACTGAGACAAAAAATGCAAGAAAAAACATGATTCAAAGTTTTGATCCATTTCATAATTTTTGGTGAAACATTTTGATTTCAGCAGAGATCGAACGAAACATTGACCTCAAAAACATTAAGTTTCAGATTGTCTCGGAACATTTCCCTTTCTAGTTTCCTATACCGACACTAAATTATTTGCAGATAACATATACCAAGGGACCTTTCCTTGAACAAGAGCAATTAATAAACCCACAACTAGTAGCGCAAAAACGTACGGACTTATTGTGTATCCCTGGTGCAAACCTATTATAACTAGGAACTCCCTTGTCTCACCACCAGCTATTCTAACATAATTTGCAACACCAACGTACATATCCAAAATAACATTGATGGCTCCCATTTTTTTCCTAATACCCAAAAAATTAATTTTCTAGGGCACATAGCACATGATTCTTTCAAATACAACCCTGTGTAAGTTCCTTTATTCTTGTGAAGTTTCTGCATTAATTGTTTAAGAATATAGCCTTGCTAATTGATCTTCTTGACACGAAACCAAACTGGTTATCTAATATCATTATTTCTTGTCTTCAAATTTTCTCTACCAGTCCCCAACCATTTTATGGTATGACTAATCAATCCCATGATAACTAATGCAATTTCCAACATCACCATTTCTTTTATAAATAGGAACTGTAGAACTTCACCACTCATCAGTTATGATTTTTTTGGAGGGTAATCAGGGGTTAAGGCAGACCCCAACCTGCTATAAGAGAAAAGCGCCAATTACATTCTTACATATAGGTGCCTCATGGTGTCCTTATCAACGAGGCAGCTAAGCTCCTTAGATAAGCGAGGGGTCCATTCAAAAGCCTCATGGAGTAGGACAAAATTACTCTTTCTGTTGACTTATTTAAGTACAATTTGACTTCCGATAATCACAGGTCAAACATCAAGCAAGGGGAATGGTCACGAGTTTAGAACTACAAAGGAAAGAAATTTAAATGCAGTTATTAATTTCATATAGGGAAGTGCTATTGTTAGGTGAATTACAAGGGAATTTGAGGCATTTCAATCTGTAATTATTTATTTATTTCAGAGACCCTACTCCAAAAGACCAACCTGATGGAGAGGGGGAGAATGGGGCTTAACATGGGTATTACACACCAAGAGTGGAGGAAAATATACACTCGACAAGATGATGTTTTTTTATTTCAAATATAACATGTAACCCTAGCACTTCACAAGATAAAATAGATTCAAGTAATTTTTCTTCTAATTCTACATAAATAATCATTTAATTATCAAATTCAATTTATAAGAAAAATATGTGAGCTAACCACTTTCGTCATTCTATTTTGGCTCACGACAACTCTTATCCTTTCTTTGCCAACCCCAAATCATTGGGGAAAAGTTCTGTTTTTATTTTTATTTTTTGACAAGTTAAAGTTTCAATGATTATCATGACATGACAACTCTTAGAACCTTTCAAAATACTTATGTTGGAAGTCATTCTATGTTAAACGCCAAAAAAAATGGCCATTTTAATTTTTTGCGTACTACTTTATAGTTCAATGGTGGTGTGATCACTTACACTAAGAGGAGAATGCATATGGATCCAAGAGCAATACCTTGGTCTATTGTTATTTGCAAATGATGTGGTATTAGTTGATGAGACAAGAAACGGAGTCAACGCAAAACTAGAATTGAAAGAAGTGTTAAAGTCCAAGGGCTTTTGGTTTCTACCCAAAACCTAGCATCTTCAACCTGTAAAAAAATTCGCTACTCATTCTTCAATTCTAAGATTCTATCTATCACAACCTTCGAAACATTTTTACCATTCTCTTCAACCTTAAGATTCTATTTACCTCCTCAACCTTCAAACCACAGGAACAAGATAAGATTTTTGAAGTAAAAGATGATGGAAAAATCTACGGTTTTTTTACAAGGGATTAAAGCGAGATTGAAAACGATGGATTGGAGATGAGGTTCAACATTTTAATAATAATTTACCATAGAGATTGAAGAGCTTGTAATGCGGAATGCAACCGATGATGAGAATTACTACAATTTTATTTTCCCAATGGCGAACAGTCAAGGAGAATTTATAGGGACATCAAATCTTAAAAAGTAGATTTTAATTTTTATTTAGATTTCTGTTTTAGGACTTTAATTTTATGTTTTTTGAGCTTATTTTATGTTTTATTGGCCCATGGCTTAGTATAATATTTAGAGGAAATTTAGTAACTTTAATTTGTCTTATATCTAAATTTATTAGAGTTTGAAAATTATGATAGAAAAAATTACGAAAATTAAGTTGATTTATTTGGTATTTTAAATTGACTAGGATTCTTGATTTTTTTTCTTTATATAGATTATATTAGGGTTTTTTGTTATTAATGAACAAATTTTGATGAATAAATAATAAATTTCTTTCATGGAGTAAAGTGAGTTCTCCACCATTCTTGATGTGATTTCAAGAAACCTTTGGTGTGATTCCAAGGTTCTATCTTTCTATCCCTTTCTCTTTTTTCCTTTTAATCTTTACTTTTCTTTTTTATTCTTTTGTTTTTTTCTTGATTTTATTTTACTTTCTTAATTCTTGAAACCTACAAACCCCAACCCTTAATCCTTTCTCCATTCTCTTAACCTTTAATCATTACCCTATAAACCTTAACCTGTAACCCTTTTCATCTATCCTGTCGTAATTGCGAGAAAAAAAAAATATTTTACTTTTGGGTTTACCCTATCCCAACTCAAATCTTAAACCAATTTTCCTAAATTCCCCAAATTTTCTTATCTCCCCTCACCGTCCTACATTAGCTTGAAAACAACCGATTTTTTAAAGAAAAATCAAGAGCTTTTTTTGTAACAAGTTGTAGAAACCCTTAGATAAATAAAGGGTTTTCTAGAAGGAATTAAGGTGAGGTAGAAACCGATGGATTAAAGATGAGGTCCAGTAGTTTAAAATAATTTCCCATGCAAGTTGAAGAACTTGAAAATGACTGGTCTTTTGAATAAAAGTCAAGAGCTTTTTGTTATAGCCTTATAGGTTGAAGATGAGAACATTTACTTTACTTTCCCTTAGTTTATAAGAAGGGGGATGTCATCAATTTTATGTTATAGGTTGAAGATGAGAACATTAACTTTAGTTTCCATTAGTTTATAAGAGAAGACCTTAGGTCAAGGGGGGATGTCATCAATTTCAACAACAACAAAATGTGGAGGGGTATGTTATAAGAGAGGACGTTTCATTAGGACCAGGCTTTAAACCTTCATTCGATTAAATGTATGGGTCATTCCAATATGCAATAAACTATGAAAAAGTTGATTGAGATGGTTTGGGAATGGTCAACAATGGCCAATTACAACCCCCAATTGGAAGGAATATATAAGTTGAAGTTTCTAAAAGAGGGAGAAGGACCCAAAAGAACATGGCGAGATAGTGAAAGTAGGTGTGAACACTCGTTCAATAACAAAATATGCAGCTTTGGACATAATTGAATGGAGGAATATGATTAGTTTAGTCGAACCCACATCTTTGGGATGAGGATTCTATTATGATAATTATATTTTCTTTGAATTTCTTTTAATCAATAGTTTTTTAAGTAAAACACATGCAGAATAATACCTCTTCACTAGTAAAATCATTAATTTTTTTAATACAGTTTCCTATTCAAATGTCAATATGGTTATTTATTTATTTGGACGAAAAAATAGTTGCACCCATAATATATTATTTGTACCTGTCATTAGTGAACATTAGGTTTGGCAGTTGCAACAGATAGCTGATAATCCCATTTAGGACTGCAACAGAGAAGAATATACCTCTTATGCGACCAAAATGTGTAAGGTCCACAACCTAAGACATAAGATATTGCAAATAGAATAAAATCATAATACATCCAGCCAAAAAACTAAAGTTCATTAATAACGAATCCACTTCAACCACATATGGAGAAAAGAAATTTAGCTAAAGTTGTTAAAGCTCAATCTAAAATTAATATAAATTACACAATTGGAACGTGGACCAAGCAAATAAAAACTCCTGAAGAAAAGTGGATAAATTACAATATTCTTTTGCAATCTTATCTTAAATTTCTCACAAGAGTGTTCATATTCAGGTCTACTGAAGGTCCTAACAGTTTTTTTAAATTTTTTCTTGTTCAAGATGAATTCTTTCTATTAATATCAATTTTCTTGTTTAAAAAGGAAAAAATGAAAAAGAGTTGAACTCTAGATTGTTGGTGTTTCAAATGAATGTGAAATCTAATAATATTTTATGAGTAAGGTCCTTACAAAGTTGCACATAAATCAATTCTTTTAGAAACTATGTCACCAAGGTTTTAAAAAATGACTAAACAAGCCAAGTGACAGAAACCCCATTTCTTTGCAATTATTCCATATAAGCTGGGTATTTCCAAATGACTGTTTGTCTCTTTTTAAGAGTTGGTCTTCAAATCCTTTCACTGGCAGGAAAAAAAATTGTGGGCCTTGATTCATTTTGCAGTATGTTGGAGTTCTTGGTTGGCAAGAAATAGGAGAATCTTTTCAGGGATGGAAAGGGAGTATCACAATATGATTTTTTTAGTTCTTGGCTTTTTGTTTTATTGGTGTAAGAAGGATGAAGCTTTTAAAGGGTTTGAGGCGTTTGTATTTAGATGGGATACTTTATGCTCCACGTGAGTTTTTTGGCGGAGTTCTTTGTTTGCTTTTTCCCTTTTTTGTGTCCTTGGAAGGTCAACTCGACCGCCTTTTACTTTCTATTAATATAATTTGTGTTTACCTATCAAAAAATAAAAGACAAACACCCCATTAGCGAACACCCAGGTAAGAACCTAAGGACTGAGCATTTAGTTATACACATACAGGGATTCAATATAATTATTAAGTATAATATGATTATATAACATGATGCGAGGATATAGACATTATTTATATATGCGACTGTGCGTATCGTAATTTATGGGGGAGAATATCTAGATTGTAGTCTGTGATCGGATTTTCTTGAGCATGAGATTGTTCATCAAACTTTTTGCATTGCTACTCCTCAACAAAATGGGAAGGCTAAGAGCCAAATTGTAACCTTCTTGAGGTTGACCTTTCACTTTGCCTTGAAATGTAGGTTCTAAAAATATTTTGGTCCAAGTCTATCTTGCTTGCATCCTACCTTATAAATTGTATGCCTTCTTGTGTTGGTGGATTTCATTCACGTTGTTCCTCTAAGTCCTAATCATTTTACTTTTGTGGTGCCACTGAAAATCTTTGGATGCCTTTTATGAGCATGGTTCAAAATCTTGGTTTGTATCGTAATGTTTCGTATGAAAAATTTTATGTTTTCAAATCCCGAGACGAAACAGGTTGGAAACCAAAAATATTAAAAGTTTCGGCTCTTTTATGAGAAAATCAAAGAAGAAGGGAAGGGAGAGAGAAGAAGGAAGGAAGGAAGAGAGATAGAGACATGAGGTCGCCGGAGTTTCATCACTGATCAGGTAAGCAACTTCCTCCACCTCTCCTCCTACTCCTCTTCCTTTTCTTCAACTTTTTTTTTCCTCTCATCTCAAAAATGATGAGGGATGCACATATTTTAGGTTGAAATGCCCTAGACTTCTTCTCTAGAAGACTAGGTTGTTTTAAATTAAAAAAACTTACATTTTTTGTAAATATTTAAGAAACCCTGTTTTTTCAAACTGATTATACGCCCTTTGACCACAGCCTTTGATGAAAGACTCTGTTTAAAATATTAACTTAATGTTTCAAATATATCGAATGTTTCTGGTATGTTTTAGTATCGTTTTGATTTTCTTAAAAATCGAAACATTGATCCAAAACGAGATTTTAAACCATGGTTATGAGCATATTCACCATCCTCATTAGGACAAGTTAAATCCTAAAGCTTTGAAATACATATTTTTGGGAGATCCTCCAACTCAAAAAAGATAAATATGCTATCATCCAACGATTCGTTGTTTTTTGTCAATAGATGTCACCTTTCTTAAATATGTTTTGTTCTTTGGTGTTTGGCCCTCTCTTCAAGGGGAGCATCGTGATAGCAGTGAAGAGAATTTCATTCCCCTTCATATATCAGTCCTTGTCTCTCCTATTCTTGACAAGAACGCTTCTACTACTAAGGTGAAAGATGACACGAGGAGGAAAAAATGCAAGTAATTGATCTAGTACTACCCAGTCTTCCCTCAGGTCCAAATCAAAGTAGTATTCCTTTAGATCCAAGTCAAGGTATCCCTCTAGTTTCCCTAAGTATTGATTCTAATGTTGACTATGTTAATCATGGTACTTCTATCGATGTGAATTTCCTTGTTGCTCTCCACAAGGGTGATCGTACATGTACGCAACATCCTATATTCTCTTATGATTTATTGTTTCACTTTCCACCCTATCAGAACTTTGTTACTTGCCTTGTCCTTTGTTTCCTTGCCATCCAATGTTGCAAATGCCTTTACTCATACAAGGTGGAAAGAAGTTATGATGGAGGAAATGTGAGCTCTTGAAAAAAACTAGAACTCGAGAACTTGTCTCTCTACCCAGATAAAAAAAACATGTGACTTGTAAGCGGGTCTACAAAATGAAACATAGGGTTGGTGGTTTTATTAAAAGGTAAAAGGCAAAGGCAAAACTAGTGGCTAAGGGGTTTATTCAAACCTCTGAGATAGATTACCAAGAGAATTTTGCATCTATAGCCCAAATGAACTCAACAAGAGTTCTTTTGTTCCAAAGTGAAAGGACAAATGAATTGGTGAATAATCCCCTTTCGCTTTGAGATAATAAAGAAAAGAGGATGCGAAGTGTACTCCCCACCATTAAAAGATCGAAGGATCCAATGAGTCCTACCAAATTGAGCTTGGATCATATTTTGAAATGCTATAAAAGCTGGAAGAATCCCATCTTCAGATTTGAGTAGATAAATCCATGTGGCCCATGAATAATCATCGATTAACTGACATAATATCTAAAATGATCAAGAGAGCTAAGAGAAGCAAGGCCCCATACATTAAAATGTAAAAGTGCAAAAGGTACATTACTTTTATCTCTCAAAAGGAGGTAAGGTTTCTCTTATGAAAAAAGCTTTGGCTAGTATTCCACCATACCTTATGTCACTCTTATCCATCCCTCGTAGTGTGGAAATAAGGTTGGATAAATTAGTGGATGATTTTTTGTGGCACGGTATTGAGGGGAAGAAGAGGTCTTGCGTGGACTGTTGAAAGCAAGTTTGTTCTCCCAAGAAGCATGGAGACCTTGGGCTCAGAAAGTTAGGGCAAATGAATTTGACACTTTTAGAAAAAATGGCTTTAGAATTTTGGTTTGGAGGAAAATAGCCATTGCAGGCGTGTTATTGTTGAGAACTTTGGTGTGGAAATGTATGGGTGGGCAAGTGGATTTTCCCATGGATCTTTTATGGGTGTTGTGTTTGGAAAAGGGTGTTGGAGGTACTTCCAATGTTCAAAAGAAAGGTGCGATTCAGGATTGGGAATGGGAATAAGATTTGCTTTTACGAAGATTGTTGGTGTGAGGAGGCTCTCCTCAAGGATCAGTTTCCAAAGCTTTATGTGGTATCTCAAAAGAAAGGGAAACCAATTTCATCATTTCTAAGAAGAGCGGAAAATGCAATTTCATGGATCTTGGTTTTGGAAGATCTTTCAGTGATTGGGAGCTTGATAGTATTGCCAGAATGACAAATTATGTTGATCTTACTACGGATCAGGTTGATCAAGAAGATTGAAGAGAGTAGGAGGGGTCTCGTTATGGGTGTTTATCAGTTAGATCTTTCTACCATTAAATGGGGTAGGCAAATGCCCATGCATTTCTAGCAGTAGTTATTTGGGCTACCAAGATTTCCTCTAAGATATCGTTCTTCATGTGGTCGGTGACTTTGGGTAAAATTCTTACCACTGATCAGTTTATCAAAAAAGGATTTTATGGTCCAAACTTTTGTTATCTTAATAAGGAGTGTGATGAGGCGGTCAATCACATTCATATTTTCTTTCAATTGGCTCAGAAGATATAGTCATATTTCCTGGCTCTTTTGGGGTGGTTGGGTGCTTTCCAATTTAAATCCAGGCTTTGATCCAATCCTGGTTATAGTGGGGGGTTGTGTTCTCCTCTTCTAAGAGACTATTATGGAGTCTTACCACATTTACTATTTGTTGGGGGTTGTGGCTTTAAACATATGAGTATTCAGAAGACTTGATTCATTCAAGTTAAAGTCGAGTTGACTTCTGCCTAGTTTCTAAGTTGAATTGTTGAGTTTCAAACTGTCATGAAAAACCTAATTAGCAACATTCATTGAACATCTGATTTTTTCCTCCTTAAAAGAATTCAAAAATAAAAAATAAAAAAATAGAAAGGGTACAGTGAGATTAAGGAAACAGAAGCTGTAAAATATAAATTCAATTAAAATCGATTCGATAAGCTTATACTCACAGCAACCCCATCATCTAACGCCGCATCGATTGCCTCCTCATCATTTCCAAATGTTTCAACGAACCCATCTTCCGAAATCTTTGCTCCTATATCCTCCATTGTGTCCTACAGACAATTGTTAAAGAAAAATGGATTTAATAGACATAAAAGCACTCCACTGTTTGTAACCTAAAAATAACAAAGAGAGGGAGAAAGAGAGAGAGAGAGAGATAGTACAAGGAGATCATGATCGATTGGGGGAGGGAAGAGATTGAATTCGAACGGAGACGCAGCTGAAGCTGCAACAGTTGAAGCAGTTGGAGAGGAGGAGAAGATGTTGTTTCGAGTGAAGAAGAGCTTTTGCCTCCGAAAAGCGTCATTTGGGGGCGCAGATGGAGACTTAGATTTCCATGTCGAGAAGAAACATTGGAAGAGTTTAGGGTTTAGAGTTGCAGAGAAAGCTACGCATGAAGTCATGGCCACCATGGAAGTACCGTACGGTACGTAACGGGACGGGATGAGATGTCACCCCTTACCAAGGTTTAACATCCATTCCTTAAGTTTTGTTTTTGGGAAAATTGTAGTCCGCTGCGGTTGGAACCAGAGGTGTCAGTTGGCTACCCATCTGACCCGAACCGAAAACCTGATCCTGGGTCCGTTTTTACACTACCCATTACCTAATTAGAGTCGGATCTAAGGTAGGGCTGGCAACGGATTAGTTCAGTACTGGATCATTACACTCCAATACCGATCTGAATTTTTTTAAATATGTACCCGATCTGATCCAATTGATGAATGTTCGAATCGAACCTGATCCGTTTCATTACATCCTTTATTCGAAATCGATCCGATCCATATGAAGACATGCCTTATTTTCAAATTATTAATGTTAAAAAAAAAAAAAAATAGAATTTAAAATCATATAAAATTTTAAACAAAATTATTTTTCATTACAAATATAAAGGGAAACCAAAAATACTAAAATGTTTTATCTATATGTATTTATATGAAATTAAGAATAAAAAATATTAAAATATATTCTGATTAATTTTTTTTGGAACAAATTGGGATACATCCGAATCCGATGTGAAATTGATCGGATCTAAGATTTCAATCCGAATCTGATCTTTCATGTTTTTCGAATCGGTTCAGAGATCAAATATATTTTGAATCATCGCAAGTCATATATAAAAGGAATTGGATTGATATGGATTACAACTGATTCGGTTCTATCAGACAAATAATATACCTAAAATGATTTATTTTATCATTTTTTATATTATAGAGGGTTGAAGATTTCCATACTCATGGAGGCTTTTTAGGCTTCCATTCCTCGAGATGAGAATTGTCTTATGAATGTAGATTTGATCTTAATCTACAGATCTTCCTCCTTCGTTGGTGATGATTTGGTTGACATCTTCTAATGGCAGGCTTTGTGGGGAGTTTTTTTAGGCTTCCACTCCTTGAGATTCTTCGTGTACCTTGATGTTGACTCTAATTATTTACCTTGAAACTTTTCTTTAGTTATTCAGTTCTTGATGGAATAATGAGAGAATGAGTGAAGGATGAGGTCCTAACGTAGTACATGTCAGCGATCCTCCAAAGATTTAGTTAGTAAACAATGCAAATCAGAGAAAATAAGGGTTGAAGAATGGAGAACAATATAAATAATGATGTTGCACGGTGGTATTTCGTATATGAAGACTTGAATATAATGTGTAAGTCTTTGATCATTAATGCAAAGTATAAAAAATTCCTAACATATGTCCCATCAATATGACAATATCTTGTCCGTATCTTAGTTAATGTGAAAGAATATACTTGAACTTAGATACATGCTACGGACTAGATATGAACGCAAGTTAAGGTCAGATATGAGCTTGTGTTCATGTCAAATATGTGTTAGGGATCAAATAAGAGTTTGAAATTGGATCTCTATGCAATATCGCTTAGATGTGAATCGATTTTAAATGAGCCAATGAGCTCTGGCTCTACCCTTCTTGTGAGGATAACTTCATATTTTGGGGGTGGGCATGTCACATTCACTTATCTTGTAAGTCTTTGTGGATATTGTCATAAATGTGGAGATATGGTGCATAGGAGAGTTCATATTACATTAAATTTTGTCTCATGAAAATTGTGCTTATAAATTTGAGCTCTCGAACTAACTGATCCATGAAGACTTACTGATACGAAGCTATCTTTATGTGTAAGCTCGGTTTGTAAGTATGTTAAACAAAATATCTTGTCATAAGGATATACCTTTTGAAGGATTCAACTTTCTTCTCGGTTTTACCATCCTGTCGTTTCGGCTTATTTAGACCGGATAGTCCTTGATGGTTGTATCTACTTTATTTATAATGTTTTAAACTCACAATTTTACCCTTGTGAATACAAATCCTTATTTGTGAATGATGATTTTCAATACTTATGGATACTGATGCGGTGGAACACGTGCCCTTACATAATAGTGTGGCAAAAATGATTTCTACAATACCTTTTAAAGTTCATAGAATTTTTATAAGTTTGCATACAAATTATATATTATAGCTTAAAACACATGATTCCAATCGTGTCAACATAAATCCAATAGTTGAGATTTATCTTTGAAATAAGGTAGTGTTTGTATCGGGATGTAATTCTTCAATTACCCTTACAGTCGGAAATGTCTAATCTACTCCTTTGGGCTTGCCATTCTTTTGGTTGGATTTTTTTTTCTTCAATTGTGTTGAAGTAAAGAGAGAAAGAGAGATGGATTTACAAACCCTAAAAGGACAATATTTCAATCTTGTTGAGGTTGAAATGTCGCTTAGATACATAGATTCCACGTGGCAGTTTCGGAACAGGTGTCCATTTTTTATGGTTTGGGAATATTTCAAATCCTCATTTTTTAGGCTTAGGATCAACAATACAAGCCATATTATTATTGTTCTAAGCATGGTAAAGTCTTTGGGTGATGATACTAGAGACATGGGTTCAATTCCCGCCAATATAGAGTTCATTAAAAAAAACTTACCAATCAAAAAATATATATATTTAGCATGTAGGGGGGATATCCCTATTTAGTTATAATTATTGGGCTTGTAATTGCATTTACTCAAATTAATTTTTATACCCTTAGTATGGGTATTTGCTTTGAAGTTGAAAAAAACGGTATAAAACTAACTTTAAGTAGATGTGAATCAACTCTATTGACTAACAAAAATACCCACTGACATGGCATGTGCAAGAACAATAGATTTTTTCCCTCGGGATACACGACTTAACATCCCTATAAAAGTAGAAGTAAAAGATATTAAATTTTAGAGTTATTTTTAATGGCAAACCCAAATTATATCTTTTTCATATGCTTATTTGAAGACGTAAAGGAATTATTGGATGTATATTCCAAATCATACACGAATTAATCTCATATTTAAACTTTTTATCACATTCCAACTTATTGTCTATATGGCAACTGTAGATACGTGATTCCGTGATTACGATGGCCACGTCTACTATGGTTTGGAGTTGTCACCATTCACCACTATCACTTCATGCCTTCTCCGACTCATTACATGCTTTTTCAGATGCAGACTGGGCAGGTAACAAAGATGACTACTCTTCCACTGGTGCTTACCTTGTTTATCTTGGCCGTAATCTCATTTCCTGGAGCTCTAGAAAGCAAAAAAAAATTGCACGCTCTTCCACTGAGGCTGAATACCGCTCAGTTGCTGCCACTGCTGCTGAACTATGCTGGGTTCGTTCTTTGCTATTTGAACTCTGTATAAATCTCATCAATCCACCAGTGGTCTACTGCGATATTGTTGGTGCAACACAGTTGAGCTCCAATCCAGTCTTTCATTCTCGAATGAAGCATGTGGCTGTTGATTACCACTTTCTTCGTGATCAAGTTCAGTCTGGTGCTCTTCGTGTGGCCCATGTTTCTTCTACTGACCAGCTTGCTGATCTCCTGACCAAACCTCTACCTCGTTCCCAATTTCAGACTTTACGAGACAAGATTGGCCTCTCTACACGTGGCCTATCTTGAGGGGGCATATCAGAATGTAAACTAGATTAGTTATTAGAATCCAATTCAAATTCAAATTTCCTTGTATTTAGGAGTTGGTTGAGTCTTCCTTGAGACTAGGAGTCTTCCTTGTATGTAGGAGTGATTCAGTTTTCTTTTACTGTATATGTACTCCCCTTTGATTCATGAAAATACAGCAGCTCTTCACAATTGAATTTCATTGAATGGTCACCCGATGTACATTTTTCGAAAAAATGACATTTTGGCATTTAGTGACTCATGATGGATAAGAACTAATCAAACCTTGAGATCGGGGTAAACGGCTCGGTTGGAGAAAATGGAAGGTGTTAGGCACCATTTTCTCCCCACCATGTGGTGGTAACCTCAACTCAACTCGGTCATTTCAATTAAAAAAATACGAAAAATAAAGTGCCACGTGTTATGCATTTGTACCCTAAGTATGGATTCATTTTCGGCTTTAGCTTGTAAGGATCACCTCATCGAAGGAGATGATCCTAGAGGGCATTAGCCTTGAGCATATTTGAAAAGTGTTGGCTATGTCAATGGATCAATTCTCATGAGTTGAGAAAAATTCAAATACCGTTGCCTCAAAATAGTTTAAAAGATTCAAAACCGATTTTATTTAGAAAGTGGTTACAACCCTTATACTTTCGACCAGACCGAAGTCCAATCTACCGAAAATAAGGGAGGGGGCATTCACATCTTAGGTCCTTCTAAAAACAAATAAGGAGGAGGGGGATAGTAAAATGGGGAGATGGAAAAGATATATAAGAAGATGGGGGATATACTTTTAACCCACCTTGCAACTTCAAAATTGTCTTATCTTTTTCTTTCTTCTTTTTTCTTCTATGTCTTCTTCTTTTAGTCTTTAATGGAGGATGAAAGTATACTTTTCTTTTTTTAGAAGGGTGATGGTGATGTGAGAATGGGAGTGAAGTAGAGATGATTAGATAATGGACTTGAGTGATAGTTTTTTAGTGTAAGACTTTGTGAAGTTTTTTTTTGTTGGTAGTGAAAGTTGGTAATCCCTTTTGGGAAGAGGTGGAGAGTATTTATAGATGTTTGAAGGATATTTTAAGGGTATAATAGGGTAAAGGGTTGGGAGAATAGATAATGACATGGGTTTTAGATGTGAAGGGTATGAAATTTAGAGTGGAAGTGAGGATAGTTATCTAATGAAGGAAATGGGTGGTGTTTTGATCCAAATGGTTTGGATTTTACTCAAACCATTTGGGTGGAGTGTTTGGTGAGATGAGATGAGTGATGAAAATGGTGGTGTAAAAGGTTAGGTATTTGATTGAGTGTTAAGTTGGTTGAGGAGGTAAGGTATATAGATAGGGTAATGGGTTGTGTAAGAGGTTGGTTGGTTGAATTTTGGGAGAATTGAGGGGATAATGACATGTGGCAAATGGAGATGAGAGAGTGAGGTGATGAGATTAGTTAATTCGTGATGGTGGTTGTTTGATTAGAGAGAAGAAGTGGGGGTTGATTTTGTGTGAATGGTTTTGTAAGAAAATGATGAGGGGAGGTGTAAGTTGTGATGTGGTTTGGTAGAGTGATTAGAAAAAGGTGATAGGTTAAGGTGTAGAATATATGGGTTGTGATGTGGATGGTTGATTGTGTTAGAGAAGTGTGATAGGTTAGGTTAAGGTAGGGTATGGGTTGAGGTGATTTTTGGAGAGAAGTGATGTGGGTAGATGAATTGTTAGAGAAAGATGATGGGAGTAAGTGATTGGATGAAGGAGGTGTGAGGGGATGAAGACATATATCACCTTGTGATGATAAAATGGTGATTGGTTGATATGGGTAGTGATTAGTGGGTTAGGGTTGTGGCTTGGATATAAATTGGATATGTATTTGGGCTTAGGGGCATTAAGCTTGGGTTTTAGGAAAGGTTAGGGGTTTTATGAATTGGTTTGGGGTTATTCTGGATTGGGTCTTTAAGGGTGGGTAGGTTGTAGGGTTTTAGGTGATATGTAATTGATTTTTAGGTTGGGGGGAGGTGAGAGATTGATTTTGGAGAGTTGAGGGTTTGTGGGCCCTAGATGGGCTTGGGGTATTTTTGAATTTGAAAATGGGACGATGAAGGGTAGAAGAAGTGGTAGGCATCCCAAGTCTCACATTTTTAGTTTGTTCATTTTTTTTATTTTTGTAATCATTTGGTTGATCAAAATGTCACGTGTTGGCAATCGGGCTTTTTAGGCCCGTTGGAGAATTTTATTGAAAATCAGTATTTCTGGATACAAGAGCGGAGCGGTGAAAGTTGGGAAAGTGTGGGGTAGGCCAAGTTCTTTCGGTGGGTCTCCTAGACCCTTGGGAGGTCTTAGGGACATCGGTTCGATCAAAACGTTGTTTTTCAATGTTTTGGGCCCTTGAGGCCCATTGAGAAGTTTTGTTGGGAAATTGATTTTTTTGGATTTTGAGAGTGGAGCGGTGAAGGTGGTGTACCAAGTCTTTGTGGATGGATCCACTAGACCATTAGGAGGTCTTAGGGGCCTCGTTTCGATCAAAATGTTATTTTTCATTGATTTGGGTCATTGAGGCTCGTTGATGAATTTTGTTGAAAAATCAATATTTTTGGACCCTTTCGAGTATGGGCCCGTTCAAATTGGGGTGTCTACAGCAACAAACCAAATCTAATTATCTTAAAATGAATCTTTTAATTATTTATGTGGGCAAGACTATCAATAAGCCAGATCGACCGATTGTGGATCAGGTTTGGATTGTTTTACAGGCCCATGATAATGAGTTAGGCTTCGAAACTAGGCCCATTGAGTATTCGATAACTTTTTTATTTATAAGTAGCAATTCATTCATAGAACACAACCAGATCAGTCGAGATGATTGACCTAGCAAAACCTTACATCAAGGAACTACTCGTAAAGAATACAACAAATCCCATCCCAATTGAAAATAAAATCCACGAAGAAAACTCCCCTAAACTCCTTAAATACTTTGGACCAGAAAAAAGATAAGACCCACAATGGATATAATTGCATATCTACAATCTTTCTGTTTCCCCTCAAATATACGTCTATTTCTCTCAAGCCACACCCCCAACAAATTGTAAATGGTGTAATACTCCACAACAGTCTCTTCGCGCTACCAAACGAGTAACCAATTGAATACCAGCAAGTAAAGAGATCCTTTAATGTTTGAGGTAGACAGGATACAACACCATACAAATTCAAAAAATGTACCCATAAACCATGCACAAACTTACAATGAAGAAGAAGATGATCCGATGATTCTCCATTATCCATACATAGCATACAACAACTCGCCCCGCACAAACCCCGTCGCATAAAAAAATCTACCATTTGAATTATTCTTAAAGACGTCATCCATGTGAAGAATGTGACTTTACTTGTAACTCTAAGACCCCAAATTGAAGTGTGAGGAAATGAAATATCTCCACTATCGCATAAAGAGTGATAAAATGAGCGCACCGAAAACTTTCCATCCTTACTTGCCAACCACACTCTCTCATCTTTCCTTCCCGGACGAAATTCTAAACGCAACACTCCATCTACTAATCTAATGACATATTCAGGTTCCAAATTGTCGAGTCCTCTCCTAAACCCAAAATCCCATACGCATTCTTCGTTTATGGATCGTTGGAATGATATGATTGGACTCTCTTTCTTTGAGGATGTGGAATACCAATTTGGAAAAACCTCTATACGTAGTCGATTTCTGCATTAAATATCTTTCCAAAATCTCACCCAGTTACCTTGACCCACTTTGAATTTAATTCTTGGATTGAACAACGGTATGATCTTCATAATGCCTTCCATATCCCACACCCATGGGGATGTTAATTGGCCCACTTTCCTACCTCGTCCGTTTGGCACCATACTTTATTTCCACAACTTGTTTCCATAGGTTATTTCCATCAATCCCAAACTTCCAAAGCCATTTTCCTCTCAATGCCAAGTTCATTGTCCTGAGTCTCCTAACTCTGAAGCCACCATACTTCTTATCCGAGCAAACCTGTTGTCAACTCACTAAATGATGTTTCTTATTCCCAACTCTATCATGCCAAAGAAAATTGCGGAAGAGCTTATCTGGTCTTAGTTTCATACTTCGGGGGCATTGAAAGTAAAGAAAGAAAGTAAACTGGGATACTAGAAAGTACACTTTTAATCAATGTCAATTTTCCCCCTTAGAAAGATAATTAGCTTGCCACGCTGCTAGCTTCCTCTCGACCCTTTCAACTATCGGATCCCAGATTTCCACCCTCCTATATGGGGTCTCCAGCGACAACCCTAAATAAGTAGAAGGTAAACTGCCTACTTTCCAACCTATCGAGGCCTCGAGAAGAGTGGCGCATCTAACCATGTTGACTGGAAATATCTTGATTTTCCTCATATTTACTAGGACACCTGTTACTGCTTCGAAGTAGCAAAACATTCCACTTAGTCTCCCTGTTTACTCTATAGAGTCATCTAAAAAGATTAATGTATCGTCTACAAATTGGAGGTGAGAAACAGTAACATTAGCTCTTATTAAGAACCACACAAAACATCCATTCGAAAACCCTCTCTCCATCATCTTTCCAAGCGTTTCTACTACAATAATAAACAAGAATGGGGATAGAGGATCCCCTTGTCGAAGACCTCTAGTACTCCTAAAGAAATCGTTGGACGATCCATTCACTAAAATCGAGAAGGATGGGAAGGAACGCATGTCATGACCCAGGATATCCATCTTCTACCAAAGCCCATTCTCTTAACATGTATTCCAAAAACTGCCAACTCATGTGATCATAAGCCTTTTCAAGATCCACCTTACAAACCACCTCTGCCTTGCCAAACTTCAATCTAGAGTCTATACACTTGTTTGCTATTAAAACTTCGTTCAGAATTTGCCTCCCTTTGATAAACGCACTCTGATTACCTCATATTAACCCTTGGATAACACATTTTTATCTCTTTGCAAGGATGCTCGTGATAATTTTGTAACTAATGTTCACCAAATTGATTGGCCTTAGATTTTTTATATCTTCGGTCCCCACCACTTTAGGCATCAAAACGATAAAAGTGCAGTTAGAGTCGAGATCCAACACCCCATCTCTGAAGAATTCCTCAATTACCGCGATGAAATCACCTTTGATGATCTTCCAACAAGATTTGTAGAATTCCACAGGAAAACCATCCGGCCCAAGAGTTTTATCACTCTTCATGCTTGAGATAATGCCCCATATCTCATCTTCTTCAATGGACCTTTCCAACCAAACACGTTGACACTCAAAGATACTACTAAATTGCAACAGATCGGGTTTTGGTCTAATGCAAGATTCGTAGGTAAACAACTTCAAGTAGAAATCTACAATTCCTTTGGCGGTCCTCTTCCCCCTCCAACCATTCCCCATTTAAAATTATTTTTATAATGCAATTGTTTCTACTTCGGGCATTGGCCATACAATGAAAAAACTTCGCGTTGCCGTCCCCTTCCTTAAGCCATATCATTTTGGATTTCTATTTCCAGCTAATCTCTTCCATAAGTGCCAACCTTTGGTATTTTTCCCGAAGATTATTCGTTCTCGTTGTCCTGTTTTCCATTAAAATCGAGTTCACCTCTTCAATTTGGTCTATCTCCTCAATTCTCAATAAAGCCTCTTTTTTCTACACGTCCACCTTTCCGAAAGATTCCTTATTCCACAATTTTAGCACCGCCTTTAGGGCCTTCCTAAACACCTCCCCTGTTGTTCTTGAAAGACAAAACTCTTCCACCAATCTGTTACCAACTCTTTAAAATTCAGGTGTTTCAACCACATAACTTCAAATCGAAACGGAATAGGTCCCCTCCCAAATGGCCATACTTCTAGTTGAATAGGGCAGTGGTCAAACATAGGATTTGGAATGGCCATCTAAGAGAGCTGACAAAACAACAAAGCCCAATTATCTGAAACAAGAAATATGTCCAACCTGTAAAAGTGGGCACATCATGACGATTAGACCAAGTGAAGCTTCTGCCCTACAAAGGAATATCTACTAATTTGTTTCAGTCCACAAATTTCCCAAATCTCCTCATCCTAGTAGTTATCCTCGATCTCCCTTGTTTCTCACAAGCGAATCTTATGACGTTAAAGTTCCCCCCAAGCACCACGGACGGTTTCAGTACACTCCCACATCATCCAACTCCTCTCAGAATTGCTTGCGTTCCCACTCTTTAATAGGGCCATACACACCCGAAAACACCTAACTATCTTCCTTCCCAACACACTTGTATAATATTGACAAAAAAAATGCTCCCACTAAAGAGTCCTCAACCAAGATCATCTTCTTATCTCATAACACCCAAACTCCCCCTGCTATCCCATTAGCTGCTAAATACTTCCAGCCCATGTCTCGATCATCTCAGATGTCTCGTAGAACCACCTTGTTCACTTGATTTAACTTTGTTTCTTGTAACGTTACAATGTGAGGTTTATACGATTGAAGGATTGACTTAACCGAAGTCCTTTTATTCCTATCATTAAGTCCTTGCACATTCCAAGACATAATTTTAATCGACATTAGTCCCATTGAGTTTTTTCCCACTTCGTAAGACTAAAGATGTACCGACCTTAATTGTAGCTCCTGATTTTTGCAGCTCTTGGACCTCTTTAGCTAACCTTACCTTCAATTTTCTTCACCCTGTTCTTATCCACCACCTCCAATCATTTCCCTCTACATAGATGTCCTTGTTGACAAATCTCTTCCTAATCCACCTGTGCCCGTAAAATGAATTCCACCTTGTCTTGGATAACGATTTGTTCTTCCTCTAACGGGTCTTCCTCTCTAATCGTTGTATCGAAACATTCTTCAATTCCATTCCTCTTCTTAAGTGCTAATTCTAACAAAATACTGGACCCTTATGTTTGTCCTTTTGTGATCAAATCGGCAGACCAACTGATCTCATTCAGATTATTTATGATCCAATCAATTAAAGCTTCTACCACCTGATGTTTCATTATTCCTTTGTCCCAGCTCTTCGAATTATCCTCCATATCTACCTTCACCAATGGTAGGGACTCCGAGCCCATTTCCACCCATGCATCATTTTCTACATCAAACATTGCATGTTTGCCCCTTTTACACTCCCCCCATATCATAGCAGTCCCATCGAGGTTCCGTACCTTTGACGGATTGGAAGAACTGGAGAAAGCCACCCCTTTCTTGCATCGTTCATGCCCTTCCGCCTCATATTGTCAACTACCTCCTGTCGCACCACCTCATGTCCTACCCATTGCATTTCAGCTTTTACCATCCGGTTACATGTTAGCTAACAACGTGCCCCCCCTCCACAACTACTGTCTTTGAGTACCCATCTCCTAAAAGTAGACTCTCATTTTCAAGAGATTTTGGATGTTTTATCCCCTTGCCCTTTAACCATACTAACTCACCTCCAACAACTTCGCGGACCTCATACTTATCCAACCCATCAACCATAATGGACTCTGTCCCCAACATGTCCATTATGAGATCACCCTCCAGAAATAAAGCATCCATGGGCTTCATTGCTATGGGCTCACATACATTCCAAATAGCATTATTATAAACAACATTATTAACATCTACTGCTTCGTGGTTACTTATACCTGAAGCCTTTGGATCAGTTGGACCAGGCTGCAACATTCTGCAATCAATCTGGTTGCTCCACGTGGACTTGGCCTGATCCACCTCCAAAAGAGCCTAACTCACACCTGAGTGATTTGGATCAACTGGACCAGACTGCACTAGCCCACAGTCATGCTAGTTTATCCTCGTGGGCTCGGCCTGTTCCACCTCCAAAAGGGCACGACCCATACCTGAATGCTTTGGAATATCTGGACCAGGCTGCACCAACCCGTATTCATGCTGATTTTTCCTCATGGGCTCAGTCTGATCCACCTCCAAGAAGACGTGATGGCCCACTAGCCTCTACATTCGTGGGCTTGGACCCTTCAATCCCTTATTTGTCACCACTTAACATTGCGTTAAAGTGTGTACTGTATGTCCCACTACCATCTGCCACGTGTTTAAGAGTTAAAAAATACCGATCCACTAGCAACTCCCTATTTCGTAAGTCGCAATTGCTTGTATCACACACCTCCCGTACATCGATTGCAACAACCTTAGCTTTTTTTTGATGTAGCTGGTTCTCGTTACAGATTTCCACATGGCCCACATCTACAATAGTGGTACTCAAGTTTGTATTAAATGCATCTGACTTATGTTGGTCTAACACATACACCTTTCTTTGGCTAAAACCCAACTTCCTTTTCTCCAACCCATTGTCCCACTCATTAGGTATTCTAACACCCACAGTCATCGAACCACCTCTCACTGGAATTCTAACCCATCTAGGGATGTCTAAAGCTCTCCATTTGACTTAAATACTCGTTGTGAGATCCTCCAAAGTCCTTATAGATTCTTTGACCTCCATGAGACCACCTAGCAAGCCACTGATAAATGCAAACGTCTTTGGCTCCTACCTATGAAATGGGAGGCCGATGACATCAATCCATGAACCAGTCTGTTCTAATCGAGCCTCGATGCTGTTACATTTAGCAAATCACGTTCTAAGACCAATCAAGGCATCTTGGACTTTTACTTGTCTGTGATTTTTAAAAGTATCAAATACTACTTTCCTGTGGCACAGAAAAATTCTTGGATTGAACCCACACTACCTTAAAATAAGTTTATGAGAGGATGGGATCCTGGAGTTAATCACTCTCGTCGTCTCATCCCAACAAAACACATGGTTCCTGCTTCGCAAATGATTGCCCGCTTCTACACATCGAAACTCTCTATGAATCCATTCCCATTGATTGGACATGATAGTTCTTGCAGTTTGTTTTTGGTCTCAACAGGCACTCTCCTTCTTCGGTTCTACTCCTCCAATGGCCGATAACATCTATGCCTTATCTAGATAAAGCCTTAGATAAGTTATCCCATCCTAAACCCTCACTTCCTTCGGGAATCAACCGATATGGGAACCAACCCTGTTCTGAGTATTCATAAAATTTTAAAAATCGTTTGTATTCATTCTCATAGCCCCATGCCATCTTGCAATGTCCCAAAACTGTCGATTTCTTCCAAAACAAACTTCCTAAATTCCAATTCTGGACATCTTCCAGAATCTGCACCAACCACATGCGTTCTTTATCAAACAAAACAAGTTCCGCTCCACCTTTATCTCTTCTCTCCACAACCCTAATTGCTTGGTTATTTTTTACCCAGCACTTTTGGATCTCGAATACCTTTGGTCGACCTGTATCAGATTAGCCCTTCCCTACCAGCTTGTAGCTGGTTCGTCTCTTTCATGAGCTTATAGCTCCCCTCGTTGGATTCTACGACCCTTTTTTTTTTTTTTGGATAACTCATATTATTCTTTTTTAATATAAATAATATATATTTAGTACATTTTTATGTAAATATGCTAGAAAATTATGTTTAAAGTTGGGTCCAACACATCCCAACCCATAAATAGGCCCAGACACTTGTGGCGACTTGGGCGTGTTTTTATTGTACATAGCCCACAAGCCATTAGACAAGCTACATTTTGGCTAGGATTTTGAGGCCCATATGGGACCCCCTAAATGGGCTGGCACATTGACAACCCTAGGTGTAGGTTTGACCACATTCGACATTTGACCCAAATCAAAATTTCATCAAACCCATCACCATAGGTTGGGTTTGTACACAGCCAAACAAACACGATATCAAACCTTACATCCAAATCCTCATTAATGGGTAAGTAAGACCAAATTACATTTTAATTTAATTAATCGGATTTAATGATTAATAGGTAGAATCATGATTTTAAAACTCTTTTTGATGTTTGACGAACGGAAGCGTGTGAATCGATAGATTCGATAGGAATTAAGATATCATGTTCAACAGAACATTCAAAATCAATTTGAATCAATAAATTTAATTGATAAACAAGCAATAGTTTATAAAAAAATAAAGTATAAAACTAAAAAAATAATTAAGAGAAAAGATAATTGAATTGATGGATAATTATTAATTTTTTGATTTAGAGTTCCTTATATAAATAACTCAATCATAATAATTTAAAATCTTACTACAATACTAAAAATTAATATTACTAGCCCATCTATAACATATACTAACTTTATAATCCTATTAAAACTCAAATTAGACATTTCAAGCACTTTTAATTATAATCTAAACAATAAAAATAAATTTAAAACAAATTAGAAACTAATAATGAATAGTACACCTAAAGTAATTAAAAACTAAAAATCCTGATATAACTAGAAAATAGAAACAAATCTAATAGAATTAAAAAACTACTTAGAATTGCACATGTCCTACATCAATTGAGGTCTCTTCTATGAACAAGACGAATTGTCTCGGGCTGAGTGTTCCAATTTATCTAGTCATCTTGTTCAAAAATGACACAATTGACTGACTTTTAAGCGACACATTAGATTAAAGATGACTTGTCAATCCGTCTCGTCGATGGAAGATACTACTAATACCAATTTAATGTTAAAAAACGAATAGGATTAGATCTTACACTCATGCAAAATCACTAATCACTTTAATTTTTCAAACTTGTTGGTTTATTGGAATTCTTCTTTACAGCAAATTTCCAGCTTTAGTGAACTAATATTTTTCTTAATTTGTATCTATAGACTTATGTTTTTTAACATTATTTTATTAATAAAGAATTTTACAAATACAAAAAATATCAATTGTTTAACTTCATTTTGAATAAAAGGACATTATGATCAAACTATATCCCAAACCAACTTCTCTGCTTCAAGACATTTGAAATTGGCAACATTCTCAAACACGACCCAACTCATCAACTATCTTAAAGATGCCTGTTCTATGCCACAAAGCCAAATTCAATTAATTGAATTAAACAGATTTTGAACATTTTAATAATTCAGCAAAGCGATCTAAAAAATTGCTTCGAGACAAGAGAGTGATAATACCCAAAAAGGTTTTTTTTCCTTCCCCAAAATCAATGTTACAGAAGAATGCAATATCTTCAAGCAATTCGATGCTTTCAATCGAACAAACAAACAGAAGAACAATTGCCAACTTAGATTGATTTCTACTTTAATAAACATCATTTCTTACTTCATATACGAACCATAGAGTTTCGAGGGGCTAAAAACGTTCTTCAACGAGTCAGTTGATGTTGCTCCTTTGATTGTTTTCTTTTCTTTCCCAAGTCCTTCCACTTGAAAATAAAAATTTACGCCAACTCACATGATGCAGACGGCTTCACCCATGTTCAATGAGGTATCTTTCTGCAATGGAAGCATGAACTGCAGCACCTATAGGGAGAGCATCTTCATCTATCATGAAGTAAGGAGAATGGCCTGTGTGTATCGAACCTAATGCTTCATTCCTTATACCAATATAAAAGAAAGCAATTGGAACCACCTCAGAGTAGAAGGAGAAGTCTTCGGCACCCATCATTGGCTCCACCACCTTAAAATTGTTTGGACCCAATAAATCTATGGCCACCTTCTTCACATGTTCATACATTCGTTCATCGTTCACTGTGGGAGGGTATATTGTTTGTTCCTTCTCAAAGAAGTCGACAGTGGCCGAGCATCTGTATACACTTGCCTGTTCTACAATCACCTGTTTGATACAGCTACCATAAGCTTACAAACAAAAAAAAAAGGAATTTAAAACAAGAGCTTATATCATCACACCACGGCTTTTATAACATACCAATTGAAAATATAGAGATTTTCTATTGCCACACCAACGTTTTCTAACAGCACCACAATTCATATGTAAATCACAAAAGAATTAGCACACATCTTGGGGTGCCATGAGTAAAATTTGGTGTGGCAATGGAAACTCTCTTGAATTTATTATATATCACTCACCAAATGAAGCTAGCAGCCAGCCTCAATTTCCTCCTCAATCACTCTTAGAACCAGATCTTTTAGAGCTTGAGAACTTCTCTTACTCGAGGAGAGGGAAAAAAAAAAAAAGGCAAATTTAAGAACCTCTTGAGAGGAGTAGAAGAATTGGATAAGGGGTGCGGTCAGTAAAACAATAAATGGTTATCCGCACCCCAAACACATTTACACAAAAATGGTCATTGTTTGGTGTGTGATAAAAAAAATTGGCACGACTATAAAATCTCTTTATAGAAGACTTGGTGCTTAGTTTCAAAGATAGATCCATCATCAACTTAATTATGTTGGAAGCCAGATCGGTAACGTCGTACAGAAATCACAAAAGGAAAATACAAACCTGCTCTATTCTTTCTCGAAGTTTGTAGAAGCTTTCATTGGAGAAATCTCTAAAGGTGCCACCAAGGACGACAGATTCGGGAATCTGGTCTAGATTATCGCCTCCATTAAATGAAGCCACCGACACTACCTGAAAAGGGGAAAAAAATGCAAAGTGTTAAGATTACCCAATGAAAATTATTACCTGAAAATCAGACCAACTTTAGATGTCTGATTGGTTATATTATACATCAGACCAACTTTGCAAATTACGGGTCACAGGGGTAATTCTGGTATTTTTTTATATTATGAGCATGTTTATATGCTCATCTATGAAATCAGGCACACTGCCAAACCACATAAATCTTCCAGTGTTCTGTGTGTCCTTTCATTTATTTTTCTAGCCATAAAGAAAAATTAACCATATATGAGGAAATTAACCCTTGAAAGGCATACTAAATATGAAAGTTGTTTGAAAGGGGGACAAACCTGTGAGTCCAATGGATTTGCTTCTCGAGAAACAATGTTTTGTAAACTAATTACTGCAGCAGAGGAAGCCAAGATAGCATCTACAGAGTGATGTGGATTCCCAGCGCGTCCCTTTCTTCCACTTATCACAGCTCTGAAGAAGCCACATCCAGCAAGCAAGGGACCGGGTCGAGAACCAATTACTGAAGTTGGATGTTGGTGGGATACA
This sequence comes from Akebia trifoliata, assembly GCF_017979445.1. NCBI lineage: Eukaryota > Viridiplantae > Streptophyta > Magnoliopsida > Ranunculales > Lardizabalaceae > Akebia > Akebia trifoliata. The sequence continues at coordinate 31,997,195 of NC_141377.1, read as the reverse complement.
TGAACGGCAAATATGGCCTCCACGTCCTCTAAAGCCCCATCTTCGATCATTCTCTTGGCACCAATGCCAGCTTCTTCGGCTGGCTGAAAGATCAGTACAACCGTTCCCTGTAACACCAAACAATTTTTATTGAAGAGTTTAAGAAGGAAGAATAAATGGGAGAGAACCAAAAAGATAGCTTTAGATTGAGTACAATTTCCTTGTTATTGTAAATGTGTTTCGTGCTATTCACGATATATGCAAGTCACCTAAGCGATGGCATTCATCGTGTTTCCGTTCACATTTTTTGGTTCTAGAAATGACAACGATGACATGTTTAGAAGATCACGCAATTTAGATCAAACACATTGAATCATGACTCCTATTAATTTGTTTAGAGCGAAATAAAAAGCTTAAATAATTCATACTAAGTGCCTATGATCAAGTTCACAGAGTTACGATGAGGAGAAATTTTTGCTTATTTTTGGACATCTTCAATCAGTTAGCCCTTCCTGCATCTATGCAAGACTAAGTCTTATTCCTTCTATGTTCCCGAAAGGAGTAGATATAAACTATGTTTACTTAAGTATGCCTAAGGAGCCAGTTATGAATGATTATGACAGAATACGTCATTGAAACTTGACGCTGACATTATTCAAATTAATTTACCTAACTAGTCAACATGGCGTTGATCAAATTGAATGTGGGTCAGTTTCTATTTTCTCCTCATCAATTATGGGCCACTTGCTTCTCCCGCGTGCGCTCTACAAGCAAGAGCAACCATGCAAGTATACAGATCGTTGTCACTCTGTCTAAATCATTAGACTTCACATGTTTTTCAAACTCATACCATCCAAGATTTTGTGCTCATTATGGATGATCAAGAAACAAGATAACTATCCGATTTCTTTCTTTCAAATAAAGTCTCGGAGCTTTACTTGTTTTTTGAGAACAAATAGAAAACAACTATTACTTTCCTGAACATGTTAACAACAGAACAACTAAGTGGAACCCAACAGAAAATAAAACTAGATGGAAGCAGAAACCAAACGGTATCGACAAGTTGGTGGTCTTCACTCATGTGGGTTGAATTTCGGTGAGAATGATTTGAAAGGGGATTTCAACATTGAGTTTCCTTTACCCAATCCCCTTTTATAAGATGAAAAGTACTATCAAGATGACATCTTGTAAGGAAAATTTTCATTTATTCAAGAGAGGGGAAGTGTCGAGAATAGTTTCACTAACCTGCACAAAAAAAAATATGCAAATACTTGATGTATCCACAAATGAACTCCTTTTACAATACATGGCCGATCCCAAGTCCGATAACTGACATTAAAGAAATAAACTCCCCACCACCTCCTAACATATTTCCACCACTGGAATCAAAAGGCCAAGCATTCTTAATTGTGAAGAAGCTAATGTTCGTCAGGAATCTCTTTGAATATTTTTGAGGTGTTATACAATGGGGTATTAACAGTAGTAAAGAGTGCGTTGTAAATGGGTTTACTGTCTTGTTTTATGAAACATTATTGAACCTCCCCAACTTTAATTGCATTTAACCCAAATGGGTTTCTTACAACTTTCAATATTCTTGGTGACATTCAACAAATTTACCATATCTTCTCAATGCATTCTTGGAAGGGATACCACAAAGTATCCCTCAATTCGTTTTCATTACTAAATGAGAGATTTCTTTTTTTTTTTTTTTTTTTGGGGGGGGGGAGGTTAAATGGAGAATAAACTAATGCCCATCATTCTTGGAAGGCCATCACAAAGTATATTATAGGTACTCATCAGGCATGTTGTGGTATCCACACTTTTCCTCTTTTTTTCTTTTTTGTTCTTTTGGGTGGAGTGGAGTGGAGTGGAGGGAGTGGGTGGGTAGTTGGATGGGGGGGCCGGGGGTGTGCCATGCTTCACGTTGTCACATTTTTTCTGCTTTTCTGCAGTAAGACAAATTATTAAAGTTCTGCCCATACTTTCAACTGTCCTCTTACATTAAGGTAAAAAAAACTAAGCAAAATGAATCAGTCCAGAGTCCAGACCCACCAACAGAGCAAAGTTTAGCCTAATATGTTCAAACATGATTGAAACCCAAATAACGTCCTTCGTTCGGGTTTTAGGTAATTATACATTATAATTTAGAAGTGATGGAGCTTGAATGATACTTTAGCGCCGAAAATTAACAAATTAATGGTTGGTAAGGCATTTTACGTTGACATCTACTACTAGAAAAAGAAAAAAATGAGGCAAGTAATCGATCAAAGCCAAACCTTTAGATGCTTTTCACGACTCTTCAATATCTTGGCAGCACCGACAAGCATTGCTACATGTGCATCGTGACCACAAGCATGCATTTTACCCGGAATCTTACTTTTGTGTTCCCACTCAACGGCTTCCTGCAATAGATGATTCACAATTACTCGAAAACCAATGATTTATTCGATAGAAATGAAGTCCAATGGATTCAAGAATTTGGTGAAATTTAAAGCGAATAAGAAAAATTCAGCTTTTTAAGACTTCAAATTCTATTTAAGATACAACCTTGTGCTATGAATTGTTTGGAACCCACCATGGATCCACATGGAAGTCCAAGAATTTTTGTTAAGACTTCAAAATAGTCGTAATTATGTAAAGTTTTGTACAATATTTTATGCTAATTGCAAAGGGAACCCGTGGGGGAGTGCAAAGATTTGTGGTGATTTACGATCTACGAAGGGTAACCGCAACCAAGCACCAGCAAAATTTTACAGTGCACCGTGGAAGGACAACCAAGCACCTGAAAATGGTTTATGATGCACAGTTTTGCTTTGCTCGGGATACCGTTTTGTGCTACTTCCTAATGGAAGTCGCTTGTGCACACAAAACTTTGTGGCTACAGTCCACAGACAACAAATAAGCACTGACAAAACTTTGCGTAAATTTGCAGAAAGGCAACCAAAGACTGCAATGTTTGTTTTAGAAAGATTCCCATCGTACCGCCAATTCTTAGCAAGATCAATTATTACACTAATAAGGGAATTTGTGGGGGACAAGCAAAACTTTGTGGTTATTTAGAACAAGGGAAACCAAGCACCCACAAAATTTTACGGTGATTTGTCGAAGTTCAACCAAGCACCTCCAGATGGCAAACTAAAGTTCTATGATGCAAAATTTTGCCCCGCAACAACATTTTGTTGTGCTACTTCCTTGCTGGTACGATCAACATAGGGAAACCAATCACTAACAAAATTTTGCAACGATTTGCGAAAGAGCAATCATGCACCCAACCCAAACACCGCAAAATTTTTGTTTTACAAAAATTCACCATCACAGATCTTACTTCTTACATAAATCACCCAAATTGGAATAACATCTATGTCGGCCCGGATTTTCACACTATGGGGAACACAAAAAGTTTGCAGAAGTGGGTCGGGTAACCAAGCACCGACAAAAATTTACGGTAATTTGTAGAACATCAAATAATTACCTGAATTGGAAGAGCATCCATATCGGCTCTAACAGCAACGAAAGGCGGACCACCGGTTCCAATGGTGGCTCTTAAACCGGTATGAGCCATGGGGAATCGGTAACTCACTCCAATCCGATCCAACTCATCTCTGATTAACCGACTTGTTTCGATTTCTTCGTAAGCTAGCTCTGGGTTCTCGTGAATTTTCCTCCTTAAGCCCTTTATCCAATCAACCATCTCTGGGCTTCTTGCGAGAGTCAAAATTGAAGAAGATAAGGATGAACGTAAGGGAGATGTTGAATTTTTCTTGGGATTCGTAATCTTTTTTGAAGAACTAAAATACCCATCATCGATAAGATCACTGTTTTTGAGGACATAGCAATCGAGATTCTCAGAGGAAGAATCAACGGTTATGATTTTCCAATTTAGAACGATAATCATCGAGATTAGGATTGGTATATGTGTTAATGGAGTCTTGAAACCCATCTCGAGGAGTTTTCAGAGAGACAGATAGAGAGATGGAGAGAGAGAGAGAGAGAGGGGCAGGGAAGAAGAGAAGAAATAGAGAGAGAGAAAGAGAGAGAGAGAGAGATGGATGAGTGACGCAGATGTGCAGCAGCACCATTAACACGTGCAGGAAAAAGAGAGATGCATAAAAAACACGTGGGAGAAAGGATGGATGGTAGACTGCGGCTCTGAATCTGTCTGCGTTTGAAGACATCAAAGACGTCGACATATCTCATCTGATGTTTGGAATTTGGATACGTTGCTTGGAAGAATTACTAAAACAGCTATATATATTTTTATGAAATTACTAAATCAGTCATTTATTTATTTTTATTTACAAAAATAACCTTAAACTCCATTTCGTAATTATTTATTGAAAAATCCTAAATTCTATATACTCCGTTTGAAACTGTGCTGACGTGAGCGTGACGTGGAGGTTAATCATAAAAACTTTCCTCGAGATATGAATAGAAAGTATCTATGATTATGTAGACACCTCCCCATCAGCTTAGAGCCGAACACAATCACTCGTATTGGATAGGTCGATACGAGTTTGGAGCATCTTTGCAAACAAAACATTTCGCCTTTTTTACATTGGATTTACGTCATTTTACACGTAAGACTACATTAAAATGAAACAACTAAATGCTAGAAAAAATGCAAAACACCGCAAAAAATTATATTTTCGTTGATTTGCGGGTCTTAGTGGAACCAAGCAGGGCCTAACTAAGAAATGTTGAAGTGTCAGTATGCTAAGTTGACTAAAGTTTGTGAATGTTGGTGCGATAAGTAAGATTCAAAACCCACCTTTACACCATTTTTTTAATGAGATCAATGATTCAGTCATGATAGGATTGAACCCAAGTCTTTGGTATTATCACTTGAAGATTTTACCGATTAAATTAATTGGCACCTTCAACCTTCAACTACTAATAACTGACCAATAACTCACTTGTTTATCAAAAAAGTAAATAACAAAGGTAATTGTACATCGAATAATCCATTTCGTAAAAATAAAAAAATTTATGAACTTGGATATACGATATGAAGGAGGGGAAGGGAAGCTTGATGGTTGTATAGGTAGCGTTGAAGCTATAACTTCTAGAATGAAGGAGGCATGCCAACTCGTCATTAATTAAAAATAAGGGTAATCTTTTGAAAAATTAATAACTTTGATTTCTTTTCATTTCGACAAATGCAGAAAGTGAGAAACTAGCTGTTTGGGTAATTTTTGTTTTTGCCCATTTTAACTTTTGCTTTTGGTGAAGGGATTCTCAAATCTAGTAGTACCTAATAATAATTTCAAACCCAAAAGTGATTATGAGTGCCAATATTTTTCAAATGCCTTCGCAAGGACTACCTCAAATTTTCAAGTCTTTAATATTAAGAGTAAATTCAAAATAAGGTGATGAGCGTGACCGTTTGATCTAAATCTATGGTATTACCACCCATAGGTTTTACCATTTCACCCACGTCATACCTATTTCAAATCTCAAGATCAAGATAAGATATTCTAAGAGGTCAAAAATGACAATTTTTTTTATAAGAAAAAGAAAAATATTTAATTTGGCCAAGAGATTGAATAGCTTTAAAAATTCACCATTGAAGTTGACAAGGTTGAATACAATAGGTTATATGATTAAAAAAAACAATGAATTTTGACTACTGATGAAAGATATAGTTATTTGGAAGTTAAGGTGTATTTCATTATTTTGAAAATCTAGGGATGGGTCTAATTTTCAAATACGGATGCGTACCTCAAAATTACATCGGAAAATTACTTCAAGGATCTTGGGGGAGGGATTATTTCTAAATAGCCCCTCAACGCTTTTTTATTTAGTGTCGAGGTCACAAATTTTATTGCGTGTTCACCACTTTTTAAATAAAAAGTGGCGAATTTGACATGGGTAAAATTCTTTCATTTCCAATTTTCAAGTTTTTTCGACTAAAATACATAGAAAGATTGACTAAAAACGTGAGATAACAACTTGTTTAGATGATTCCAACCCAAAAAAAATCATTCTTGATCGATTTTCTTCCAAAAATTAAGAAAAAAAAAGTGAAAAATCCCCAGAAAATAACTTCTTCTTCTTTTTTAAATCCTTTTCAATGGAATGGAGTTTCGAAACTCGATTGAGATGCCAAAAATCCATTTTTTTTAATGAAAATAATGAGTTTGAACAATTAGGGTATTCAATTGTGAGAAATGTTGGAGTTAAGATCCAGTGACTATTAAGAATTTTTTTTTACTAAATGAACTATTAAGAGACTGTCCAAAACTTAGAAACTATTTAGAAAAAAATCTTTTGCCGTAGTCCTTTAAAGTAATCTTCCCAAATTACATTATAGTTCGTATGTTTGAAATCACAAGTACAAATCATCTGACCTAGAAACAACTATTATGTGGTCCAACATCTTCAACGTGTAAATGAAACAATAACATGTTGAAAAAATTATAGGTAATCGATGAGTTTTGCTGGGGTAATATTTTTAGGTGACAAAAATGACATTTTGACGTGATGGTGTGCATATAACCATAGATGCTTTTTACTCGAGATATAAGTAAAAAAAAATCTATGCCCGTAAAAATGTCATTTTTGTCACTCTCAAAACTGTTACGCTAGCATTTATTGTAATCCATCGGCAAACTGACATTCATTCCCACGTGTCATTATCTGAGTAGATTGTTGGACAGAGAATTTGCTTTTTGAAAACTATATGGACCACATGGCCTACATCTTTTAAACGTTCCACATGTGATTTTTATGGTTCAACTGTTCAACTGTCCCGAGACTCCGAAATCGTTCTCATTTTAGATGAGCCCGGAGATCTCGATGATTCGGATTGATCTATTTTTTTTTCACTCTTTAGAAAAATAAATAAATAAATAAATCTGCAATATTGTATAAATTAATTAGATTGTAATTTTAATTCAACTTTTTTTCTTATAAAGTTGAAATAGATTGATTTTTGGTGTAGGTGCTCATTGTGTCGACAAAGACTAATTGTACAATTTTTTAAAAGGGAGAATTAATTAATAGACCTTGAACTACGGATGTATTTGTAAATGCACCCTGAGCTTTTTGGAGGGGTATCTTAACGATCCAATTAGTACAAATCTTTTTCTTAATGCACTCTCACCCCAATTAAATGGCTAATTCAAACCATTGATATTGAGATTGAAGAATCGAGATCAACAATTCAAATCATTGACCTCGACAATTCATTTTAGAACATCGTGATCGACAATTTATAATCCTCGATCTTGATGGTTATAAAATGTTGATCTTGACGATTGGAGCAAAGGTTAAACTCAATGATTTGAAATATCGATCTCGATAATTTGAATCATCAATCTCAACGATTGAAAGTGGGGTGAGGTGCGCTACGAAATAAAAAAGATCACCAATTGGACTATCAAGAAACTGCCCAAAAGTTAAGGGGTATTATTATTATTTTAGGTAAATTCTCAAAAATTATCAAAAATTTCAAAAGTATTGAAAGTGTTACATGTGTTGACACAACTATCACATAATCTTGACAAAATATTAGCAAATTGTCAAAATTACTTGATAACTTTGTCAGCATTAACAATATTTCAGAAATATCGAAAACTGTTGTAGTGTTGGTTTTTGGCAAAATAGCCTATTTTGAATCCAAAACATGGTATCGAACACTTACCGTTTTCCGCCCCTTGATCAATAGGCTTGTTTTAATGAGATTAATATCTTGATCGTACACTATGGCGTCACGATATCATGACCCATGATCGTACACTATGGCATGATTTGAACCCAGTCACGATATCATTACCCATGGACTATCCAATTAAACTAAGCTAATTAATACCTTCAACACATTGTACGATATATGATCTTCTTATTCCTTACTTTTCATCCAACTACTAAGGTCCATATTGGAATTATGTTAGATGATCCATGTGGTGGTTATTATCACAAGAAAAAAGAGAGAAGAAGAAGCAAATTTTAACCTTATTCATTATATACAATTATAGTTAATGTTCGAATTGCATTTTTTATTTCCAAAAAAATTATGATGACCTCCAAAGTAGGAACATTTTGTATGATTAGCTCATTTTTTAAATGTTAAAGTTCAACGCAACCATTGCATGTTAACAGTTCCCAAATCTATTTTTTTATAAATGTCTTTAAAATTAATTATATTTTGCATCTTATCTTAATTTTTTTTAAATAAGGAATTTTATTATTTATTATTTTTATAAATATTACAAAGCCTTGAAAAGTCATTTACAAAAAAAAAAAAAGAAACATTGTACAATGACAGCAAAATCTTTGGTTTGGAACTAAAAAAAATAAACTAGAATTATTTTGTTAAGAGAAAAAGCTTTTAGTCATAAACCTATCAACAAACGCTATTAAGTTTTGGTAAATGTTTTTATACAATCTACATAATAAAGCACAACAGTGGAACCCATTTGTGGGGGATAAATGTCTAATCCAGTTATATTGTCCCCACTATTACTTTCCTCCTACCCCTTCAATTTTATTGTGCTTACTCTCTTCTTCTCCTATCCTGTATTTTTTTTAAATAATATCCCTATAATTTTACTATCTTTTCTTTTTTACCCCTTGAACTCCAAAGATTTCTTAATAATGCCATTTCAATTTTATTATTTTTCCTCTTTTACTCTTTTATCACTCGAAGATGATGCCTGTGCCTATGACACGAGAATTCTGTTTGTCTCTATATCACTTTCTTAGTTAGGGAGTTGTTCTCTCACATCCCACAAATAGAGATGATGGGGAATGTGGTTGCCAGTTGTCTCACACCCGTAGGTCTCCATTAAATCTTAAACTCTTTTTAAAAGGGTTTGTTTTAATCTATAGTTCATTCCTAGCAAAAATACATGACCCCTATATAAATCAAAGTCCGAATTTAATTATTTCTTTCTCTGAGTCCAAATATGAAATTATTATCATTTTTTATTCATTCGGGAGTATAATCACATCTAGGGAGTAGCAAGAAATTTATCTTCTTTAGAATATCGTGCTCAACACGAGCATTGATCAAGTCCAAATAGTTTTTCTATATGCCTATTCCAAACTATTGGGATCCAAAAGCTCTTTTAGAGGTTATGTGCTCACTTGGAGCATCTTTTTGTTGGTTTAAACTATTTGAATTAATAGATTTAGATATTTGTGAATTAGAAGGAATTCTCACTAGAGGAGGTAAAGGTATTTCAAAACTTTTGTAGAGGATCATTCAAAATACACTTACGTGTATTTAATGAAACACAAAAGTGATGCATTTGAAATTATGAAATTGTTTTTCTTAGAAATAAAAAATCAAAAGAACACAAAAATTAAAAGAATTAGAAGTATTGATAAAGGTATTGAATATGATTCTATAGGTTTTAGAAAGTTTTTAGAGTCTTTAAGAATTATACATGAAACTTCAGCTCCGTATTCCCCCGAAATGAATGGAGTTGTTGAACCTAAAAATTGAACTTACACAGAGTTAGTAAATGCCATGCTTATTAGTTCAGGAGCACTGAATAATTTATGAGGGGAAACATTCTTAACAATTTGTTATGTTCTTAACAGAGTTCCACATTCTAAGAATAAAATAACTCCTTACGAATTTTGGAAAGGTAAAAAACCAAATATAGGTTATTTTAGAGTTTGGGGTGTTTAGCCTATCTAAGACTGACTTCTTGAAGAGTTTATTATGAACTTATAAAAAGAAGATCATTTCACATAATGGAGGTATACTTTATTTCACTTTATGCCATTTTCAAAGAAATTAAATACACTATATCACAAAGAATTGAAAGTGCATCCAATTAATGAAGGGGATGGGTTAAAAGTGGGAATTTAGAGAGGTACAATAGACAAAACAGAAAATAAAAGGTGTATCTCCACCTTCGTATTTTTTTATCTTCATTCTTCTTGTTTTCTTGGTCTAGGCTTCTAGGAGTTATGAGAGAATAATTGGACAAAATTTTGGCTCTTTAAAATAAATTTAAGGAAGAAATTTGAAACAATTTTGAGACTTCTAACTTGCATATCTCATTTGCCTTGGATGAACCATTTATTTATAGGCTCAAGGGAGATCCTTAGGGATATAAGTATCCAAAAACCTTAATTTCAAAGTATTCCCAAGAAAACTTCAATAAAATATTTGAAATACTCCCAATCAAATTATCTTTAATGGTCTTTGCACCTCATTGAGTCTTACCAATCATAGACATCAAAGGGTGGGTGTCAAAATACTCAAAATTCTAGAGAATAGTATAGGAGGGATAGAAGTATAAAGTCCCTTAAAGAACCTAGGAGCAATGACATGTAATTTGCAATTGCTTTTGAGACAATTTCCCTAGCTAAGCTCCTAACAATTTGATGGTAAAAGTGTAAACGACCTTGAAATTCTAGAGACTTCTTGTGGATGAGTAAAAAAGTCAAGGGCCTTTGAACTTGGTTAATTTACAAATAATTGTGTAGAAGTGGTCTTGAATTAAGAACAATAGAGGTGGGCACAAATATTAATTGTCATAATAGAGTCTCAACAAATTAAGATAAAAGAGTAATTTACACTTTGTGGGGACCAAAGGTTGAGCATGGGTTAAGATTGAAAAAATAGGAGAATTACTAGAAAGCCTAGGTGGGAAAAGTATGGGAAGCATAATGCAAGGGCATAGTGGCATTTTCTTGAGGAATAAACAATTAAGAAAGAGATTTTAAGGAGTAATTTTTCTAAGAAAATCTAGAGCACTCAAGTGCACTCAAAACTGTCTAATTGACCTGGCCTTAGGTGAGTGAAGGTCTAAGCTAAATTGGCCTATACATTAGGTAAGTAAAAGTCAACACACCATTTGGCCCTACATTAAGAGACTAACGACCAAGGCTAAGCTAAACTTGGTCACTAAGGGCCTGTTTGGATACCAGGAGCAGAACTACTCTTCCACAGATCAGGAGCTGAAGTACTCTATGGAGGAGCTGGAAAAGTAATTCTATGCAGAAAGGGCGTTTGACAATCAACTTTGTGAAGTACTAGCAGGAGTACTTTGTGTTGGAAGTCTGTTTGGGAACCATACTAACTTCTCATGACTTCTAGAAAAAAGACCAGAATACCCTTATATTATACCAGTTACTGTTTTTTATCTTTTAGTGTCATAATATGCCTTCAAACTATGTTGTTTTTGACATTTTAAACTATAAATATTAATATAATATAATATAATAAATATTAATATAATATAATATAATATTTTAAATATTAAATATTAAATATTAATGTAATATGTTTAAATCCATTATACTCAAAATTTTTAAAAAAATTGCCAGACTGTTTTTGACATAATATGACATAATATTAAAAAAAAATTGACAAACTGTCTTTTAATGTCATAATATGCCTTCAAACTATATTGTTTTTGACATTTTAACTATAAATATTAATATAATATAATATAATAAATATTAATATAATATAATATAATATAATATTTTAAATATTAAATATTAAATATTAAATATTAAATATTAATGTAATATGTTTAAATCCATTATACTCAAAATTTAAAAAAAAAAATTAACAGACTGTTTTTTACATAATATGACATAATATTAAAAAAAAAAAATTTGACAGACTGTCTTTTAGTGTCATAATATGCCTTCAAACTATACTGTTTTTGACATTTTAACTATAAATATTAATATAATATAATATAATAAATATTAATATAATATAATATAGTATTTTAAATATTAAATATTAATATAATGTGTTTAAATCCATTATACTCAAAATTAAAAAAAAAAATTGATAGACTGTCTTTTAGTGTCATAATATGCCTTCAAACTATATTGTTTTTGACATTTTAACTATAAATATTAATATAATATAATATAATATTTTAAATATTAAATATTAATATAATGTGTTTAAATCCATTATATTCAAAATTTAAAATTTTTTTTAAAATATTAATAAATGTTCTTTCGTTTGATTTAAGGGCAAATGAATTAGGAATATTTTCATAGAAAAATTAATAAAGTTAAGGGTATTTTGGTAAAATGAACCATTAGATTTTGACTCCCCGCAAGATGAGTTTTGAGAAATAGGTTTTCTCGACTTCTTCACAAAGAGTAATTTCTTGCTCTTACGCGGAGTAACTCTTCGAAGGAGTTGTTCATCCAAACGCATCCAAACGACTTCTAACTCCCTGCAAGAGTCAGAAGTAGCCAAGGAGTCCTATCCAAACGCCTACTAAAAGTCTGGTTTAAATGAATTTTTGAACATCTTTTGATATTTTGATTGGAATTGGTGTGGGTCCCACTTCATTGATCGAAATTCTTTGGGTTCACCCTTCTTCAATGGATTTTAAATGAGCTATCGAGCTCTGTTTGGGAAAAATGGGGTGTCTACAATCATAAATTTCTAAAATAATATCTCTATAAAGCTCTTGTCGAGATCTTTTCAACAACATCTATTAAGTATTTTGTTAAGAGTCGCGATCTAGAACGGTGTCCCATTCGTATAGTAACTTACATTGTCTATGTGGCATGTTTTTATTGGAGACTAACCACATCGGGTTATGTGTAGCTAGAAATACGACTTGATTAGGAGTCCATGTGTTTAAAACTCTAACCAAATGCATGCCACGTAGACATCATTCCTATAGAATAGGAACAAGATACCCTATGTGATCATGGTTCTTTTGTTAAGTGTAAAATGTAAAACTATGTTGAAGGTAATATGAAGATTCATTACATTGTTAACACAAACTTGATTTTCATACCACCGAAGTCTACAAAACCACTACAATTATTTTAGAGAGTAGCTATTGGCACCCCAACTTTTACTTCTTACACCCCAATTAAAATAAAGAAAATAAGTGAACGATTGAGAATGGGTAAAAGTTGGATTGCCAATAGAATCTCTTGTTTATTGTTTGCTAGATTTTATTTTTTGGGTTTAGGATAGGATTTTATTTGACCCTAGTCATACTTGTAAACAACCACTAAAATTATTTGATGTAATGTTATGTGTTTTGTGATATTAAGATTTATAATATGAGCCAAACCTTTGGAATGTTTGAAGAGTGTGTTTTAATCTTTAATTGAGGTGTCATAAATAATTTAAGAAATTAGGGTATACTAAGTAAAAGTTGAAGTGCTAATAGCAGTTGTCTTATCTATCCATTAAATACATGAAATCTTTCAAGGTCTTCAACATTTTTGAAAAGAGAAAACAAAATTACATCAAAACTAAATTTTCTACAATCATGATATTCTCTTGCTCTCATTGAAAAATTGTTTGATAGTCGGACAAAATCTGCCAACAAATCAGTTGTTAGAATTCAATTTTATGTGTAAGCAAAGAGTTCGGATCCTATGCACCTTGGTGGAGGATTGAAATTAGATGCTATGTAAGCCACAATTTAGAAATTAAAGTCCAAATTACACATCATTACATGCTATGTAAGCCACAATTTTAGAAAGTAAAGTCTAAAATATCTCATTCTTATAATTTCATTGGTTCATGACATGTATTGAAGTGTGGGAGGAGAGTTTTAATCCCCTACCCTTACAAGGATTTTTTTTTGTTTTTTTGAAAGAGGGGGGGTGTGGTTATGAAATAACTTCTAAAAAGCAAATATGAATTCATAATTTGTTTTGTTTTGTTTTGTTTTTTTTTGAAAAAATATACAAATTTTATTGTTAAAAACATGAAAAAAGAAAAACTCAAGTTTATTATAAAATAAAAGTACCTATTTTACTCTCATTAATCTAAATTTAAACTATTATAAATTTGGAAATTCAAAAATATCACAACGTTTGTGTTTAAATTTAGGGTCAGGATCCCTTGACTCCTAAGAATGGCTCGTGGAAAAAACACATGATTCTAATTCTTAAAATGCAAAATCCAATAATTGAGATTTATCCTCGGGATAAGTATATCCGAGATTTGCATTATCAAGATACTCATAAATCTCGACTATTGGATTTTGTGTTTAAAGGGTTAGGATCATGTGTTCTTTTCATGAGTCATTCTTAAATTTAATATCATGGGAGTTATTTTTGTTAAATTATTTTTAAAAATTATCAAAAAATATTTTTAATTATTTAATATTAAAATACCTTTAATTAATATTTTAAATTACAAACCAGCACTTATGAATTATGATACATGTGCGTTGCGTTTGCACGTGCAACTGATAATGATAGGAGCGGCAATCATAACTTCATCTCACCGTCTTAACTTTTCATTTATTAGAGGAAAAATAATTTTTCAAAATGGGTATTTAAAAATAATAGCCGTTACAACTGAAAACAGTTGCCCAGTACAATTCATCATAACTGCGACCGTTACAGAACGTTATAACACTCCGCTTTAAATCTTGATAACTACAACTTTACAAAAAAGGTGAAAAGGGAAAATTTAAGCACATCCCTTGGATTTTATTGGATATTTGGGATGCCCCTTTGTTTTCAAACATGACATAATACCCCTTGATCTTGGTCTTTGGAAATTCAAATAACCAAAATGCCCTCATCTTCATCTTCAAGCTAATAATTATTGATTTTTTCTCTCACAAAATTGATCAATTTTTTTTTTGCATTTCCAATATGTCGAACACGTGTCACCTCAAATTTCAATTCACCATCCTAAGAGCACACGTCAACCCATCCAATTGGTCAAGATTCGTCTGGTAAGACCTATAAAGGGTTATACCTTTGCCTTATCATGGTTAAACTCTAAAAGAACTATAGTACCTCAATTCCGCCTAGGATGAAGTACCTCGATTCCTCCTAGGTTGAGGCACCTCACATTAATGTCAACTTGTCGGACTATCAAAGGATTTATTTGAATCAATCCCATTATCCCTCCTTAACAGAAAAATAAGTGAATTCGAGTATGTTTTCGATTATTTGAGGTATGTATCCTCATATGTTTGAGGTGTTGCTATGACTACCTTAAGAGACTAATTTGTGTGAAACTAGTAGGGTATGTCTGATTGCATGGAAAGTCACTTTCCATGAAATTTGAAATTCATGAAAAAATGATGGTGGAAAATGGATAGGGTTGAAAAATCAAATTACATTGTTTGATTTCATCTAAACAAAATCGAGAGGGAAATCTAAAGAAGAAGGGAGGAGGAAGATGATGAGGATAAAAGTAAAGAAGAAGAAAAGATGCGATGACAGTGACAACGGAGGGAGGTTGGGGAAAAACAACAAGAAGAAAGAGAGATAGAAAGAGAGAGAAGTGGTTGGGACGGTCAAATGTGATTATGGCTATATTGGTGATCGAGAAGAAGAAGAGATGAGATTAGGATTTTGATTTAGGGGTGGAAATTGAGATTGAATTTAATTTTTTATGGGTATAGGTGGAAAAATGAAACTTACACTGCGTTGAATTTTTTGAATAAGGTGAAAAATCATTTTCCATGATAAAAACCAATCGAACAATGGAAGGTGACATTTTTTATGAAAAATAATTTTCCACTCTATTTTCTATGTGCAATCAAACACACCCTTAGGCTATTGGTCACCTATCATGCGATAGATAGTTATTCTTTTCTAGTCTTTGTTACCCCCTCTCTTTATGCAAGAAGGAAGAACAAAGACATGTAGATCCTCTTGGCCGTGTTTGTCTACCATGTTATACTATATGGATCCAAGTATAAGATATGTTATCCACAAATTTAGTGTTTGTATCACACCATAATGAATAGTAACAAAATTAGTGGGTCCTACTTAAGAATTGTGCAACCAAGAAAACCTTGAAAGAGGAATTCCACAAAAACTTGGGATTTCTCTTTCTCTCTCTTGCCTTCTCATCATTCTTCTTAGAAATTTACTTTTCTTACTAACCTAGTAAGATATGTTATCCACAAATTCAGCGTTTGTATCACACTATAATGAATAATAACAAAATTAGTGGGTCCCACCTAAGAATTGTGTAACCAAGAAAACCTTGAAAGAGAAATTCCACAAAAACTTAGGATTCCTCTTTCTCACGTCTCTCTCTCTCTCTCTCTCTCTCTCTCTCTCTCTCTCTCTTTTTCCCTCTCATCATTCTTCTTAGAAATATATTTTCCTTACTAACCTAGTAAGATATGTTATCCACAAATTCGGTTTTGTATCACACTATAATGAATATTAACAAAATTAGTGGGTTCCCCTAAGAATTGCGCAACCAAGAAAACCTTGAAAAAGAAATTCCACAAAAACTTGGGATTCCTCTTTCTCACGTCTCTCTCTCTCTCTTGCTTTCTCATCATTCTTCTTATAAATATACTTTCCTTACTAACCTAGTAAGATTTTAAGCATTACTAATGGCCGTGTTTGTTTGTCCAGAGAGTATATCCAACTTATCGTATAAGATACACTCTCACTAAAAATTGTATTTATTTCACTTCTCAACATAGATACGAAGAGCTCATCTTAGAATTCTTCTAATTTACTTTGCACTTATGTTTCGTCCTTATTTTAACTTTTCCAATTGTCTTGGCAATTGAAGTGTCCTTGGTAAGAAGCAAACTAATGCGCCAACAAGGAAGTTGATAGAAAAAAAGACAATCCATCACTTTCATTATTATCTTCATTCTTCAACCTCTCGCAGAGAACCTTTGATTTGTACACTAAAAAATCGATCCTTTTTAACTTTTCAAAAGTCGTATCTTCTTATATATTGAACTTAGAAGTTTGAAATAGATAGTATCTTGATGTTGAAGATAGGCTAAAAAGATACATTCTACAAATTGAAAATGATGAATTTTAGGAAAGAAAAAATCAAGGGTTATTTGATAGTTATTTAAGATGAGGGCATTTACGTCATTTTATGTTAATCTCTCATAGAAAACTGAGAACAAGGCTTAAAAGGGTATCTCAAATATTCACCAAAAATTTGAGGGTTATACCCAAATCAACCTCCCTCGCCTTGATAAAATAAATAAATAAATAAAGGTTATTAAAAGAAAAGATACTTAAGTTTTTGTCCTCAAAATGAAATAATAGTTCTCTAATGACTTTCCACCTAACCCATCATTCTTATCCAAAAATTGACTATCCCTGTAATGATAACCATCCAATCTATGCTTCATTTGGTCAAAACGATAATAAAAAAATATAAAAAAAATTAACAATTCGGGTGGTTCATAAAAGGTCAATCGATCGAAAAGGTTAAATCATCCTTGGAAGAACCAATCAATCAAATGGGTGGGGTCCAAGCACCATGTGAGTGCTACTTCTTTTACTGCCACAAGTCAATAAACCGCTCATCTAGAATCATTCTCTCCAAGTATATTTTTTTCCCCCACTAAACACGAGTTCATGTTCTTATTCTGGTAGGCTGTCAATTGACAGAATTCGGGTCGGATTATGGAATCGTAGTAGTTTATTGAAATAGATCACTCTTGAAATTCGACTTTTGTATCCAAAACTGATGCAATAATGATTAGATTAATTTACAATTAATTTTATATATATATATATATATATAAAAGATCATTTGTACATGTGACACCCAAAAACATGATTGAGTGTCATTAGATGTAGAACACAAAATTTTAAGAAAGAAAAAAACAACAATATTTTTTCATTGTTGTATTTAAATTTTAAGAGTCGTGATAATATGATGCCCCCATCACAAAATAATAGATCATTTGCCTTGGGATATGTAAAATTATAAATCTTTTTCTTGTGTATCCCAAGAAAAATGATATACAATTTTGTTATGGGGCATTTGTCAATGAGAATGTCATATTATCATGGTCCAAATTTTATAAAGATTGCATGGATGGAAGACCATGTCGAACTTGGACTAAGGTCCTCATTTGGGCTCCATAAACTTATATTGGCCCATATGATATCACACTAATTTATGATTCATGATTTAGAGTAAGAAGATTAAGTGGATTATCTTATTGAAAATGATAAATTTGTGATTTTATTTTTTAATTTTTTGCTTTGACGGGCTGCACGTAT
The DNA here is from genome assembly GCF_017979445.1 of Akebia trifoliata. Classification (NCBI taxonomy): domain Eukaryota; kingdom Viridiplantae; phylum Streptophyta; class Magnoliopsida; order Ranunculales; family Lardizabalaceae; genus Akebia; species Akebia trifoliata. The sequence continues at coordinate 31,979,279 of NC_141377.1, read as the reverse complement.
CAATTATCCTGCATATGTACAATAGTTAAATATAATCACTATATGTGAAAAGACAAATATAGATTTGAAGGTATGATCTGGGGAGTAAATCCAGTCGTCCTTACCATCTCAACTAATTCCTGATGGTTAATTTGCAAAACTTGAACATAAAAGTTAATTAGTAATTTAGTATCTCAAAAAATAAAAAAACTAAGTAACTTTTATTATTTAAATAATTAAATAATATTATTTATATTAATATATTAAAATAAAAAAAGGTCTCATTTTAAGATTTCCTCAAATTGTATTGAGCCCGCTCTAGTAAAATATCATCATCTATTATTGGATGATGATATGATTGATTCAAAATCAATTGGTCTATTGAAAAAATGTCAAAATCCTTATCAAGGGTCCAATTATAGAACAGGTTTTCAGGTCTCATTCATGAGCATTTGATTGATAAAGACATTTAATGAATGAGGAAACCTACCAATTATCTCCAAATATCACAAATATCACACCTATCAAATATTTCTACTTTAGTTGATCACAAATATCACACCTATCAAATATTTCTACTTTAGTTGGGTAGGGTCTAAATAAATATCTAGGTTTGTCGACAGAATGCTACGTAACTTTGAGGTCATAGATGAGCCTAATTCATAACGGAATAATGATTTTTTGACACCCCTTCTAACATACGCTCCCATGCCACGTCAGGGAGCGTATGTTAGAAAACAACGACTCTTCATAATAATAATAATAATAATAATAATTTTCTCACTTCCCGTATGACATACGCCTCCATCATCAAACTATAGACCATTTTCCTTATGATACACAATACTATAAATTTTTTTCTTGTGTATCTCAAGACAAATGATCTATGATTCTGTGATGAGAGCGTATGTTAGAGGGGGGCGTCGGATTATCACAACTCTAATAATAATAATTTGGGATGCTATTTTCATCTAATTCATAAAATTTTGGCCCACTTCTTTGATTACCATCGCATTGGTACTCACCATAATTTATGATTTTTATCCATTGATCTAATTATCTTTTCTTAATGATTGAAACAACCCTCTTGGCGATAAATTATCAAATCAACTGGGTAGAAATCATTCATTAAATTTGTCAAACCGCGTTTACATATGGAACAATGATTGCAAAGACCTATTTTTTGAAAATATGTACCAAACAATTATTTCTAAAAAAATATGGACTCTTTAGTACCAAAATTATCAAATATTAGTCTAAAAAGGATTTTTGAAATGAAAATACCATAATTACCCTTTCAATGATTTTTGAAGTTTTAAAGAAATATGTTTATTTGAGAATATTTGAGTTACTCCTTTGTTTTATAATTAGTGACATGCCCTTTAACTATTGTCATATCTTATAGATCAATTAAAAAAAAAAAATCTTGTTTCACTTACTAAAACTAGTAATCTTTAAATCAAATAGATGATGATGACCACACCAATGATGATGATGGAGATGAGTATGATCATCACCAATCTGATTTGGTCCATGTATATTAGATTTATTAAACTATATAAATCATTAAAACATAATTTTAAAACTTGACTTGAATGTTCATCAAATTTATTCAACTCAAAAATTAGCAAGTCAACACAAATGAGTCAAATAAAATTATATTGAGTTGAATTTTTAATAAATTGAATATTTATTTTTATTTTTCACAGAAATATTAATAATTAAATAAATTGGTCAAGTTTTTTATTTGATTCCCTATATTTTTAGATCAAACACTTTGTAAAGTTGTTAAAATGATTTTCAAGCATTTTTCTTAAAAAAAATCTTCAAAAGATCCTTAATAGACTAATATTTTATGAAGTGAGACTTAAATGGTCTGAATTATTTACTAGGGGACTATTCGGTACATATTCTCAATAATAGGGTCCTTTAGAGTAATTCTCCCTTTAAATCTTGGTACAATTTGTTATAGAATTTTAAAAATTAATAACACAATTTTTAAAATACCATTATTTTTTATATATGAAATGATTATGATAATGTGGCAACATGAATCCGCGACGCTCACTATCATTCATAGTATTTGGCATTTTACTTGATTCGAGTTCAGTAAGTGTTGAGGTGTATTTGGAAAAGATTCTCCGACACCCAAGTCAATTTTCATTTTCTGTTACTAATTGAAAGTTTTTTCATACTTTTCACATCTTTTTACCTTACCATCATAATATTCTTGTAAATAATGCCCTAATTGTGTATATTACTCAACGACCCGAAAATGTAGGAAACAATCTTCGTTCTCGATTATCGTAGTTAGCTCTTTCAACTCATTATACCCTACTTTGGGCCTCTTGTCTTTCTCTTGACTCCGAATCCAATCTAAATTAAGGGATATCCCATCTTGGAATTGGTCTAAAATTTTATAATTAATCAATCAGACACAACCTAATTTGGATAAAAAAAGATTAACACAGATCTTGAGATGACATATCACTTTGTGCCAAATATGAGAATTATCTCCCACATTAAATATGCATTATTTTAATTTGATTATTAAATAATATTTTCATACTAGAAATCATAATTATACTAAATATCTTATCTTAAAGAGGAAAATTTTCAAAATTTTGTATTATAAAATAATTCACAAAAATAGATGGTTCAATGGATTTAATAGTTAAATCACATGTTCGAAAAAAAAATCAACGATTCTTTCAAAAATTATAATTCCATTTGAACCAAACTGACTTTATTGTGAACTATGACCCAATCCAGTTAATCCACTAAATTGACCATGTTTAAAACATTTATTTCACGAGGCAATATATTTATTATTGCCAACTATATATTTTTATTTTCTTTGATGGGAGACAAGATTATAGCCCTTCGGAAATTGGTAGGAAAATGTTATTAGATGAAATATTTAATATTAACAATTTGAGTTAGAACACATGCTCTTTTATCCATCAATTATTCGAAAAAAGAAAAAAAAGAAAGAAAGAGAGAGGATAAGGATAGATGCAAGAAAAATTAGACTTAAAGCACATTCCACTATCATTCGATAGTGATGGTCCGAGAGAAGTTTTGATAAAGATAGATATTATTAATTGAGGTAGAACATACGTGCCCTTAATCCATTGATACGGATTGATGGAAATGAATTGGATTTGATGCTTTTGAGTGAAAGAGAGAAACTCTTTTAACTTTATGATGTGTTTGATTGCATGAAAAATCAAAATTCATAGAAAAATGATTATGATGAAAAACTTGAATCCATTGTTTGATGTTACTTTCAAAAAATAAGAAGAAGAAGAAGATGAGAAAGAGAAAGAGAAAGAGGGGAGGACATGGTGATAGTGACGGAGGTGAGGAAAAGAGTCGTGATAATCTGATGCTATTTTTTTATACACTTCCTTCACAAAATCATAAATATATGTCCTTGTGTATCCCCAAGCAATGGATCTACGGTTATGTGAATGGAACGTACAAAAAAAAGCATCAAATTATCACGATTTTGTGGAAAATGTGTGGTAAAATGATTTTCTTTTGAAAATATGAATTTTAAGTATATAATTATATACTTTTCCTAGATCTCAATTTGATATGGAATTGATTTTCCATTTTATAAGGAATTTTTTTTCTCCATATCATACCATAAATCTCTAACAATTAATATCTACAATTGAAAAGTAACTCTTATTTTAACATTTTCTTTGGGACAACGGTAGATTATTTTTTTTTTCACAAGACTCATTTTTTCAATAAATTCATATTATGTTGAAGAGTAATGATTTTCTCTGCCCCACACGTGGCATACTAAAAATACTCTCCTGATGTGGCATGTGCTAGAACCATAAATCTTTTTTGCATCGGGAAACACAACTGCACATATTTATGGGGATGTGTATCCCAAGGCAAAAGTCTATGGTTCTAGCACATGCCACGTTAAGAGAGTATTTTGAATATGCCACATGAGGGAGGGAGATTATCATGATTCTATGTTGAAAATGAATTCCCTCTAATTATATGGATACATTTTGGTTGGTTATTTAGGCATACACCTTTGAGTTTGTTGAGCATTTGATATACTCCCACCTTTTCAAGCTGATTACACATTTATTTATGAATTCTTATGAATGCACGTGATTGACGTGGCAAGGGCACATAACTATAGTTCTTTTTCATTGGGATACACAAGAAAAAAATGTGCGGTTCTATGCTCTTAATCACGTCAATCGCGTATCCAACTGCGTGCATTCATCATTATTCTTTATTTATAGACTATGGCCTTCTATAAGAGACAAACAAAAATGATTAAAGTATCCCTAGGGTTTTATCTCAAGAAAGGAAAAAAAAAACCCTTAATTTTTTTCCCCATAAAACACATGATCTTCAATCTCTTAGTCTTTTGGATTAAAAAATTTGATGTAAGGTTTCCAAAATGCGGATCACCTAAATCACAATCAACATTTTGTTTGCAAAACCCATAACTTGTGGGTTTTTGGAGAAAAAAAAAAAAAAAAAACACAAGGAGCACTGGCAAGAGGTTGATTAGGAGGGTATTTCAGTCATTTTTGTTAATTATCTGAGGTGCAACTTGGTCCGATTCAAAACAATTAGAACCAAGGTTTGGAACAAGTTTGGGTTTAGGAAAATGCAAAACCGATCAATTCAATTCCGTTCTCAATTCAGAATTGATAAGAATCGAAACCAACAAACAATCGACTCACTTATAAAATAAATGAGGGTAGCATTCTTTTGACAAAATCCTAGACAACATTCTAGAAAAATCATTTTGTCTTATATGGGCTAAAAGTTTTGGAATGGACTGATTTTTTGTGAGGATGTTCTCTATGGTGAGAAAATCATCATTACAAAACATCAGTCAATTCTGAAATTTCAAACCTTAGTTTATAAGTTGAAGAATTGTGAACTGTCAATTTTTTACTATTAGTTTGTAACCACTTTTCATGGGGTTAGAAATTTCAGAATTGACTGATTTTTTGTAAGGATGATCTACTTACTATAGAGATCATCATTACAAAAAATCAGCCTATTCCGAAACTTTTTAGTCATATAAGACAAAACTTTGTCTAGAATGTCGTCTAGGATTTTGTCAAAAAAACGCCACCTAATAAATAATCATAGATGTTATTAGATCTAAATGTTCTCATTCATGGTGATGTGGCATCGACAAAATAGATATAAACTCCTTAAATCAGATTTCTAAAGATCTCATTAATGTATGAGTGGTGATAATATGAGTCCCCCACATGGCATACTCAATCAACTCCCTTGATGTGGGAGTGTGCCAGAACCACAGGCTTTACACCTTGGGATACACAAGTGCACATCTCCATAAATATGTGCAATTGTGTATCCTGATGAAAAAAAAATCTATTGTTCTAGCACACCCCACCTCAGGGGAGTCAATTGAGTGTGCAATGTGGGGAGAGTTAAATTATATGACTCTTAATGTATATTGATCTCTATGGTGAATATGATCTTCTTACCATAGAGATCATATTTACCAAAAATCAACAAATTCTGAAACTTTTAATCCCATTTTACAAAACACGTTGTATCATGATCTTGACATAAAGTGAAAAAAAAAAAAAGAAAGTTGGAGGGATATTATTATAAAAAAAAAAAAAAAATTTGAGATTAAAAAGGTAAAAGATGAAAAAAATAAAGTGGATTAAAAAGATAAAAGAGAAAATATAGTAAAGTTAGGAGAGGTGAAGAATAAGTGAAATAAAATGAATTACAAAAAACAATAACTTGATAGAAGGGATATGATTAAAAACAAAATGAGATTAAAATGTTAAGAGATGAAAAATAATAAAGTCAATTAAAAGGGTAAAAAAGAAAATATAGTAAAGTTAGAGGGTTATCATTTTCCGGGTTATAAGGGGGTAAAAGTGAAAATAAAAATAGAATTAAAGAGATATTATTAAAAAAAATTGATATTAAAGGAGTAGAAGAGAAAATATAGTAAATTTAAAGGAGGTGAAGAATAAAAGAAATAAAGTGAGTTCCATGACATTATACCTTGATGGGAGTTTTAACCCGCATAAATGTAGATGATGGGATGTTTCTGTCACACACAATTGTACCAACTCAGTGGTGTTTTATGATATAGATATTATGTACTAGATTTTATACATGGATTTCATACATGAAACTCCAATCATTATTGTCTTTAAAATCCAACAACTTAAAATTCAATGACATTATATAAAATATTTGTTTTGTTGATTATTTATTTATTTTCAATAAAATATATGCTATTAGGAGATTAGTTTATAGAATATTGGCAATCCAAGAACCAAACCAATCTTAACTCAATTTTGTTTGATTCAATCTAGAGTTAATCCAACTCGATTAAGATTCTTGTGTAGTGGAACAAATCTAGGTTGGTTTGATTTCAAAATGGTTCCAAATCGAACCAAGTTGCACTCCTAATCAGGACGAAGAGGTATCTCAAATAATAAACAAAATCTGGAGGGCTATATCTAAATTATCCATTTTATAATCTCAGTTTCAGTTTATTCACATTTATATAGAAATATAAAAATCCTTCTTTTTTCTATCAAGTTTTAAAACTTGTGAGTTGACTCAAAACTTGGCTGACTCGACCTGTTGGATTTAGGAATGATTCGGTACTTGGCTCCTGGAAGAATTCAATGAATCAACTCATCGAGTTAGCTCATTAACTTGTCTAAGTCAACCAAAAAATGATTCGATTCAAGTCAGAAACTCGACCAAATTATGTATGACACCTTTGTAGAAAATTAAAATATATTTGTTTATTTATATTAAAATTTAACATATTTTTATTTAACTTGCTCAAGTTAATCAGTGAGTTGTTGAATCGACTTGACTTTGTTTGATCTTCTCCTTTTGATGGAAAGTCATTGTCGTTAACTCGGGCAATAGATCAATAGAACTTTTTATTTTCGATCATTCCCCTCCATCTCTTTCATCTAGTCTTATGTTATTTGGTTTGTTGATTTCTTTTTTCTAATTTATATTTCGGAATCATGTTTGCTACTCTAGAACAAACCTTGTTCTTAGGTGTAGGTAGAGATGATCGTTTCTTAATTTGCTAATTCGACTCGTTAGTGTATGTATCAAATTTCTCAAAAGAAAAAAAAAAAAAAAAAAAACATCGTTGTATCTTTCATCAAACCCAGTAATAAAATTCAATGAACTCGATTGATTAGGCTTGCAAATTGGTTAGTATGGATGAGACGTTTTGACAAGTCAATTTTTCGGACGAGATTTAAAATCCCATGTTCATTTTTCTCATTTTTTAATGAGACATCTTGAATGTATAGGAAAATTCGTCGAAACAGTATGTGGCATGGATGAGACTAGATGTGACACCCAATTCGTCGAAACATTATGTGGCATGGATGAGACTAGATTGGACACCCAATTTTAAAACCATGATTTGTCTCAATCAACCTATATCCTTTGTTCATCATACCCATCATTCCCCCTCGCTTTTATTTACTTCTAAAATTGTTTTTTCGAAAAAGATTCATAATTTAAACTTGTCTATTTTTATTGAATATTTAAAAATAGGTTGGGATCCATTGACTTCTTACAATGATTCATGAAAAAATACATGATTCCCATACTGTTTCGACGAATTTTCCAATACATTCGACTTGAGCCAAAGATCTCGTTCTTAAAGTAAATCAATTCACCAATCATCCAATCAATTAGAAGTAAAGTTTCCATTCAAAGTAATGTAAATTTTGAATCTTTTTTACTTGTTTTATTGATTACAATATATATAAGTATAGATAAGCATAACATATATATCTTCATTATGAACCTCATATTTTCATTTTATATAAAAACATGAATAGGGACCCACCATAGGATGGGTGCTATTCGTTGTCATGAAAGAACCTTAAAGTCATTAATTGAATAATTGGTGCTGTCAGTTTGAGGAATCAAGAAAAACCCACATGAAATGTTAGGATCGAATAAGTTTGATAAGTAACTAAATGAAACCAAACTTGAATGGACACCATTCACTATTCTCTATGTTTGTCTTTTTTTTTGGTTGCTGTCATGTTCATGGTTTTAAAATCCAGTATTTCGTCAATCGATCCCACCACAGATGCCGAGCTGACTCAATAAATAAAAAAGAAATACATGATTGTCATCTGAACATAAAATCCAACGGCTGAAAATTATACTCGAGATAAATATCATTACGATGTGTATTATCAGGATATACAAAAATCCAACCATTGAATTTGTGATTACAAGTTCAGGATTGTGTGTTATTTCTTTAGTCAACGGATCCCAAGTCTTTATTATTATTAGTACTAGTAGGACTTTGTTAGAATCGTGATAATATGACACCCCCATCACAGAAACATAATTGGTTGACCTTGTTAGAGTTGTGATGATATGACACCCCCATCACACGTGAATCGGGCCTATTGATTTTGAGCCAAAACTTCAACAAGTCTGTGCTGGAATTTTTTTACACATTTTGTTAACATGTGTTTTAAGGACACACGTTAAGGTGCATTAAATACACATTGGAAATTGAACTTCCTACCAAAAATTCCCTCAAAAGATTTATTTTTGTCCATAAATACCCTCAAATACTTATTTTTAAGGTGTATTTATTTAATGCACCTAATCGCGTGCCCTCAGGTGAACAAGATCAATCATCTTCTTCTTCTTCTTCTTCTTATTATCATTATTATTTTGCTAGGCAAGCAATGGGTCATCAATCCCGAGCTTATATATTAGCCCATTCTGGTAGTTAAACGGGCCAAGGAATATTCCTAACTAAACCTATTAATCCCGACTAAGTGGGCTAGTAATTCACAGACTTAGTCTAGCTGAGTCAAAATGTTAAATCGATTTAAATAACAAATATTTCTATATAAAAAAAAAATTACAAAACATGGACACATTTCGATAAACTCAATTGGTATTTTGAAAATATCAGATGAATCATCTGGAAACTCAGACGAGTCAATGTGATTGAGATTCACGTACGTTAGTTATTTCACTCGGTGTCTTCTATGAGCCAGATATATAACTCGCCCTTGAACAGATTTTTAAACCATGGTCATCATATGAGGTCCTTGGGCCTCACCCCTAGCTGGAAATAATGTGGCACACTCAATCGGGTTAGTAAATTCATCAGTAGTGATTTCTAGCCATCAAATTTGAGTAATTCATGGGTGACACCTTGAATTTAAATTTTAGATTATGTTTTAAGATTGGAACCACGATTAGACTAAAATTTGTTAAATTGGTTGGATTACAGTCGGACTATGGTTCAATTTGGTTGGATAGACTTAGATTTATTAAGAAAGAAAATATATGTACTTTTCTTCTAAGTTACCATTTTTCATTATTATTATAAAAAAAAAAAAAGATAATTCTCATAAAAACTACTGGTTCACTAATTGAGTTGATGTTACTAAGAATTCTGATTTGATCAAACCACCAGTTTTGTCCAATTTTCAAAACACGAGTCAACTTGAACTTAGTCGATTTTTATAAACATGATAGCAAAAGCATTCTTAAAGGTTACTATAATTTTATAGAACAACATAGATAAAACTTCGTAGGCATCACAATGATGTGATCATCATAATTTTAAAACTTGATCGATTGGAGGTTGTAGATGAGGGTAGTTAGGTCATTTTATAATCAATAGGTGAAGGTCAAGGACTTTTGTCATAGGTTTGAAAACATAGGGACTTATCACAAATTCCTAGATATACATGAAACCTTGAAAGAAATTTACAAATTTCTCTAGAATCCTACCTTATTGAAATAGGATAGAAGAGGAAAGATAGCATATAAAATCGAAGGGATATTCATGAAAAGAGGAGAAGAGAAAAGGTAATAAAGTTGTTTCGAGATACATTTTATATAGGTAGGGTCAAGATTCAGACAATAGGGAAGGGGAGGAGGGATGATAACGTCCCGTTTTATTATATAGTTGGGAAATCTCTCTTTAAAAGTCAAAGTGTCGACTTAAAACTAAGTCGAGTCAACTTTACTTGTTTGAACCAACTTCTTTGGTGAGTTAGAATTGAGTTTTGTTGGGTTGATTATGAATCTTATCTAGTTCAATTTTATATTCCATATTTGTTCCGTGGACAATAAAATAAATATGAGTCTCCATATTAAAATATTAAAAACTAGGGTATTTATGACGATGGCCTAGTGTTTTAGCAAAACTTATTGGTATTAGAATTTTTTCAAAAATAGTTATGAAACTCGCCACAGACCCCAATCCAGTAATTATTTTTACCAAAATGGTTATACATGGTACAATTACATTTGCTATTTACTTATTTATCCTTTTTATGAACTTACATTCAACTCAAGATCAAAGGTATAAAAAAAAAATTCATCAAAATTTCTGTCATCAGATAGCCATTTTGGTAAGAATATAAAATAATAAGAATTATTAAATCAGGTATATAGATTGACCTCACAATATAGGGAAAACAAAAAATATATATATATATATATAAAATATATTACCTACGACTATATCTGTATTTTACTCCATGCGTTCATATGTTTTATATTAATTTATATCAGAGTTTAGTTTCAATTATTACAGAGGCAGCTAGATGTTTGGGGTGTCAGTGGTCTGGGCTGGTTTTCAGGCTTAATCGGCGTCAGAATCCTCGCCAAAGCCTGGCCCATCTAAATGTTCCGCAAGTATTTTGGCCTATTTACGCCCCATATATTATAAATAGAGTCGTGCTCGAGTGACTTCAGCAGGACACATGGGGGATATCTAGATGTGGTGGCGTGTGTTCGTAGATGTGTTTTACTTGTATCTCAAGAGAAAACGCGTTGGGAAAGCTTGAACCCAATTCCTACAGTGATGAATATAAGCACAATTGAAATTCTTGGGAAGTTATACATTTGTGTATTGATAAAACCATTTCTTGAAGCTCGATCTCTCTCTGAGAGAAGACAACGGGCTTCCTTGAGGAATGCCTTTGACACATGAACCATAAACCTTCCCGTCTTTATCCCGTATTTCAGTCTTTAAGAAAGCTGCTATAAGGTTACAGAAGTCCTCATTACTTTCACCCAGATCGAAACAATTCTATATTTTTTAAACAGGATTAAAGTAGTGGATCTTTTAGCTCCTTATCACCGTGGAGGAAAAATCGGACTATTCGGGGGACCCTAACTACATTATATCTGACGGAATGGGCAATCAATTAACTACTTGACCAAACCGAAGGTGGTAGTAGATCAGTCACGATTCATTTGAGTTCGGCGGAAATGGGCATTGCCGCGCCACCACGTCAAGATGTCCCCCGTGTGTCCCTCCCTGAGGTCACTCTAGCATTATTCTTATAAAATATACTATAAGTTTTAAGTTATCAGACCCCCTTTTTAGCAATTTGGAATACAACAAAAATTCAATTTGTGAAAATTTCTAGCTCTATTTGATTTTGGATTGTAAACATTTGATCTGAAATTCGGTCAAAAATTCAAAAAAGGGAAAATATTCGGCATATGCTTCATGCACGTGTATTATCCGTCTCATTTCAAAAATTTGAAAACCAAAAATTCGGTAATATGATAGTGATGGTGATGGTAATGGTGATGATATATTGGTGATGGTAATAATGATGGTGGTGATAATGAGGGCATTCTTCCATTGGTTTATAAAAGAAGACCAAAGTCAAGGGATAAATAATCAATTTGGAAAATTCTCAAATAAATGTAGAGGGCCATGTCATTATTTATTTAAAGATAAAATGGACATTTGTCATGTAAAAAGTTGGATTCCTCCAAAATTACAAAGCATGACCGCTACAAAGCCAACTTGTGTTTCACGTCACAACTTATAAATTTACACTTTGCAACATACAACAAGTTACAGTAGCATATTTTTTTTCCACCGATTTTTATAAAAATCCGTAAAAGTCGTAAAAAATGTGTTTTATTCTTTTTTAACTTAACTTAAAATGCGTGAATTATTCAGAATAATTCAATAATCTGGAGAATAAAACTTTCATTGAAAAAAGAAATGAAAAATTTGTGAAATTTTCAAGAATTAAACGGGAGATTTCTAACAAGGATTGGGCCATTCGTGCACCTGACCCTAAACATGAATTGGGCCTACCTTACCCAGTCTGAAAACGTGATACTTGGGTTCTCAACGGTCTTTGCTGGCTCATAATTGACTTAGAATCCTAGCCCAACCCTGGCCTATCTAAATTGATCGGCAAGTATTTGGGCCAATTTGTAGCCCATATACAATATGTCAACATGACTTGATTTGTGGTTTGTCAACGTTCTGGGCTGGCTCGTAATAGGCTTCAGAATCCTAGCACAAGCCTGGCCTATCTAAATGGTCGGCAAGTATTTGGGCCAACTTACAGCCCATATACTATTGATGTACTTCTAAATATTAGGGCTGCCACCTGGACCGGTTGGAGGATAAACCTACACTTAAACCAAGTGACAAAACCCTTAGCCTGAGCTCAACTCTACTCAACCATCCGGTCTGAGTTCATTAACCCAAGCTCAACCTAGCTTCAACTTCTAAAATGAGGTTGAACTCGGTTAAGCTGGATTTAGGTAATTTTGGGGGTTTAAGATGATGCTTCCCTTCACTCTTCAATCTTTAACTTTAGCGCCATTAATTCAACTACTTGTTATCTTCAAGAAATCTATGGATATTATATATATATATATCAATAGATTCAAATAGAAAGAAAAGTCAAAAAAGATTATTTTTTCTTCGTTATAAGAATAATAATAATAAAAAAATACTTTAAAAAACTAATTGCAGACACTCCATTTTTGTATCTGTCTTGATTCGATAATCATCATTTGATCGCAGTCGATTCCTAATGATGAACACAGAATATACGAAAAATTCAAAAATTTGTGAGAGATCTAACAATTTTCCATGAGTATTTTTTTCCTTCCCTGACACGTTCAACGTAAAAATTACGCACACTTTATATTGCTACACTCTACCCTTGATTTAGTAAGTACGTACGTTTAGGTTCACTACACATTTCGATGACTTAGAGATCTCGTCAAATTAGGATAATGAAACCTTGATACTTAGAAATAATTACATCGTGATACAAAAAAATTACTCGTCGAAATTCATAAAAATTGACAAAATGATCAAAATACCCTTGACAATCGACCCACATTTAGAAATCCCCTTACACTAAAAAAATAACTTTGGAATTTGAAATACATTCAGAAACCCCCATGTTTAGAAAAATTGAAATTTTCACATGAAATTACTAGAATTTTTTTTAAATAAAATGATCATTTCTACTACGTGAAATGACGCCTATTGATCACGACAAGACAATAAAATTAGAATTTTAATTAAGAAATTGGATATCAGACCTTTGTCGATTATAACTTAAAATTTTACTTATTACACCACAATTTGAAAGTATAAGGTAAAATTAAACTAAGGTGAGGTGCCGATAGTATTTTAAACTAAATTGACTAATCGGCCTATTAAAATTAAAAAACGACCAGTCAATTAATCCAATCTATGATCTAGCTTATGAATTTTAACCAATCAACAATGTTGATCAATTTAATCGCTAATCGATTAGATCATCAACTAAAATGTAATAAATCAAATTCAACCTTTTTTTCAAAACAATTGATAAAAATTTAAACCAATCGATCACTAATTAAATTAAAAATTTCAAACATTAACAATTCAATAGAAAATATGCAATCAAAGAAGAATCGACATAGATGGGCAAAAACATGCACACGTGATTCAAAAAAAAAAAAAACAAAAAAAATATGGTTCGGCCAATAAGGATCGAAGACAAAGGAAATAAAGTAAAGAACTTTCCCATGTGATTGTGGTTCAACTAGCAAAGAGAGAAAAGAAAGAGTAGGAAAAATTAGAAAGAAAAAACCAATAAAAGCTCTCTATCTCACACATTTGGGAGATCGATCTCTACCTTATTTCGGACATTCGAACAGACTCTCCCACACAAACTCTCACTCTCTCTTTTCTTTTTCTGGACTGCAGGAAGAAGAAGAAGAAGAAGAAGAAGGAGAAGAAGAGCCCATTAACTTCCTCTCCAGCAGTCGAGCTCACCCTCTCTCTTCCTCTTTTTATTTTTCTTTCCTTCCTGTTTAACCCAACCGAGACCCACCTTCTCCCTTCTTTGTAACACCCCAACAACAACCAATCTCCTCTTCCTCATTTCTTTTAACACCCCAACAGCCGAGCCTCTACCTCCTCTTCCTTTCTTTCAACGCCCCAACAACAGCCAACCTCCGCTACTCTTCTATTCTTCCAATGCCCCAGCCTAACCGAACCCAGGGGCGGAGCTAGTAAGGAGTTGGTGGGGGCAATTGCCCCCACAGAACTTTGAGACACCCCTATATTTTCAACTAATTACATGCTCCATTTGTCCCCATTCCCTCACCTCTCTCCCCATTTGCCCCCACACCCTCACCTCCCTCCAATTTTTACCATCCCCTTCAATTTTTTTGTTGATTACATTGCCTCTTGACCAGGCCTTCTCATATACTAATTGGAAATGAACTAAATATCCTTTTCTTCAACTCCTAGCCAAAAACCTCTGAATTTCACCCTAAAAATTTGCCACGTAAGCCTTAGGCTTCGGATGTACTTCGTGCCTTTTCATTTTTTATTCCCTCTTTATGTATGGAATTCAAGGAAGTGTTAAGGGGATCCTAGTCGTAGGATTCATTTGACCAACTTGATATGAAATGATGATAATTGGATCCTAGTCTTGACCTTAGTTTTCTTCCCTCGACTCTAAGATAGTTTTGGATCGTAATAGAAACCGATTACTTTGATTGGGCGGGTTCGATGCCTAACACCTTCCAAAACCTATAACCTGACCCTTTGCCCATATCTTTTACACGTGTATTGCCTCAGATCCATTTGGAGCTATTTTCATTCTTATACCTAAATTAGGTGGTAACTTCTTATTCTCATAAAATCTCCCATCATATCATCAGATACCTTTTTTATTTCATTGTGCCAAACATTGAAATAAAAATATTTATATGTTCGGAGGCCCTAAAGAGAGCCAAACATTTTTCAATAACTAAGTTTGAAGTTTCGAAATGGGATGATATTTTGTGAGGATCATCTTTATGATGAGATCATCCTCACAAAAAAATCAATTCATTTTGAAACTTCTATCCACAATTTACAAGTTGAAGAATCGTGGACCATCAGTTATTTGTAACTCATTTTTGATGTGGTAGAAGTTTTATAATGGGCTGATTTTTTGTGAGGATCGTCTCCTCATAAAAAAGTCAACCCATTTGCAAACTTATAGCCCATATCTAGAATAATGTTTGGCTATCTTTATGACTTCAGAACGCTTTCCTTTATATATGAGTATGTAGCTTTGAGTTTGGGTTGAGTTAGGTTGCCTGAACCCTCAACCCGAATTGAAGTTGGGTTGAGATCTTCTAATTCAAGTTCAACTCATTTTCTAATTTGTTCTTTACAGAAGTTAGTTCCAACTTCAGAAGTCAGCTTTTAGAAGAAACAGAAGCCCAAAACATGAAAAACTACATCCAACAGAAGTTACTTCGTTACAGAAGCACATAAACCAGAAATTGATGTTTGTTTGACAGTTTTTTATTGTTGGATTCTAGTAAATGACTAGAATACCCTTAATATTGATAATGCATCTAGAACACACAAAAAATGATCAGAATACCTTAATAAATATATAATTATAATATATATAAAATAAATTTATATTAAAAAATTATAAAAATAATTATTTTTAATTTAAATAAATTTATATATTTTATAATTATATCGAAATTTCGGCAGCATCTCCTCTTAAAAATGGACATATGAAAAATGACATTAATGCACTGCCATCAAAAGTAAACCTCTTATGTTTGTCTTTGAATCCTTAGGCTAAAAAAAATAAGCCTAACTTTCTTTTTTATCTTAGAACTTGAGATGATGTGTTTTTAAAAAAAAATTAAGATTTTTTTGACTACGATTGAAGACAAGGGTGTTTCCATCGTTTTATGTTAATATTTCATGGAAGACCTAAGAAAGATTATGTCATCAGTTTGAACTTTGAATTTCAAAACACAGGATTATCTATAATGAGAACTTTTATTGGCACCCCAACTTTTACTTACTACACCCCATCTATATTTTATAGTTGATGGTGGCAATGTAAAAGTATTAATTTCTATTTTGAATGCCCTGTGTTAATTTTTTTTTGTTGGGAAGTGGTGATAAATAATTTGAAGTAATTGGGTTGTAATAAGTAAAAGTTGGGATGCCAATCAAATTCTCCATAACTTCTACCAAAAGCGGGACTGCTTGGGGATGAAGTCATAATTAATGGTGTGGTAATTACACATCCCTTTATTTATTCTCTGAGAGTGGATCTGTGTCACTCTCTCTCTTTCCATCATATGTGGCGGACCCATTTGGCACAATTCTTTTTTTCTTTTTTAAAGAAGAAGGGTATTTAGGTCACTTTAGGTAGAATCGCTTTCGGTATTTGCTTCCTGCAAAAGCAAATTCGCGGGCTTCAATTTGAAGCCCCATCAGCCCCAGAAGCCCAAACGAACATAATCCAACCGTATATTTTAGCTTAAAAGCAGTAAAAAAAAAAAAAAAAAAAAAAAAAAAAAAACCCGGCTTAAAAGCCCAAACGAACAGGGCTTAAATAACTTAACTCAGACTTGCCCAACCTGCAAGGTTGCAGCCCTATTAATTATGTTTTAAGTTTTAATTATTGGGGCAGTCTAGCTGTCTAGGCGGCCTTACGCCTTTCTCACGCACCTAACCCTAAACATGAATTGGGCCTTCGTGACCCAGTCCAATTAACTATACGAGCTTCCCACCACTACTAAAACCCGCTCCATGATGGATAATGCTGCGTTAAGTGGTTTGATATGTTCTACTTGATGAGTCAATTTGACGGATCCGATCCAAAACAAAGATGGGAAGCTCCCTGTTTGATATGAGGGATGTCAGTGGATCATGTCGGATCAATTTAGGACCAAACCAATGAGGATTGGATGTCGGATCAATTTAGGACCAAACCAATGAGGATTGGATTTGGATTGGACACATAATCAATCCAATAAAAATTGGCTCGGACTCTTACTGAATTGGGTTTTATTACTTCTCAATATTAGGTTTCAAATTCAATTTGATAACTTCCATCAGATATACAAAATATAAATACATTTCATATATTTTAAACGAAATATTTATGTAATTTACATACTTTCTCAACCCATGGTCAAACACACCGCCACCTCAGAAAGTCCTACGTGCAATTGGTTGAGTCGAGGGTCAACCAGACCCTGAAGGGTGGCCCTAAGGAATTCATTGCTTCGTGGGGTTTCGAACACCTGATCTGCCCTTCCTGAGAAGCTTATCAAGGCTTGGCTTGCCACTTGGCCAACCTCTTGGAGTTAACCCTTATTTATAATCTACTTCCTAAAGATAAGATTTTAAAGTACATAACCATATCCACTATGAAATCTTTATGGCCTTAATCAAATACAATTTAATTCTATTAGATAAGATGGTTATTAGTTTATTTATTTATTTTAATTACTAAATAGAAATAGTAACACTTAGCTAATAATCACATTATTTTTTGTATGAGATACTCCAAAAGAGAAAGTACAAATTAAAAACCAACAATATTTTGCTTCTCTCTCACTATATAAGTACTCTTTCCACCCCAAGTTGTTCAGCTGTAGACCTTCCAATTTACTCTGGGAGAGGTATGTCAGTGAGGTCGTCCCTGCGAGGAACATCTTCCGATCCTGTGACCACTCCTTCGTCCAAGAACCCTTTCTCTATTTGGGTTTGAGTGTCGGGATCTTTGTAGGTGGGAACGGTGTCTTTTCTAAAGGTTAAATAGAGTATAGAAAGAATATAGATGGCCATGAGAGGAAACACAAAGATACCAACGAACGCATTAGCTACTTTAGGAAGATTGTTGTGGATTAGCCAATCGATGAAGCCTGTGCTCAAGTAGTAGATGTTGATGCCGATGATGCATAACCCTAATATCCATGAGATTACAATGATCTGCATATGTTCATCGGTAAAAAAAAAGTTAATAAATTTTTTATTCTAATATGTTTCTTGAATTTCCTCAACGTACTATATTTTTGTTTATAAAGAAGTAAGACTTAAAATGGGTCAGATTTTATTCTAAATCGGAGTGATCCAAATATGATTTTAGCGGATTTGGCTTCTTCAAGTATATTTGAATTAAAATATAGGTCGGATATGGGTTGGTATCCCTTATTCTGAGTCGGATACGGATCCATCCCTATATCTGCTTATATTCGAGTATATTTGAATAATATATTACTTTGTATATTATATTTTAAGATTTTTCAAATTATCTTCCCTCAATCAACAAGTGTTATCATAGTGATCAATGTCTCTTTTCAAAAAGGGAGAGGTCTAGAGTTCAAGTCAACTTTTGACCACACATTTAATAATTTCTTTTGAAATTGTTTGAAATTATTCGATTTGATGGACCCAAATCAATTAATTTGATCTGATTGGATCCAGATGTGGGTTTAATAACAATAGAAAGGTTTAAATATTATTTGAACTCGTAGGATCCGAGTTGGATTTGGATACGGATATACGCATATCCAGCCTGAACTCGACCCATTTTAAGCCAAAAACATGATCATCCTAGTCGTGTAAATATGAATCTAATATATATCAGAATGATTTATTTATTAACTATACAGTCGTGCTGGAGTGACATTGGAATTGACATCGGTTCACACATTACTGATGTGGAGGTGCGCACATAACCATAGGTGATTTTCACTCGTATCTTGAAGAAAAGCATGTATGGCTTTGTACACATCCACACCAGTAATGTGTGAATCGATGTCAATTTCAATGTTACTTCAACATTTTCCTTAACTATAAAATACAACAACATTTTACACTTAACCATCAAAATTTTTATTTTTTATGACATTCAAATCTCAAGATCAAGATAGGGCTTTGAGAAGTAAAACTCACATAGATCGAATTTTTGTAAGGTCCCATCTTGGTAGTGCTACTGCTAAATTTGAGGAGTGGAATGAGAGCAAAGGGGAGTTCGAAGGAAAGTATCATCTGGAACATCAATTACAATAGTTTTAGTAAAAAATTAGTTAAACATATTTCTTATGTAAATGATATGGTTGAGGAATCCTAGCAGAAAATGTGATTTATAGAAATACTAACTGATGCGATGATGATAAGTCGGCCAGCACCAGAAGAACCGCCAATAATGGAAACAATGAGGCTCGGGACAATTGCGATACATCGAGTCAGGAGGTTCCTTAGCCACTTCCTCATTTTAAGATCCAAGAATCCCTACGAGAGAGAGAGAAAAAAGTACTATTTAAATTATAATTTTATTATTTCGAAGTTATTTGCAATTTTAAATATGGGTCTTGTCATCTGTAAAGATTTGCTCCTTAAATATAACCATGTGGGGATAGCTGACCTATGGTATCCTCTTTTTTTCATAGGCATTTTAATCAAATTGGGATTCCAATTCAAATCAAATAATAGAATCTCATCTAAACTATATAAGGGAAATGCTAACAACCAAGCTTATTCTCACAACCTGCATGATATATTGGCCCGCATAAGTACCAGTAATGGTGGAGCTCTGTCCCGAAGCCAGTAATGCAATGGCATAGATGGTTGAACTTGATTTTCCCAATACATTCTGAAACCAATCAAACAAAGCCTTTGTTAAATGAAATAATTACATTAAAGTATATTTTTGGCTTGCTTGAGCTGATGAAAACTTCGTAATAAGGTGTATATTTATTAATTAGATCAAGTCTAGGATGCATTGTAATAAAGTGTATTTTAACACACGGTGGTATAAAGGTTAGATTTGATTAGGATTAGACTGACTTCTAATTGTAATATTTTCTTAAAGAAATCCTAGTAGGGTTTTTTTTTTCTTTTAAAGTCTAAGATCAATCAATATAATTAATTCAATTCTACTTTATGAAGCTAAGAGCTAATTATGTGAATCCAACTCAATGTAATTAGATATATAATGATACAACAGATCGTGTACGTGATGTAGTTTATCAACATAAGGATGATCTAGTGTATTAATATAGACACTATCTAATACTCTATTAACACATGATTCGATACATTGATATAAACCTTATCACAACGCATTCTAGAGGTTGATCAGATCCGGTGCATTACATTGGCATCAATTTATGACAATGAGTTGCATTTGCGCTCATTGGTTTAATTGGGGCATGTCTGTGGGTTCTATCCATCTTTGTAGCATACAATTGAAAAGATTCCTGTATTGGGAGTGAGTCCTAGAGACAGAGAAATTTAATGATGTATCGAGAGTGTGCAACAACCAACTCAAATCTCTATAAAATTAAGTTTATGAGGACGAATGATGCATCTACTGTAAATTCTCTTTGTTTTCCCCTCTCCCTTATATGTTTTCTAGTATCATTGTGACAACTTTGGTAGCATCGAGAAAGATGAAATTTGGGTCTTTCCAATATTTGATGATTGGCAACAACCAGTCATCAAGTTGGAGTACCCTTTAAAACAATAAGGGAAAATTTAAGAAAAAAAAAAAAAATGAAGAAAACAAGAAAAAATTGGAAACAAAATGATATATATAAAAAATTATGAAAAAAAAATTTCATAGTACATTAGACAATTTTTTTTCCTAAGTTTACGGTATATTTTTGAGCAAATTTTTTATACTAAATATCTATGTATGATAACATGTTTCCACATAATTATACATTTTATGATGATAAAAAAAAGTTTAACCATCTATGTATATTTTGAGCTAAACAACACAGGGGTGCAACTTGGTCTGGTTCAAACCGAGAACCGAACTAAACCTAACCGAGAGTTTTGGATTGGTTTGGTTCGGTTTATAATGAACTTCGGTTCGGTTCCAGGTTAACAAAATAGAGAACCAACCAATTTGGTTCGGTTCTTGGTTCATGTCTTGTAAGAACCAAACCAAACCAAGAACCGAATCCTTATATTAATAAAATTATAAATAAATATTATTAATCTATTTAAAAACCATACCCATTTTTTATGAATAAATTAATTATTTTTTCATGGATAGATTAATGACATTTTTTTTATTGGATGGGATTAATGACTTTCTTTAATTGATGAAAAAACTATTGATTTTTTTTTTTAATGGATACATTAATGCTTTTTTATTATTATTGATGAATAGATTAATGACTCATTATATGCGATTTCATATTCATATCTATTTATTTTTATTAAAAATATGTTGATTCAATTAGATTTTTAAGTTATTGGCAACCATAGAACCAAACCGACCTTAACTTGGTTCGGGTTGGCTTGGTTCTATGGCAATTTGATTTGGTTCCGGTTCTTATTTAATGGAACCGACCTAGGTAGATTCAATTCCAATTTGACCTCAAATTGAATCAAACCCAACCAAGTTGCACCCCTAAAACAACACACTATTGAAAAAAAAAATTACAACATCAACCATTATCATCAAGTCTTACATTAAACCATGATCCAAAACACAAACAGCCATAAGGCTTTAGAAGTTATCCAGACTTACAAAAAATTAGTTTTTTATTTTTTATTTTCAATTTACTTTATGTTATTTAAAAAAAAAAACGTGTTTAGAGAGTAAAAGTCATGTTTAAAACATTAAAACATAATATATATTTAAATCGAGTTCTTTTATTATTGTTTTAATCCTTGGAGGTAGAAAATGTGTTTTAAACGAGACTTTTCAAATAAAACGGAATTTTTTTGTTACTATGGCGACAACATGATCACGACTCTACAAATAATCATTATTGGTAATAATCTTACCTTGAGAAGGAAAGAAGCTGAGTTGAGTGTAAGATCGTTACATCTGTCTAAGTTTTCTTTAGAGAGATTGTCTGCTGCGCAAACTGTGCCAGAGACTGCGATCACTGAAACATTAATTAAAAATGCGACAAACAATGCGAATCCACTCTCCATGAGGAAGTATTTGCATGCACTCTGTCAATAAAAGAGACCACATTTAGTATAAATAATGAGAATGAGTTTAATATTTAATTTGTTGATGTTTCTTGTGATATTGTTTTAGCTTACATTGATCCCATGTACAGATTGAGGTACTTTCCTTGACAGCACAAGACCAGAGTGAAGAAAGAGGTTGTGTCTGAATAAGAGAAAAACACAATTTTGTAATCATTGCTCGAGCTTGGAGCCCTAGAACTAAGCATCATATACAATGCAAAACTACCAAGAAAAATTAAAGTTTCACTATTATTGAGAATGATGTGGAATCGCTGCGGAAGGAGCAAGGGAAAGATCGAACTCTATTGGCACTAAAACGCCAATTGGTTAATCGATGAGCTCACTTTATTCAACATTAGACTTTTTTGAATAGTTGGAGCCGCTTGCCTGCTCTCTCTTCCTTCCAGTCGAGCGGTGCCCTTACTGTAACATTTTTTTTTCTTACCGTGGGTATACCCTCCCTTTCAGGTGAGACTAATCCCACGGTCATACACACCACCCCCTCAAAAAGTCCTACTTGCGACTAATTGAGTCAAGGGTCAACCGAACCTTTGAGGGTGTCCCCAAGGAATTCACTACTTCGTGGGTTTCAAACACTTGACCTATCCTTCCTGAGGAGCTTATCAAGGCTTGGCTTGCCACTAGGCCAACCCCTTAGGGTTGATTAAGACCTTAACTTATATAACTGTAAGTTTTTCTATCCGAAATCAGCTATCCTGATACATAAAATATTATATATTCGCTTACGTCAAACATCCCTATGAGAATTATGTTGGGTATCTAATGAACATTAACATGAGAACTTTACTCAACACACCCAACCTAACAAGTTAGTCTGTGATAAATTGGTAATGACAAAACTTGCTAACTGTAAGAGATGCATCATATTATGAAATCACTAGCTAACAAAGGCTTTATTTGGTGCAACTCTACTTTCAACCAAAGTGTTTTTGTGAAATCACTTCTATAAGATTGTGATTGTGACACAGACTATTTGGTGATAAGAGTTTGATAAATGGTTTTTGGTGTCTAGAAGTAGCACTACATGAAAAAATGGGTAAATTTGACGTCACAATCTATCAAATTTGTTTTGATTAATTTATCCAAATTCGATGGACCTTAACATTGAATTTACCCTTTCTTTTACCTAGTGTATACTTCTAAGAGTTGCAGTGCGGTTAGTCAAATTAACTGAAGACCAATTTCTCAATTTCTTTAGTAAAGAGTAAATGAGAGATAGGAATACACATTTTTGTCACCAATTAAAATAATGGGGACATTTTAATTCATCTTAAACTCTCGAAACTTTTGTCTCTGAATCGAGTCTGGACAACTTTGACATCTAGCCCCCTCACCATTTTTATTTTTATTTTTATGTTTTTGACTTTTGCATGAATTTGAGAATCAAATGCCCGTCAAACATGCTTTTGACTTCAGAAAATGAGTGGAAAACTAAAAGTCACTCCCTAAACACCCAACACAACCTAATGTGTTTGGCTCATGATTCATAATTTTCAAATGATAAAGAATCAATATAATACGAAAGCTTGAATCATACGGCATTATAAGTGCACCCAATAGGGCGATGGCATCACCAGTGGCTCCTTTCCCGGTGAGCTTGGGTATGAACATTCCCTTCATTAGCTCTAATGCTGGAGGCTTTACATAACTCAATTCCGCGAAATAACAAATCGCCATAACAAATACCAGAATTGCTATCAAGATTTCCAACGTTCGAACCTGAAAAAAAGATTATAAAAAAAAGCAATAAGCTCCAAAATCATTTTCATCCCTTGAACAAAATTAGATGGTGGTGATGCATAGTACCCCACAAAGGATTGATTGATTAAGACCACAATTCACCACACACTATAGTCAAGACTCAAGAGTAGTTATATTAATTTAATAAATATTTTTAGTAATGCGATATTTTATATTTTTGAGGATATAAATTGTATATTATTTTGTATGGGACATAAATGTACAGGTATGTATAATTGTGAGGAAAATTCATTACAACAACTTTTCTACGGATATATGAAAATATTTTTCCAAGAAAATGATTGTCTTCCTAAAAAAAAACATATTAGTTGGCCCAATTCCCAAAAAATAATTTCCTTGGTAGAGGAAGGAAAATCATGTCTTATTCTGTGTCATGACTACCCTATTTGCAAAACTAAATATCAATTCTTTTTAATTTTTTTTTTCACTAGGGACCATCTAAAACTAGTGGGGCCTAGGGGTCGAGATTCCCCATCATAAAAAATTAAAAAAAAAATTGCTCCAGATTTTTTTTCCCAATGAAACAGGACTGTAAAGTTGATTGCGTGAAAATAAACCTTGGGAAAATTGTTGTTGATGTTTTATTGCAGCGGGAGAATTGAATTTTCTTGGAAAACTAGTTTTAATTGGGTAATGAAAGTAAGAATCAGAACCATATTTTCTTGCCTCAAGGAAAAATAATTTCCCCATGGAGGTAGGGAAATTATTTTGCCTAATGTTTGAGATTCTTGATCAAACAAATGGTTGTAATAGGATAAAGTTTCTAGGAATTATCTGAAATGTCATCCCTAGAAATACAAACTTATCACTAGAAAAATATGATTTTTAGGTGTATGATTTCAGATTTTTGCCAGAAAAACTTTCCCTTTGAAAAGAGAATTTCTCCGCTTAAGTGGAAAATATTTTTAATTCGAACACCAAGGAAAATGATTTTTTCATCTCCCGATGTTCTCTCACCATCACCTTCATCCTAAAAATGATTAACCAACTCTTTTTTTTTTTTCCCAAAAGATTTTCCTGGTTGCAATCAAACATTAAAATTTATCCAAATTTTTTTGGTTTATATCCTTTTGTGAATATCTGAAATACCTTATTTACATTTTTCAAACTAGTGACATGCCCCTTGACCTTGGTGTTTAATTATAGACGGATGAAAGATAACCTAAAATACCCTTTGATTTTTCTTCCCAAAACAATGTGAAAGGCTCTGATAAATATTTTGGATAACCTTACGTTTTCAAGTTGATAACATGCCCTCTTACATTTATACTATCTGATAAAGTAATATAAAGCAACCTCAATGCCTTCATCATCATTGTAATTGCCATAATTATCATCATGTTATTCAAGGTATCGAAGATGACTTATTTTTGAAAGATAGATGAGGGTTTTTAGGTTTTTTTATTTAGTCTAAAAGAAAAGACCAAGGTCAAGGGACGTGTCACCAGTTTGAAAAGCTAAGGAGTGTCTCAAATATTCATAAAAACAAAGGAATCGAATAAAATTCCACTTTTTCTCACTAGCAACTTGTACTCTTCTTTTTTTTACATGATAACTAAAAGTCTAAAACCTTTTTTAAAAGTGAATAAATAATATAGATTTTATTATTTTTTAAGAATACTTTAATTTTTAAAAATAATTTTATAAAATTTCAAAATATAATTCCAAAATATTACCCCATATCTCTGCAGGCCGAGAAGTAAGAGAGTACTCGAACCAGTGAATAGAACTCCAGCCCAAACTGGTATGTGAAACAATATATTAAGTGCAAATGCCGTTCCAATCACTGTAACAAACATTAAAATTAAATTAATAAATCAGTCAATAAAGTCTTCTCTTCTTTGGACCATTACAATAGATTCATAATAATTAATTATACAAAATCATTTAATAAAAAGAAATTATGAAAAAGCCAACAAAAATTAATCAATTAAAAAACATAGAGAAGAAGTCGATTTAGACATAACTATCCAATTTTCAAATTGATGACATGTTTCCCTTGACCTAGCTTTTGTAACATAAAATAGACGAAATGCCATTTTCTTCAAACTTTATCTAAAACCCACGTTAGAAAATTTGTCATTTTTAAATTGTTAGAGCCCGTGTGGATGTAAGAGCCAATAGTACTTAGAATAGAAGTATTGTCTGAAGTAGCTGGATAAGTGTTGTGTGTTTGGATGAAGGTTTTGAGAAGTATCGTCAGATAGAATTTTGTATTTGAGAACTACTCTGGATTTTTGTGAAATGATCAGAATACCCTTTTGAGTATTAGTTACTATTTTAACATTATAATTCAACTAATTATACTCTAAAAAATAATAATTACTATTTTTATTCATAAAAAAATATTTATTTTAAACAAATAGACCAAAAACATCAATAATTAATCATAAACTTCAAGAAAACAAAGACAAAAAATGCATAAAAAATAACACGTTAGATCACTTTAGTTTTACAAGTACAAATGTCTCAGTTGAGATTGGAATTGAAACATTGCTATCATAGCATTCAAATGCTTGAGTCCATTTTGAGTTGTTCATAAGGCTTTCATTAAAAAAAAAAAAAAAAAAACAATGACAGAAAATAACATAAGGAGAGACAAAGACCCATCAATTAATTTTTATTTATTTTTAAATATTAACAAAATAACTTGTTTAAATTCAAGTAAAATAATAATAATTCATGTCTTCATACTTTTAGAGAGTGTTTGTTCTTTAACTACTAAATAATAGATAAATACTTGTAGAAAGATATCAAATTCACACAGCTTGTGATGGTTTGTATTCAATGGAAAGGGTGTGATGCTCACTTCAAATCAACAACAATGGCTCTTCTAACAAAGCCAAACCCCATATAAAAAAGTTCAAATAAAACGACACCAAAATCCAGTTGTGGTCAACCACTTTATTCCAACCCTTCACATACAAACAAACAAACAAACTTTATTTCAACCCTTCACGTACAAACAAAACCCATTCTCCTAGGCCTGTAATCGCAATAACAAGTTGACTGTACTCAAGTGCTCCCCGCAATCTCAAATTTGAGAAGCACCGAATGGCTGCTTCTCCAAAAAGTATAATTTTGACTCCACGCATATATTAATATTTTTAGATATTAAAGTATAATTTTATTTGACTCCACCCTTTTATTTTCAACTAATTACATACCCCATTTGTCCCCACTCCCTCACCTCTATCCTCATTTGCCCTCACCCCCTCCTCCCTCCCTCCCTTTCAATTTTTTTTCTTTTTGTTAATGACATTGTCTCTTTGACCGGGTCTTCTCATATACTAATTGGAAATGAAAAAGATATCATTTTCTTCAATTTTTAATAAAAAAAATCTCTAAATTTCTCTCTAAAATCATTCATCTTCAAATTCTTTGATTATACAATTAACCATAGTTTACCCCCACTACAAGAAAATATTGACTCCGCCACTGAAAGCTTCTATTGGTACCCCAAGTTTTACTTATTCTTAGTTATTCACTTATTTTCTTTATTTTTAGATCTTTTTCTTGATATATCTCGATGAAAAAGATAGTTCTGTGCTCTTGCCACGTTAGTCGCATATAGACTACGTATGTTTTGCCACGTCGATTTATCATAACTCTTATTTTTAATGAGATCTGCTCACCCCAACTTTTACTTGTTACATCCCAATTAAAGATTAAAACACACTCATTCAAACATTACAAAAGGTTTGTCTCAAATTATAATCTCAACATTACACAACATTATAACACGTAGTTATTTACATGATTAGGCTCATATTAATTCCTCAAACCCAAAAAACTAGAAATCTAGTTGGCGCCCAACCTTTACTTATTCTCGACCATTCACTTATTTTTTATTATTTTTAATTAGAGTTTAATAAGTAAAAATTAGTATGCTAGCAGCTCTCTTTTAAATTAGGGTGTAATAAGTAAAACTTGGGGTGCCCATAGTAGTTCTATTTGTTTTTTTTTTTTTTTAAGTAAAATTAAAGAAGACTTAGGTCAGGCGGCCTGTCAAAAGTTTGAAAATATAGGGGTATCTCTAATATTGAGAAAAGTATGGAGGGGCATATTTAAATCACCCATCCAAAAAAACTACTTTCCAAGCCTCTCAACACGGGATTTGTAGGGAAAAAAAAGATTCCCCAGAAATCTTTTGCGATTTTCTAAGGATTAGTATCACACCTTCGGGAATATCGGCAGCAATAACTGCAGCCTCTGCTAGTAACCACAGGCAATACTTCACAAATTTCGGGTATTCTGCTTTGCATAGTTCAGATAAGTGCATCCCTAAACACATAAAAAACGAAGAAGAAATTATTACTTAAAAATAATAATTTATTAATGGGTTTTTATTTAATTTGTAGACAAAAACATGAAGATTGAAATGAGGAAGATCCGAATATGGGTTTATTTTATATTTTATTTTTTAATCTTACCTCTTAAATTTTTTTTATTTTATCAAAGGGTCTTGGTTTAATTTAATTTGTAGAAAAACAAAACTAAAAAGGATGGAGATTACTTTTTAAGGCTAAAAAAAAAATATGAAGATAAATAGAAATGAAGAAGATGGTTCAATATTTATTTAATTTTGAAAATTACAATCTAATTACCTGTGGTGACACCAAGATTGGCAGCTAGAGATTGGATTATGAGAGCGAAAATCAAACCGATGAAGATCACCCACAATAACTGTTAATTAATATCAATAACAATATCATCATATATGGATATTGATAATTAATTCATATCTCAGAGAGTTAAAAACAATTAATCTGGTACCTCATATCTGTGATTAGCTCCTGCTTGAAGATCCGTTTCCACTGTTTCATATAGAGCTTTGTTAGAGAGAGAGAGAGAGGAGAAAGGAGAGAGAAGAGATAGAAAGACTTACAGTTGCCTGGGTCAAGATATGCTAAAGAGACAAGAAATCCAGGGCCAACAAAAAATATGAAATTCTTCCACCCGGGTTTCTGATCAAATCAACAATAATTAAGTTTATGTTAGAAGAAATCAAATAATATTTGAAAAGTTTAAAGATTTATTCACAGTTATACATACCTGGTTATTGCTGTCCATCTCTCTCTCTCTCTCTCTTTATGTTAATCTTCTCTCTCTCTCTACTTCTTTATATTGTGGTACGGTTAAACCAAGCATTCAGTAATTTAAGTGCGAGCAGATCCTCTGCAACTACTTTTTATATAGCTCCCTGTGGCACTTTATAGTTTATATATAGAAAGAGTGCCGCAACACCACAGCCCTCTAGTTTAAGAGGGCTAGATCTGAAGTGACATTAAATTTGACATCCATTGACACATCGCTGACGTGGAGGTGAGCACAGAATCAATAAATGCTTTTCACTCCCATCTGGATGAAAAATCATCTAAGGCTCAGAACATACAGCCACATTAGCAATGTATGAATCGATGTCCATTGCAACGTCACTTAAGCATTTTCCTTAAAATAAAATAAAAAAAATCCGACTAGCCTTACTAAGTTAATAAGGGTTTCACCCTTACTAAGGTCCTTGGACTCAACTCGATCTTGGCATCCAAAACCATGATCTGGTGCTTCACAGTTTTAGAGGACAAAATTCTATGATTCAGTAAAAAAAAAAATTCTAGAAAAAATTATTTTTCATAATTGAATTTAAATTTAAATTTGAGAGTTAGGTGGAAGTTGGTTGCCATCCTTTTTCAAAACCTTGGATTAATTACAAATTAATTTTTTTTTTAGATCTAAGGTTTTTTAATGAAATCTAGAGGGCCGTGGTGTTTGAATGCCAACGTGGTAATCCATTTGAGCAAAACGATCCTTAGTAACGCTTTAAAAATCTTACTAAGTAAGGGAAGTGTTATAGAAAAAAAGGGAGAAAAGATTTTTTTTTACTTGATCTAGGACTTTGAAAATAGATAGTCAATGAACCTCCAATTATTAGTGGTGTAATTTTTATGCATAATTGACGACGTGGCACTCTCTTAACCGGTCAAAAGCGCTAAAGCATATTATTGAAAAGACCTATAGAGGATCTACTCCCTCAATAATGTCCATTCATAGAAATAAATTTAAAAAGGAAAATTACTTAATGGACCCTGCCTAAGAAATTAAATAGAGTGAATAAGAGTATCTCCAACAATGTTCTTTAAAATAAATAGCATGTTTTGATAAAAATTGACAAATGTTATTTTAACTAATCTAAAATTTGTTGAGTGCTCCAATTGATTCAATAAATCTTTCATTTGTTGAAAATTGACTTAAAAATCTTATTAAGAGTTAGGACCTCACTTCTTTGAATCCAAAAACATGATCCGATGCCATAGGCTTCTAGAGAACGGAATTCTAAGAACTTTGAAAAGAGACATTATTTTTCATTGTTGAATTTTAATTTTAAGTTTTGGGAGTTCGATAACCATCCTTTTCAACACCTTGGATCAAGCTCTAACATATATATATTTTTTATTTTTATGAATATGAGTTTTTCTATGAAAACTAGAAGAATGTTGGGTTGGATTGTCAATGTGATAATCCATGTGGGCCTAACAACCCTCAGTAAAAATAAGGAAAGTATTTATTTATTTATTTATGATTTTATATTATATTTTTATTAATAACAAGATAAAGAACCCTCGCTACATGTGACGAGTTTTGGCTTCGATTTTTGTGTTCGCTACTTAACATGGGGCAATAGAGAGCATGATCTTAAAACTCATCCGAAATCGAGATGAATCATTCGAGTTGTCTTGGTATCATACACCAACAAGAAGGGATTGGTGCCTAACACCTTCCAAGCCTATAATATGATTCTCAAACATGTTTTAAAGGATATAAGAAAAAAAAACTTCAAAAAAAAAAAAAAATCACTTTTGGGGTATGGTGCTTCACTTTAGGGTGGAGCATGGAAAAGCAATGTTGACATTTTAAAAAAATGTCACCCATAAGAGTATTTAAAAATATATATATACAAGGAAGGATGTGATGAATGTTACGATCATTAAGTTAAGACTTAAACTTTCCACTCCATTAACGCCTAAGTATTTTTGGAGCATTGGTTTGAATCTTAATATTTGATATCAAAGCCAACCTAGCATCTAGGGTTCGAGTCATGGGAAGCAATTATAGCCTAGAAATGGGCAACTTATGAAAAAAAAAATGGTACCTACAAGTACTTGGAATTGCAAAGAAGATCAAGGAGGTAGGACGCTTGTCATAAAGTGGACCAACTGATGCCTTGAAACATGGGGGTATACTATGATTCTTAGGTCAGGTCCTAAAGTTTCCAGTACTCCATTAACGCCTATGTATTTTTGGAGCATTAATAGTGAGTGAGTGGTGGGGGGTGGGGTCAGATAGAAAAATTATTTATTTATTGTCAAAATGTTAGGAGGTATTTAGAAAGAAGTGCCTACCGTCCATTAAGTAATTTTCCCTAAGGAAATTCTACGTCTCACTATCATAATTGATGATTTCGAATCCTTTTTTTACAAAGAGGTTCTAAGAAAGTGAGATGAAGCTAAAATAATAAATTTGATCAATCATCACTTGTTTCAAGTCCTAACAACTTTGTTTAATAGGAAATTCTAACCCTGAAAACTTAGTTTTTGGTCACCCCCACCCACCACCGCCCAAAATCCCACACCACCACCCAAAATTCTAAAGTTTGGGTCTATTCTTGATAGATACACAACACAAATACTAGTTTGATTGATGATTTATGAGCATTTTTGAACCCTTTTTCATAATGATGTTTTAAATGAGTATTATTATTAAATAGAAAGAAAAAAAAAATATTTTGACTTTTAAACGGGGTTGAGTGCGAACCGTAACTCTAGCTAAGCTCTTGACAACTTCAGTCTAACTCTACCAACTTTTGACAACTTCAGTCTAAAATGACAACTTTAGTCTAAAAAATTCTAGATTTTGGTCCCCCAACGCCTCTCCCCAAATTTGTGCGTGGAATCAGAACTTTTTTCAAGTCTTCTTGATAACTTAGTTTAAGATAACTTTAGTTTTTATTCCCCAACGCTATCTTTTAAGTCCTAAAAACTTGGTTTAGGGAATTTTAGCTTTTGGTCCCCCCCTCACACCATTTCACAAATTCCACACCTCCACACAAAATTATATATTTGGATCTATTCTTGGTGGACGTGCAAAGGGAAGACGATTTTGATTGGTGATTTATGATAATTTTCAAAACGTTTTTTTCAGAATGATATTCTAAAACAGTGACATAAATTTAAAAGAAAAATATTTTGATCTTTAAATAGGTTGATGTGTCAACCATAACTCTTTCTAATCTTAGATAACTTAGCTTAGAGAATTTTAGATCCTCCACTAAGGTTGTGTGCGAATCGTAATTCTTTTGAAGTCCTAACAACTCAGAGTCGAGCACTACCGTTTTTTAATCCAAAGAGTTGATTTGATGCTCTTTGGTTAAAAAAGTTTTGATTCCTACCTTGACACTTTTGTGGACAACATTGATTTGAATCAACATATATATATATATATATAAACTTAGAAAATAAAAATAAAAATACATCTTTTATTTAGGGTTTTGGCCTTTACTTTAGGATTGAGCATA
This sequence comes from Akebia trifoliata, assembly GCF_017979445.1. NCBI lineage: Eukaryota > Viridiplantae > Streptophyta > Magnoliopsida > Ranunculales > Lardizabalaceae > Akebia > Akebia trifoliata. Next base: position 31,946,829 of record NC_141377.1, on the reverse strand, counting down.
GAAAAACATCATTCGAATTTTTTGAAAAACCCCGAAGCAGATCATCAAGCTCAAATCATTGGGGTGAGAAAAATGATGGTTTTTTGGTTTTTGACCTTTACCCATGAGATTATTTTGAAACAAAAAATAAATAAAAATTTATGATGAATCATAACTCTTCTCAAGCCCATACAACTTAGTAGCGCACTTTTCCTGTAACGCCCTCAAACGGTAAAGTAAGTGCCATGTCAACCATAAAATTAAACTCCACAGTCAAAAAGTGTTTGCAAATTTGAGTTTCAGTGACCGTACACTATCATAAGTATAAGAGATCGGAATTGCTATGCAACTTGATTTAGGAAAATCTAGTTTTGACAACTTAGTTTAGAAAGTTTTAGTTTTTGGTCCCCTCCCCCCATCGCACAAAAGTCCACACCACGACACAAAATTCTATATTTTGGATCCATTGAATTTTAAGTGACCACAAAAAGAAAATACTAGTTTGATTGATGATTTATGACCATTTTAAAATCTTTTTTCATAATATGATGTTCTAAAAGAGTGAAATGATTGCGTGGTTCATAACTCTTTCAAAGTATTTACATCTAGTTTAGGATATTAATTTTAGTCCCTCCCCCCTCCCAATCCTATCAGTTTTTTTTTTGGTAGCCCAGAGAGTATCCCCAACTTAGGTGAGATCAGTCTACCCGGGGCCGCACACACCATCCCATCCTATCATGTGTTATGACATTTAACTAGTCACATTTCTCTGGAGGGACATATAGATATTCGAAGTCATGATCTAGGGAGCAAATCCACTCATTTTTTATAACATATTATTAAGTGGGATTTAACACGAAAATGTGGGAAGAATGAGGTTGTTGACACTTACCCCATTTTTTAAATGAACCTCTTGATCCAAATATTTTGGTTTACCACAAAAGGGAGTCACTTTTCTTTTAAATTTTTTTAAAACCAATGAATAATGACGACTCCAAAACCAAGTAATTCCTCCGTATGATTCCCAAAAATCCATGTTAAGGTGCATGCTTTACAGGATGTTTTGGACATTTAATATGAATTAATGATTCAAATAAGGAAAATATTCTAAAAAGTGAGCTTCAAAAGTTTCATATATATATTTTTAAAGATCTTTTGGTCCATACTTTCAAAATTGTGATTTTTAAAATAATTTTCGCAACATTTCTTAGGGATACTTCTTTTTGTTCATTAAATAGAAGAATAGGATTGTATGAAAAAGCACTGGCCACAATACAATATGTTTTATAGTTGGGTTTCAAAGCTGATTTGCAATGTGTCAAACCAACAGAGCTATGGATCTAAGGCCAGCCTAACTATAATATGGATCTCTAGGAAATTAGTACAGTTCTCAAAGAAATTAATATTGAAATTTAGGAAATATGAAAAAAAATATATATATGGTTGATGGAGAGCGTTTGGGGTTAGAAATGTCTTGATAATGTTAACTTACTAAAATTTTTGTATAAAACTTTTGACAATTTTGGTAATGATGTTGTTATTATTATTATTATTAGTAGTAGCGGCGGTGGTACGTGGCATGTGCATTATACACATGATTAAAATTAGGGTTTCTGGATGATTAAATATTTTAGAAAATCACATAAGTCATACAATCTAATTTAATATTATATTTTTATCATTTAATATATTATGAAGCCATTTTTTTTCTAATTTAAATTATTTATTATGGTGATTTTGAAGATACCATAATAAAAAGTATTTTTTGTAAGGCTTTTTGAGATTTGAAAGTTTTTAATTTTAGAAAACATAATATGGTTATATTGTTGTAAGATTATAATTTTTGTTCATTTTGACAAAAAGACCTATATGGGATCAAATTTTCCAAAAACAAATTTGTTGTCCAACCACTCTTTTTGATGTCACGCCTTTGAAAAAAGAAATGAGTGGTGATAATATGACTCCCCTAGGGGTGGAAATCTTAACACGACTTGAAAATGACACGAAATTAGTAGGTTTGGGTCAAGCCTAACTGGGTTTGGTTCATAATAGTGTCAACTCATCTAAAACGGTTATTAAATGAGTTGAGTCCAGGTTAGGGGAGTCAACTCGCTTAAACCCGTTTTGACACATTCAATTATTCTGTCATTAATGTGTAGTTTTAAATATATCAACAATTATCTATGGATTTTTTAAATTATCCCTTTTTTTGTTAAAATTTTTTGGACCACTTTCATAATACTTTTTTTTTTTTTTTAAATATAGATGGTGTTTTAAAATATTTTTTCAAAAATTAAGGTTTAATATTTTAATTTGGAAAAGAAAAAAAATACTTTCCTTAGTTATTTATTTATTTCTCGTCCCTTCAAGTGGTTGTAATATATTTTTGTTGATAAAACTTAGTCTATGTTTTGTGATACTTAGGGTCTGTTCTTTACAGAAGCCAGCTTCAGCTCCAGCTCCAGAAGCTGGTTTCTGGAAGAAGCAGAAGTCCGGAGCCTGAAAAATCACATCCAACTGAAGCTTGTTCGTTATAGAAGCACAGAAGCCAGAAAAGCATATTCGTTTGACAGTTTTTTATTATTGGATTCTGGTAAAATGACTATAATACCCTTAATGTTGATAATGCACCCAGAATGCATAAAAAATAATCAGAATATCTTAATAAATATAAAATTACACTATAACTATATATATATATATATATATATATATATATATATATATAGGGTCCCGTTCGGCACCCTAAGTTTTACCACACACTTTAACAAACGCGTTTTGTCTTACATGGGTTAGAAGTTTCGGAATGAGCTGATTTTTGGTGAGGATGATCTCTATGGTGAGGAGATCATCCTCACCAAAAATCAGCTCATTCCAAAACTTCTAACCCCATCAAAATTGATTTACAAAAAATGGACGGTCCACGATTTTTCAACGTGTAAACATGGGGCTAAACATTTCGGAATGGGCTGATTTTTGGGGAGGATGATCTTCTAATCATAGAGATCATCCTCACCAAAAATCAGCTCATTCCAAAACTTCTAACCCATGTAGGACAAAAAACGTTTGTTAAAGTGTGTGGTAAAACTTAGGGTGCTGAACATTTCCCATATATATATATATATATATATATATAAGTGGTGTTTTTGAGTTCAAAAAGTTGTAAAAAGTACCATTCATTTTATTTATGACTGTTTTGGTAAAAAACTTGTTTCTGAAAATGATAAATTATCATTTTCGGAATTAATTTGAATAGTGACCCATTTTGGTAAATCATCCTCTTTTAAATGTGTTCATAACGGACTGTTTAAATAAATAAATAAATAAATAAAAATCTAAACACATGGTTGGGTGAGTATTATTTACATAAAGGAAAATGCAATTTAACATTGGCTAAAATTGCTAAACTTACCCTGAAATCACAAAAATCAACAAAAAGAGAGAGAATCTAAAAAGAAATGTAGAATCAACACTGAAATTACACTATAGGAAGGCTTTTAGTTGTACCTTAGCTAAGATTGTAAGCTTGCATCCTCATGATAAAAAGAAAGAGATGAATCCCCAAAGTGGTAGATCCATAAATTAATCACATTATCCTACACCTTACTTCAAATTTGATGGAAAGGAAACAATTGTACAATTTCTACCTTGAGCATAACCCAAGCATGGTTTTAAATCCCTTCTGAGACCGAGACAACTAGACCAAGTTGTTTCGGTATCGTCCACCAATGAGATGAGTTGACAAGTCATCTCAAAGAAATGGTTTGCTCTAATTCTAAGGTGTTTTTTAAAATCTAGTCTGAGACGACTCAAATCAATCGGATATCTCATCCAAGACATCTCGTCTCGTCTCCTTCGTCAAAATGAGTTTTAAAACCATGAACCCAAGGTTCATATTAAATTAGGTAAACATAACCAATCAACATCTTCTCTTTGTACACTATTGACAATGAATCCATGAGGATCAAACCAAAAAAAATTATCATAGTTCTTAAAAAATCAAGAAAAATAGTTGACAAAAAAAGGAAATTGAAAGAGAAATCATACCCTCGAATCTGTCGGACAAAAGAAACTTATCGTGACTCGCCTGATCAAACAAAACCATGTTGGTCACTTTCTCCTTTTGCTTTCCCTTGCTCCATTTCTGCAAACCAATTACACAATCTTCAAAGAAAATATCAAATAACCCCCAAACGTACCTCTTTAAAGAACCCTAATTCGTATTAAACTTTAAATCAATCTAACTAAATAATCAATTCCTGCAAACAAAACACCATAATTTCAATAGAAACCACCTCTTAGTCTCTGAAACCAATCAAAGATCTGAAGCAGACAATAAATCTTACCTTCTTCTTCGGGTTTGGAGGATGGAGGTGAAACCTTCTATTTCCCGCGTCTCAACCAAGGAAAAAATAGTTTTCATCCCTTTTTTCCTCGAGATACGAATCAAAAATTTGGGATTTTATACTATACCTGTCTCGCCAAGCTCTGAATCTGAAACTAAAAAAATGGAGAAGGAAAGAGTGAGTAACAATGGTTACCCAGTATGGAAGCAAACAATTTCTTCTAATAACCTCTCCTAACATGAACGAATAAATTTACTGAATCATTTTAAAATATACAAAATTTTACAGAAGAAACTACGATTAACTGATACATATAACTAGGGATGAGCAACTAAACATTTTAAAACTCATATTACATCAATCAAAAGTACCTAATATAATATTTTCTTTTTATGCAAATCTAATTAACTAAATGAAAATATTAAACATGCATTTCATTTTATATATCAAAATAAAGCAACAAATACATAATACGCAATAGTGGAGTAGTGAAATTAGAAAGTTGGGATTCACGACTAGATCGCTCACAGTCAGGACATGATGTTACAATTCCTTACTGACTTTTAGTTCTTGATTTTGTGGTCAGTCTTTGCACTTACCACGTTTGGTTGACCATTTATCCGGCTCAGACTGGCCATTTGACGTGACCGTAAGTAATGGGTCTCTTTTCAATGTGTCAGAACGTTTGACTACTATAAATTATTAGTGATCATTGACTAATCATCTCCGTCTATTCCTATCAGGCGTACATGTGATTCTCAAATATACAATCTATTCGTATACGACCACCTTTACATTACAAGTTTACTAGTAAAGATATAGAGGAATAAATTTGGATTCCAGTTGTAACTCCACTCTCATATGCATCTCATACCACGTATAAGTTTGGTTGTCCCTACCGTACATCCCAAGATAGTACACCACTCCAGATGATATGACGCATTATTCCTTTAGGCATTCAAATACTCTTTGACAACTCACAAAATAGCTACATATATATATTATTTTCATTTGAAAATAAAAGAGAAATTAATAATACAAAGTTGAGAATGGATATCTAGTTTCCTACCATGCAACTGTAGTCACCCGGCTTAAAATAAATAATAGAACGAAAAAGTAAACAGCATCTCGCACTAACAGAAAGTAAATAAACATGTCACCAATAACATTATCATTTGATATTCGTTCACCAACCTACACACAACACAACAATGTAAAATGTAGACATCACTCATTAACCGTATTTCCTACCCCGCAGCCACATGTCAGTTCATGGAACCTACTATGTGTAGCACTGCTACCACACCGTTATTCCAGCTGATCACGGGCTAAGTTTGGCATGTGCACGGGGTGTGACGTCCCATCTTTCTCGATGTAAAATGCAGACATTACTCATCGGGTGTGATTCTGATATTTTACTGTTTCATCCATTTTTCCCATTTTTTCAATTTTCGTAATTCTCAATCTTTTGAAAAAAATATTCGTTTCTGATAGTCATTAACTCAATATGAATTCACTAAATATTAAATCATTTTTTCAATAATTAAATTCTTTTTTAAATAACATTGAAAAATTACAAAACTTAGATCAAAATAGGGTTCGAACAATGCACATGACCCAATTGACGAAAATAACTCGGTAAAATATCCTACCCACGTATAATTTGTTATAAAATACAATTAAACATATCAAATATATAAGTTTTGACGTGAATTTGAAATAACAAAAAGAATTCTACAATTTTTAAATCCAATACAAATTTTTGATAAAAAAATCTTAAATGCAATTTTCACAATTTACGGTTATCAATAGAAATTGAGAGTCCTTACAATTTCTACGCGAAAGAATTAAAGTTCGTGCACGAAAATCTAGACGATTGGTGTGAAAATCGAGACAAATCAAACTTCGAGGAGGTTTGTTTTTTAATATACTCCGATGGTTTTGAAGATCTCGATGTCGTCGTCATTTCTCCCTTCTGCAACGGAGGACAGTTTGGCTCCGAAATTAATGAAATCTAGGGTCGAAGTTTTGAAATCTCCGTATTATCTACGACTTATTTTTCATGATACGGGATGAAAAAGAAGATAAAACAAAAAGAAATTTAGTGGGTTTGATAGAGAATGACGTTGCAGACGTATTTCCCTTCTGCGTCGGAGGTCGAAAATGGACTGTTCGCGATGAAACGGAGTTTCAAAATCGAAAAAAAAACTAAATTTTTTTTTAAAAATTCCAGCTAGTTTTGGGCTGTTTAGAATGAAGATGACTAGTTTTTATTTTAAAAAAATTATTTATATAAATGCGGGACGAAATTGGTATTTTATCTATTGTTTCATTCAATGATAACTTGACCGTCCGGACTCCAAAAGTGACGAATGAATATTCTATTTTATTTAATTTTTCATTACTGATCTAATGGTGTGGTCAAATTCTACAAATTATGTCTCTTACAAAAATTTACTTTTTCGACCCATGAGACCTTAAAATTGACGTAGTTTTCGTTTTTGACGATATTTTGACTTTTTGGACTCCAAAAATAATAAATAAATAGTCTATTTTCTATAATTTTTTGTTAAAAATCTAATGGTGTGATCGAATTTTAAAAATTCTTACTTTAGCAAAAACTCATTATTTTGGCCTAGTCTAACTCAAAAAATCAAAGATTTTGTAATTTTTCTGTTTGGACTCGCATTTGATCGTGTTTATAGGCTAAAGTATATTTTTCAATCATTTTAAATTCAATGGTGATGTCAGTTTTCATTAAAAATAATCAGAATAAAATCCTACAATTTTACCATAAGTCTTATTTTTAAGATTTTTTTAAAATTCCATTATTTATTTTTTCTCGAGATACGAATCGAAAACTTGAGATTTTACAGACTCTCCAATTACATGAAGCATTGCATATTTAGGACTTATGGGAGATCAACATGTGTCACCTTTTGGGAGGGTGTAAGGTAATGGACTTAGAATGTGCTTGGTATTGGACTTAAAATGAACTTGGGTTTGGATTTTGATTATGGACTTTGGGTATTAAGACTAAGTTTGAAAGTGGGTTTCGTATGGACTTGGCTTATGGACTTAGGTCATGGATAATGGATTGGTTAATGAAGGGTGGATATGAAATTGGGTCGGTCTATGATTAAGAAGGTGGGTGTGAAATTTAATTGGATTAGGGACAAGGTATGGGCATGCAAAACTATATGACATGCTGCATGTATGCATGAAAATGGTGTCAAGTGACTATGTAGGCCCATTGGAGGACTTAAGCTCTAAATTGATATTAACTCGAGAAAGTTTTAGATTTTTCTAATGGGTTCGTGCAAATTGGTGTGTCTACACGAAGATCTATACTTCTTAGGATATACAACTACACTTTTTAATGGGGATATGCAGTTGTGTATCGCGAGGAGTACAGATCTACGATTCTCGCACATGTCATATCAGAGGAGTCAATTGAGTATGCCACGTAAGGGACTCATTTTATCATTACTCTTATCTAATTGACCTATTTTTCTTCTTTTAGTTGAAAACCCCTACATTGTTTTCTAAAAGCCTTCATCTTCAATTTTTTTTACTCCCATTTTTAATCTTAGTATTCTATCTTTTTCAAACCTCAAGATTTTTTTTTTTGTGAAAAAATTGATAGATAGATTTTTCAACAGAAGAATAAAAATTTCTACACAACATTGAAGAAGAGTTCAATATGTTAAAAATAATTTATCCCTGAATTTAACAGCTTGAAGATGATGAATTTTTAGGGTGAATTCATCTTTAATCTTAATACTCTTTCTCTTTCAAGCTTCAACTCTAAAGAACAAGATAATATTTTGGAGAAATAGAAGATGGACTTTTGTGTAGAAAAATCAACGGTTTTGTACATGAAATTGAATACAATGCATTGAAGGCAAGATTGAATATATAGGTTAAAATAGTTTATCTTAGAAGTTAATCATTCGAAGATGATTGATGTTTTGGGTAAAACATTAAGTGGTTTTTGCTAAAGGTTGAAGATAAGGGCATTTAGATCAGTTTATGTTAATATCTCATACAAAACTTAGATCAAAGGGGGCCATGTCATCAGTTTGAAAAAATAAGAGCATCTCTAATATTGATCAAAACGTAGAGGGTTATGCCTAATATTGCTATTGCTCAAGTGGAATTGTAGGTGGATATGGGTATCTCAAATATTGCCATCTTGTCGACGTGGCACTCTCTCAACCATCGAAACCAAGAGAAGATCTCTAAAGAGGATTCCTCCCTGGAAGGCCGAGACCATTGAAGAATTTTGGTGAATATGTATAAGCTAAGATTCCAAAAAGTAAAATTCAAATGGATGCTTAGAAAAAGAATTGGTTCTAGTTAGAGAGAGGACCTCCACTCTTCTTTCTCCTAGTTGTTTTAGAAAAGAAAATTCAAGTTGTATTAGTGTTTTACACATTATTGTTTATTATTTATTTATAGGCATAACAACCTCATTTTTTTTAACAACAAATCCATGGTGGCGCACACTACGCCGTACTAACCTATTCTTGGGGTCGGTTTCAACTCAAACTCCTAACATTAGGACCTATTTAGAGGATGAAGTTGGAGTAAAATCCATCTATGTTTTATGATCTTGAAGGAGTCTTAAAATCAACTCGGACCTTCAAATTTATAGTCCTTGTAAGTTTTCAAAAAGGATCAGAGTTAATACAACTCTACCTCTACAACTCCCACCATGCTCCTAAAGCTCATGTAGTATGTATCTAGTCTGCACAAGTAGCCCTTACCTATCCGTGATTGTCCTGATAAGTCGTGCATTGGTTTAAGTGCTCAAAATGGCAGCGAATCGCATTCCAATCAACATGATACTACTGTCAGGTGAATTACAACAGTATACTCGGAATTACCAACATGTGGCCATCATGTACAAAATAGCTTCCATGAAGCTTCGAAGGAACCGCATACTGTAATTTTTTGATGCAATACAAAAAAAAGCGATATAAAGAGAACAAACAAAGGTAAACGTATGTAATTTTATGAAAGAAAATATCATTATTACTCTATCAATATTTTTATTGACTTGATTTTCAATGTGCAACCGCAAGAATAATGAAGCTGAAACATGTTAACAAAAGTTTTAATCTAGGGAATGAAGGAAGGAGAATTGAAGCCAAAAGGAACTTTGCACTCACAGTCTTATTAGTAAATATGTATAACTATGACTTCAAAATTCATGAAATATAAAATGAGACCTGCTCATGTGCATGAGACTTGATTTGTATTATTTCAACAACACAAAGTTCTTGTTTATGGGAGAAAACAAAGCTACCATCTACAAATCAAATTGGGGAATAAGAACCCAATTTTTCACAAGAGAGACACAAAAAGGGGAAGTACAAAAAACAAGTAATCCTCCACTTCCTTGTGTGTAACCCTTTTCACCCCATGTTTTCATGTAAGACCTTCCCATTTACTTTGGGAGAGGGATATCGGAGAGGTCCTCTCTATGAGGAACATCTTCCGACCCCACGATCGCTCCTTCCCCTGAGAACCCTTTCTCCATTCGATTCTGGATGTTAGGGTCTTTGAAGGTGATAATCTCATCTTTTCTGAAGGTCAAGTAGAGGACAGAAAGAATGTAGATGGCCATGAGAGGAAACACGATGATACCCACGAACACATTGGCTACTTTTGGAAGATTGTTGTGGATTAGCCAATCGATGAAGGCTGTGCTCAAGTAGTATATGTTGATGCCGATGATGCATAACCCTAATATCCATGAGATTACAATGATCTGCATTGTGTCCATGGAAAAATAAACAAGTTATTAGAGTTTCTATTCTAATATGTTTCCAAGATTTATCTTAGTAAAATTTGGTTCTAAGAACTGGATTTTGGATCAAATATATCATGTTTGAACCTTGTACTTTGTTGGTGTTGTATAAGTAGAATGGACTGCACACCAATGGACTATAAATTTATAATAAACTCGTCTTAGAGTTTCTATATGAGGGAGAGAGCTACAGTTTTACTTGGAAGAAGTGAGAGATATTGTGATCCTATTTTTCATGAAAATAGTAAAAAGGATCTCATCATGCATAGTCTATGGATGTACATAAAAACGTCATTTCACCACAACCCGATCGCACCTTCATTGTCAACTGAGTGGGGGCATATGATGTCTATAAAACAATGTAGTGATCTACCTAGCAATTGTTGGCTAGGTAAGATCTTGGTTACATTTGTTCGAACAAATGTAAAATGAGTGTTTCATAATAAGAAAATCTAGGCTTTAATTAAAATTCAAAGTGTCAACTTGAAACTCATTTAAACTAACTTGTTGAGTTACTTGATCTCGTTGAGATGGTGTTGAAATTTGGACAAGTTATGTGTTGTATTTGAATTTTAAAATATTAAAACCTATTTTATAGATTTTTTAAATTGAGTCGTGATAATCTGACTCCCCCACGTGGCATACTCAATCAACTACCTGACGTGACAAGTTCGGGAATTGTAGATATATGCTCCTCGGGATACATGGTTCCCTCGAGATACACTTTTTAATGGGGAAGTGCAGCAGTGTATCCCGAGGAGCGCAGATCTACGGTTCCCGAACTTGTCACGTCAGGGTAGTCAATTGAGTTTCCCACGTGGGATAGTGGATTGAACTTAAATAGAGCATATCTAATCAGTCAGAACAACTTGGCTGTTCTACAATTCTCACTCTGGTATTTTAGAATTCGTTTAATCATTTCTTGTGATAATTTTAGTTTTAAGCAGTTTTGTAACTTCATCTCTAGGGGTTACTTTAGGATTTTCTTTTTGCGATTTAAGTCGTTCACTCTCATGATATTGGACAGTTGATAATGTCCCATGCTTTGAATCGAGTAACATATAAAGTAATTTATAAGAAGTAAAACTCACATAGATGGAATTTTTGTGAGGTCCCATCTTGGTAGCGCTACTACTGAATTTGAGGAGTGGGATGAGAGCAAAGGGGAGCTCAAAGGAAAGTATCATCTGAAATATCAATTATAATAATTTTAGTAAATAAATTAGTTAAAACATATTGATTATGTAAATGATCTGGTTGATGAATCCTAATAGAAGATATGATTTGAATTATTTTTTAGAAATACTAACCGACGCAATGATGATAAGTCGACCAGCACCAGAGGGACCGCCGATAATGGAAACAATGAGGCTTGGGGTAATTGCGATACATCGGGTCACCAGGTTCCTTAGCCATTTCCTCATTTTAAGATCCAAGAATCCCTACCAAAAAGAAGAAGAAGAAGATGAAGAAGAAGAAAGGTTAATTATTTAAATCATATTAAATTATAATTTTAGGGGCTTGATTTATTCACCAAGTCATCATGTGCAGAGTTCTCGGATGTAGTTTGTCGAGGATTTGTCCCAGTTATTTTATAAATTTAATTTCTTATTAATATATCTCCTTGTTTCGTTAAAACACTATAATTTTAATTGACGTTTATTCACACTAGTAGGAATAAGGCCTTTAACGTCGGTTGATCAACCAACCTGCATGATGTATTGGCCTGCATAAGTGCCAGTAATGGTGGAGCTCTGTCCTGAAGCCAGTAGTGCAATGGCGTAAATGGTTGAACTCGATTTTCCCAATACATTCTGAAACCAATCAAACAAATCTTTTGTTAAGTGTAACTGCATTTAAGTATATTCTTGGCTTGCTTGAGCTGATGTTTCAATATATTAGTAAATATAGTGTGAATGCAACTCACTGTAAGGTATATAAATTATAATACATCGTACATCAGGTCATTTTCTCATGAAAATTAGCCTTGGAGTTTAACTCGTTAATATCATTGCAATCACTTTAGTAGGATCAACAAAGCCAGATCCTGGGTCGATTAGTATCCATCATTGGTAGTAATCTAAGTACCTTGAGAAGGAAAGAAGCTGAGTTGAGTGTGAGATCGCTACATCTATCTGAGTTTTCATCAGAGAGGCTGTCTGCCGCACAAACTGTGCCAGAGACTGAGACCACCGCAACATTAATTAAAAATGCGACAAACAATGCGAATCCACTCTCTATAAGGAAGTATTTGCATGCATTCTGACAATATGAGAGACAGATTTAATTAGTATAAATGAGATTGAATTTCATATTTGTTGTTGTTTCTTGTATGTAGTTTAGTTTTGTTTGCTTACATTGATCCCATGGACAGACGGAGGAACCTTCCTTGACAACACAAGAGCAGAGTGAAGGAAGAGATTGTGCCTGTTGGGAAACAAAGAAAATGAATGATCTGGTGTTACACATGTATATACATAGCAAAGAAAGAGATAAAGAGTGTGATACACTATTATAGCCATTGTGCGAGTTCGGAACCTTAGATGTAGCAATACGCACAATGAAAGCACAAGAGTATGCTTATGTCAACGGATAAGAGATGTGAGAGTTTCTCTACTATTAAAAATAATTATCATTTTAACTTAATTATATAACTATATTTCTAAACCAATTCTCTCAAAAACTCAAAATGTTGTATGTTTTTTCCTTATTAGAGTTATGCTAGGCATTCGAGATGCACAACTCTACAAATTGGATATTGTTAGATTGGTGGTGTCACAAGTTGCCACCCACAGACAACAAAAGCCTCATTTGGTGTAGCTCTAGTTACAACAAAAGCATTTCTAAGAAATCACTTCAATAAGAATAGTGTCTTTAATTTTGGGATCGAGAACCGCTTTTAGAAGTTGTAGTGTGTAGAAATTAACTAAAAAGTAGTCTCTAGACTTTATATTGTGAAGAGTTAAATGAGGATAAGTTAAGTCTAAAAATCTCAAAATTTTAGTCCAGTGTCCTTGTTCTTTTGTAAGAAATTAGAAGCGGTTACATACAGCTTTGACTTTTGATCATATTTTAACTTCCAATTTTTACTTGAATTCAAGTGGCAATTGCACGTAAACACATAAAACATGCCTTTGACTTTGAAAAGTACTTTAAATGGATCCAAAGGTAAAAAATTCAACCCCTTTTGTCCTTACTTCGAAAAATGAGGACAAGTTCATTCTAAAAATCTCAAAATTTTAGTCCCGTGTCTTTGTTCTTTTGTAAGAAACTAGAAGTGGGTATGTACAATTTTGACTTTTGATCTTATTTTTACTTACATTGTTTGCTTGAATTTAAGTGTCAATTGCACATAAAACATGCTTTTAACTTTGAAAAATACTTTAAATGAACCCCCATGCCTCAAATACCCAACACAATCTAATAATTTTTAAATGAGAAAGAATCAAGACAATATGAAAGATTGAATCATACGGCATTACGAGTGCACCCAATAGGGCGATGGCATCACCAGTGGCTCCTTGCCCGCTGAGCTTAGGGATGAACATCCCCTTCATCACCTCTGATGCAGGAGGGTTTACATAACTCAATTCCCCGAAATAACAACCCGCCATAACGAATACCAGAATTGCTATCAAGATTTCCAGCTTTCGAACCTGAGAGGAAAAAAAAAATCAAAACGGTAAGCTCAGAAATTATTTTTCCATCCTTCAATCATAATAAGATGGTGTTGATGATGCATAGGCCCCACAAATGATTACATCTAGACAGTGTTGATGAGGATCATTATATATTAACGGATGGAAGATTTTCATTTCCATGGACTGGGTCCTAGCTTAGAGTCAAAGATCCTTAGCTTGTTTTCAAAAATAATTGACTTGACCTATTGACTAATCTCAAAACTTGGTCAAGTCAACTTGATCATCTGATTGAATTTTGAGGTGATTCAATGCAAAACTAGATGGACCAACTTATTGAGTCAACTCAGAAAATACCGAGTCAACTTTATTTTATTTTATTTTTATATAGTTTTTACCCCTTTAACCCGAGAGAGGATGTTTGTGTCATAGTCACGGGAGAACTCTGGTAGTTAAAAAAGTTTAAATCATAAATATGTCCTTGGATAGTTGCAGTAAGGGTGGGTTCCAAAATCCTAACCCAGGCCCGATCTATCTAATTGGTCAGATCAGGTTGAGTCGGGTTAGATATAAAGTATTTGTGTCCAAACCCAATCTGGCCCACAAATATTCGGGTCTGTTCACTGAGCCAGACCAGGCCTAGCACCCATGCCTAAACCACACCTAATAATTATACCACTGCTCAAACCCGATCCACAACGGACTGGACTAGGCAAAAACCTGACCCACTGTTTAATAAGGTTCTATTTGACCAAGTTAATTCAACATAGCCAATCCAAAACGAAAGATGGGACTTGGGAGGCCCGTTTTTTTATATACACTAGGGATGTACATTTAAGTCCGTACCCAAGACCTGAAGTTTGGGCCAAAATCCGAACCAAACCCAAATCTTCCCAGAATCAAGACTGGATCCATTTATTTGAGTCCGAATTAAGTTTCACCTATTGGAAACTGGACCAAATCCAAACTCGAACCAAAACATAAACTGAACCCGAAGTGAAGCCAATTAATTTATATATATATATATATATATATATATATATATATGGGAAATGTTCAGCAACAAACATTTTGACAAACATTTTGGCAAAACATTTTTCAAAATATGGGTTACAGGTTTTGAAATGGGCTGATTTTTGGTGAGGATGATCTCTATGGGGAGGAGATCATCATCACCAAAAATCAGCCCATTCCAAAACTTCTAACCGATCAAAAATGATTTACAAAAAATGGACGGTCCACGATTTTTGAACCTGTAAACATGGGGCTAGAGATTTTGGAATGGGCTGATTTTTGATGAGGATGATCTCCTCACCGTAGAGATCATCCTCACCAAAAATCAGCCCATTCCAAAACCTCTAACCCATGTTTTGAAAAATGTTTTGCCAAAATGTTTGTCAAAATGTTTGTTGCTGAAAGGGACCCTATATATATATATATATATATATCACCACGAGTGAGGTGGGGCCAAAAAAAGTTATATTGTTTATATGACCATTTAATATTTAAATAAAAATCAGATCAAACACAAGGAGAAAAAATCAAAAAAAAAAAAAAAAATTAGGTTTCAGATCAAACACAAGGGGAAAAAACAAAAAACAAAAAACAAAAAAAAAAAGGTTTGGGTCCGATGTCAGGTTCGGGGATAAAAGCCCGAATCTGGGCACAAAATTTTTAGTTCGGTTTCGGTTTCGGTTTTGGGTTCGGTCTATTACATTTGCTGTCGCAGGGATGTAGCAAAATATTTTCACAGATACAAACAAAAAATGACGTTTGTATATAATAACGCTCACAGGCATGTACGGACAAAGGAATCTTCTTCATGGAGGGTTAGACAAGTGGATCCTAGTCAAACCTCTCCGTAAACAAACTACTAAAGCAAAATTTAAAAAAAAAAATTAATTAATTTTATAATATTTAAAAATAATATAATTCCAATATTACCCCGTATCTCTGCAGGCCGAGAAGTAAGAGAGTACTTGAACCAGTAAATAGAACTCCAGCCCAAACTGGAATGTGAAACAATATATTAAGTGCAAATGCTGTCCCTATCACTGTAACAAATATTTAAAAAAAACGAATTAATTAATCAATTAATTAAATATTGAAAATTGTAACGTCGACCATTAGATTATTAAATTCGTACAATAATTATGCAAAAAGAAATCTATAAAATAAAAAAATAAAAACATTATTATATTTAATAATTAATACTGATACCTTCTGGGATATCGGCAGCTATAACTGCAAGCTCTGCTAGTAACCATAGGCAATATTTCACGAATATCGGATATTCAGCTTTACATACTTCAGCTAAGTGCATCCCTAAATCCATAAAAAGAAAAGAAATTATTACTATTTTGAAAAAAAAAAAATTTAATTTGTAGATAAAAAAATATTAATATTGGAATGATGAAGATGGGTATTATTTTTTTTTTTTTTTTTTTTTTTTTTTTTTTTGGGGGGGGGGGGGGGGGGGAGGAGGGGAGCGGGTAAAAAAAAAAATTAATAAAGGGTTTTGGTTTAATTTGTAGATATCGACAAAAATAAAAATAGAAAAGATGATTTTTTTTTATTTATTTAAATAATCTTACCGGTGGTGACACCAAGATTGGCAGCTAGAGATTGTATTATAAGAGCGAAGATCAATCCAATGAGGATCACCCACAATAACTGGTAATTAACATCAACAATAACATCATCATAATAATTATAAATTTATTTAATTAATTAATGGGAAATGTTCAACACCCTAAGCTTTACCCTACACTTTAACAAACGTGTTTTGTCTTACATGGGTTAGAAGTTTTGGAATGGGCTGATTTTTGATGAGGATGATCTCTATGATTAGAAGATCATCCTCGCCAAAAATCAGCCCATTCCAAAAAATTTAGCCCCATGTTTACAAGTTAAAAAATCGTGGACCGTCAATTTTTTATAAACTATTTTTTATGGGGTTAGAAGTTTTGGAATGGGCTGATTTTTGGTGAGGATGATCTCCTCACTATAGAGATCATCCTCATCAAAAATCAGCCTGTTCCAAAACTTCTAACCCATGTAGGACAAAACACGTTTGTTAAAGCGTAGGGTAAAGCTTAGGGTGGCGAACAGGACCCTTAAGTAATATCTCATAAATATAATTTTAAAAAAAAATTAATATAATATTTATATTTTGATATTCTACCTCATATCTATGATTAGCTCCTGCTTGTAGATCCGTTTCCACTGTTTCATATAGAATTTTGTTAGAAAGCGAGAGAAAAAGAGAAGAGAGAGAGGGAGAGAGACTTACAGTTGCCTGGGTCAAGATAAGCTAAAGAAACAAGAAAGCCAGGGCCAACAAATGATAAAAACTTCCTCCACCCGGGTTTCTAATCATCAAAAGAAATGCAAATCACAACAGTAGCACCACCACCAACAACAATTAACATGTTTACAAGAAATAAATCAAATATTGAAAAAATACATATACATGCAAAGATTTAATTAGATATAAAAGATATATACCTGGTCCTTGGGATCCTCTTGATGGAGATATTTGTTGTCCTCACCAGTGATGGAAGGTGGGATCTCCTCTACATCAAGTGAAGCTATACGCTTACTACCTCCTAACGATTGTTGCGTCTGGCTTGCCATCTCTCTCTCTCTCTCTCTCTCTCTCTCTCTCTCACAGTTGTGTGGCACGATCCAAGCATTCAGTTCTGCTCTCTATTTAAAGAGAAAAAATATTAAAAAATAATGGAGGATGAGGTATAAACGCCCACCTGTTTAATTATGGAGGACAGATTAATAATACATCCTCTCATCCTTACTTATTCACACACACACACACACACAGGCCACTTTCCACAAATTTTAGAATATTCCCATCATATAATAAAGTTATTAATGATAAAGTAAGTAGTGAGTCGTGAGTCGTGAGTCGTGAGTCGTGAGTAGTGAGTAGTGAGAAGAGAGAATAATGGGACTTTTTGTTGACCTCTAAATAAGTTAGTTGTATGAACGCTTACTCTTTTTAGTTACCGACAGGGTTTCGAGACTACCAAAATTTTATGAGTAAGACTAATCTTACTACATCAGTAAGATTTAAAATAGTAAGAGTCGTTAACCTCATCTTGTAGCATCAAAAACATGATCTCATGCCCAAGGGTTGTAGAGAACAAAATTTTGTGAACTTTGAAAAAAAATATTTCAAAATATATATATTTAAAACCTTGGATCAAGCCTAAACAAATTGATTTTTTTTCCACTTTTGGATATGAAATTTTTCATGAAATCTAAAGGACTGTGGTTTGGATTGTCAACGTGATAATCCATTTTAGCTCAATGACCCTTAGTAAGATTTAAAATCTTATTAAATTAGTAAGGGAAGTGTTTTTCAAATTTTAGCTTTTGACTGGACATATTAACTTAACTTAATTAATGGCTTATGGTCATTGGAACCCTCATTTATGTTATAATAAATCTAAGGAAAATCTGGGAGGGGGGGACTTTGTTTTTCATTATGATTCTCATTGCGTTAATGTGATAGTCATAGATATGTTTTCTCGAGATACGAGTAAAAAGGATCTATAGTTATGTATAAACCTCCATGTCAAAAATGTGAGAATCGCAGTAAATCCCAATGTCACCCCAGCACTGGTATGAATCCAATGACCCTTTATATATATATATAAAGGGAGCGGTTCAGCAGTCCTAAAGTTTGCTAAACATTGTGCCAAACATTTTTCAAAACATGGGTTATAAGCTTTGGAATGAGCTGATTTTTTGTGAGGATAATCTCTACAGTGAAAAGATCATCCTCTCCAAAAATCGGTTCATTTTTGAAATTTCTAACCCTAATTTACAAATTGAAGAATCGTGGACCGTCCAATTTTTGTAAATCACTTTTGATGGGGTTAGAAGTTTTGGAATATGCTCATTTTTCATGAGGATGATCTCCTCATCATAGAGATCATCCTCACAAAAAATCAACTCATTCCAAAACCTCTAACCCATGTTTTGAAAAATGTTTGGCGCAATGTTTGGCAAACTTTAGGGTTCATGAACAGCTCCTATCCATATATATATATGGGAAATGTTCAATACCCTACACTTTACCCTACGCTTTACCAAACATGTTTTGTCTTACATGAGTTAAAAGTTTTGGAATGGGCTGATTTTTTATGAGGATGATCTTTACGGTTAGAAGATCATCTTCACCAAAAATCAGCCCATTCTGAAATTTCTAACCCCATGTTTACAAGTTGAAAAATCGTGGACCGTCCATTTTTTGTAAACCATTTTTATGGGGTTAGAAGTTTTGGAATGGGCTGATTTTTGGTGAGGATGATCTGCTCACCATAGAGATCATTCTCACCAAAAATCAGCCTATTCCAAAACTTCTAACCCATGTAAGACAAAATAAGTAGAGTAAAGTGTATGGTGTTAAACGAGACCCTATATATATATATAGGGTAGCGTTCAATGGCAAACTTTTTAGCAAACTTTTTGGCAAAACATTTTTCAAAACATGAGTTAGAGGTTTTGGAATGGGCTGATTTTTGGTGAGGATGATCTCCTCGGAGATCTCTACGGTGAGGAGATCATCCTCACCAAAAATCAGCCCATTCCAAAACTTCTAACCGATGTTTACAAGCTGAAAACCGTGGACCGTCCATTTTTTGTAAACTGTTTTTTATGGGATTAGAAGTTTTGGAATGGACTGATTTTTGGTGATGATGATCTCCTCACCGTAGAGATCATCCTCACCAAAAATCAGCCCATTCCAAAATCTCTAACTCATGTTTTGAAAAATGTTTTGCCAAAAAGTTGGCCATTGAACACCCCCCATATATATATATATATATATATATATATATAGGGTAGCATTCAATTGCCAACAGTTTGGCTAACATTTTGGCAAATACATTGTTCAAAACATGGGTTAGAGGTCTTGGAATGGGCTGATATTTAGTGAGGATGATCTCTACGGTGAGGAGATCATTATCACCAAAAATCAGCCTATTCCAAAACTTATAACCCCATCAAAAATGGTTTACAAAAAATGGACGGTTCAGGATTTTTCAACTTGTAAACTGGGGCTAGAAGTTTTGGAATGAGCTGATTTTTGGTGAGGATGATCTCCTCACCGTAGAGATCATCCTCACCAAAAATCAGCCCATTCCAAGACCTCTAACCCATGTTTTGAAAAAGTGTTTGCCAAAATGTTTGCTATGGAACGGGACCCATATATATATTATGACTAAAAAAGATGAGACTAAAAAATATTGCTTAGTTAACAATTGAAACAAGTTGTTAAGATGCCTAAGAAAATTATATTTCTCTTTGCAACGCAATTGTTTAATTTATTAGATATGAGATTCTTTGGATTTGAGAAATGTTCAGAATGTAAGATATAGATTCCTAAATCTAGAATCAATAGAAGACATAATTTTAAATAATTTGAAGAAAAAAATCATGGGTTCCTAATCATTGATAACAGTTTTCGAAGACTCATTGATACTATTATTTCATCTCAACCATTGGTTTGATGGACAACTTGAATGAGTTTGAGACTAGATTTTACTACATCGAATAGCGACTGATCCCAAACAAAGTTTAAGGTTCTCCATTAAATAGATTGATGAGACAAAGAATTTACACTCAAATTCAACCAAAGCTTAACCCAATTGAAAGGGGTGAGCTTAGCCAAGTTGTATTTAAAACATGAGATGAGCCTAGGTTAAAATAATTCAATCCAACCTTAATTTGGATTAAGGGTTCAGGCAATCCATCTCTATATCTAATTAATATGTATTTTTATATTTTTTTAAGTATTTTTTATTTATTTCTTATTTAAGATATATAATTTCTTTATTAATTAAAATAAAATTCAGTTTGTTTAATGATCAATAAGAAATAAATAATGATAAACTAACTCAAAAAATACACGTAAAATTATCTTCATTGAATTATGTTTTTACTAATGATTTTCTAAGACTCCTTTTGACATCCGTCACAATATAATATATGTTAGAATTATAGATTTTTTTATTGCTCGGGATGCATAATTATATATATTTAAGAGATGTACAGTTGTATATCCCGAGGGAAAAAATTTATGATCATAACTAATATCACGTCAGGGGACGTTAGAAAATCAAGACTCTCATACTTAGGTAGGTGCCAAGTTTCTGTCCGAACAGTTAGGAAATTACTTGTCTTAAGGTCAGTCACCAAACTTTAACGATAGAAAATTACTTCTCCCGATAGAATTACAGTCGTACAGCCGGTCAGTCACCAAACCTTAACGTCTTCTGTCTGAGGTGAGGAAAGATGGCATTCTCCATGCCACGAGTTGGACTTTGTTCTTTAACATGGTGCATGCCGAGTTGACTATCTCTTCTTATTAATATCTTCAAAGTAGGTGTGTTTTGTCAATAAATGCACTTAAATTTTTTTTCTTTTTCGCTTGTGTCACTAATTTTTTAAGTTTAGTAAAAAAAAATGTGAGTTATATAAAAGAAAGTCATGATCTAATAGGGTGTCATGTTCCTATAGATAGGAACGATGTCTACATGGCACGATTTGATTGGAAAATAAATTTGTTGAACTGCATGCATGAATTGATTAAGAGTCAAAGGTGTTTTAAACTCCAAGTAAAAAATAGTTACTATTTAGACTCTAAAGTAAAAATAATAATAATTACAGAAATAAGTAAATTTCAAAGAAATTATTTTTTATCATATAGAAAATAATTTCTTTTTTTTAAATTTAATTAATTCAAATAAATATTTTAATTTTTTAACTTTTAAAAAATAAGAAAAGTTAGGGTTTTAAGTGTGCTCAAAGAGACTTTAAATATATAAATATAAAAATAGACATGAATTAGGATCCACTGAGTCATTAATTCATACATTTTAGAAAGAGTAACACTACACTGATAGTTAGGGATGTCAATGGGTACCCATTTAATCGAAACCAAATACCCCCGGTTCCAGATCCTTTTTTATTGAAATTGATTAGAGTTAGGTCTAAAATGGAACCGAACTGATAGGAATCAGAACCGTTAGATTCTAT
Organism: Akebia trifoliata; assembly: GCF_017979445.1. Lineage (NCBI taxonomy): Eukaryota > Viridiplantae > Streptophyta > Magnoliopsida > Ranunculales > Lardizabalaceae > Akebia > Akebia trifoliata. The sequence goes on along the minus strand of NC_141377.1, from coordinate 31,924,990 downwards.
TTAATGGGTACACGAAACTAATTTATTTTGTCATTCTTTCTATACTACAAATGATTTAAGGTGTTTTTTATTTTAAAAATAAATGCATGTTAAATAAAATTCTTCAATTTTTCATATAAATTATCAATTGAAACTTAAAATGAGTTACTCTTCTAAAAAAAATATTACTTTTAACAAAGATACATTTTTATTTTTGAAAAAAATAATTAATTAATTGTATCTTAAGTATAATAAATTATAACTTAGACAACAATTTTGTTGATAATATGTTAAGTTTTTGAAAGGAAATTATTTTTATAATGATTTGAAGTATTTTTGTTTTTTTCTTGTCATTTGATTCTTGAAAATCAGAATCAATGGGTACCTGTGATTTTTGGCGGTTCCAATTCCGATTTTATTTATTTTGGAATCGAACCCGGACTCGAACTAATATAATGGTTATAGTTCTAAGTTCCTTAGGAACTTGCCCATTGACACCCCTACTGATATCCTACAACACTTTCTGCAAAATTATTTGTGTAGAAAGCCATCGATTTTCCTCAATTATAAATCACTCGTATCTCAAGAAAAATCATTTATGGTTTGATGCACACTAGAACATCAATCCAGTGCTAGGGGTAGTATTATAGGAAGTCGGTGTAGCATTAATGTTTTAGAAATCTAGTTGACTCACCGTTAAGATTAGTCCTAATTACACTGGGGTCCAGATATTTAAGAGTTAAAACAAAAATAATTCCTAAGACATAAGAATACATAAAAGAGCGAGACATCCAACCATAATACCCACTCCTTGACTTAAAATTTAATTGAGGATGATTCCCAATTGGATGGAATGTCCAACGTAAAACATATCCTATTTAGGATTTTATTTTGGTTAATGAGATGGTTTCCAAGTTAGGAAATCAACTAAACTTGTAGAGCTTTATCATTAAGAGTGATTAGACGCTCAATTCTATATGATAGGTAACAATCGAAATCCAGACAAAAAGCTAAAAGGGAACTGATCCTCAGAACAATTGCCACACTTTGTATTTTTAATGGGAATTGATCCTCTAAACAGTTTGTCAAACTTTGTTTTAAAAAGTTCCTTCTTCGTCAATTAAGCATCAACTAAATTAGTCAATCAAATGAAACAGTAGATAATAATTCTAAAAACTCATATAAGATTTTGAATGTTTTGTGATGTACAATTTTATTTTTTCCATGATTCGGACTACAAATTTGACAAAATCAGAAAATAATCCATAAAAGAGGCACAGATTGTAAAACCCGGGGTGATCCAGGAGCATTAAACGCATTCAACGTATTTTAGAGGAAGATTTTATTTGTAATTACACTCGTTAGTGGTGTGTTTCTAGGACGAGTCCCATCAACCCCAGCTTATCAAAAAAGAAAAAGGAAGCTATTGAATATCACTTTCGAAAAAGAAGATCAACTTCGGGTTTTGTTCTTAAATGTATAGTGAGGAGTTATTAATTAGTTGGAAATGTGTGAAGTATCAATAATTTTTTTTCTAGGCAAGTAAGGGATTAGTGGTCAATAGAGATAATGGCAGGTTCAACGGGATTTGAAGCTAGGTCGTGTGAAGCGCCGATATACTATTGATTTTACCACTCAAATAAAATTTGCTATTATTTGTAAAGATGCAAAGGAAGGTGTTTGGCTTCGTAATTTCATTATCAGTCTCAGAACTGTTTCCTATATCCTATATTGTATGCGATAAGATTAGTATTCTCTCTGAGTCTCAAAAGCCTAGGTCTAACTAAAGAGGAAAACAAATTAAGCACTAGTACGTAGTATAACCTAATTCAAAATATTACTGTTTTTAAAATTGCTTGAACCAATAATTTTACTGATTCAGTGACCCAATCTTACCAAATAAGCCATTTGGTTTCGGTTAAGGTGACAATATTGTTAGAAATATGTTCTAATGCAAACAAAGCCTTAAATCAATTTTGTCTATATAATTCATGTTCAAAATATTTATTATTTAAGAGTATTTATGTTATTTTCATGAAATGAAATAAGGTCCATGGTTAATATTATAGGACAGTAGGTGCACAACTTGGGATTGTGTGTGGGAGACTTTTTTGTCGAATTACTTGTAAACCCAAGATGAGGATGAGGTTGGACATATCTCATTTTGTATGGATAGCACATTTAAAGCTTCTATTAAATAGAACAACCTTATCTGGTCATTGAAGTAGTTTACTTCAAATTTGTCAGTACATGACAGTGGTGGCATTCGTTGTATCATATGGCTTAAAAGTTTTTGTATTGAGTTGATTTTTGGTGAGAGTGGTCTCTATGGTGAAGAGATCATTCTTTTAAAAAAAAATCAGGCCAACCTGAAACTTCTAAGTCCTTCAAAAGTGATTTACAAATTTTCAGTTAAAAATCGATGATCCATAATTTCTAAACCAATTTTGACGGGGTTAGGAGCTTCAGATTGGGCTGGTTTTTTGCGATGATGGTTTTCTCCTCACAAAAAATCAGGCCAATCCATATAGGACAAATATGTCTGCTCCTTGGCTGCCAAACCTGACCATGCGACATAAGTAAAACCATACGTAAAAATAATCATTTTTCAAAATATGGGTTAGAAGTTTTTGATTGAGTTGATTTTTTGTGAGGATGATCTCTACGATTAGAAAATCATCCTCACAAAAATCAATATAATCTGAAACTTTGAAATCCATCAAAAGTGATTACTAATTATTGGTTAAAAATCGATGGTCCACATTCTAAATCACTTTTCATATGGGTCAGAAGTTTTGGATTGAGCTGATTTTTTGTGAGGATGATCTTCTCATCATAGAGATCATCCTCACAAAAAATCAGCTCAATCCAAAACTTCTAACCCATATTTTAAAAAATCATTGTTTTTACATATGTTTTTATTTATGTCCCACATATATATATATATATATATATATATATGTGTGTGCGCGCGCGCGCGCGCGTGTTGAATCACTTTAATTTATTAGTAAACAATACATGTTTACAAGGCAATATCATTAGATTTTGGATAATAAATATGCTGTATTTGAGGAAGTTGAATTAGACAATGACATATTCTATTCATAATATGAGAGCGTTAGAGTGATATTATATGGGGGAGAGCTTGATGAACTGAAATATTACATTAAATAGGACAATTAGACATAAATATATATTAAGATCTCTATCAAAATGGAAGAATAAATCAAATTAATTAGAACTCTATAGTTCATGAGTCTGGATCCCAAGGATCCCACTGTCTTGGGATGTAAAAATTATTCCCTCAATTTCTAGTATATATAAATAGAGTAGTGATGAATGCACGCCAATGACGTTGTAAGGGCACAGAACTAGAGATCTTTTTCATCGGGATACACAAGAAAAAGATGTACGATTTTGTGCCTTGCCATGTCAACCGCATACCAAAACCATGTGCTTTCATCATTATTCATATAAATATGACCAAAATCTAGAGAGGAGGTTGATAGTTCTCTGTGGACTTTGTAAAAAATCATTATTCGATCCATTCACCATTTCACGTACTCTTTTGTGATGTTACAAATGAAGATATAACTTTTACTTGTTTTTGAATCATATATGGATAACCCTCACAAGGATTGTCAACGTTGAAGGTAGTTGTCGTATATACTATAGAATGTGAAATATTTTTATTATTAAAGTAATTTGAGTCCATCTAATCCAAAGCTTATCTACCAAAAGAGTGGGTAGTTTTCATCAAAAAAAATTTAATAATGGTTTATGGACATTGTTTAGGTCAAATATTATTTATTTACTTTTAACCATGGACAACCTTGTGTCACTTAGAGATATCCACAGTTCGAGATCCTAACCTAGGCTGGTCAGGCAATTGACGATCCTGAATGATGATGAATGCACGTGATTTTTAGTATGCAGCTGACGTGACAAGAACACAGAATCACAGATCTTTTTTCTGTGTATCCTGAAGAAAAAGATCTATGGTTCTGTGCCATAGCCACATCATCCCCATATCAAAACTGCATGCATTCATCACGACTCAACGATCCTAGCTAGCCCCCCATAACCAAATTAAACTCCCTTTCTTAAATGTCCCAAAATCTGTGTTTAGAGCTTTGGAGTGATGAGGAGTTTTTTGTTATTGTAGGAGAATTGTCCTTTAATTTCATATGAACCTAAAATAGAGCTTATTGGAGTGATGAGGATTGAGGATTCCTTAATATTGGAGGAGAATTCTTCTCCCATCACCAAACTATCTTCCTTTAATGCCCTCAAATATGGGTCCTCATCGCAATCACTATATATAATAAATACTCAAGGACCAAAACCATATCAACTTCTAAGCAACCCTCGTCAATATCTTGGGTGGCTTTCATTCCTTGAATTGAGGAATAAAAATGGTTTTAGAGTTGATAATGGTCCATTGCTCCCCACTTGAGATGCCACGTCACTAAGTGAAAACTGAAAATTTTGATAAGAAAATTCAACGGGTCAAAGCCCAAAAATTTTAGAAAGTGAAATTTGACAGTCTATGGCCATTAAAATTTTTTATGATCCCTAATTCGACGGCTTAGAGCCATCAAATTTCTCTTATCCTCCATTAATTTAACGGTTTCGATCCGTCAAAAAAAAATTGACAATGTAAAATTTGATGTCTTGGTCCGTCAAAAATAAGCTTTTTTCTCGTTGTGCATGTTACTTAACTAATGGACTTCAAATTCCTTTGGCCATCCAAACTAAATGATAGGATTTCTTCCTCTCCTTCTGGTTATAAAAAACATTGGTTCTCTCAATGATGAAACATCTTATATTCTTATATAATTGAATAAGGATCCCATCATATGTTAATTTTTGTTCAAAATTGACCCCATCTTCTCATTCCAACTTGATGGATGACGAAAAGCCAAAATACACATCGATTTAATTCTATACTTATTCACACATAAGATAATCTTGATGAAGGTGCTACTTAGCTAAGTGGTAAGGCTTAGCAGAGTTGATCCTGTGACCTAAGGTTCAAATCCCGTTGAACCCATCTTCATCCCCACTAACCACTAATCCATTGCTTGCTTAATGAAAAAATAAATAAATAAAGATAATCTTTCGACAGTTGCTTTATTTGAATGGAGTGGATTACTGATGACACTATCAATCATACTCTAGCGTTCTTGGGACCAATACTAGAGGAGTCTAACAAAAATGGGAACTATGGGCATAATTCTCTAGCCATCTTATCTTTGAGGGACCATATTCATAGGAAGAGAGGGCGACCCCCACTGACCAGTTTACATCATTATTATTAATTCGACAACTTCATTATTGTTATTGAAAAATTTTCTACATGACCTTATTTCAACTACTTCGAAAGTGCATTCTTAAGACCAAGTAAGTAAGGTCTTTTTCTTTCGAAGAATGTATCCATCAAAGAATTTTCCCATCTTGTGGCTTCTTGATGAATAATATCATGATCAAATATGGATCATAATTTGAGGGAAAATAATAGAGATTATGGAAAACTGAAGAATCTTTCCAGTTGAACAACTTCGTCCACAAAAATGTTAACCTTTCAATATGGTCAAACATGTGACCAATCTTCATACGATGATAAATAAATAAATAAATAATAATAATAATAATATATATGTCATAATCTTTAACCTTGAGATTACTCTACTTTAACCTTGAAATTTAAATAATAAGTAGAAATTTTGAGGTGAAAGATGACGAGACTTTTTTATATAAAATTTTAGAATTTTCCTTAAGGGATTGAGGTGAGGTTTAAAATGAGATTAAATAGATTAAAATTATTTTACAAAGAGTTTGAAGGTGATTGGTTGGAGGAAGAAAAGTTAAAGATTTTTTTATTTATTAAACATTGAAATTGAGGGTATGCAGGTTATTTATATAAGTCTAGAAAGAAGAACAAAGTTAAATCTAAAATATAAATAAAATTTAGAGGAAGTTTAAAATGGTATAAAAAAATATTTAAGGAAAACATGGGGTAAAAAAAAGAGTGGAACGGAGGGGCAACACGGTAAAGGGCAAGGGGGGCATTAGGTTGGAAATATAGGAGTCTCTAAAATAATAACAATTTTTTAAGGATTTTTTTTTTTTAAAACATACAAAAAGTTAAAGAGAGAGAGAGAGAGAGAGAACATTAAGTTGGATATATATATATATATATATATGAGTTCCTAAAATAATAACAATTTTTTAAGTATTAATTATTTTCTAAAAAGTACTTTCTCCGGTAGTTACCTTCTATTTTTTACGTAGTATCCAAACAAGACCTTGGTCTCTTAGTTAGAATTTTAAAATAATGACATTATATGATATATATTATAAAAGCCAATGAAATCATAGTATTAAGTCATTTGGGAATGTAAAATATTTGGGGTAGTAGAAGATTAGGTTCTTAGCTAGAATTTTAAAATAATGATGTTACTTGATGTATCATAAAATCAACTTGTATCAATAATATGAGGCCATTAGGGAATGTAAAATCTTTAGGTTAGTACGAGATTTTTTATCTTCAATTATGACATGTTATTATTCTTTTTAGTTAGAAAAAATTATTATTATCTCCTTCCTTCAACCAAAGATCTCTTACTCATTCAATTTTCAGAAAAAGTATCTCTAATTAGGATTTTCACTAAAAGAAATTAACAAACAAAGAAATATATCCATTATAAAAAGATAATAATAATAAAGATTGTCCACTTGACAAAGCATATTCCAGACACGTACATACATCGTGGCATACACGAGCCCCCATGCAAGTGACACAAGCCTTATTTTTAAATTTAGATTTCTTTTGATAAGTAAACGAATTATTGTGTACTTATAACTAATTTACATTTTTAAAAAAATGAAGTTGATCATCTTTTTTATTAAACTTAGGTTAGTCCATGGTAGCCCTGCAATGGTGTCTAATGAATCTCCGAGAAGCTCACGATATAGTAATAAATTATGTTTAGGTGTCATAATCGAAGATGCAAGCATGATTTGTATAAGTTCGTCCCCTAACTAATACTAATTATCCTATTTTTTACTCTTAGAACCAAGAGACAAGTGGATAAGATAAAATTAAAGTCCCAAAGTAATTGGAATAATATAAGTAATATAATGTGATTATCTAAAGAGTGGAACTAAAATAAAATAATAATTTGAGAGACAACGTTTGTTGGTTTCATCTTTGATTGAGACTCGACCACCAACTGTAGGGGAAAATAAAGAGTTGCATGTCTCACACCTCCAAAAATAAATAAATATTGTCTTATGGTGGGAGTGGGATCCCAAATGCCATAAACATTTTTGTAAATTTTGAACGTACCCCTCCACTTTTTTCTGTATATTTGAGATACCCTTTTCTTTAAAATTGAAGGCATTAACCACCTTGACCTCGGTATTCTTTGATCCACTATTACCTTAGAAGTACAAACATATTTCTTACCCTTCGGATTTTTATTTATTTTTTTTTTAAAGTAATTATCAATTACAAAAGTGTATATAGACCGAGAGAGCTTCTATTAACACACCAACTTTTACTTATAACACCCAAATTATTAGATGTCTGAATTGGTGTGTTATAAGGAAAAGTTGGTGTGCAATAGAATCTATTTTTTATTATTATTATTTTTATATACGAATAATGCTGAAGTGACAGCACAATTGTACCTCATATCGCACATCCTGACTTGAAAGTGTAGGTACCATAGATTAAGACGAATCAAAAAGCATCTATATTTTCTACACACTTTTATGTCAAGATGTACAATATGAGATACAATCTTGAGGTCACTCTAGCATGATTATTTATATATATAGGGAGTGATTGAGATTTTAAGTATTTAATATAAGATTGCTTAATATACCAAACAAAGTCATTATTTATTTTGAGGTGACACATGTATTTTGTATGAGGTGTAGTGCAATTTTTACATGCATTTGTTGTGTAGTACAGTGCCTGGTAACACATGGCAAAATCTTACATGCTTATATACGTGTAATAAAATGTCATTTATGGATGCTCCATCATTTTCAAGCGGAGTTGGGGCATCATTGTCTATGAGACAACGTGGTGATCAACATACCTCACACCAGTTTCCTAATTATTTTTTCTTCTATTTCTCCTCTCCCTTATCCCAATTCTTTCAATAGAGTTGATTTCTAACTCATGGGCGACATTGTGATCCCCACTGTGAGTCACATGGGTTTTTCTCTCAAATCCAAACGATCCCAAGTTAACATATAATAAAACTCAGCTTAGTTTTTAATCTAACTTAATGATCTTAATTCAACTCGAAACTCAATTGAACCAACTCAACTTTACAAGTTTTAAAACATAGGTTAAGAGTTGTTTCTTTCGGCCTTATTGGGATATTTTAGTTTTGTTTTGAATTTTTGAACATTTGTAATTATTGAGAAAATGTATAGTTTTGTGTAGTGGTGGTTGAGTGGTAGTCGATCGTTGAAAGCTGATTTTGAACTCTAACAATAACAATAATGTTAATAATGGTCCAAAATAATAATCAACGATAGATTCAAAGGTTTAGAAAACAAATTATAATCTATGAAAAATCAAAAAAATTGATTTGTATGCAAGCCTCCAAAATGACGATGGTCTAGATATTCCAATGAACAAGAATAATAATTATTATTATGACAGTAGTGGTCCATAATAATAATAATTGGATTCAAAGATTTGAAATGAAATCAAAGTATAATTTATGAATCCATAAATGATTTGAAAGCAAACCTCCAAAATAGAGATCCATTCAAACTTTCCAATGAACATGGATGGATAAATCCAAAGTTTTGAAAATAAAAAAATATTATAATTTATGTACCATAAATGATTTGTATCCAAGACACCAAAATAATGATCGGTTCAAATTCAAAACTCATAAGAAAACAGAAATGTAATAATGGACTTGAATTATCAATTACGAAGTGTACGTAACCAATCAATTATAAAACAAATAAAATATTACTCTCAAATCACGTTGAGACAGAACATCAGATCTATTGCCCATGTTGGAAGATTGTGTCGTGATTTTTGGGCTCAGTTTTTTTTTCACTTGGTCTGTACTCGGCTGACGTGGTAAGGGCACATAACTATAGATCATTTTCTTCGGGATACACAAGGAAAAATATCTATAGTGTTGTGCCCTTGCCACGTCAGCCAAGTACATCCGAAAATCATTAACCTAGAAGAGTATACCTACAATTAGAAAACTCGACTGAGTCAACTTGATTGGGTTTCATGATGACTCGGCTTCGAACTCTGACGAATCAGCTCTAAGAGACAATGAGTCGGGGCAAACAATTTTGTAGAGAACAAAAAATAAATACTATTATTTATTTTAAATATTATAAACTATTTTTTAATATATTCATTTTTGGATCTGCTATTGGCATCCCAAATTTTACTTATTACACAACAATTTCTTAAATTATTAAAATATAGCAGTTGTTGGAAAAACAGTTTGAGATTAGAGTACACTTTTTAGTTTATATATAACATGTTTTTTTGTTATGAAATCATACATCTTACCATAAATATTATACATACATACTAGCAGGCTGGGCAGGACATATATGGGCCCCAGCCTGCCCAAATTTAATGGGTTAGAAAATTTTTAACTCGGCCCAGACTTTGTGGGCTTCAAGATCAAGTTCTAACCCCTGTTTTACAGGTGGGCTGAGCTGTTTAGGCCGGATTAGTGGGAGCCAAATTTGCACCCTTAAACCTCTTGGGTTATTGGTTGTGGAGAGCTTTTCCTTTTACCTTACCACGATCTCGAAGGCATCCGTAGACCACACGACAAACCTCTTATTCTCACACTGATTTGATTGGAGAGATCACAGTATCGAACATGGAACTACTTGATATAAGCAGCCCCTTCTACCTTCCGCATAAAAATGATTATTGTAGAGGCAAATCTCTCCTATGTTGCTCCAAAATAGTGCTCCTAGCTCCTCCGTGATGGCACTGGTGTGGTACTTGCCAATAATCCTCCGACGAACAAGTTAGAGTTGTAGATAGGATTAACAGATATTCACTCAAATCGAGAGGGAACCAAAAGGATCCTTTACTATTGGTCTTCCTTTGAATATATATATAGGATCTCCAAAAGATCAAGGTTTCCCCTTCATTCAGGATTTGATCATGTGAGATCCCATGATCCTAAAACTGAATCGGAATTTCCCTTATCGTGCCCTTGGATCTTTGGGGTCTCTCCTAAAATCTCAAAGTTTGATACGCGCGGCATGGAATCTCTTAAAATATCAAAGTTTGTACTAATTTTTATATGCTTTAACAATAGATTTAAAAAAAAAGAACGAGTTTCTCCTAATGAATTTCAACTTCTTTTCTATTTCATTTTATGAGTGTTTTGTGTGACACTCATATTTTAATATGATTCTAATATTTATTTTTTTTCCCTTTTCATTAATTACCGATCTTTGAATTATAAGAATTTCTCAATCAATCACTCCCCCACTTGAAATAGCCATGGAATTTTTATTTTTTTAAATAAATTCTAATAAATTTTGGTGCATAAATAGACCGATGTAAAATCGAACTAAAGATTTATTATATTCATGTTATGCATTATGCTTTGCTTATGTTGAAATAATAAGTATGTTGATACTTTGTTTATGTGTGTTATGTGTGATACTTTGTTTAATATTTATTTTGCTTAGTTTTAAATTTTAACTATTTTAATTTTACTATTGAAAATAATAAGTATGAGAACCGAGATCCGATTCAAATCAATCCGAACCAAAGTTGGTTTGTATTGGTTCAGTTCTATAGGGTAACTGGATTGGTTCGATTCCAAATTTGTAGAACCGATCATGTTTGGTTCAGTTTCAATTTTGGCAAAATCCGAACCATGTGCACCCCTAGTCAGGACCCTTTACAATAACTATTGGAGCAATAATACACGTGTCTCATCTTGATTGGTTTAAAAAGGTTCTAAAGACAAGAATCCTCCAGCTTGCATCCTTGTGACATATGGCCAAGACCAAAAGTTTGGTGGGTCCCATAAAAGTCATCCTTTGATCGGATAATCCTGACCATCCACTCCATAAAATAGGATAAAAGTAAAATAAATGAATCAAGAAAGCTACATTAGCAAATTGACAAGGGAGGGGGAAAAAGAGGAAAGATCAAATTAAATCATACAACTCAACAAAGAAACCAGATTCTGCAATTGTTAACCTACATTTGTGTTAGTGCCAGATACAGGTCTTAACATTGGATGACCAAGGGAAGGTTGAGTGTTGCCTTGTGCAGCAGTGAACATGACAGAGGCGGATGATGGGCCGGACGATGATGGATGGATCGCAGAGAGGGGCAACCGTGGTCCAAACGCAAACATCGGCTGTCTTGGCATGAAGGGCATATGTGGATGAGTTGGCCTGCTGTTTCCATATCCAGGGATGTTAGTTTGCACAACAGGTGAGACAGACATCACTTGTTGTTGCCTGTTGTTAAGAGCATTGTTTGCCACAACAGCAGAACCTGGAATAGTATTAGTGGTGGCAGCCACAGAAGGTATGAAACCCGTTGAAATAATGCGGGCCCGTTCAGCTGCAAGTCTCTGCCTTGTCCTCTCCACCTGTTCACATTCCTTCAGTAGCAAAGTTTCCACTTCTGCGAACTGTTTAAGCTTCAGCTCTAACCTCTTCAACTGCATCAATGAAGAAAATTTGTTTATAGGAAATTTTTATAAGCAGTCGGGAGCTGGTCCAGAAAAGCAAAGCTGCATATTCAAAGTCTTTGCAAATTCTCATCAATCGTAAATCTTGACCACTGAAGAGAGATAGAACCAGACTGGATTGACCATTACGACACAAAAAATGTTTCTACTATCTGATTATTGAACGCTTACATGACCTACTCATTATCCTAATAAAAGACATTAAGTGCAGACGTGCGGTTTTTGAAGTATTGCTCCATATAATATATGGGTCATTCCAGATAAATGAGAACATGAGTCATGAGCTACTCAAGTCATGGAACGTCTACTGAGTAGTTTTTTTTAAGCAGAAGTGCAACATGATAAGTGGAAAAAGTATATGGGATAAGATATCAAAGGCACAATAACCAAATTATGTATCAAATGGGAAGAATAATTTGATGTGTTCCATGGCATGGAATATTAAAAGAGTGGAGTACCCATGTCTGACAAGTCAGATCCAAGACTCCAGGGACACCCTTTTGTGCAACACTTCTAGATTTTAGTCTTTCCTAATGGGGACATTGATTAGCATTCACCATAGATTACGAGATCTTCCCTTTCAACAGATCATTTCTTTGCAGCAAATGTAACATTAAATGTGTATTATCTTCTCTATAGGTAGAGAAGATATACCATCGCATAATCTACTAATACAATTCTACTTAATTACGAAATGGCAACAAGAGGAGGATTAAGAATGCCTAAGTACTCTCAATGAAAGACGAAATTCTTGAACTGAACATCATTGAACTTGAAAGAAATAGACACTAATCTGTAAAAAAGCATCTTTGACTTTAAAATTACACATGCCTTGCCATCCTTGTTATTAGAAGAATCTGGTTGTTTTGTTCCTTCATATTGACTGAAGAATAGAGAACATGAGAAGACACCAGAGATGATAGCCTTTCTGGAGGAAAAAAATAGTTGGCCAACTAATAGATAACCCATTAAGCAGTTGGGGAATGGGGAACATCTAGGAAACTCCAAATGGACAACATAGTCCCCTAATGGACAAGAAATAAGAAGATGGTCAACATTCTCCCCTAAACCTTTACACATGGAGAACATATTAGAGATGCATCAGCCCCCACCAATCAAGTGATTAATAGTTAAAATTTTGATCCAGATAGCAGTCCATAAGAAGAAAGCTACCTTGGAAGGTCCAGGAGTTTTCCAAAGATCACTCACAGAGAAGACCGGTTGATCTGAGAGGGTGAAAATGCCTCTAGAAAGAGAAAATTGAGGACTTCCCAGATGTATTCCATTTCCAAAACCTTGAGTCAAGCTCCAAATGCGCTATTTTAATTGTATTGAGTCTGTGAAGTGAAGTGACCAGGATGTCAATCTCCTGATCATTAAAGTTTCTTCTCAATCCAAGATTCCATGAGTCTTCATTCAGGTTCGCAATAAGAAATTATCAATGGTGGCTCCTTTATGATCGGAAGTAGCATCAAAGGAAAATCCATGAACAATGAAGAATCACCATAGCAATGGTCCTCCCTAAGTATCATTGAGGAGCCAAAATATGGGAATATGGGAGCTGACTCCAGAAAACAAACCTCAAATGTTGGAAATGCCTTTCTGAACCCAACACCAAACATGGATCTCAGAAGATTCAAGGACCATCACGTCACAAGTCCCAAATTTGGAATCTATCATGTGTTTCTGAAAGCTATCATGTTTCTCTCCATGACTCGTAACAATTTGTCAATAAGGTCCATGATCATAAATTTTAAGTGCCTAAAACCAAAATCACAAATACGGTGCATGGATTTAAAATGGCAACGGAAAACTTAGGATAAACGGGAAAAATGAGGGAAAAAAAAAAAAGAAGAAAGAAAACCTTAAACAAGACAGAATTCTAACATTACAAAACACTAACACTTAGGCAAACAACTTCAATTTCAATAGTGTTTTGGGTTTGATAAGTAAGTGGGTTATCTCAACATTCAACAAAAATGTAAAGAGAAGACCATAAACCAAAGGGCATGCCATGAGTTTCAAAATTCAGAGAACGAAGATGGCTAAATAAATCATTGACCAACTTGATAAGGATCTAGTCTTTCAGCTACAATATCTTTTAAGCAGTTGTACACATCAACTCGAAGGGTATCTTGATGCAATTTGTGGTACGTCAACCTATTTGCTCAGATGAAGCCCAAGCATCTACCCAAAATTCTTGAAATAATTTTCCTCCTTGCAAAATTGCTGAATATTCAATAGGACATTCGAAGAGTTGATAATTATAAAATTCCATTTATTTATCAAAAAAAATTATAAAATTCCATTTGAGTTAATCTAGAAGTTGATCAAATATTATTTGCAACGTCCCAATGTTTTAGATCAGGTGCCCATCCAAGCCCAACATGAGGAAGTATAAGAACATAAAGCAATGGTAAATAAGCAGGGTGACAGTCATTAATCCACATCAATCCACAACCACCTTTCAAATGTACAATGATATCTCTCATACCGCATACCTCACTTCCATTACTAGGTAGTATAACTGCAATTTCTTTTGTTGACAATAAATTGTGATGACGATCTGTCACAAAGCTATAATGTAGATAAACCGGTACATCATTATCCAAAATAATGTTGGCTTAAAATCTTATATGCCTGAAGGAATTTTGCTGAGAAGGCATTGTAATGCAGTAGAGTGTCTTGTATAATATTTAAGACATCCCAACATAAATGTGGATTTTTCCAAGTGCAGACATCCAACGTTACACTAGGATTGTAAAGGTAAAGTTGAGAATAAACAATATCTTGCCCAGGTTCTGGTAGCAACAATTTAGTTTGATGGTGCAATTCTCCATGGATAGTGAACGATGTAAGACCCCTTCCATTTAAAACGCATTGAATTTAGAAAGAAGACCATAAACCAAGGGGCATGCCATGAGTTTCAACCACCAGAGAATGAAGACAGCAAAATAAATCTTTGACCAACTTGATTAGGATCTAGTCCTTCAGCCACAATATCCTTCAAGGGGCATGCCATGGAAAACCTCATATTCAAAGAATTATTCAAAAACAAATTCCTTTTTTAGCATATTCGAAGGTGATGAAAATGGATGGCCACCAAACTCCCAAAGTTATAACTAAAATTTAACAATTAAAATTAAAAATATATATATTGATTTTTTTTGGCTAAAAGTTCTTAAAATTGTCCTTTATAACCTTCTGGCATTAGATCATGTTTTAGGATGCTATGATTTCATGCAATTAGAATCCACTCCAAGGTATGTTAAGTAACTAATTCCCCACTTTTAAAAACTAAAAATTATGACATCAAGATATTGTTGTCAAATCTCATATTTCTACATTAATGAATCCTATAAATCCTACATTAAACAACATTCATGAATCAAATCACAAACAACTAAGCCACAAAAAATGGGTTCATTTTTTGGGAAAAAAAAAAAAAGTGATCAAACCATAAAAAAATGAATTTCAAAAAAGTATGATTTAAAAAAAAAAAACGCGTTTTTTATCATTTTAATCTTCAGATATACAAAATGCATTTTTTTTTTACACAAAAAAAAAGTTGTTTTTTTTTTGTGACTATGCCTAAAACCCAAGCCACCTCTATTTTTAAGACCAATGTTCTCCTAGTCAACTAGATGGTAAATATTAGAAAATGATCCCTATTATTATAGAGTAAGTATCTAACTATCCTTTCAAGTCTTCTGGTCATGCTCCTCAATCTAAGGAAGAATAAATAGTAGATCAATGACAAGTGTGCTTTTGATAAAAGTAACATTTCCCATTTGAGAGAGAAATTCTTCCAAGACACCAATCTCCTTTCGACCACTATTAATCACAGATCCAAAATAGATTTTATCTCATAGGAAGCTTCTAAATGTAAGCAAATATAATAAATAGGCCAATTGTCAATTTGATACCCCAATGAAGTAGCGCATTCTTGAAGAACCACTTCTAAGCTCTATACATGACATAAACTTGGATTCTTGATTTATTTTCTTTATATAGATTGTATTAGGGATTTTTTTTCTTTAAATGAAGAATTGTGAATAAAAAGAGAGCTTGAGCTTAATCTTCCCAATAACGGGTGTGGTGTGAGGTTATTTTAGAGTGAGTCCAATATAACATTTTTTGTTCTAATCTTTATTTTCTTTTTTTATTCTTTTGTTTTTCTTGATTTTCTTGAAATCTCAAATCCTTACATCTATCAAGAATCATATTTTCTTGATTTTCTTTTAATCCTTGTTGTTCTTGACTCTTGAATTCTTGAAATCCCACTTTCTTTTACCATTAATCCTTCCCCACTTTCTTTAACACTTATTTCATTAATCTCTTTTTTAAATCTACCATATACCCAAATGCCCTAATTGTAATTTCAAAATGTTGTAATTGGAAAACTGTGTTTTACATTTCAAAATATAGTCACTTAGGATTTTGTAAACCCTTTTCCTATTGTAGCTCAAATCCTTACCCAAAATCCTAAACCAAATTCCCTAACCCCCCCCCCCCTTTTTTTTTTCTCCTCGCCATCCTACATCAAATTCAGTATCAGAGCCTAGGTCCAAGCAACACAAATTAGCAGATCGCGTTAAAGGGAGATGGACTCAACAAAGATGTTCTCAAAGGGATTGAAAAATATGTTGTCAAAACTATGCCGAATGCGCCTCTTGGGCATATTTTTGCATTGTTCATGTCCGTATCATAAAGGAAAGCAAAGAACACAGGCAATCACGTGGTCCATGATATGAAGAGTTTAGACGACAAAACTTGTGGTCCAAGTGCAATCGTCTTTGACACTTTAAATCAAAGTGCTCGAATTGGGATAATGAAGCAAATATGATCAAATTCCATGCACCTAAACTCAAAACGAGTAATGAAGAAATTTGTGAGCCCAATCTAAGTGATAGTGAGATTGACGAATGTGAGGCATCATTATTGGATCTTGAAGAAGAATCAATGTTTGAAAATTTTGAACAATTGGAAAAGAAAATTGTTGAGTCGCTACATCCTTTACCGCTTACACAGATTTTGTCCAACAAAAAAGAAAAGATAGTTGATATTTAAGATGAACCAATGAGTTACATTATACATGGAACATTTCAGAGTGTCAACTTCAATTCTTACTAGAAAATAAGAGTTCAACGAATTTTTACTTGCATTGATGATATATTGGAATGTGGAGGGTGCATTGGTAGAGAAGCAAGCCAGGATCAGATTACCTGTGGATTACAGAAACTTCACTTGCTGGGGAATTACTACAATTTTATTTTGCCGGTGACAAAATCTTCTCAGCCGAAGAGAATTTATGGACACATACATCAAATCTTGAAGAGTAAATTTTAATTTTTATTTAGATTTATGTTTTAGGGCTTTAATTTAATTTTTGTAGGCTTATCTTAATGTTTTATTGGCCCATGGTCTTAGTACAATATTTAGGGGCAATTTAGTAACTTTAATTTGTCTTTTATTTAAGTTTATTAGCGTTGAAAATTTAGGAGAGAGAAAGTTACGAAAATAAGATTATTTATTTGGTATTTTAATTTGACTAGGATTCTTGATTTATTTTCTTTATATAGATTGTATTAGGGATTTTTTTGTTAAATGAAGAATGATGAATAAAAGAGCTTGAGCTTGATCTTCCCAACAATGGGTGTGGTGTGAGACCATTTTCAAGTGAGTCCAATATAACATTCTTTTCTTCTAATCTTTATTTTTCTTTTTTTATTCTTTTAATTTTCTTGTTTTTCTTGAAATCTTAAATTCTTAAATCCATCAAGAATCATCTTTTCTTGATTTTCTTTTAATCTTTGTTGTTCTTGATTCTTGATTCTTGAATTCTTGAAGTCTTGAATCTTGATTTCTTGAAACCCCATTTTATTTTTCCCTTAATCCTTCCTCACTTTTTATAATCCTTATTTCATAAATCTCTTTTCCAAATCTACTATAAACCCCCTAATCGTAATTTTAAAATGTTGTAATTGGAAAACTTTGTGTTTTACATTTCAACATATAGCCAATTGGGATTTTGAAAACCCTTTTCCTATTATAGCCCAAATCCTTATCCAAAATCCTAAACCAAATTCCCAATCCCATATTTTCTTCTCCCCTCATTGTCCTGCATCATTCTCTCAAGCCCAAATTTGAGCGTTTTTCTCATCCATTGGATTATTAACTCAAATGACACCTCAAGATGTGTATAAATGTCTCTGCAACAATGTACTTTTGAGTTAAAAGCACTCGAATTTTAATAAGAGAGATTTCTGAAAAGATTAAAATCTAGACCTCGTTAAAGAAATTTTCCTTATGATTCGTTTCTAAATGTTTTTGCAAACAGGTTTTTGATTTGAAAAGAGTATTGAAAGTCACAACTATTTACTTTTGCTTAAATCCACATTCTACACCGAAGAGGGTGCAAACTAGAATAGTTTTTCTATCTTTGAAATTAAATGAAAAATTGTAAACATTGGAGTTCTGATCTGCGATTTGTTTGGAAGTCTTGTGGGTCATATGGGATACTAATAACCAAGAATCCTATGTTAATTCCAAGAGTAATGTGGATATCCATCCCTAACTCTCCACCTTCACAGAAATTGCATATTGTGACACTTTTGTTTTTTGTTTTTTTTTTTTTTTTCTGATTGTATCTACACACCGCCTTAATGGATTAAAACTTCAAGATTTTACATTCTATGCGAAAAATGACATATGAATAGCATCAATAAAAGATTATCCCATTGACACCAATTTAAACCATGATTTAATGAGCCCAAGATCCTCCTTAAGCAATTTATGATCCTTGACCCTTGTCTTGCCTTCTTTCCTCATGAACCTAAAACTATAAAAGCATAAAAGATGTGAAGCCCGATAGGACAAACATGACGCCCAAGACATAGTCTAATAAATAAAATAAATAAAATCAAATTAAGGACATGGTACAAAGGTGATGAGAAGTGATACAAATAAATAATAAATAAATAAATAAAAATTATAGGTCAAATCAAATATTTGTCCAATATTTTTAATACAAATCAAATATTTCATCACATGAACAATAAAATCGTAGAATAACTTTTCTATCACCCATTTTCGCCATTTTATCATTTGTCTAGCTAAACTACAATTACCCCAGTCTGGGGTCTTCCTTGAGGGCTTACGAGGCTTGCACTCAAGGGGCCTATGCCCTTTTTTTCGATAAGTATAAATTTATTAAAAGCTAAAACAGGAGGATGAGGGGTCCTCCACAATTACAAGAAAGCAAAAGAAAACAGAGGGGAAAGAACAAAAGCAACCAGCAAAAAGAGTAAAGCTCTACCCATCTAAAAAAATCCTCGAAGAACACTCTTTCAAAATCTTTGTTCAATTTGCACCAAAAGAAAAGAAGACCTAGAATCTCAAAAATCATATCTCCTATCAACTTGTCTTTTCCTTGGAAAATCCTTTTGTTTCTCTCCTTCCAAAGACCCCAACTAAAGGCAAACAGAAGAATGGCCCAAACAATATTGTGATTCCACCCAATAAAAAGAGACTCGACAGACTTGGGTAAAACCCAAGCTAGTTGTTACGGAGAAAGAAAGTGAACTAAATCTCTGAAGCAAAAGCACAATGAATTAAAATATGACTTCTTGATTCCCCACAACACTTACGAAGAACACAAAAATTAGGACCACAAATTCCCTGTTTCATCAAGTTGTCCCAGGTTAGTATTTTTTCAAGAGAGACCAACCAAATAAAGAATGCAACCTTGGAGGGAACCAAAGAAGATCAAATGGAAGACTCCTCCAGGACCACTTAATCGAAAAAAGGCAGAAAGGTATTGTGGACGGAATACACAGAGAACTTATCCTTATTTTCGTCCCTATCTCCTATCCTCCTCATTCACCACAAGGTGAGTAGGATTGAGAAGCTCTAGGAGAGTTTCCACCTCTTTGATTTCCCAGTTATTAAAACTTTTCTTAAAACCCAAATCCCAACAAAGATCATTCCCATTGTGAGTCAGACAATCTTTTACGGTCCAATTCCACGTTAGAGAGGCAATGTACAATGAAGGGAACTAGGTTAATAAAGGAGAATCAACAAAAAAAGCCCCGCACCACTTATCTTCCCAGAAACACGTATTATCTCCTCTCCCTACTTTGAACTCAATCCCCCTATTGAATTGACGAGTCATTTTCAAAATACCTTTCCACAAGCTACACCAATAAGCACATTTCACCTCTCCACTCACCCCACCAAATCTCTTCTCCCAATACTTCATTTCAATTATCTTCCTCCACAAACTCTCACTTTCCTCCTCGAATTGCCATAACCACTTCCCCCAAAGAGTCCTATCCTACTGGTTCTTTTTAACCCTCCAATTCTCAAATCTCAATTTCTCTTAAAAGAACAAATAAGTCTCCACTGGACGAAATGACATTTCATGTTGCCCTCCATATCATTCCATAAAAAAGCCCCTCATTAACTTCTCGATCATACCCTCCACTATCTTCGGAATGGAAAACAGTGATAAGAAATAGGTTAAGATGTTTGCCAAAGTGCTTTCAATAGGAATAGCTTCCCCTTTAGACAAATATTTGGCCTTCCAGGTGCTCAATGTTTTCCTTAACCACTCAATCACAATGTTCCAAATCCTAGTAGAGTTATATGGCACCCCCCCCCCTCCCCCCGGAAGACCCAAATAAGATGAGGGAAGAGAATCAATCTGACAACCCATCATCATCGTTATTCTTGGGAGCTCAAGAACTTCACCTGCGCCAACACCTAACTCTTCTGAAGATTAACATGCAAACCAGATGTCATCTCAAAACAACAAAAAAGAGCTCTCAGAAATCTAACCTGCTCCCTAGAATCATCCAAGACGACAACCATGTCATCTACAAATTTAAGTTGAGAAATCAATGGGCCCTAATCTTTTACTATTAACCCTTGATAAAGCCCCAATACTCACTGCTCTATTCACCAACCTACCCAACGCCTCAAAAACCAATTGGACAACCATTTGGACCTCTTGAACTTCTAAAAAAACCAGTTGGATAACCATTAACCAAGATTGAGAAAGAGACAGAGTAAACAAATTTCATAATCCACTTGACTCCAAACCCCATTTCTCGACAAGTACTCCAAAAAGTTTCAACTTACGTAGTCATAGGCTTTTTGGAGGTCAATCTTGCCCACCAACCCTGACTTTTTCTCATTTATTCTAGAGTTGATACGATCATTAGCAATTAGAACCCTATCGAGCATTTGTCTTCCTTTAATGAATGTCCCTTGTTATGCTCTACTTTTTTTTACACCACTTTTCCTTATATACATTTCATCCATATTATCTTCTTCCACTCAAAACAATTCAATCATGAATATCAAATCAACTTCTAAACGGAATAATCAAAATCAAATCCATTTCTACACAACACTATTGGATCTCATAATTATTATTATCGTCATTATTATACATATTTTTTACTTTTTTATCATTATTAAACTACATTATGAAAGTCATATCCTACCTTGATAAGTATCTTAATTTTCTCCAATTGAATCTCATTTCGTTTTATGTCACCTTGATCACTTAATTTTCTCATTAGCCCAAGAAAAATAAAAACACAAGAGTTCAGCCAAAAGAAATAAAAAATAAGAAAAAAATTGATGGAGAAAACAAAAAGGTTACACTATGGGAGAGCTTTAACAATATCCTAGTCATTTTCTCTGTCCCTCCCTCTTCACTTGACTGTTGATTAGTCCTTTTTGAAAATTTTAGTATTCACTTTCTCTAATTGATTTTCACAAAGGAGCTTCCTAAAATAAGCTAGTAAGACAAGGAAGTTATTCAAATTTCAAAAAGATTAAAAACTTTTTTTCCTTTTAGAGGAAGAATCTCAAATAAGAAAGGCAGCCAAAATTTACTTAATAGGGAGGGGAGAATATACCCAAAGAAGCAACACATTCTCCATTCCAAGAATGTTTGGTACGTACCACCCAACCTATCTCCTAATTTTCTCTTGAAAATTACCTCATATACCCCCCTTAAAGCTTGCTCACTCAAAAAAAAAAGTATTTACGCTCCTTTGCCCCTCCCAAATAATTCTTAACTAGGTTCTCTAATATACCCTAACCATTGGCCCCATTAACATAGATTAGATCAAGACCATGAACATATATCACTAATAAAATAAGGCCCAACTAAACAAGTTAAAAAAGAAACGTGGGTTTCTACATTTTCTATGGGCCGGGATTATTGGGAGCAAAAAACATCTCCATGGATACTAATAGTAAACTTGTAGTACTTATCAAAAAAAAAAAATAGTAAACATGTAGTAGATTAGGAGGAACTCGTTGATGGTCATGTTCTCCCTCGTTGGGTTTTAGGTGTTAATTGTCTTGATTTGGGACAATTCAAGGTAACCAATCGATTCGGGACCATAGAAGGAGACATTTGGCTTCAGTTCATCATTTTGTTCCCATCACAAGGATAATGGATCCAAGAGCTAACCTCACAAACGATGGGGTGGTAGATTGTGTTTACCTTTAACAGGTCCATAGCATATAGAAAACTTGTGGGCAAGCATATATACCCGACAATCACAAGGCCTGATATCACATTAACTGTCAGCGTGGTCAATTGATTCGCACGAGTCCTCGTACTTTACATATGGAGGACTTCATTTGTATATTGGACTATCTTTAGGAGGCACCTGGTAAAGGTATCTTGTGCACTGCCAATGGTCATTTACATGTTGAAGGGTATTCATATGCAGATTAAGTAGAATTTACGTTAGACAGTAGATCCATTATTGGATATTACAGCTTTGTTGGAGCCTTGTAGGTAACCAAGTAACTTGGAGAAGAAACAAAGTGTCGCCACATTTAGTACAGATGCTGAGTAAAGAGCAATGGTCCTTATTACTTGTGAGTGGTATGGCTCAAATATTTGACAAATGAACTAGGTTCTCCTGTTGATAGTCCATACGAACTTGTACTACAACAATCAAGCAGTTATGCACATTGCAAGCAATCCAATCTTCACAAGCGGGTCAAGCATATAGAGATTTATTGTCATTTCATCAGGGCCAAATTGGCAGCCAAAATTATATCTGCTACTTTGTGAAGTCATCCACTGAGCTTGTGAATGTTTACCAAAGCAGTTGGTCTGAACTAGTTAGAGAAGATTCAGTCCAGATTGGGAATATATGACATACACGCTCCATGTTAAGAGAGAGTGTTGGTACATGAATCTAGAGTTGAAAGTAACAAGAAAATTATATATAAGGGCATTTTTGGGTTTCTAGTTTTTGCCATTTATAATGGGTAATTTGGTGAACTTCTACTCAAGTTAATATAAAAGAAGGGGTGGAATGTATGCAACAAAGTGTGCAACGTCCCAAACTGTCCTTCCCTACTTTATTTTGTTAAACACTAGAACTGACAACAATTTCAATGCCACAAAAACATCAAATGAAACAAAAAACCAAAAAAAAAAACTACCATCACACATAATCACCAAAAATTGAAAAGAAAATATATTTGAAGAAAAACGAACATTAGCAGCAAAGTACCTGATGGTTTATAATACTGGCAGACATTCTCTGAATTTCGCGTTCCTCATGATCTGCAAACAGCTTTGCCTTCATTGCAGCAGCAGCAAGTCCAGATTTTGCGGCAATTTTCACACTTTCGGCAGACAAAGGAACAGAAAGTGCAGGATTTTCACCAGATGATCCTTGTACTACCAGATTTTCTTCTGAAATCATTCATAGACTGTCAAAAAAGGACTGGAAGTGAGGAAAAGACAAAAAACAATTATTCCAGAACCAACCTTTTTGGTGGTTTAAGCTTGTGATTGATCCATGAGGACCACCTTCTCTATTATCGCCAAGAACAGAGCCTTCCATTTGTACTTTGCTCTTGGAAGCAACTAACTGGCTGTCCTCTTTGGACAATGCTTCTAATGATGCATGAGCGCAGGCCGCAGCAACTCTGGGCCCTACTGCAGATGCCAAAAATGCAACCTAGAAAACTTCTCCAACAGTTAGATAAGTGGGCAGTCGATTTAAAGAACAGACTAATAAATCTTCCTTACAAAGCCCATCTAAAGATTCAACAAAAACCAAAACTAAGTAGCATTGTATCCCACAAGATGACAATAACAACAAAAAGACGCGTTCCTCCGGTGAAGAATTTTTTGCAATTAAAATACTTTTGGAATTAAATTTTTGTGTTGATAAGACCATCTACTATTTCTTGAAGCTCAATCTCTCCCCTGATAAACCATATGGACAAGAGAAACCATAAATCAGAATAGAAGAACTTTCCATAACCCTGAATAAAAATTTTGTTGTGTTCCAAACCTGACTATTTATTTTGATAAACAGAAAATGAGCAATAGAAATAGGATATCATTTTGAACATCAAGTCTCTCATATTTAAATGAACGAAATCCTTAAAAGCTTTGCAAGGACCTATTCTTCAAAGATTTTGTTCTCAGATGGGATATTATTGTGAGGGAGACAGGTGCATAGTTCCCTCTTCTGTTTGCTTTGGGCTTTTTCTTGTAATTTCTTTGTTTTGTCATGTAGGTCCCTGCGAATTCCTGATTTTGTATGCTTTCTTTCAGCATTTTTTTATGAATCAATCATTTACCAATTCAGAGAGAGAGAGAGAGGAAAGAAAAAATCTTAATGTCTGATCGGATAACTTCTAAAACAGCACTTTGACCAATCTGACACATGGAATACCATTGAATCCACCATCATGTTGGCAAAGGCTGGGACTTCTCCACCTGATGTAAGTCTGTAACTATTATACCTCTTGATAGTTAGATACGCATTAATACTCTTTATTTTAGAAGGTAACCACAAAACTTAATCCATCCATTGTTCTCGTTTTTCACACATGCCTAGGGCTCCAATGTCAATACGCAGAAAAGCTAAGCCAAAATTCCTTATTTTCCCTTCAAGGACTCTAAAGGATTTTGTTTCTAACGGAGAAAATGAACAAATTCATTTCCCCACTTCAACTCCAGCAACCACATTCCAAACTTTTGAAAACCAGGATTGGATCTGAAGGTGCCATCTCGGTGAGGTGGTCAAGTGTTTGTGCGGTAAAACCACAAACCTGGGATCAAAATCCCACCTTCACAATTAAACCTAGGAAAGAAAACCCAGATTGGATCTTTAGTCCTTCTTTTTTTTTTTTTTGGATAAGTATAAGAATTTTATTAAAAACAAAGGAGTGGTCAAGGAGACCAACTGAAGAGAAACAAGGAAGCAAAACAACAAAGCAAAAGCAAAAAACCCATTACATCCTTGATATATGGCAAACCCTCTCCCATCTCCCCACAAAATCTTCAAACAAGATTCCCCTAGCTCCTTGAAAGCTTTACACCAAAAAAACAACAGCCCTAAGATAGATAGGATTATATACTGATTTGAAGATGCAGAGCCGTCAAAAGTAGATCAATTTGGTTCCTTCCAAACTCCCCAACAAAATACGCTGCGGTAGCAAATTCCACAATAACCTCTATGCGTTGTTGAACGCATACCCAGTCGCCATCCAAGAATCAAAGACTTCACAGAGAGATTGAGAGAAACAAAACT
Organism: Akebia trifoliata; assembly: GCF_017979445.1. Classification (NCBI taxonomy): domain Eukaryota; kingdom Viridiplantae; phylum Streptophyta; class Magnoliopsida; order Ranunculales; family Lardizabalaceae; genus Akebia; species Akebia trifoliata. Next base: position 31,899,669 of record NC_141377.1, on the reverse strand, counting down.
CCCCGCCAAAATGGATAAATGAGCTCATGTCTCCCTACACACTCTACAGTGGATTAGGAGATGATTTGTTGTTTCTTCATCCACCACACTAAGGGGGTGTTTGTTTAACGCTGATTTCAGCACTGAATGCTGAATGCAATTCAGCTTCAGCAATCAGCACGTTTGTTTACTCCACATTTTCAGCACTTATTGCTGAAAAATAAGTGAAAAGCATTAAGTGAAGTTGGATCACTTAATTTTTTTGTTGAAGCGGTAAGCACCGGTCGTTTTCAACACGGACAAGTATACCCTTATACTTGAAATGATATTACCTCTTATGTCCTATGGATAATGATATAAGCACCCTAGAAATTAATAAGGCAACCCACACCAATATTATCTCTCTCCTATTTTCTCTCTCATCTACGTATTTAAATAATATTAATTCAAATTAAAAAAATAATATTAATTCAAATTAAATAATATTAATTTAAATTAAATAATAATATTAATTCAAATTAAAGAGAGAAATTTCCTTTTTCCTTTTTTATTTTTTTGGAATATTTAATATTTAACGAAATATTTATATTTAATATTCTCTCTCTTTAATTTGAATTAATATTATTTTTTAATTTGAATTAAAAAATTTTAAAATTTACTTTTTAAGTGATTTTTTTAAATGATGTGGAGGAGAGAGAATTTGTTCAGGTAGGTTCTCAAAAAGAATTTCATTAAATTTAGTATTTTTTTAATAAATAATTTTTATTTATGGATTTTATTAATAATTTCCCCTTAAACATACAACTGTTGAAAAGGGTAATATAATCAATTTACCAGTTTTCAGCATTAAGTAACTAACAGATTTATGTGATTACAGCGCTTAATTTGAATCAGTTCAGCACAATTCAGATCGGTAAACAGACAACAATTTCAGCACTTAAATTCAGCGCTTATATAGTTTCAGCAATTATAATCATTCAGCACTTATTTGTTCAGTTTAACAAACAGCACCTAAGAGAATATACACCGGCTGAACACAGCTCTCTTCTAATCACTTGGTCCATAGTCAAGATCTTCCCCAACACCGCAGACCAAACAAAAAAATGATACTTCGGAAGACACCTTATGACCCCAAAACACCTCAAACAGGAAATGAGGAAGAACCACATCTCGTGAGTTTATAGGAACTTACTGAAAATCTGTTGTCTTTATTGTCATCCCAAAACATCATGCCGTCACTATCCAACGACCTAGGACTCTCTTCAATGAGTTACATCAGCCTTGCCACCTCAACAACTTCCCAATTGTTAAAGCTATGCCGAAAGCCCGACTCCCAACTGTCGCCCCCTAAATCCCCACAAACAAACAACTTAATTGACATCTCTTTCTTACAAGAGACTGCAAAAAGCTGGGGAAATTGCTCCTTCAAGGGAACATCTCCATACCAAGTATCTTTCCAAAATCTCACCCTATCACATCTCCCAACTCTAAACCGAACTTTTTTCTGGAAAGATGGGAGAATTTTCAAGACCCCTCTCCAAACCCCACACCCATTAAAAACTTTTGCCTTCCTGATCTCCCAACGATACCTTTCTTCACCAGATTTGGCAGCAACAACTCTACCCCAAAGACCATGCCTCTCGAACCCAAACCTACGAAGCCAATTTACCCAACAGAGTCATATTCAACAACCCACCTTTCTAAAACCCAGACCACCAACCTTCCTACTAGAACAAACAAAGTTCCAATTTACCAGGTAACGCTTCCTTTTTCCCTATTTGTCGTGCCAAAGGATCACGAAACACCCTATCCAATTTGATTCCCACGCTCCTCAGGATAGAGAAAAGAGATAAGAACCTAGACTATATCCTCTGACAAAATATCATCCCAGGTATTTCAATAGGTTATGTACCCTTGATGATCAAGATCAACGAAGGTCCAGATTTTGACTTCAAACTGTGTTAACTCTTTATATGATCTTCTTCCTTGGAAACCTTGAAAATATGCACACTTGAGACTGCATTCAACAAATGTTTACTACCTCTCCTCTCTTGATTTTCCCTTCTAGGGTGCACAGCGCAACTTTCTAAATCCTAACCTCCTAATATAAGCTTTTCATCTGTTAATTGCCCAAGATTTAAAAATTCATCTTTGCTATGCTTTTCTTTGCTAATTTTGTTAGTATTGCTCCTGATAGCATAGAATTCCAAGGTACAATAATTACAAAATCTTTATCCTATACATGTTTAAACTTTAAGGTAATTGATTTTCTACATTTGAGGTAGAGGGTCTAAACGTTCACTTGTATGGTGTTAGTATTCAAGTATTTTGATTGGTTTTATAGATAAAGCAAATTGTATTAAGGTGGTCAAGATGACCAACAAGATTAGAACAAAAGACTATAAACGACAAACCAAACCCGACCTTCCTATAAAATCCTCAAAAAAGACACATCTAAACTCTTTAAATATCTTAAACCAAAAGAACAAAAAGGCCACAATCAAGATAATCACAACACGAGTGGGACCTCCTTTTGCTCAAAAATCGGACAATTCCTTTCTTTCCAAATTCCCCAAGAAACAACAAACGGAAGAAAAGACCATAGAGTCCTCTTAGCCATCGAGAACGAAACCCACAAGATTGCCAAGGATCTTACCAACTCTGGGAAACAACACATAGTACCAATGTATTGTAAACATCAATAGTCAAATACGATAAATGAGAATTAGTTATCTTCTTTTATTCTTTTTAATAAGTGCAGGATTATGTTAAATGACAAGAAGAAATACAAGGAGGAGGTCGAGGGGACCTACCTATAAACAACATAAGAAAAGAACAAACAAAGAAGGAAAAAAAAATTCAGACAATTAGATATCCTCCCCAACCACAAGCTCTCATCTGAAATTAAATCCTTATATAGCACAAACTCTTAACACCTTTAAGGCTTTACTCCAGGGAAAAAAAAAGTAAAATTATGATAACTTCATGGACCATCTGCTCCTTCCCAGTGAAAGTCCTTATATTCCTTCCTTTCAAAGGCCCCAACAAACCACAAATGGGATCAAGCCCCAGAAAATTCTCTGGGAGCAGGAACTTAAGATTTCATAGAGTGAAAATGGGGTTTTAGTGTTAGGGTTTATGGTGGGATGGTTTTTAACCACATAGCGACTACAGAATTGAAGTTCTAGGATTGTTTTGGGTGATGAAAAGGGTAGTTCTACTTGGATTCAGGGTTTTTACAATGGTCAGGTCTTGCAAAGGAAAGTGAGGAGACTAGGTATAGTTAATTAAGTAGAGTCTCAATACCTATATACCAATTTGTATGGCTTCACATGGAGTTTTACAACCAAGAAAATAGAGGAGTCTCACTTCTTGAAGAACCTAATAAGCATCCAAAACAATCAATTTCCCACTACTACATTCAAAAGTGAAGCATGCGCATCATAATTGTACGGATTGGTACGTCCCCTTATTCTCCTTACAGAACAAGACTTTTTATTTATTTATTTATATTTATTTTAAAAAAGGAAGAAAGAAAAGAAAAAAAAAAAAAAGAACTTACAAATACATTAATATCATAGATGTATGGTCCAAATAACCATGCAACTTCTGTACAAAAATAGAAACTCCTAATTAAACAAAACTGCTAAATTCTAGACTTGCTAAATAGATACGTACTTATAATAAAACAATAAATGTTTTGACACACCTTTGCACTAAAAAGAAAATAGAAAGTCACAATAAATAAGCTTTTAATCCTTATAATTTAGCTGATCCAACAAGAGACCTACAGAAGCTAAGGTTCGATCAACTCAAACTTCTAACCATAAAGGGACTCACTTGTATGCCGTCGACCAGCACTAAAACATGTCCTTTTGTGTGTTCGGCTAGCTCAAAGAAACCTACAAACTAAGCTCCTTCTATCACTCGAAATCCGTTGGGAGGGAAGGAACCCTCTTTAGAACCTAAAAGTATATGATTTGTTCAATACATTCCAGGTTTTATGAGGATTTTGAGCCTAATTATGAGTGGCTGCAAGTAGGTCGGACTACAGACTTAAAAATGTTCCAGGTTTTATGAGGATTTTGAGCCTAACTATGAGGTACATAAAATCTGAATCATTCCTAAATTTACTTGAGTGCATGGCTCCTACTTCACATACACCCATACAAGTAGGTCTAATTTATTTCAAAACCATTGGTGTACAACAATCAATGCCATCAGGTGCTTACTGAAAATCATGTACAGAACTTTGTAAAGGAAACTGATCTTTAACCAAAAAAAAAAAAAAAGGTTTATGAGGTCAAGAATCTAGATAAGTTTGGGCTTTAGACCCAGAGCTCAGTTGGTTTGACACATTGCAAAGCAAATTTGAGGTTGTGGGTTCAAGTCCAGCTTACCTATCACCCAACAAAAAAGAATCTAGATGAGTGAGAATCAGATAAATGAATTACTATCACAGAACCCATATGACTCGTTCTTTTATCTTGTTTTTTCATGATAGATTTAAATGGTGAAATAGCATTCACATTTCCAACCACTGTAATTGGATTAAACTATGGATGATGATTAATCCACATGCTGTGGTAAATAGCAAAGACCTCCAAAACTATGTAATTCATTACATATTATATTCACTTACCAAAGCCATAACTGGATTCCCAGAATTTGCAAAGGGGAGCCTACTTTCCAAGTCTTCTTGTAGATGAACTCCTGGAGAAAAAAGTTTAATTAAGGAAACACAATATAGTACCAATCAAATGAGGAGAAAAAGTAAAACAAGATAGCAAACTAGCCAAAACATGTAAGTCATTCTTATGAAAACATGGAAAATGAAAGTGTATAAAATACTTGTAGAGTCACCATTAGATTTTGAATATGGTCTTCCACGACCTTCCCTGTTTGGGGCACCAGATGAAACAGATTGACTTGGAACTTCAACACTTTCCAGTAAGCCATCTTCCATGGGAAGACGAACAAAATGAAGAATGCATTGTGCCTTTGTCTTGGTACCTACGTGCTCGGCAATATCATTCCAATTGTCATTGTAGATTTCAAGTGCCTCAAGCAGCAGCAGTGTTTCCTGGTCAGTCCAACTGTCCCCATCAAGATCAAATAAATCTTTTGTTGAATCCAACCTTACAAAATCAATGCTTGAGTGACCAACGACGAATCTTCCCTCATGGAAGCAGTCCGAGCAAAGTATTATATCAGCCTGTTCAAAGAGAAGTTGATTGCTCACAAAAGTGGAAACTAAATTATAAAATACATAAATACACGTACACTCAGGCAACATATTATCTCATCTGAACTGTGTCCCCATAAACAAGAAAGCAGAAAATGAACTAAAGTCCAATCCATTGCGAGAAGTTATCCTCCAAACAGAAATTTCCTTATCCATAGTTTCCATTCACCAGTCAGACATCAACAAGAATGACAAGGAATAGTCCTCTATCATTCTATACCAAAAAAAAATTGATTGCAGAGTGAAACAACAGGTCTAATACATTAAGTCTAGAAATAAACCAAAAAATTAATTTGTATAATCTTGTGCTGGACGTAGACTTTCAAAAGAGTCATGATATTTGGGTCAAATAAATAGATCATAAGCATGAGCTTCCAGACCCGTGTTGATATTAGGATTGATGAATCATTAATTGGAGAATGTTTTAGATGAGTAATAGAGCATAGTATAAAAGAGGAAGTTGAGATGGAAGAGCGGAAAGACTAGGAAAAACAAAATAAGAGACAAAGCATTCAGAATGTAAGAGTAGCTCCATTAGGCAGTAAACTCAGAGAATCAGCTCAAGTTGAAGTTCCAAAAAGAGAGCATGAATGGAGATAGTGAAAACAGATTTGAACTCACTCTCACTAACATAAGATTTAGTTTGGACATAGTGGAATGGAGGAAAAGGATTCGTTTCTCTCGCCCTGAATCTTTGGGATAAGGCGTTGTTGTTGTTGTAAGGATTCCATCCCATCTAAATTGTAGTGTATCTTTTAGTTTTCACTATATCAAATTCTATCTTCTTTCAGGATAGAAGAATAATGCCGAGCTTCCAAATACCAAGGAACACCACATGTCTCTTTCTCACTAACCTAACAAGACTGATATGTGGCGGCTAAAGGATATGGTTTTCATCCCCAATTGACAATATAGTCACGCAAAGTCCCTAGACTAATATGCCTTCTATAAGTGTCTCTTGCAGCTTACCAATTAGCTTTGCCATTAATACATGGAAAAACAAAATGAGAGAAACTACACAAGAAAACATGGCCTTGAGTACTCTCAAACATCTCGGCTCATATCAAAAGATAAAATCCTCAAAAAAAGCCACCAATAGAACTTAAGCAGTTGAGAAAAAATGTAAAAGGAGAGTAAAGTTACCTCCTTTTGAGACTGATAGTGCACACGGGGTAGGGGCTGAGAACAGTAATTGCAATGGTTTTCAGATAACCGCTGTCGTATAATGCTGTCCAAATCAGAGACTTCATCACCAAGTAACGAAGATGAAGAACAAATGTCTGAAGCGGTAATCCTACTCTTAGGCTTATCAAAGTGGATCAAACTATAAATTGATCTCAATGCGGCTGACGGAATCTGAACTTCCCCATTTGGGTCCTCCCTTAGATATGGCCCACCGGCCCTAACCTCGTGATTTGGTGCAGGTGCATTGTAATTAACAACTCCCCAATGATCCAAAAACCGAAAAATCCGATTCAAGTTGTTGAAATCAACACCAGTTACCAAGCCTTGGCAATCCGTAACAACGAGTCTCTTTTTCGGATTCTCCATGTACTTGGCAACAATTCGATTCCGACATTCCATGTATTTCTCAGGTGTTTGCTCACTTGATTTTCCCGAGAAAAAATGGGGGACCACTTGTCTCTCCAATCTATGAACTGAATTCGGGGAGAACCAATCTAACAATAGAGCAAGATCAAAATCAAATAAGCAAAATTAGGGCATAAAGAGAGTTATAGAGTGAAATGGAGGACACAAACCAGAATGCATAGGGACAACAAGTGAGCGATTGTTTCCATATCGTTTTACGACGCCCCGACCTTCCATGATAACCGGTGGAGTACAAACAAAGGTCGAAGAGGATCCTGAGACATCAGGGCGATCTTGATCGATTGGAATTAAAGAAGGATTGTCAGGTAGAACAGCAGATAACGCCTGGAGTTGCCCATGAGAAATATTCTCCAAGAAAAAAGGGTTTTGAATCCGATTTTCGGGGAATTGGACGTCTCGCTCTGCGGCAACAATCGTGAGGACTGACGGGTGTGGGCGATTCACCGTGTGCTCGATTACGATGGGGAAATCGGAAATTCGATTTCCACCATCTGATAGAACCTCGCTCTCGCGCTCGAAGTGTGCAGCAGCATCAGTGGTGGTGGTGGTGATTGGGTGCAAGTCTTCGTCCTCATCGACTTCTGGTTCGTCTTCGAGGTCTTCGTCGTCGTCTTCTTCGTCTTCGGGTCTCTGTCTCTTGTTGTTGTTTCCGAGATTGGAGTCTCTCTTTCTCTTCTTCCACTTGTTGTTGCCTGAGGGGAATGAAAGATGGGCGGACATTGCAGAAGAAGAAGAATTGAGAGAGAGAGAGAGAGAGAGGAGATTTCTAGGGTTTTGAAAAAGGGGGAAGGAAGAGAGGAGAGGAAATCAAATCAAGAGTGTTTTCAAGTTTTAGCGGCTTTGATGGGATTTTTCTTGGACAATAGTAGTGGAAATGAAGCATTTGAGAGAGAAAATGCAGAGAGAGGGCGCAACAGGGCAACAGACGACACTCCTGTATCGCGCTGTCTCTCTCTATAGTGTATATAGATCATCTACATGTAATGTGTATCCCATTTTTTGTTATATGTATGTAATAATAAACTAATAATAGATGGCTTTCATTATGGATTGAAAATGGAACAAATATGATGGGTTAAGTCTGAGTAGTAAGGCTGGCTGGCCCAATAGTCTCTTACGCTCATTCCCCTTTGGATAGGCTTGGGCTTAAATATTAGGCTTTGGGCTCTGAATGGATCGGATATGGATCAATCTTGGTCCAATCCGATAATATTGGACTTGGAACCATGGTTTTAAATTTCGTCCGAGATGACTCTTCCGATACATCTTGGTATTGTCCACCAACAAAATATATAAACAAGTCAAACGTATTAGACGGTATTTAAAATCATGGTTCATTTGTCTCATTGTTGAACGAGACGACTCAAATGTATCGAAAAACTCGCCCAGGATGACTTGGTTTCGTTCATGGATGAGACGAGACGTCAAAACGAGTTTTAAAACCATGCTCGAAACTAGTTCGATAAGCATTGGATCGAACCCTTGTAGGATTGAGGTTCTTATCATATCTCATTATTAAGATCCAAAATCAATCCAATAATAATTGAGTCTTGATCTGATCAAAACCAAATTTGTATACAAAATATAAAATCAAGTTTATATAATTAATTACCAAAATAATGTTGATTTATGGTTTATTACTATGGAGGATTAAAAACATCACAATCCCACAAGTTGACACATTTCACGTAGGAATCTAGGTTGTTCAGACCATTTTCGAAGAATTTGAGTAAAACTCCTAAGGTATAGACTCAAAAGTTGGTCCTTTCAAGTCCATCTAGGGACTTCGAGGCTTGGTGGATCAAGGAATTGCCTAAATAGACAATGCAGATCATGATCGTGGAAAATCCCACAAAATAAAAAATAAGGAACATGTTAAGAGTTGGAATCATATTTTGGTTAGGGTTCTGTTGGGAAAAATAAAGAAAGAGAGATTCCAAGAAGAAAAAAAAAAGACTTTTAAATAGACTAAAACTTATGTAACTGGAGAATGACAAATCAGGGAAGTAAATCAAATAAAATCTGCCCTATTTCTCTATAAATATGGGGCATAAGCCACTACTAGAGGTATTTCTAACCCTAAAAATCTCTCGATGTTTTTTCTCTCGCTAACTTAGGAGTCGAACATTTTGGTGCAAGGATATTCGAGAGCTTTGGAGCAACAGATCTTGAGGAGCATCAACTAATCTCTAATAACTTAAGATTGAAAATGTATTTTTGCATCCACAATTTGGTATTGTCCATAGGAATTGAATTGTCAGCACAAGAGGCTCAATCATGATGAATATCAGGCACGACGCAAGGAAGGTCCTAATAATTAGACAAACCACTAGACCTTATGCAAGCATTGCATTAACTGCTCACCCGAATGAAGGGTAGAGATGCAACAGGGGCTTGAAAGCAAGGGGTCCAAGAAACTAGCAAGAATAATGAAGACCTTGACTAGCTGTTTACAGAGGGATCAAAGGCCACAAGAACTTTGGACGGGCAAAGGGGACCCTGAATACCCCAAGACCGTGTAGTACGATGCCAAAATGCAAAATCATATGGTATCGAGGAACAAGATGGGTGAAATCCCCGACCTAATCTTATGACTTGAGAAGGGCTGGAGGAATCGCTCAGGAAAAGGGATGGCGCAACAACTAAGGAGGGAAAAACAGGTCGATTGGCTTAACCAATCATTAAAGAGCTAAGGGGCCCACCTTTTTTGGAACTCATCATTAGTGTCAAACCAACAAAGAAATTTTCTACCCCAAAATTTGAGTCCTTTGATGGGACCAAAGATCCCATTAAGCATGCGGTACATTACATGAACCTCATGGTCCTATACCAGAATAATGGCTCTTATAGATACCCCATTTTGCACTCACCTGATTTAACGACTCATCACCTTAGTTGTCGTGGATTCTTAATCATGGGCAAAACGTAATTTGATAACCGAAAGTTATGCAAGTTCTCTCCAATATTTTATCTATTTTTTCTCAAATTCTTAGAGTTTCTTTTTTATGCTTTTCTTCTAACAACTCTCATAGGCATAGAAATTACACATGTTTAGGTCTATAGCACGATATCTCAAAATTCGTAAAATTTGACAAAATGACCAAAATATCCTTGACACTCATAGTTTGCTTAGAAACTGTGCTTTACTAGGAACACAACTTTTGGAAAAAAAAACATCATTATGGGACCAAACTAAGCTTGTGTTTGAAAAACTCAAGTAGCGTGTAGGAGTCGGCAATGTGCATGAGTTACTCAACATTTTGTGCTTGGATGGGTCATTAAGCACTAATCGTCAACTCACGAACTTTCAAAGTCTCAATTTTTTATTTATTTTGTTGGTATTTCATCATTCACCCTCTAAGGTAGATTTTGTGAGTATTGAGTGCTTGAAAATCTTCAAATCCAACAAGTAACTTGTCTTCCATACTCTTGTCTCAATCAAGTGAGATGAGAACTAGCAGGTAAGTTCTCCTCCTACACCTCTCTCTCTCTCTCTCATCGAGCTATAAATTCCCAATACCCATCTTCATATCTCTATTTTCTTAAAATACCCAAAATTAACTTTAGTTATAAAGATTTGCACATTTTGAGAAATCAATCAAAAAGCTAAATAACAACAAATAGATCTCACATTTTATTCTTCTTTCTCATGTTCTTCTTTTCGAAAATCAATTTCTATATTATCAGCCAATAGATTCCTTTTGCAAATATGTGGATTTCACTCAAGAGATCCCACACTTCTTAGGTTATGGAGTCGCTACCATTGATGTATTTTGAGGTGTGAATGGTCACCTTAAAAAGAACAGTTTTATAAAATCATTTTAGTCTTGAAAGTAACTCCCAAATTGCTTTTTAACAAGAAAAAAGAGTAAGGAGGTTCGGTTGCAAGATGAGGAAGGTGTTAGGCACCCCATCCTACCCACCAAAGCCCATCCTACCCACCAAAGTAGTGGTTACCAAGTGTTCTCCCTCCATTACCACCAACCAATTTAAGGGGGTATTTCTTCATTCTCTTTCTAGTTGGGGAAGTGCTCAAACTTTGGGGTATTTTTCTCTGGCTTTTTGCGACATCTTAAGACAACCATTTTGAAGGATAAAGAGGGAGAAATTTGCTTGAGTTCACAACCCATGTTTCTATTATAAGGATGGTGGGTTCAAGATCCATCCTCTCAAGCAGTGAGGTGGCTTTGATTTCTTTTTACAAATCATCAAAGAAACCTTTTAATATAATTCTAATGGCTTTAAATCCATTCATTTACAGAAATAAATTATATGAAAAAGATAAAGTTGAGATTCTTACCCAATTAGAGCTAAAAATCTAGAAATTCCAATAATAATGAGAGTTGAATCACAATTTTGATAGAGTTTCCACCTTAAACCTCAAGAGTTCCCTCTCTTTTTTTTTCCCTATAGAACCCCCTATTTATAGATTCATGGAGGAGTTGGTTACAATTTTTTTACGAATTAAAAAAAAAAAAAAAAAACTATAGAAAAAGAGTATAACTAAAAGTCCCTTTGCCATTTGCTATGTGTGCACATCGAATGGAAGTTCGCTTAGATAACAAATGGTTGTTCACTATCTAAGCGAACAGATCAAACTTCTTGCTTCTTGTGTTATTTTCTTCTGAATTTTCTACCTTCCTTGTGAAATTCTTCTAACCTCGAGATGTTGTTGCTTGTACATCATTTATTAACCAAAATTGTATTTGTTTCAGATACCATGTGCTTGCTATAGACACCCCATTTTTGTACTCGCCTGATTAATCAACTCGTCAACCCGATTGCAACGGTTCCCAATGATGGATGATTATTCCAATGCTTTATTTTGTTATCAAATATGTTTAGAAATTCAGATGAGGTATCTCAAATTAACAAAACTGTAAAAACCACGCTACGCTAGGAAAATATAACCCCAAAAGCTTAGAAATCATCATTTTTCAGACAAAAAGAAGCTTCACGATAAAAATCACTAAAAAATGAACAAATTACAAAAATACCCATAATCTTAAAATATCCCTAGAGCCTACGTTACGCTTAGGAAAACCCATTCAAACACATAAAATAACAAATCAAAACCAAATAAATTATTTCACTAATTTTCATAGAATTCGACAAAATTACAAAAATACCCCTCATAAAATTCACGACCATTCCACACAAAAAATTTCATAAATGATAAAAACCAACATTTCCACTAAATTCCTTACGAAAAATCAATTATAAAACATCCTGGAACATTGAAAAATGACTTAAAATGCAAAAAGTCATCTCCGAGGGCAAAACGGTAATTTTACAATTTTTATAATTAAAAATTTTAAAATTAATAAATAAAGCATTAAATAATTAAAGTGAAACATTAATAAAATTAATTTAAAATTTTAAACTAAAAAAATCGATCAATCAGGCTTTCAGGCAAAATTGTTGAGGGTTGCCAAGATATTTCTTCAAGGACCCCTCCATTTGGGGGTCCAAAGAATTAAAGATATAATAGAGGTGGGTTCTTCAAAAAATTAAAGTCAATCAAGCAAGACTAAAGTCAAGGTATTAAAGTCAATCAAGTAAGACTAAAGTCAAAATTAAAGTCAATTAAGTAAAACTAAAGTCAAGATATTAAAAGTCAATCAAGTAAGACTAAAGTCAAGATATTAAAGTCAATCAAATAAGATCAAAAGTCAAAACTCTAATAGAGTTCTAATTAAATAATAACTCTATTTAATAGAATTCTAACTAAAATATAACTCTACCTAAAACAATTCTAATTAAAATACAACTCTACCTAAAATAATTCTAACTAAAATATAACTCTAACTAAAAGAATTCTAATTAAACACTAATTTTATCTAAACAAACCCTTAAAAAAATCTATAAATAGGGGTCCTCACACCCTATTTTCGTATCAAATAAGAAACCCTAAGAGAAGTAGGTCAAAAAGCTTTCCTAGCCTCCCATAAACCCTAATTTTGAAGTCCCAACTCCTTACCTAACACCTATACTTCGATTTTAGCTTGAAAAACACCTAGAAGCCCTTCAAAAACATCCTGAAATCCACAAATAAATTTGAAGAATCTAGATCTAAAGAAGAGATACCTCGCATCGGAGATCAGAAATCAGATCCAGAGATAGAACGAAGCGAGGAATACTGTACAAGGAGTTACTCTATCAGATCTGAGGGAACAAAAACATTGTCTTCGGAAAGGTATAAATTTCTTAATTTTTTTTATTATTACTTAGGTCTTTTAGCGATGTAGTTTATTTGGAAATTAGTAGAGACCGGCGTTTGCCGAGCGGGGTTGGTGCCTAACACCTTCCAACCCCGTAACTTGATCCCCGAACTCAGTTATTTTTTTTAGTAGATTAGTTGCTTGTTTATCCGTTTTGAGTCTATATTCGGTTCCTAGACCATAATAACTAGGTGGCGACTCCAAAACCTCAAAGGTCAAAAACGGATCCGCGTACCCGGTGGATCGAGGGCTCTTTCACTTGCAGGTCAAAGTTACCATACAACACCAAGGTATTGGCCAAGAGTGAAGACTAAGACTATTTTTTACAGATTTTTTGAGTTGGTATGATCATGGATGTATGTGTGGAAAGTATGCATGAATATCTAAGTATGTGGATGCATAGTGATGCATGTTTTGCTCCCATTAGTTGGGTTTTTTTTAATGTTTGCTTTGAACCTTGAGAAACACCTTAAGAGAAAAGAGTATCCTTTTGATTTTAGCAATTTTGATGATGCATGCTTAATGGATGTGCCCTACCTAAGGCTGAATTTTTGTTGGCAAAATGGTTATGGAAACCAGTCAATGTGTTGAAATTGATTCTTTATCTAACCTTGTCATTTTGATGTTTATGGATGCATGGGTGAATATGCAAGTGTTAATGCATGTAAATTATTCTTTAAGAAAATTATTATGGACTTAGAGAGGGAAATTACCTCGCATGGAAAAAGTACTCTCCAACCACCCTTGCCATCTTATAATGCTTACACTACATGATACATGTAAAGCTTGAAAAGAAAATTAGCATATGGACTTATAGATGGTAAAAATTCCCTCACAAGGGGGGTTAACTATCAACATATACTTATCAAAAGAAAGATTATGTTACATGATATGAGATGATGAACCTGCAAAGACTTTCAAGAAGCTTATATGGACTTATAGATGATAAGAATACTCTCACAAAGGGACTACCTCTCAATCCATACTTGCCAATGGAAATGGATTTTTATACTACACACTTGCAATGAAATAAAACTTAAAGAAAAAGTAAAGAAAATAGAGTAAGGGGGGTATAAGGGGGATTGAGGAAATGTAATTAAAGCAAGTAAACTACTTTACACCTTATCTTGGTTTTCTTATTGTTCTTCTTCTTGGACTTTCAAGGTTTTGCTTCAATGGTATTTAAGAGATTATTTGGACAACATTTTGGGGTTTTGGAAGCTCACAATAAGAGAATTGGATAGAATTTTTGGAGGCTAGCCAGAAGACTACTTCCTTTTTTTGCCTTTGAAAGGTCTTCTATTTATAAGTATTTGCGAAACCCTTGGGTTTACAAATGTCCAAACACTACAAGTTCAATTTAATTGCATTAAAACCACAAAGAAATCCATTATTTACCCTTAATTTAAGAGTTATTGATGGACTTTTGTGCCATTTTGAGCCTTATCAATCATGATGATCAAATGATAGGAGTGTAAATGTTTTAGGGGTTTTAGAGAGTTCTTTTGAAAGGTAAGTATAGCTTTGCCTTTGAAAGGTAATAAGTTGGGTAAAAATTGGCCACAATGGCATATAAAAAACCAATCAAGTGAAGGTTTTAAGAGTCAATTAACCTCGTATGTTTCTCAACAAACTAAAGTTAAGAGGGTAATTGCTCTTTAGGTTAGAATTCCCTTTAAGGGGTAAAGTTATCCACACCCTTTGAAAGTGGTCAAACTTCAATGAAAACAAGAGCAATAACATATAATTTATCAAAGGATGAAGGGTCTTAGGAGTCAGTTAATTTGGATAAAAGTCTCAACAAACTTACGGTTAGGAAGGTAATTGCACCTAAGTTATAGAGAATTCTCTTTAAAGGGATAAAATGTCTTAATCCCTTGAACTTGGTTAAATTGTAATGAATCATTGAAGGATGGCCTTGAATTATGCACAAGATGATAGCATCAATGATCAATTACCTTGGACCGAGTCTCAACAAACTAAGGATAAGAAGGTAAATTGTCTTTTTGGAGGGCCAGGGACAAAGTTAGGAGAATTGCACAATTACACAAAAAACAAGTATAAAAGATTAAGCATGAGTTAAAGGAAGGGTAGAAAAGTAAACTTACATTGTGCTCCTTTGGAAATTGAAGGATTAAGAGGGGTTTAGGTGTTAAATCATCTTAAGCAAATCTGTAGTAATTATGAGCAAGATCAAATCTTAACATCATAATTGACTAGACCTTGGGTAACCAACGACCTATGAAGGGTCTTGGGAGACCAAAGGCCTAGAGAAAAATTAGCTTGGGTCGTAGGTTACCCATGGCTTGGAGGAAAATAGGCTTAGGTCTTGGGTCACCCATTGCTTGGCCTAGTTTTGAGTCCTAGAAGATGGGCTTGAAAAGTTAGTTCTCCTGGGATAAGCCACAGTTGGACTTTTAATAGATTTTGGGTTGAATCCTTGTGCTTGCAAGTTTATGGGTTATTCCTGGGATTGACTAGATAATTTTTGAGTGTCTACACATTTTCTTATTCCCCATCAAAAGATCAAATAAAAACTAAGTCGAATTTACACAATAACTCACAAAACCAAGAATAGAGATTGAGAAAATATATAGAATGAAGTTTTGGATTTGATTGTTTCACATTTTTCTACTGTAAAAATTTTATAAAAGAGAGAGAGAACAAAATGCAATGAATAGATCTGTAAAGTTTATATCCAGAAGAATGGGCTCCTTTAGGACGATATATACGCTAATGAAAATGTGAGAAGGATCTATGTTGTTGACTTGGTATAGTGTTTTTTGGATTTATTTTCTCATTGCAATTTAGGGTAGAAACATAAAATTGAAGTTGAATTGTTGAACTCTCATAACAATCAAACATTGATGTTTAAATTAGCTCTCACAATCAACTTTCAACAGTCGAACCTAGAAAGTTGAACTCTTAGATGTTCAACTTTCACGATAAACTCTCCCTTTTCAAACACATCATTAATTTTCTACTAAAATTTGAAAATTTAGACAAAATCATGAAAATGCCCCTAACACCAACCCTTAACACTCGAAACCACACCTAGAGGTCATGTTGTGCCAAGGAATACAACCCAAAACACATGGAATGATATCCCAAGACAAAACAAAACATTCCACAAATCTTCCTATTTTTCAAAATTACCAAAATGCCACTTGTGGGGGTCTCTCTCACTCTCTACATCGAAAAAACAATGAAATAAACATCTTTAACAAAATATTTACAAAAATTAAATTTGAAATTCCCTTAATACCTTAGAATTCATCTTCAATTAAAAAATAATACCCTCAAGGGAAAATCGACAATTTTTCTCAAATGCAAACAAAATTAAAAAACCTTCAACGAAATAAAAACTTTCAAAATAAAATTTTCAATGAAATAAAAAACTTTCACATTAAAGACATTATTCCACAAGTTTCAAAGTTCTTAACAATTTAAAAACCTTTTAACTAAAAACAACTAAAAATTAACAAATAAACCAACGAGCGTTGAGCGTTGGCCAACCACAGGAATGATGTGTGATTTGTAAGGTATTGCATGTACCTGGGGGATTTGGGAGAGATATGGTGCTCTAAGAGACCAGTTGCCTTGCCCCTGCTAGTTAGGCCTATGGATTTAGAACCCCTATCATAAAAAATAATAATTAACAAATAAATAATTGTTACCAAAATAATAATAATAAATTTAAGCCAATTCTTAATTTTTAAAGAAATAATAATTTTTAAATCATTAAAATTTCACACAAATTTTAAATACAAACTTTAAAACAATATTATAAAACTTTTAAGCATTTAACAAAAAAAAATATTCCAAAAAGAACTTCATGGGTAATCAAGATCTAGGGTAAAATAACAAAAAAAGAAAATATTTAAGATCTTCAGATGTTAGCCGTTGGAAATAAAAGAAATTAAAGGGCATGATGAATGTACTTCATCTAGAAGGTGTTATGAACTGAACTTTCAAGTGAGTTGAATTTGTTCGAAACCATATCTTTTAAGAACCCTTACACAAAAGGACTCTTAATGAGAAAAAAATCCAATAAAATCTTTTAATTCCACCCACAATGGACCCTCCAATTTTTTTTTTTTTTTTAAGAAACCTATTCAAATTGGATTCTTTATAGATGAAAATTTAAGGTCATGTTTGGATAAAATGTAAAAGTAAAAAAATTAATTTCCCAAGAAAGTAACTTTGGGAGAAATTAACTTTTAGAAAGTGGTTTTCATTATCTTATTTTTTTTACTTTTTAAAAATAATTTTTTTTAAATTAACCCAAAAATGTTTTTTAACTTTTCAACTTTCAAAAGTAAAAAAAGTTAATTTTGTAAGTGTATCCAAATAGACTCTAAGAAATTACGTACCCTACACATTGGACTTAAAAAAGACTCGTAATCCAGAATGAAATTCCCTTCATATATATGGTGTCTACTTGGCCCATTTTAGTTGAAAATTAAACACATTGAGCCGCGTAGAAATCGACTTGATTATAGGAGTCCAATGTGTTTTAAACTCCAATCAAAACGCACCACGTAGACACTGCTTCTATTACATAACCCAAAATTTTGTTACTATAGGCTAAAATTGAGTTATTACGATTTACTTTTATAATTTTTAGGTTTTTAAAAACAAATGTGATTCTGATAAATAATTTTAAACAATAAGATTTGTCGGGTTAATTGTCTTGACTTTTTTCTAAAAATACTTTTTTACATTTTCATTTTGTTGGACTATAAAAAAATATATCTGTATTTTTATTTATCATAGTAGAAAATTAGGTTACTTTAGGACAACTTAAATTAGGTTATTATTATGATTTGAATGTTTTAAGAGACGAATGTGTCTCCAGAAAATAAGTTTTAATATTGAGATTTGATACGTTTGTCGTCTTAATTTTATGTAAAGAGTAATTTTTTGTAGCTTTTAAATAAAAATTATAGTAGAGAATGAGTTATAATATACTAAAATTAGGTTATTCTAGCAAAAATTTGATTATTATGATTAACTTTCATTATTTTAAGGTTTTAGGTGAAAAAAATGTCTGACAAATAAGTTTAAATAATGAAATTTGATGGGTTGGTTGTGTTAAATTTATATTATAAGTAATTTTTTTAAAGATTTTAAACTTAAAAATTATAGTAGAGAATTGAGTTACCATAGGCTAAAATTGGGTTATTATGATTTACTTACGTGTTGTATTTAATTTTTAAAATGTTAAAAACTATATTATGTGTTATTTAATATGTTTGATACACTAATTTAGACTTTGGATTCTCTAAATCTAATTTTTGAGTTTTAAAATAGAGATGGAACTATTTTGTCATACTTTTGATGGAATATCTCTATCGAATTTTCCTTGTGTGTTTGAGTTTGGGTTTTGGTGTCGTACATATCTTAAACTTAAATAGAATGTAACTTTTGAATGAACATCTGTTAAAATATTATTATATTTTAATTGTGTAGTTCATGAAGATCTAATCAGTCAGGTATGTAACTCTACAATACTTACTCTGACTTTTTGGGATTGCTTTAATGATTTTTTGGGATAATTTCAATTTTAAGCAGTTATGTAACATCATCTCTAGGGGTAATTTTATGATTTTTCTTTAAGAGTTTTTTTTAGCGATTTAAATCATTCATCCTGATGATATTGGATGATTGATAACATCTCATGATTTGCATCATGAGGATACCAATCACATCTGTAACACCCCGGATTTTCAACTCATATCTCGAGGAAATTAAATGGTGAGATTTGGAGGAAAGTATCGAAGGAGAGACTTAAAGTAAAATACTCGAATATTGGTATGATTAATTTCAAGAAAAATCGACTTCGCCATTAGATTCAAAATGATCGAAATATATACATTAGCCTATAAGCAAGTTCGAATTCGAGTTCGGATGAAAAAATTATAAAATCCTCGAATTTCGCATTAAGTGGGACCCAAAATAGTGGAATTTCGTTAGAGCGAGAATTGAAAAAATTTGATAATACCGTTAGGTCCACAACGAAAAATTATTCGAAATGGTATACTCACTTGTCAATTTTCGAGTCCGAATAGTTAAGTTACAATCGAAACTAGAAATGATGGGAAAATTACAAGTATGCCCTCAGATTCATTATAAAAGAAATCTGATTTTCTTTTATTACATTCATTTCTCTTCTTCTCTAAGAAATTCCAAACGACAGTCACTTTTCAACCCAAGGGTTTCAACCCATTTCCATCAAGTTCTAGCGCAAACGAAGCCGAGTTGAACCTCGACGAAGAAGGCAATATTGTCGACGTTGTCGAGCTCTACGTCCTCACCCCATGCAACCTCCATTTGCTTTTCTTTTCTCTTGGTCTCCCACAAGAATCAGCGAGTGGGTTTGTTTATAATCACTTGGAACCTCATCCAAATCGTAGGAGGGTCGTTGTTGGTCATTAGAAAGGGGAAGAACACCTTCAAAGAGGGTTTCACAACCAACCACACCGTTGGCACATGAGTTCAACCACTTTTGGAACTTCGAGCCGCCAAGCATTGATCTTTAGTGTTGATTCATCACCATTGACAACCACAAAAAAGTAGGAGACTTTCAATTCCTATTAGTAACTTTAGATTTTCGAAATGTGCATTTAGGTTTTGAAACAAAACTTATTGTTTGCATTTAAATCGTAGAAATTGGTATTTGGTTTCAAATTCATGGTAGAAGTAGATGTTTTGATGATGTTTTGTCAAGTTTTAACTACAAACTCGTGAGTGGGTCGAATGGTTCGAAGAATGGAAGAAGAAATCGAAAAGGGGATCGAAAACTCGAAGGTTAAAGTGAGGTTCATGACTGTCGGTGCCACCGGCACTTGTGTCGAAGGCATTCTGTCGGTCCCACCGATAGAATGAGGTTTCTGCCACCGATGAAATCAAGAATCGCGAGAAAATTTTGTTCTCTCGATAGATGTCGTCGGTCCCACCGACACCTGCCGATGAGATTATGTCACCGACAGCCACCGACAGAAACAGTTCTCTTCAGAACTGAGTTCTGACTCTTGGCTTGACTTCCCCATTGCCTATACTTGATTTCCCACCCTTCATTTCATTAAAAACATTTAATTACTTTAAGTTCTTTAATGAAATTAAGGTTTTACCCCCCATTTCGGAACAATGAGAATGATTGCAAGATCCAAATCTCAAAGGATCCAAATTCGAATTTTGGTTTTAATGACAAAACGTAAATTTCGACGTTTTCGGTAGATTTTCTTTAAAATGTAGTAACTTTCGCATTACTTTGAATTAGATTATAAAAATTATATAGTGTCGAATCTCATGATCGAGACTTTCATTTCGAAAAACCCGTTTTCAATTTTGAGAACTTTGAAAAATTGAGTTTCCAACACTTAACCAAATTTTCACCAGCTTTTACCATTTTGGCCAGCTTAGGTACCGTACATCACGGGACCTTGTTTTGAAGAAATCTTGATGATTTTCAATTGAAAACTCAAAAATGACTTTGAAAGATTGAAAATGAATGATTTGATCCGAAAAGATGAAAAGTGAAAGTACTAAAAGAATGGGGAAAGGGATGAACGGTAAAATGTCAGAATCACACCCGAAGGGTGATATCTGCATTTTACATTGTATGTTGTATGCAGGTTGGTGAAAGGATATCCAGGTTATTAATGAAAGGGTTGCATGTTTATTTACGATTATGTTAGCGCGTGCGCTGAGTACTGTTTTAATTTTAGGCCGGATGGCCACAGTTGCATGGTAGGAACTGGATATCCATTCTTAACCCTGTTATGTTAATTTCTCTTTTGTTTTAAATGAAAAACAATATATATATGTAACTATTTTGTGAGCTGTTAAAGGGTCTGTGAATGCCTGAAGGGATAATGCGTCATATCATCCCGAGGGGTGCACTATCCTGGTATGTACGGTAGGGACCACCAAGCTCATACGTGGTATGGGACGCATATGAGAGTGGAGTCACAACTGGAATCCGGGTCCATTCCTTTCTTATCTTTACCAGTGAACGTGTATTGTAAAGGTGGTCGTATACGAGTGGAGTACTATTTTGGGAATCACATGCACTCCTGATAGGCATAGACGAAGATGATTAGTCAGTGATCACTAACACTCTAGTAGTAGTCGAACGTTCTGATACATCGAAAAGAGACCCATTGCTTACGGTCATGTCAAACGGCCAGCCTGAGCCGGATAAATGGTCTCGCAAGCGTGGTAGACACGACCAGTCACAAAATCAAGAACTAAAAGACAGATTTACGTAGTAACATCATGTCCCGACTGGGATCGATCCAGTCGTGAATCCCAACGCTCAAATTTCATTACTTCACCACTTGTATTATGTATCTGTTGTTATATTTCGAATTATAAATTGCAAAGCATGTCTATTATTTTAATGTTGTCAACTGTATTTGCACAAAGGGACAAATGTATAATGAGTATGAATGATTGATGTTATGTGTAACTTTTAAACTGTTTAGTTACTTATCCCTCGCTGTATGTACCAGTTAATCGTAGTTTCAATTATAAAACTTGTATTTTTTGAAACGATGCAGTATGATTATTCGATCACGTTAGGAGAGGTTATTAGTAGGAATTATTTATGGACCTACTGGGTAACCATTGTTACTCACCCTTTCCTTCCTATTTTTTTTAGCTTCAGCACTTGCAGTTAAGGAAGCAGGCGTAGAGTCGGTAAGTGAGGAGTACCTGGTCAATCAGATCAACGACCAGAATTTGTTGCACGATGAGCACTAGGGCAATACCCCTTTTGTGCAGTCAGTTTCGTCCAGGTGTATACATATTTTGAAGTTGAGTATTAGGGTTGTGTTAGAATGAGGCTGGATTTTTGTAATCATGTATATCGCTAAATTTTCGCACTCTGATCTATTTACATGTTAGATATAATTAGTCTTCCACTGTTATTTCCTGTATCTACATCTTTATATACAGGTTTTGTTATAACTTGGATTATCAGGTTTTGTGTTCCGTTGAATGCTAACATAAACAAATGAGACCATGTCGAAATTTCGAGGCGCCACCTAGTACCTCGAGGTGGTCTTGGGATTTGTGTTAGCGTTTGGCGAGACGCCACAGCATCTTTGGGGGTTGCCCTTTTTGGAGTCAAGTCTGGGCTGATATTATCAAAAAGTGCCTCGTACAAAGAGATTTTGATACTTGGGTTGAAGAGGTTGAATGGGCTACCAAGAACTTCAAAGGGAAATCGATTATTCAAAAGGTGAAGCAAATGGTTGTTTGTGCTTTTATATACCACATTTGAAAGGAGCGTTGCAATAGAATTTATCAAAATAAATGCCTTGAGCCGGAGTCGATTATTCACAAGATTATTGAAGGAATAGTGAAGGAGAAGTCTTGGCGGCTATTACTAAATGCAAAGCTCCAATCTCTGTCATTTCCCATATGCTCCATGATATTCTCCATAGGATCAAGTTAGCAATATCTAAAGGATGCTCTATGATTCAAATCCAATCTGATTCCTTGCTCGCTATCCAAGTCATGAAGGGTAAGTAGAGCCCCCCGTGGAGTGTGCTTCACGTGGTCCTTGCTATAAAGAATTTGCTTGACAAATTCAACGAAATGTCCTTCTCTCACGTCTTTAGAGAAGCCAACAAGACTGTCGACATGCTTGCTTCCTATCAGAATAATATAAGTTGTACTAAATTAGATTGTGAGTTGCTTTTTAGCGAACTTGTCTCTGTTATTTTTCAGGATGCCTGTGATGTCTCGATTCTTTAGTTGTAACTGGTCTGGATCTGCCTTAATCTTGTTGACCTTTTACAAAAAAAAAATGTAAAACTCACATCAATAAAAATTTTGTGTGGTTTCAACTTTATAATGCTTCTAATAGAGTTTGAGGAATAAGATGAGAGCAAACGAAAGTTCAAAGGAAAGTATAATTTAAAACATCAATTACAATAATTTTAGTAAATTAATTAATTAAAACATATTGATTATGTATATAATCTGGTTGAGGAATACTAACAAAAGATATGGTTTGAACTTTTTTATATGAAAATACTAATTGACCCGATGATGATAAGTCAGCCAACACTAAAAGAACTGCCAATAATGAAAACAATGAGGCTCGGGGTAATTGCAATACATTGGATCATTAAGTTACTCATCAACTTCCTCATTTTAAGATTTAAGAATACCTACAAAAAAGATCAAATAAATTATATTTAAATCATAATTTTAAGTGCTTAAACAATTTTTTTAAGTCATTTATAAGGGAAAATTATCAGAAAAAATCTAATACAACAATGACTTAACAAAAAGAATCCAATTTATTAAAAATTACAAAAACGATAATAAACCGACCATTGAATGGCCAGTTTTTTTTCTCTATATATTTTTTCTTTTTTAAATAAAAAATTGAATTAAAAAAAAAAAGAAACGGCCATTCAATGGCCGATTCTTTCTCTCCCTTTTTTGAATTTTTTAAAAAAGAAACGGTCATTCAATGGTCGATTCTTTCTCTCTCCCTTTTTTATTTTTTAAATAAAAAATTTGAATTTTTTTAAAAAGAAACGGCCATTCAATGTCTGATTCTTTTTCTCTCCTATTTATCTCCCTCTTTTTTATTTTTTAAATAAAAAAATCGAATTTTTTAAAAAAGAAATGACCATTCAATGTCCGATTATTTCACTCTCTTTTTTTGATTTTTTAAATAAAAAAATCAAATTTTTGAAAAAAAGGGACTGACGTTTTTTGAAAAAAATGGGCTGACATTCTTTCAAACATAAAAAAGAAAAAAAAAGTCAGATGGGGGCCCTCTCCATCAGCACTATCTCAGCCCTCTCATTCCCTACCTTCTTATAAAATAGAGGACATAAAAATATAAGAAATAAAGCTGATGTTCTTGCAAGTTGTACCTTTCATTGAATAAAAACAACTTATAAATAGGCACTACATAAAAAAGGAAATAAATAACAAACAAATCACTATATTAACCACTAACCTTACTTCCAATAAAGACACATCTTTAACCAATAAACAAAAGCGTTCGTGACTAAGGCAGTGTTTGTTTGCGCTATTTTTCAGTGCTTATTGCTAAAAAAAATTAAATTCAGCACTTTTTGTCAAAATAACGCGTTTGTTTACTCTATATTTTTAGCGCTTATTGCTGAAAATAAGTGAAAAAAATTCAGCACTATTTTGATGCTAAAAAAAAGTGCTGAAGCGGTAAGTACTTCGCTTTTTCGACACGGACAACTATGCCCTTCGTTTTTTTTAGCATGGACAAGTATGCTCTTATTTTAAAAAGGATATTACCTCTTATATCCCATGGATAAGTATATAAGCACCCCACAAATTAATAAATCCACACCATAGCTAAATTATTTTGTCTTGTATGAGTTAAAAGTTTTGGAATGAGTTGATTTTTGGGGAGGATGATCTCTTCATTAGTATATAAGCACCCCACAAATTAATAAACCCACACCATGGCTAAATTATTTTGTCTTATATGAGTTAAAAGTTTTGGAATAAGTTGATTTTTGATGAGGATGATCTCTACAATGAGGGGATCATCGTCACCAAAAATCAGCACATCCTGAAACTTCTAACCAACCCTATCAAAACAAGTTCAAGAACTGTAAATTGTCCTTTTTTTTTTTTAAACTATTTTTGACGAGTTAGAAGTTTCAAAATGGACTGATTTTTTGTGAGGATGATCTCTAGACCATATAGACCATCCTCACTAAAAATTTGCTCATTCTAAAAACTTTAACCCATATAAAACAAAAACAAAAAAAAAATTGGCTATGGTGTCGGTTGCCCTTATTAATTCATATGGTGCTTTTATAATTACACATCCTTCATTTCCATCGAAAATTATTCATCCAAAATTAAGTTATTTTAATATTGATTTCAAATTTTGGTGACTTGTAAGACATTGTTATTTTTAATTTAAAATTTGTGGGCTTTTATAAATAAAAATTATTATTTATAAATTGAAGATTTGAGTATTATTTATTATTTAAAAATGAATTGTATTTTAATTTTATAAGAAATAATATATTTTATTTGTGTTTGATAAGAAATAGGCATTTGAAACATGCAAACAATGTATAATATGATTGTAAGGGTAACAAAGACAATTTACCAGCTTTAGCAATGTGTAACAAATATGATTCAGCATCTAAAGAAACAACTTTTTCAGCACTTAAATTCAGCGCTTATAAGTTTCAGCGTTTAATGCTATCCAGCACTTATTTTTTTCAGTTTAACAAACAACACCTAACATTACTTCCTATAAACCAGCAACAATAAGTCACGTCTTTAACCACTAAACAAAAGTATCAACCACTAACATTATTTCTTATAAACCATCAACAATAAGACACGTCTTTAACCACTAAATAAAAGCATCAACCACTAACATTACTTCCTATAAACCAAACACGTCTTTAAACACTAAACAAAGACATCAACCACTAACATTACTGTCTATAAACCAGACATGTCTTTAACCACTAAACAAAGGCATTAACCACTTGGTCAAACACAACAAACAAAATACATAATAAAATAATGATTCTCAAGATACCTTCATTCCATCTCTGTTTCTCACTCACACTCCACCATTACCAATACTCATACCATCACAGAACCATACTAACATCATTCGTTAATGCATTAGCCTCACATATCATAGTCGTCTCACGCATACACCAACCCTCATCATCCTCTCTCAAGCACCATTCCTCTTCATCTTCTCTTCTTAACGTCCCATAGCAGTCATAGCCATCTTCATTATCATCTTCACCATGCAACCAACAATTTTTCACTTTGTCACCTCCATTAACGCGACTTCATCATCTCCTAATACCTCTATTATCTTGGTCTCATATCGCCACACTCCTCTCTCAATTTCAGACCTCACTTTATCCTCTTCCTCTTTTATAATTACACGTTTATCAATTTTGAAGAAATCGTAACAACCACCTTTTATCACAAAGGTAATATATTTCTTTGTGTTTTCCTTTCTTTTCTTTTTTATTTCGTATTTTTTATTCATTCTTTTCTTTGTACTTCCGCTTCATCACGTGTTTTAATTTTTTTCGATCAAAAAATGTTAAACGTATGCATGAGTTTTGGTTCGTAGCTGTGTCACGTGTTCCTTCATTTTTTAAGTCAAAAATTTTGTGTAAATGTTTAATTTCTGATTCGTTGACTTGCTACGTATTTATGATTTTTTTATTCGATTAATTTACAATATGTTCCTGATTTTTCATTCAAGATGTGGCGCCCCCGCCGAACGCTAACACAAATCCCAAGGCCACCTCGAGGTACGAGGTGGGGCCTCGAAATTTCGGCATGGTCTCCTCTGTTTATGTTAGCATTCAACGGAACACAAAACTTGATAATCCAAGTTATAACAGAACCTGTATATAAAGATGTAGATATAGGAAAAATAACAGCAGAAGGCTAATTATATCTAACATGTAAATAGATCAGAGTGCGAAAGTTTAGCGATATACATTATTACAAAAATTTAACCTCACTCTAACACAACCCTAACACTCAACTTCAAAATATGTTTACACCTGGACGAAACTGACTACACAAAAGGGGTATGGCCCTAGTGCTCATCGAGCAACAAAATTCTAGCCGTCGATCTGACCGACCAGGTACTCCTCACTTACCGACTCTGCACCTGCCTCCGTAACTGCAAGTGCTGAAGCTAAAAAAATATGAAGGAAAGGGTGAGTAACAATGGTTATCCAGTAGGTCCACAAACAATTCCTACTAATAACCCTCCCTAAACATGATCGAATAAAACATACTGAACATTTTAACACATGTAAGGTTTTACAAAATAAAATACGATCAACTGGTACATATAGCCAGGGATAAGCAACTAAACAGTTTTAAAGTTTCACATATCATCAATCATCCATACTCATTATACATTTTCCATTTTATGCAAATACAGTTGTTGACAACATTGAAATAATAGACATGCTTTTCAGTTTATAATTCGAAATATAACAACAGCTACATAATACAAGTGGTGGAGTATTGGAATTAAAGAGTTGGGTTTCACAACTGGATCGCTCCCAGTCGGGACATGATATTTCTCAATAACATTGTAGTTCTTGATTTTGTAGCTGGTCGCTGTTTACCACGCTTGCGAGACCATTTATCCGGCTCAGGCTGGCCGTTTGACGTGACCGTAACCAATGGATCTTTTTTCGATGTGTCAGAACGTTCGACTACTACTAGATTGTTAGTGATCACTGACTAATCATCTTCGTCTATGCCTATCAGGCGTGCATGTGATTCCCAAAATAGTACTCCACTCGTATACGACCACCTATACAATACACGTTCACTGGTAAAGATAAGAAAGGAATGAACCCGGATTCCAGTAGTGACTTCACTCTCATACGCGTCCCATACCACGTATGAGCTTGGTAGTCCCTACCATACATCCCAGGATAGTGCACCCCTCTGGATAATGTGACGCACTATCCCTTAAGGCATTCACAAACCCTTTAACAGCTCACAAAATAGCTACGTATATATATGATTTTTCTTTTAAAACAAAAGAGAAATTAACAGAACAGGGTTGAGAATGGATATCCAGTTCTTACCATGCAACTGTGGCCACCCGGCCTAAAAATAAATAACAGTACTTAGCGCACGCGCTAACATAATCAGAAATAAACATGTAACCCTTTCATTAATAACTTGGATATCCTTTCACCAACCTACATACAACATACAATGTAAAATGCAGACATCACCCATCTGGTGTGATTCTGACATTTTACCGTTCATTCCCTTTTTCTATTCTCTCGACATTCTTCCTTTTCATCTTTTCAAATCAACTATCCATTTTCAATCTTTCAAAGTCATTCTTTTGGTCTTTCCATTGAAACCATCAAAGTTTATTCAAAAACAAGGTCCCGACGATGCACGAGACCAAAGCTGTTAAAAACAAGAACAGCTAGTGAAAATTTGGCTAAGTGTCAGAAACTCAATTTTTTAAAGTTCTCGAAATTGAAAACGGGTTTTTGAAAATGAAAGTCTCGATCATGAGATTCGACACCATATAGTTTTTGAAATCTAATTCAAAGTAATGCGAAAGTTATTACATTTTGAAAATTTGCCAAAAACGTTGAAAACTATGTTTTGTTCTTGAAACCAAAATTTGGATTTTAATCCTTTGAGATTCGGATCTCGAAACCATTCCCATTGTTCCGAAATGGGGGGTAAAACCTTAATTTCATTAAAGAACTTAAAGTAAATGGACATTTACTTAAATATTTTTAATGAAATGAAGGGTGAAAAATCAACTATAAGACAATGGGGAAGTCAGACCAAGAGTCAGCGTCTGTTTCTGACTCAGAAATATGTTGTCGGTGGCAAAACCTTGTTTTAATGAAGGGTGGGAAATCAACTATAAGGCAATGGGGAAGTCAGGCCAAGAGTCAGCGTCTGTTTCTAACTCAGAAATATGCTGTCGGTGGCAGAACCTTGTTTTGTCGGTGGAACCGACGGTTCTTGCCAACAGAAGAAAATTTTCGACGACAGAATGCTTTCGGCGGGTGCCGGTGGCACCGACCCTACCCGCCGACAGCCTGAACCTTACTAGCGATTTTTGGGTTTTTCGATCCTTTCTTTGGATCTTTGTTCTATTCTTCAAACCCTTCAACCCACCCACGAATTCAACACTTAAAACATAGATAAAACACATCAAATCCTTATTTCTAGCATGAATTTTGATTCAAACAAAGATTCCTACGATTTAAAACAAACAACACATTTTTAACAAAATCACTAATGCAATTTTCAGAAATCTAAAGTTACCAATAGGAATTGAAAGTCCCTTACTTGTTTGTAGTTGCCAATGGTGATGAATCAACACTAAGGATCGATGTTTGGCGGCTCAAAGTTTCGAAAGTGGTTGAACTCGGGTGCCAACGGAGTGGTTGGTTGTGAAACCCTCTTTGAAGGTGTTCTCCCCGCTTACTAATGACCAACAACAACTCTCATACGATTTGGATGACGTTCCAAGTGATTATAAACAAACTCACTTGCTGATTTTTGTGGGAGACCAAGAGAAAAGAAGAGGAAATTGAGGTTGGATGGGGTGAGGACGTAGAGCTCGACAAAGCCGACGACTTTGCCTTCTTCGTCGAGGTTCAACTCGGACTTGATTAGGATAGATCTTGATAGGAATGGGTTCAAATCCTAAGTCTAGAAAATGGCTGAGTTGAGTTCTTTAGAGAAGAGTGAAAAAGTGAAATGAAATAAAAGAAAGTGAGTTTTCCTTTATAAGAGAGCTGAGGGTATACTTGTAATTTTTCCAACATTTCTAGTTTCGATCGTAACCCAACTAATCGGACTCGAAAATTGACAAGTGAGTATACCATTTCGAATAATTTTTCGCTACGGATCTAATGGTATCATCAAATCTTTTTTATTCTCGCTCTAACGAAATTCCACTATTTTGGGTCCCACTTAACGTGAAATTCGAGGATTTTATAATTTTTTCATCTG
Source organism: Akebia trifoliata (assembly GCF_017979445.1). Classification (NCBI taxonomy): domain Eukaryota; kingdom Viridiplantae; phylum Streptophyta; class Magnoliopsida; order Ranunculales; family Lardizabalaceae; genus Akebia; species Akebia trifoliata. The sequence goes on along the minus strand of NC_141377.1, from coordinate 31,870,071 downwards.
AACTCAAATTCAAACTTGCTCACAGGCTAAAGTATATATTACGATAGCTTTGAAACTAATAGCGAAGTCGGTTTTCCTTGAAATTAATCATAGTAATATTCGAGTATTTTACTCTAAGTCTCTCCTTCGATATTTTCCTCCAAATCTCACCATTTAATTTTCTCGAGATATGAGTTGAAAATTCGGGGTGTTACACAAGATCTTTGCATACACATGTGAATAAGAATAGTTGATTCATTAATTTACAATGTATTATTATTTTTGTTCAAAAATTCATTTTTGCGTATGTATGTAAACGAATGACTCATGGTCCCGTATCCCTAATGTTTTGATTTCAAAAATTTTACACACATGGGTTGTTGATTCGTCGATTGATTAGTCTACCGAGTATTTATAATTTGTTATACATTTTTTGGATAAAAATTGTACTTATTTGCGAATGGTTGACTCACTTATTTGTGTGTGCATAAGAATCTCAAAATCAAATTTTTTTTATGAAATGGATGTCGAGTTAAGACACTAATTTTGGGGGCATAGGGGAGTGAAAATGCATTTTTACATTTCAAAATGTCATCAATGAGTCGACTCACTGATTTGTATGCACGTGACTTCAAAATTAATTTTATCTTTTTTAAATGTTTCCAAATTAATTCATCAATTTTTTTGTGCCACGTAAGCATTATCAAACGTAAGATTTCACTATGCGAAATTTGAAGAATTTACACGCGGCAAAAATGGATTCTTAAAAAAATCATATTTATGGGTTAATTTTGGGGATTTATGGGGTTTTCATTGGTTTAGTAACTTGCTACGTGTTTATGATTTCTTTTGATTCAATTAATTTGCAATATGTTCCTGATTTTTCATTCAAGATCTTTGCATACATATGTGAATATGAATAATTGATTCATTAATTTGCAATGTGTTTCTATTTTTATTTAACAATTCATTTTTGCGTATGTATGTAAACGAATGACTCATGATCCTATGTCCTTAACGTTTTGATTTCAAAAATCTTACACACATGGGTTGTTGGATCGTCGATTTGTTGATCTACCGAGTGTTTGTAATTTGTCCCACATTCTTTAGATAAAAATTGCACTTATGTTCGAATGGTTGACTCACTAATTTGTGTATGCATAGGAATCTCAAAATCGATTTTTTTTTTATAAAATGGATGTCGAATTAACTCACTGATTTTGTGGGCATAGGGGAGTTAAAATGCATTTTTCTTACTTTTCAAAATGTCATCAATGAGTCGACTCACTGATTTGTGTGCACGTAATATCAAAATTGATTTTATATTTTTCAAAATATGTCCAAATTAATTCATCAATTTTTTGGTGCCATATAAGCATTATCAAATGTGAAATTTCATTCTGCGAAATTCGAAGAATTCACACGTGGTAAAAATGGATTCTTAAAAAAAATCATATTTATGGGTTAATTTTAGGAATTTATGGATTTTTCATTGGTTTGGTGACTTGCTACGTATTTATAATTTCTTTTGATTTGATTAATTTATTATGTTCCTGATTTTTCATTCAAGATTTTTGTATACACATGTAAATAGGAATAGTTGATTCATTAATTTGCAATGTGTTCTTATTTTTCTTCAAAAATTCATTTTTGCGTATGTATGTAAACGAATGACTTATGATCTCATGTCCCTAACATTTTGATTTCAAAAATCTTACACACATGGGTAGTTGATTTGTCGATTTGTTGATTTGTTGGTCTACTGAGTGTCTGTAATTTTTTCTACATTCTTTGGATAAAAATTGCACTTATGTACGAATGGTTAACTCATTGATTTGTGTATATATAAGAATCTAAAAATCGATTTTTTTAATGAAATGAATGTCGAGTTAACTCACTGATTTGGTGGGCATAGGGAAGTGAAAAATGCATTTTTACTTTTCAAAATGTCATCAATGAGTCGACTCTCTGATTTGTGTGCACGTGGCATCAAAATTGATTTTATCTTTTCCAAAATGTGTCCGAATTAATTCATCAATTTTTTGGTACCACGTAAGTATTATCAAACGTGAGATTTCACTGTGCGAAATTCGAAGAATTCACACGTGGCAAAAAAGAATTTTTATTAAAAATATATATTTATGGGTTAATTTTGGGGATTTATAGGTTTTTAATTGGTTTGATGACTTGCTACGTGTCTATGATTTCTTTTGATTCGATTAATTTAATATGTTCATAATTTTTCATTCAATATCTTTACATAAAGATATGAATAAGAATAGTTGATCCATTAATTTGCAATGTGTTCATATTTTTATTCAAAAATTTATTTTTGCGTATATATGTAAACAAATGACTAATGATCCCGTGTCCCTAACGTTTAGATTTCACAAATCTTACACACATAGGTTGTTGATTTATCGATTTGTTGGTCTACCGAGTGTTTGTAATTTGTCTTACATTCATTAGACAAAAATTGCACTTATATTCGAATGGTTGACTTACTGATTTGTATATGCATAGAAATCTCAAAATCGAATTTTTTTTATGAAATGAATGTCGAGTTAACTCACTAATTTGGTGGGCATATGGGAGTGAAAATGCATTTTTACTTTTCAAAATGTCATAAATGAGCCGACTAACTGATTTGTGTGCACGTAGCATTAAAATTGATTTTATCTTTTCCAAAATGTGTCAAAATTAATTTATAAATTTTTGGTGGCACGTAAGCATTATCAAAATGAGATTTTATTATGCGAAATTCGAAGAATTCACACGTGGCAAAAATTGATTTTTTTTAAAAAATCATATTTATTTAAAATGGGTTAATTTTAGAGATTTATGGGTGTTTCATTGGTCGAAGCGATTGCATTTACGGTCAGATTGAAAAAAGAAAATGGCTAGCTAACGGTCGTATTGTAAGAAGGAGAATTCAACCCTTAAATAGCTGGTCAACGGATTTTAGGAGAAAATAGAGAAAAATATGGTCATGAGAGAAAAAATCAGACATTGAATGGCCGTTTCATTTTTTAAAAAATCATTTTTTATTTAAAAAATCAAAAAGAGAGCAAAAGAACGAGATATTATTTTCATTTTAATATATGTAATCCTTCTAATGTCATGTGAATAATCTAGTATGCGATATTATTTTTTATAAGATTATTATAATAGAAAATCGTGTTATTCTATGAAAAATTAAAAAATATTGTAAGCTAAAATTAAGTTATTATAGTTAACTTTAATGATTTAAATTTTTTTAAATACAAACATGTCTATTAAATAAAACATGTCTATTAATATAATTTATTTTTTAAAATTTAAAATTTTATGAGATGAAAGAGTTTACAACAAATAAATTTAAATAATATGATTTGATAGATTAGTCATCTATTTTTTTTTTTATAAAAATACTTTTTAACTTTAAAGTAAAAAAAAAAAAATCATCATACATAATTAATTTACTCCAAGTTTAAATTGAAACATTATATGCATAAATTAGGTTAGTATTATTTAGTTTCGAAAATTTTAATAAACAAATATGTTTATGTTAAATAAATTTAAATAGTAAAATTTTAAACATTAGTTATTTTAATTTTGTATTAAAAAAATTATCAATTTAATTATTTAAAAAAATACTTATTATAAAGTAAAATTGAATTATTATAATTTACATATATATTTTTAAACTTTTAAAAAGAAAAAATTGTGTCTGGAAAATAAGTTAAATAATGAAAGTTGATATGTTAGTTACAATAATTATATATTAAATAATTATTAATCAGTAGACATGAAACTTTACCGAGTTAGATTAATAGTATTTTAATGTGATTTGACCTAAAATTAATGGAACCTACTTAATGATTCAACTTATCAACTCGATTGGGTTGATTAAAATTGAATCGAGTTGAATTAAAAACTTGATTAAGTTATTGAATAATATATATATATATATATATATATATATATATATATATATATATATATATGGGTCCCGTTCAATGGCCAACAGTTTGGCAAACATTTTGGCAAACACTTTTTCAAAACATGGGTTAGAGGTCTTGGAATGGGCTGATTTTTGGTGAGGAGATCATCCTCACCAAAAATCAGCTCATTCCGAAACTTCTAGCCCAAGTTTACAAGTTGAAAAATCGTGAACCGTCCATTTTTTGTAAACCATTTTTGATGGGGTTAGAAGTTTTGGAATGGGCTGATTTTTGGTGATGATGATCTCCTCACCATAGAGATCATCATCACCAAAAATCAGCCCATTCTAAGACCTCTAACCCATGTTTTGAAAAATGTGTTTGCCAAACTGTTAGCCATTGAACGCTACCCTATATATATATATATAATATTTTTTTATAGAAACAAATATTATGTATTTTACTAATTATAAATACAAAAATTTAGAAAAATTATTTTTTTACTTTTTTTTAATGAAAAATAATAAAATTTTTGAAAAGATGTAGTGAATTAAATCTGGATGAATAATAGGGTTTTGAGATGAATAAGTCAGTAGAATTTATTTAACAATAACTTATATTACATATTAGTTGATAATTACATGAATGTTGACTTTCCCATTAACAAATTTTTATGGAATTCATATCATATTGAAGATGTAATTTCAAAAAATAGAAAAATTTTAAGGGACTTATAAAAATAATTAATATTGTAAACCACATGTAATACTAAATGAAATGTTCCACCAAAACATTGAAATGAGTTAGTTACTTCAAAGTTTTTTTTTTTTTCTACCTGACCAGGAAGCCTCGAACCTAAAAATCTTCTTTAAAATATTTGAGATAGATAGAAATATGGAATAATTCTGAAATTAAAATAAAACAAGAATAAAAGAAGGTAGTAGAATATAATACCTCGTTTGAAAATTACAAATACTTTTGATAGACTCTTATAAACTTGGCTCTGATACCACTTTGAGGATCTTTGTGGGTCTCTTCACTTTTGAGGGTCTCTTTTGAGGTTTGGGAGTTTAAAGAATAGAAATTTATTTGAGGATTAGAGGTTGGTCGGAAATGATGGTCGGAGATTTGGTCGGAAATGATGGTCTGAGAAGTCGGGGGTTGGTCGGAGATTGGTGGTCTGAGAAAAGTCGTAGATGATGGTCGAAGATGTTTTTTCCAACTCCCCTTTAGAAGAAGAAGAGGTTCTCCTTATATAGACCCTTCAGGAATCCTCTCCAAGGAGATAAGATTTGAGCCCAATTATTGACAGACGCACTATTGACCCAAAATTAAAGATTACAGACAGCATAATTACAGACAGCATAATTAAAGATAAAGAGAGCACTGACCATATACAGACAAAAGACTTTAAGTGCATGCGCAATTTAACAGAACACTGACCATATACAGACAAAGGACTTTAAGTGCATGCGCAATTTAACAATATACAGACAAAGGACTTTTAGAGCATGCGCACCGACATATCATAATTAGAGAATATTGACACGAGCGCTATAGTAGTTACAATTATTACTTCTGCTTTTGACTTGTTGATTTCTTCTTTTGCTGGAGGTACCTGTTCTTCACGTAATGTACCTGCATTATACATTTTGACTTTCGTACGTATTTAAAATGAAAACTGCTCAGCATCTTCGTCATCGTCGTTTTCAAAGGGACTGTTGGAAGAAGAGGATTTGGCAGTAAGAGATCCACGGCTGGACATTGTATCTTTGAGGCTTTTGAGTTCTTTAGAGATCTTTTGCATTTGTTCAATGGCTGTCAAGAAGTCTTGAGCAGAGACTTTTGCTGGGGATGTTGTTGGAGTTGCAGTAGATGAGGCAGCAACTTTGGCATAAGTTTTTGATGATTTTGGTAAGTTTGGAAAGTTTGATGGGGAAAACTTTAACTGTGAATTTCTCATTGAGGAAGATTCAGTAACTTTGGTCTGATCAAATTTATCCCACCATTTGACGTAGGTATTTTTGAAAAACGTGGGAAAGCTATCTAGTATTTCTTTTGAATGGTTCCATCTAAGAATCCATGGATATTTGGTGTGGGCAAAGAACAACATATTTTGATAATTTAAGTCTTCGATTTTGAATTTATTATTATTAATAAATTCTTCAAAGAGGGTAGTTTGCTCAAAGGGTAGGATTTCAGAAGTTGAGCCATAAATTTGCCACCATTGGGTAAAGAACCAATAAGGGATTTGCTTATTGAAATTTTGACAAAATTGAATAAACCAGGAATGAGAACCTTTTGCATTTTGGATGAGTAGAACATATTCCCAAGCGTTTTGATAGTCCCAATATGTGAAAGGAATTTGTTGGTTAGAAGGGGATTTGACATATTTGGAAGTCCAAAAGGAACTTCCCCATTCTTGTTCAGGAATTATTTTTTGAATTTTTATTTTTGAATAGGCTAGGTGGCCATCTTGATCGAGATTGTGAGATACAATTGCACTTTGTGTTTGAGAAACAGCTTCATAGAATTTTGAAGATAGGTTATATTGTTTGGGATTGAATAAATTGTCTGCAGGAAACAATTGTTTTTGGATTTGAAGTATAGAAAAAGATTCATATTGCTTTTGAGATAGAGAGAATAAGGCTTGACTCATTTTATTGAGATATTCAGACTTTGGAGATATTGGGGAGAATTTTGAAGGCGAAATCTCAATGGGTATCTTATCTTTTCCTTTGGTCTTTTGATGACTTTTGGAAGTGCTCATTGTTGTGACTTTTGAAGAAATTCTCTGGTTAAAAAATCAGGAAGACAGTTTTGAGAACCAGGGATAAATTCAATATCAAATTCAAAGATTGAAAGTAAAGCTTGCCATCTGGCAAAAACCTATTTTGAAGCAAGATTTTTAACATCTTTTTCTAAAACCTCTTTGGCAGATTTACAATCAATTTTCAACAAAAACTTTTGATTTAATATGTCACTTTGAAATTTCAAAACTGTTAGAACTATTGCCAATATTTCCTTTTTTATGGTAGAGTAGTTTTGTTGACAGGGATTCCAAATTCCTGTAGTATACCTTACTATTTGTTCTTCCTTTTCTGTTTTTTGTAGCAATATTCCTCCATATCCTATTTCTGATGCATCTGTTTGAATTATTTTTGGTAAATTAGGATTATGAATATGTAGACAAGGCAATACCTTAACAGTTTGTTTTATCTTTTGAACTGCAAGAGTATGATCTTTAGTCCAAATCTTTTTAGGATTATTTTTCTTTGGGATTTTTAGAAAGTCAAAAAGAATTTTGCGTTCTGGTTTTAGGTTTTTAATGAAATTTAAAACATAATTGAGGCATCCTAGGAACCTTTGTAATTGTTTTTTATCAGATATTTCATCAGGGAACTTATCAGCAAATTGAATGACACGATTTACTGGGGTATAAGTTTTATTTTCTAAGGAAAATCCTAAGAATTGGATTTTTGTTTGGAAAAGTTTGATTTTTCTTTGAGAAAGTAATAAACCATTTTGTATGATTGTCTTTTTAAATATATACAGATGTTTCCAATGAGAGTCTATATTTTGAGAAAATATTAAAATATCATCTATATAGACCAATATGAATTTTGAGTAGGTTGCGAATATATCGTTCATCATATTTTGAAATTCGCTGGGAGCGTTTTTTAATCCAAAGGGCATGACGTTCCATTCATAATGTCCAAAAAGAACAGTGAATGCTGTTTTATATCTATCTTTATTTTTAATTTGTATTTGCCAGAATCCTGATTTCAGGTCAAATTTTGAATAGATATTGGCTTCTATCAAGCGATCAATAAGATCTTGTTTATTAGGTACTGGATATCTTATTGATTGTAATACTTTGTTAAGGGGCTTGTAGTTTATTACAAGTCTAGGGGCTCCTCTCTCTAATTCTGCTGCGTTTTCAACATAGAAGGCAGCGCAGTTCCATGGTGACTTTGATTTCCTTATTAGCTTTTTGTCAAGCAAATCTTGTATTTCTTTTTTGCATAATTCTAAAAATCGAGAGTTCATTTGAACAGGTCTAGCTTTTGTGGGAATATCATTTTCTTTGAAATTTGGAACATAAGGTAGGTTTACTATGTGAGTTTTTCTGTACCAGAAGGCATTGGGTATTTCAGAACAACAATTCTTTATCAAGGTTTGTTCAAAATGTTTTAGTTTGGTTTGCAATTTGGTTTTAGAGATATCTTGTTTTATCTTTTGAAATTCTTTTTCTTGATTTATTAGATTAAGTTGTTTTTCTTTAGTTTTAATTAGATTTATTAATACGTCAACTTGGCCGTATGTAGGGGGTGTTATAAAGTCGAAGAGTAATTCTGTATTTCCTATTTTGCAAAGGATTCCTTCTTGGGTCAGTATAAATGGCTGTATTTGATTTAAAAAGGGGTTTCCTAGTATAGCTTCTTGTTGTAGATTTGGAACTATTAGAAAAGGGACTGGGATACACGTTTTATTTTTACAAATATAAGAATCTGTGATTTTATATTTAATGTTCATTTGTTTTCCATTAGCGGTAATTAAAGAAGTATTGGTGGGTTCGCAAAAGGATATAGGAATTATTCCTTCTTGTATGCAATTCAGGTCTGCACCCGAGTCTATTAAAGCTACGAACTTTTTTGAAAATTTTTTATTTTTTATTGTTATGACAGTATATCACTTCTGATATTTGTAATGGGTAATTGTGTTGAGGAAATCATTGGTTTGTATTTCTGAGTCTAATATTTCAGTGTCAGATAATTTTTCAGGTTCTATTTGAATGTTTGAAGATACCTGTAATTCAGATATTTGTTCTTTTAAGAAGCTAATTACTTCTTTTAGTTGATTAATTTGATGTTGTAAGCTTGATAATGTAATATTAGAAGTAGATTCTTTTGGTCCAATTTTATTTACTCTAGAATAGATGTCTTTTAAGGAGTATGCTTGAAATGAGGTAGGGTTATTCTGTTTTGTGCCTTTTTCTTTTGAGTCTTGATTTTTTATATTTTCCATGATTTGAATCAAGTGTTGAGTTCTTTGTGTTTGATTAGGAATTTCATCCAGTATTTTTAACATTAATTTTTCGTTTTCTGTTAAAACATTAATTTGAAGCATGTTTATAGAGGATGAACTTGAAGAGACCGTATCTAGATGCCATGGACACTTACAGTCATCTTCTGTGGATGATGAGGTTTTTTCATCTTCTGAGGAAGACTTGGGTATTTTTATTTCATTAACTTTTCTCTTAAAAATTTTTAAATGACACTTATTAGCTTTGTGACCAGGTTTTCCACATTTATAACAGATAATAGGTTTGGTGTCAACATTCTTCTCTGTTTTTTCTCTCTTTTTTGAGAATTTTTTATAGAAGGTTGGGGTACCTTTTGTTAAGCTTTTCTTAAATCGAGTGGATTTCATGGGTTTTCTGCTAGTTTTTTGTGATGGAGCTCTAAACATTTCTTTTCCAAATTGGTAGCAGAAATCTCCTAATTCTCTGCGAGACTTTTGTTTTTCTATTTGTTTCTTGAGTTTGAGTTCTGAGCATAACTTGAGTCCAACCATATTATAAATACTATAGAACAATCATTACCAATATCCACAAAAGTTGAAAACATATCATTATTACCCTCTAATTTGCTAGAAAAACTTCAAAACAAAAAGTATAATTATATTCATTTTGGCCTAATACAAGTTGCCATTGTTCCTTTAACTAGGACAGGTCTTAACACATCTACCTTAGCCCATGTTAGAGATAGAAGACACCTCAAATTTTCTGATCAACTAATAGGTATGATCCAAGCCCCTTTGAATGAGGGATCAGTTTTTTTCAACTGTTTCCCAAACTTTTCTGTCTCTCTAACAGACCCAACCATAACCAAATCATTAACTTTAGGAGTACAAACAAAAGGATTCAACATGCCAAACTCTGAAAATATTTCTATAATTTATAGAATCTATTACAAATCAATGATGTCATTAATACCAAATGTCGCCTATCAAAGTCAGACAAAAGGATTAACAACTCTTTTTCTAACAAATTTCAGAAACACAGTAATAACGCCAAAACAAATACAATGGGATAGTATAGATCTAAACAGCTCTTGGAAGATTGAAGAAGCACAAGAGCCAACCCCAAAAGAAGAAGATCAAATAGAAAGCATAACAGAACATCCTGATGGAACTATAGAAATAAACTTTGAAAATATTTGTCAAAAGAACTACATGATTTCTAGACCTTCTACCAGTTCTTCGCGCCCATCCTTTGATCAGACTACCAACAAAACATATAACACTGTTCCTACTCATATATCATACCCAATATATACCAAACAAAAGGAATCAACAGAACCTGATTACAACCCAACAGAATCAGACTTTGGAAGCCCTCCAAGACAAATAAACATGATAACTATAAAAGATAACTTTGTAATAAATAAAGAGTTATTAAAAGAAGAAATAATAAAAAATCCTTTAAATAAATGGTTTTTTAAAAACTTCTCAAAAACATAACAGAAAGTTATTAAAGAAAAATGGTTCGAAGAAATGAATAAAAGACGAGCCCATATTCCCTTATTTCTATGGCTAAAAACTCAAAATAATAACAAACTTTCTATAAACATGATAAAACAAAAGATACAAACATGGGAAACCTTAAAAAACGAAAAAATAGAATCAATATTTCCTCCATTCAGGTCTATAAAGACTATGGGATCTGTTGCGACCCCCCTAAAATCGGAAGCTCAATTTCAAAAAGAAAATCAGAGTACCCAAAAGGACTTATCTCACATAATAGAACAAAATAATTATACAAATACCTATCTTAATCAATTGGGCCAATACTTTGAAAATATTAATAATAATGATAATAAAAAACTAAGACCAACACTTTTAGGACAAACATCAAAAATATTAAACAAAAACCCAGAAAAGTCTACAAAAATAAAAAATCCATTTCACCTGCAAGAGGGCTTAACCCCAATTGACACTTCTGCCTCCTTTATTGATGAAATAACAAAAAGAATCCAAGGAAATCTAAAAATAAATGTTCTAACAGAAAATAAAGACAATATTTCAGAAATTCCTTCACAAAATGAAGATGAGTCTTCAGAGTCTGAGTCACCACAATTAAGCAACGAGAATGAAGAACCCATTCAAATAAATAAATTAAAAAGATACAAAGACCCCAGAACTTCCTATTCCAGACCAACTTATTATAATAAAAATAAAAATTATTATAGGAGACCAACACCTGTTGATCTCCAATTTGAAGAAAAAATAAACCCTACGAAACATTATAATGGAAATGAAATATATGAATGGAACATAGATGGCCAAACAGATTATCAGATAATGAACACTATATCCCAAATGATAGTTTTTGGAAATGCTTGCCACAGATACAACTTATCTGTGGAACATATGACTCTTACTGTTGCAGGAGGATTTACAGGCCAGCTGTATGGATGGTGGCATAATATGTTGAGTCAATCTAAACGAGATGAAATAATAAAACATGTAAAACTCAATGAAAATGGAGAACCAGAATTAGATGACAAAGGAAAACCACAACCTGATGGATTTTTAACCCTAATATCTACCATATTTTTACATTTTAATGGCAGAATAGACGAAATGGGCCAAAAGGATAGAGAAATATTAATGAGTCTAAAATGCCCAACCTTAACAGACTTCAGGTGGTATAAAGATGTTTATTTATCTAAACTATATTCTCTGAATTCCGGTTGCGATGATGTATTCTGGAAAGAAAAATTTATATCTGGATTACCCAAATTATTCGTAGAAAAAGTTCGAAAAAGTCTAAAAAACAATGATACAGACACCATAGACTATAGATTATATTACAGAATTTTTAATTTTCAAGATAAATCATATTAACTTATCTAGGTGGACTACCGAAATCAGACTTAGTAGGATTGTATTATGTTTTAATTTATTTCTGTTTAGGGTAAATAAAGTAAGAAATGTGAGTTGTAACAGTATTGTATGATTTGTTTGTCATTTGGTCAAATGATTTTTTAGAAGATTAACTAGTTGATGATCTTAATACAAAGTTCTTTTGACTTACTATATCAAATTTGATTTCAATAGTACTATCAGAATGTTTAATGATACTTTCTATTTGATCATCTTCTTTTGGGATTGGATCTTGTGCTTCTTCTATTTTTAAAGAACTATTCAGATCAATAGTGTCCCGTTGAATTTTTTTATGAGTTGTTGTCAGAAATAGTGTAGTTAATCTTTTTATTTGACTTTTATATGCTACATTCGGAATTAATGACATCATAGATTTGTAGTAAATTCTATTAATCATTGTAATATTTTCAGAATTCGGCACATTAAATCATTTGGTTTGAAAATCTAAGGTTAAATACATTTTATTGGATCTATCAAATACTAAAATTTAAGTATTATAAAAAAAAAAAGTTAGATTATAGAATTTATTTTTTTAAATTTTAAATTTTAAGAAATAAAAGAATTTCCAACAAGTAAATTTAAATAATATGATTTGATAGATTAGTCATCTAAATTTTTTTTATAAAGAATACTTTTTAATTTTAAAGTAAAAAATTCATTATACAAAATTAATTTACTCCAAGTTTAAATTAAAACATTATATGCATATATTAGCTTAAAATTCTATAGTTTCAATTTTTTTAATAAATTAATATGTCCATATTAAATAAATTTAAATAGTGAGATTAACGTTAGTTATTTTAATTTTGTATTAAATTTTTTTATCAATTTAATTATAAAAAATAATTATTGTAAAGTAAAATTGAATTATTATAATTTACATATATATATTTTTAAACTATTTTATGTTAAAATTGGGTTAGTAAAATTAAATTATTTTATGTTAAAAGTAGATTATTTTAATTAACTTTAATAATTTTAAGATTTTAAATACAAATGTGTCTATAAAATAAATTTAAATTGTAAGATTTTATGATGTATCTATCTTAATTTTACAATTAAATTAATTTTTCTAAAATTTTAAATTATAAAAAAGAATTAGATTATTAGAAATTGAAATTATAGTATTATAGAAAAAAAATTATTATGGTTCAAAATTTTTTCGAACAAATAAGTTTAAATAATATGATATGATAGATTAGTTGTCTAAATTTGGTTATTATGATTTATTTTAAAAAATTTAAGTTTTTATAAACGAATATGCATATCTTAAATAAATTTAAATACTGCGATTTGAAACATTAATTATTTTAATTTTTGTATTAAAAATAATTTTTATTAAATAATTTAATTATAAAAAATAGTTATTATAAAGTAAGATTAGATTATTATAATTTACATTTATAATTTTAAACTTTTGAAAGACAAAATTGTGTCTAACAAATAAGTTAAAATAATGAAAATTCATATGTTAGTTGTAATAATTATATATTAAATAATTATTTTAAAAATATCAAATAAATATAATAAAAAAATATTTTACTATAAAATAAAATTAGATTATTATAAAAAAAATTGAGTTACTATAATTTAAAATTTAGATTTTAAAATTTTAGAATATGAATATATCTTTTAAATTAATTTAAATAATGAATTTTATTCGTTAGTGGTCTTAATTTCTTATAAACATAATTTTTTATTTTTTGAATTTCAAATTAAAAAATTATAATAAAATTTACATTATAATAAGATAAAAAATTGTTAATATAATTTTTAATTGATTTTTGTATTAATTTCAATTCATGATCTTAAGGTTGGAAGATTAATTGTGTTTATAAAAATAAATTTAAATATTGAAAGTTGATGGATTGATTATTATATTTATGTATCTTTTATCATGACAATTGGATTGGATTTTTATCTAACAATTTAGATAAGTTTCATTTGTGGAACGAAATATGTTATATTTAAAATTTTGTTATTATATGATTTAAGAAAGAAAGGGAGAAGGGTGTAAAGGATTTTAAAACTTGGGGTTAGGATTAAAATTTGAGCAACTATTTCTTATATTGTTCTCTTTTGAATTCTTAGTAAATAAGATTGGATCTATCCATAGATGTAGGCATTGTTGCTGAATCACGCAAATCTTTATTGTTCTTTGGGATTTTTCTCGATTTTTTTAGTTATCGCATTGAACATGGATCTCTAAATTCGTAATAATTGGTATCAGGTTTATACGAAGACATCGATTATATTTTGAAGATTTTTTGAGAAAAAATATGCCACAAAATTAGGATTTAATATAATGTTGGTAAAGAGTTTGGACATGAATTTCTACATCAAGTGACAAAGAAGGGTAAAAGATGTCTTGGTTCAACAAAACCTGGTTAGAGCGCTGAAAGAAAAAATTCAATAAATCAAAGAAGATGATAATGCAGATTAGGAAGATATCGGTACAAGAATGGTTAGTACCATTCGACTTTGTCTTGTAGATAATGTTTTGTTTAAAATTATAGAAGAAGAATTAACATCAGAACTTTAGGATAAGTTCAAAAATCTTTGCATACGTAAGTGTTTGACCAACAAGTTATTTTTTAAAAGAAAAGAATATACCTTAAAGATGAAAGTGGATGCGAATCTCCTAGAACATATGAATCTGTTCAATCAAATCTTGGATTAACTACACAAAATTGATGTAAGCTGGAAGAAGAAAATAAGGAACTTGTGTTTCTTACCTCGTTTTTAAATTCTTATGATAATTTGATCACAATGCTTCTGTACGATAATGATACGGTGAAGTTGGATTAGGTCAAAGCAATGCTCCTATCAAATGATATTAGAAAGAGACCCAATCTTGAAGGTAGTGGTCAGTAATTGATTATTCATGGAGGGAATCGACGAGATAGGATTTCAAATGATATATTTAAAAATAATAGAAATAAATTCAAATAGAAGAGAAATGATAACATACAGTATTACAGCTACAAGGAATTTGATAACATAAAGAGATATTATTTGGCTCGTGCTAAAAAGAAACAAAAAATGTAGGTTATAAAATTGGGTTATTTTGATACGTTCCAAGAAAATTGAGTTACTATAATTTAGTATTTAGATTTTTAAATTTTTAAATATAATTTTGATACGTTCAAATAAAAGAAGACATGTATGGTCTCTTTGGATGGTGGATTTGTTTATGATTTCACAAGAATTAGTACGGTAATGATTAAAATATTTGATTAAATGATACATTCTTTGGGTGGTCTGACTTTTATTTCAAAGATGCGAAAAAAATCTAATATCACTTAATAGGTTGAACTCCATGGATTGTATGTTTTCAACTGGAAGTGGAGTTAATGAAAATCACACATGATTGTATGGTCCTAGTAAGGGAAGAAAAATGTGGTGAGCTGTATTTTTTGATGAAAATTATAATAACGCATGATATTTTTAAGACCTAGACAAGTAATTGGAAACGTGGTATACAAAATAATAGACATTTGCAAAAAATCTTTTTTGCAATAGGGGAGAGAAAAATTTTAATTTTCAAGTTGCAAATGATCGTAAGGAAGTTCTTATAGTTCAAGTGGACAAGTCAAGGTCCTTCTCTAGAGTTGACCAAGCAATTGTCTTGGGATAACTATACATATGCAATGGTCGTGTGATCGAGTTGGGATAGACTAAGATGATTTGATAGTGTATATAATTAGTGGTTTAAAAGGTTAATGGTTGTTTGCAGTGTTAGCAGACATGTCTAATTCGGATTGATTCAGGTTTGAGGTGGAGTTGCATGCCGAGCATAAGTGATATAAATTCATTGTGGAAGACTTGTGCAGTTTATCTCCAAGGTGGTTCTGGTATTTAGGCCAAAGTGGGATGACGGACACGTGTGACAAATTATTATCCCATGTGATCTTCTGTATGATTGTGGTAAAAGTGAAGGTAGAGATGATTATATTTATGTATCTTTTATCGTAACTATTAGATTGAGTTTCAATCTAACATTAGGATAAGTTTCACTTTTGAAACATTATAAATAGTAATGTAATGTTATGGGATTTTTAGATTGTAGACGCGTGATTCTCGATTTTCAAGATCACTTCTATGAAGGATTGGAGTGGCCACCATTCATATTTTCAAAATAGTGTGAATGGTCACCCGATGTATATTTTTAGAAAAAGTGTCATTTTTTGAGTTTAGTGACTCTCGATAGATAAGATATCAATCTAACATTGAGATCGGGGCAAGTGGTTCGATTGGAGAAAATGAAAGGTGTTAAGCACCCTTTTCTCCCCATCACATGGTGGTAACCTCAACTCAACTCGATCATTTTGATTGAAAATGTAAAACAATGATAAATGTCATGTGTTGATAACTACCCTAAGTAGGGATTTACTTTTGGCTTGACTATGTGATCATCCTATCGAAGGAGATGATCTCTATAAACAATTAGCCTTGAAGATTACATGTATTTTTAAAAAAGTGTTGGCTATAGTTACTGATCCATTCTCATGAGTTGAGAAGGATCCGGATTTCGATTGTCTTAAAATTTTAAAAATCGATTTTTGTTTTTAAAAAGTGATTACAATCCCTATACTTTTAATTGAACCAGAGTCCGATCTACCAGAGATAGGAGGCGGAGCATTACATCCTAAGTCCTTCTAAAGTAAAAATTAAAGAGAAGAAATGGATAGTAAAAGAGAGATATGGAAAAGGTAGAGTGAGAGAGGGGGAGTATTGATCATTTGACCTACCTTGAAGCTTCAAAGATTTCTTTTTTTTCATTCATTCTTCTTTTATGTTTTCTTGAGTCCTTAGTAGGATATAAGAGTATATATATATTTTTTGAAGATTAATTGTGAAAGTAGAAGAATAAAAATAGAAGTTAATGGGTATTTATAGGTGTTTGGGTATGTATGAGACTTGGTACCCATTTTGAAAGGGGAGGGGGGTATTTATAGGTGTTTGGAGGATACTTTAAGGATATAATGGGGTGAAGTATTGGAAGAATAGAGAATGACAGATTTTAAAGGTAATGGGTATGAAATTTAGAGTTAGAAGGAGGGTAGTTGTGTATTGAGTGAAAATAGGTAATGTTTTGATCCAATTGGTTTGGATCTTACCCAATCCATTTGGGTAGAGTGTTTGATGAGGTTAGATGAGTGATGTGTGATGAAGATAATGGAGGTGTAAGGAGTTAGGTGTTTGATTGAGTGTTAGGTTGGTTGAAGGGGTGAGGTGTTTAGATTAGGAGAATGGGTTATGTAAGGAGTTAGTTGTTTAGGTTTTTGGGACAGTTAAGGAGATGATGACATGTGTTAAAAGGAGATGGGGAGATAAGGTGATTAGATGAATTGATTGGTGAGAATAGGTGTTTGATTGAAGAGGAGGGGTGTGGGTTAAGTTTGTGAGAATGATTTTGTAAGAAATGATGAGAGGAGGTGTGGGTTGTGATGTGAGTGTGTAAAATGTTTAGAGAAAGGTGTAAGGGATATAGGTGTAAGGGATATGAGTTGTGATGTAACACCCTGAGTTTTTAATTTATATCTCGAGGAAATCTAATTGTGAATTTCGATAAAATTCTAAAAGAATGACTTAGGGTAGAATACTCAAATTTTAGTCCATTCATTTTTAACAAATTTTGGCTTCGTCATTAGGTTTAAAATGATTGAAATATATACTTTAGCCTGTAAGAACGTTCAAATTCGAGTTCGGATGAGAAAGTTATAAAATCCTCGAATTTCGTGTTAAGTGGGAGTGAATTTTTTATAGAGGAAGAATCAAGAAAATTTAACTACACCATGAGGTCCAGAACGAAAAATTATTCGAAATGGAATACTCATATGTCAATTTTCGAGTTCGAATAGTCAAGATTTTGTCGAAAATAGAAATGAAAGAAAAATACAAAAATGCCCTCAGCTTTTATTATAAAAAGAACCAACTCATTCTTTTATTCATTTTCTCCTCTCCAACTCACAAAAAATCAGCCCATTCTCCACCCTAGGGTTTCAACCATTCCCATCAACATCTATTGCAAGCTAGCCCGAATTGATCATCGACGAAGGAGAGAAAGTTGTCGGCATCGACGAACTCCACGCCTTCAACCTGTTTAACTTTCATTTTCCTTTCTTTCTCTGGTTCTCTCACAAAAATCAGTAAGTAGGTTCATCTATACCCACTTAGAGTCTCATCAAAACCAAGGGAGAGTTGTCCATCATCATTGAAAAGGGGAAGAACACCTTCAAAGAAGGTTTTGGAGTCAACTCGACCATTGACACCCGAGCTCAACCACTATCGAAACTTTGAGCCGCCGAACATTGTCCATTTGTGTTGGTTCATCGCCATTGGCAACCACAAACCAAGTAGGGGACTCTCAACTCTTATTAATAACCGTAGATTTTGGAAAAATTGCATTTAGGGATCTTTTGAAACTTTTGTTGTGTTTTAAAAATTGTAGAATGTTGTTGTAGTTGCTCAAATTCATGCTAGACTTAAGGTATTTGATGTATTCTATCGTGATTTCATTATTGGATCCATGGGTGGGTTATTAGAATCCAAAACGAGCGAAAAAACGAAAAAAAATGGAAAAATTAGCAAAAATCCAGCATTCTGTCAATGCCGCCGTGCTCCATTCACGGTGCTACCGTGTTCCGCCGTGCACTATTCACGGTGATACCATGAAAATAAAAAAGTGTCCAAAAATTTTTATGATATTTTTTTTTGGATTCCTCATGCTTTTAACATGCCAAATCGACTACTTATGGTCCCCGTAACTCCTTCAAACGAAGTGAGAAACAAATAAACAAATTTTCATCACGATATGAATGTTTTAAGTATTCGCGTGATATCTTTTGCATTTCTTTGAATTAGGTTACAAAATTATATGGCTCTTCTTATATTATCGAGGGCCTTCAATTACAAAAACCTGTTTTCAATTTCGACAACTTTGAAAAATCGAGTTTCCGACACTTAGCCAAATTTTCATCGATTTTTCCCAGTTTTGGCAGTTTGCCTTCGCGTACTTATTAGGATCCTGTTTTAACAAAAATTGGATAGTTTTCGATTGAATAATAAAAGTGATTTTTGCAAGCTTGAAAAAGAAATACTTTGTTCGAAAAGTCGAGAAGTAAAAACACGGTAGAATGAGAAAGGGATGAATCGGTAAAATGTCAGAATCATACCGAGGGGTGATGTCTGTATTTTACGTTGTATGTTGTATGTAGGTTGGTGAAAGGATATCCAGGTTATTAATGAAAGGGTTGCATGTTTATTTAAATTTATGTTGGCGCAGAGGCTTCGAGTATTGTTGTTTATTTTAGGCTGGGTGGCCACAGTTGCATGGTAAGAATTGGATATCCATTCTCAACCCTGTTCTGTTAATTTCTCTTTTGTTTTAAATGAAAATCAATATATATATATGTAGCTATTTTGTGAACTGTTAAAGGGTCTGTGAATGCCTGAAGGGATAGTGCGTCACATCATCCGGAGGGATGTACTATCCTGGGATGTACGGTAGGGACCACCAAGCTCATATGTGGTATGGGAAGCGTATGAGAGTAGAGTCACAACTGGAATCTGGGTTCATTCCTTTCTTATCTTTACCAGTGAACGTGTATTGTAAAGGTGGTCATATACGAGTAGAGTATTATTTTAGGAATCACATGCACGCCTGATAGGCATAGACGAAGATGATTAGTCAGTGATCACTAACAATCTAGTTCTGACACATCGAAAAGAGACCCATTATTTACGGTCATGTCAACGGCCCGCCTGAGCTAGATAAATGGTCACCAGTATGGTAAGAGCAGCGACCGGCTACAAAATCAGGAACTAAAAGTCAGATTTATGTTGTAACATCATGTCCCGACTGGGAGCGATCCAGTCGTGAATCCCAACTCTCTGATTCCACTACTCCACCAACTTGTATTATGTATCTGTTGTTATATTTTGAATTATAAACTGCAAAGCATGCTTGTTATTTCAATGTGATAAATCGTAGTTGTATAACAAAATGAAAATGTATAGTGAGTATTGATGATTGATGCTATGTGGATCGTTAAAATTGTTCAGTTGCTCATCTCTGGCTATATGTACCAGTTAATCGTAGTTTTGATAGTAAAACTTGCATGTATTGAAATATTTCAGTATGCTTACTCGTACATATTAGGTGAGGTTATTAGTAGGGGCTATTTGTGGACCTACTGGGTAACCATTGTTACTCACCCTTTCCTTCCTATTTTTTTTAGTTTCAGAGCCTGCAGCCTGAGAGGCAGTAGTAGAGCCGTCTAGCGAGGACTACCTGGTGGGTCATATTGACGACCAGAGTCCGTTACCCGGTGAGCACCATGACTACTTCTACTAGGAGTTTGTTCGTCCTAGGAGCGGTATATGTTCTTTTTGGGGCCGAGTGCTAGGTCTATGTTAGAGTGAGGAAATTTTATATCCTGTATATTTCCTTCTTTTTGCGCAACTCTGAATCAAATTCTACGTTCTTCGCAGTTTACTGTTTTCCATACTTTGTATATTTTGGTTCATTGTCATATGTAGGATCTGTTGGTTATCGGTTTTTCTTTGTTTTGAGTTCCGTAGAACGCTAACATAAACGGATGAAACTGTCCAAACTTCAAAGTTCGACCTCGGGATTTGTGTTAGCGTTTGGCGGGGCGTTACAGATGGTATCAGAGCTCATTAGTAGTTCCGTATTAGGATTTCAAGCTCTTCCGTGTCTAGAGTCCATAGAACCTAGTAAGACTAAGATAGGATTTTAGGTTCGTTCTGTTAGTAATGAAAATGGTGTTCATTACTAAATTCCTATTCAAGATATTCATTAATTCTTTCATAAGAACGACTTTAGCATGATGATAATAAATGCCTTGCTATTGATGAACGAAAACGAGATGAGCGGGCGAGGCAGAGGCCGAGGGAGAGGCCAAGACACAATAAAGATGGGATAGGCATCGGATCAGACCCCCGATCCGATAGGACAACTAATGTCGTTTATGGGACAGATGGCTGAGTCCCAGAACAAGTTCAGGGAGGAGATGCTTGAGTCACAGGCTAGACTAGCCGAGGAAGTGGCTGAGTTGAGGGAGCACCAGGCTTCTTCACAGGAAGTCGACCCTATTCCACCTCAGGAGCCACCACAGGAGCCATGGCCACAGGTTGTGCCGCTGAGAACCACGAGGACTCCCCCACCCCAGACTCAGACAGATCCGGGGATGTGGCTACAGAACTTCCAGCGACTACGCCCACCCAGGTTTGGAGGTTCTTCCTACCGGCAGAGGTCGAGGAGTGGGTTTTGAGGACCCGAGAGATTCTGAGCACCATGCAGTGCCCGAGAGACCAGTGGGTTCCGGTGGCTGCCTTTCAGTTTGACGGGGATGCCAGCTATTGGTGGCGTTCCGAGATGAATGTTTTGGGAGAGGGACCCTTCGAGTGGGCCAATTTTGAGAGGATGTTCCTGGACAGATTCATATCTGAAACGGCCCGAGAGATCAAGCATCAAGAATTTTCAGGTTTGGTGCAAGGCAGTCTATCTGTTACAGATTACGAGCTGAGATTTACTAGATTACCACGATATGCACCTGAGCTCATTCCGACCGATCTGCAGAAGGCTCGCAGATTTTTTAGAGGACTACGACCCTACCTAAGGGCCAGGATGTCAGTGATTGAGACCACTAGCTATCGAGACATAGTGAGGCGAGCTCAGAGGGTGGAGCGAGAGGAGATGGCGTTACAGACTTCGAGGGGACAGGCCAGTCGACCCCAGACTTCTTTTCCTCCTAGGGCCGATCCGGCCAAGAGGTCGATGCTTTCGAGACCGAGTGCTTCGGGACCCACATATTCACAGTATCAAGCTCCTACGCCATCGAGTTATGGACCAGTTGGGGTTCCAGCGAGGCCAACAAGGCAAAGAGGACCAACCAGACAGATTCCGATACCACCTGCCCCACAGAGACCTATACAGACGGGACCTTTGTAATGCTTTGGGTGCGGGCAGACAAGACATATCAGGAGGAACTGCCCTTCATCACAGTCACAGTCAGGGGTGATTCCTAGACCCCAGGGCAGGGTGTATCATTTGACTCAGGAGGAGATACCAGTTTCAGACGAGGTGCTAGAAGGTACAATTTTGATTTCCAATGTTAAGATTCGAGTTTTGTTTGATACCGGTTCTTCTAGATCATATATTTCCACCGAGATTGCACAGTTGTTAGACTTCGAGATTTCTGACACGGGTCGAGTAATGAAACTATCCATACCGTTAGGAGACCAACAAATAGCCCAGAGATTGTGTCGAAACTGTATAATTAGGATAGAGGACCAAGAGATGAGTATCGACCTTATGACATTAGATAGTTGCGACTTTGATGTCATATTGGGGATGGATTGGCTAGTGCAGAACCATGCCCACGTGGATTGCTTCGCGAGGTTAGTAGTTTTTAGAAGGCCCGGATATCCGAAAGTCAAGGTTCGAGGATCCAAATATAGAAAAGATGGCCCTATATACAACCAGTTGGGAACTTTGAGCACAGTAGAGCTAGAGACATCACCGGATATGGTAGAGGTAGTCAAGGAATTTGGGGATGTTTTTCCAGATGAATTACCAGGTTTGCCTCCAAGTCGTGAGATAGAGTTTTCTATCGATTTGGTACCGGGCATAGGGCCTATCTCCATCACACCATACCGAATGGCCCCTGTAGAAACCTGAGAGTTGAAAGCGCAGATTGATGAGCTTACTAACTTGGGGTTTATTCGACCAAGTTCCTCACCCTGGGGAGCACCCATTTTGTTTGTCAAGAAGAATGATGGATCACTTCGATTATGTATCGACTATCGGAGGTTAAATCAAGTGACCATCAAGAATAAGTACCCCCTTCCACGCATCGATGATTTATTTGACCAACTGCAGGGTGCCCAATACTTCTCTAAAATCGATTTACGATCTGGATACCACCAGTTGAGGATTCGGGAGGCGGATATTCCAAAGACTGTATTTCAGACCAGGCTAGGACACTTTGAGTATCTAGTGATGCCTTTTGGTCTGACGAATGCACCGGCAGCATTCATGGATCTGATGCACCGGGTATTTTGGGAGCACCTCGACAAGTTTGTCATTGTGTTCATAGATGACATCTTAATTTACTCTAAGTCGAGGGAAGATCACGAGAGACACCTCAGAATCACATTATAGATTTTACATGAGCATAAGCTATATGCCAAGTTCAGCAAGTGTGAATTCTGGCTCTAGAAAGTGAAATTCCTAGGACATGTGGTGTCCAATGAAGGGATAACAGTAGACCCCTCCAAGGTTGAAGCCGTATTTAACGTGGAAACAACCTAAGACGATGATAGACATTAGAAGTTTTCTTGGGATGGCCGGCTACTATAGAAGATTCATTGAAGGATTCTCCACTCTTGCATCACCGTTGACGAGACTGACGCAGAAAAATGTCCGGTTTGAGTGGGATGACAAGTGCGAGACTGCATTTCAAGAATTAAAGAAAAAATTGATGACCGCTTCGATTTTAGTATCTCCGATTCCGGGTGAAGGCTTGACAATCTTTACTGATGCTTCTGGGATTGGTTTGGGAGCCGTATTGATGCAATTTGGGAAAGTTGTGGCATACGCATCTAGGAAGTTGAAGAATCACGAGAAGAATTATCCAGTCCATGATCTTGAGTTAGTCGCTATAGTATTTGCACTACGCATTTGGAGACACTATCTATACAGAGAGAAGTTTGAAGTGTTCTCTGATCATAAGAGCCTCAAGTACATATTCTCGCAACGAGAATTAAATATGAGGCAACGATGTTGGATGAAGTACCTCAAGGACTACGACTTTACCCTTGAGTATCACCCGGGGAAAGCCAATGTAGTTGCCGACGCGTTGAGCAGAAACACCATAGCTCATATGATGTTGAAGGAATGGAAGTTGCTTGAACAAGCCACAGAAACCGTGTTTGAGACTTCGAGAGAAAGGTATAGGCCGTACATATATCTGGGTACATTGAGGACTGAAAATGAGTTAATAGCACGAATTAAAGAAGCCCAGAAAATAGATGAAGATGTGGGGGAATATGAGGTGATTTGTGGAGATGGGGCCCATTGGCAAATTTTATTGAAAATCTAATATTTTTTGGTCCTTTCAAATGAGGGTCTATTCAAATTGGGACATAGATTACATCGTATTTTTCTTCTTTTAAGATTTGAGATGAAAACTTGAGTGGCTATTTATTGTATTATTCTCTTTTAATTTCTTAGTGAAAAAAATTGGATCTATCTGTAGATGTAGGCATCGTTTACCGAACCACGTAAATCTTACATAGGATCAACTCAAGCATAAGGCCAATTAAACGGTCGCCTAAGGCCATTGTTCAGATAGCCTATGACGCCCCCGAAACACTAATACAAAATCCCATATCAAATTTCGAGGTACTAGGTGGCGCCTCAAAATTTTGCCACGGTTTCCTCTGTTTATGTTAGTATTCTATGGCATTCAAATACCTAATTAACCATACACATGATATCCTGCATATATATACAAAAAAAAATAATAACGGAAGCTTATATACATCTAACAACATCTGGTAAATCCACGTACGAAAGAAGTAAATAATATACATGATTCTATTGAAATTTCTCACTGTAGCAAAAGTCCTAATGCTCAACCCAAAATCTATAATACCATCTGGACGAATTGAGGTTACTAGGGGGTACAACCCCAATACTCACCAGGTAACGAATTTTGATCGTTTATTTGTCCAACTAGGTGATCCTCAGTTGCTAACGCTACTCTACACTTGCTTCGTCAATTGCAAAACCTGAAACTAAAAAAATAAGAAGAAAATGGTGAGTAACAATGGTTACCCAGTAGGAAAACAAATAATTTCTGCCAATAACCTCATCTTAACAAGAACGAGTAAACATTCTGAATAATTTCAATACATGCAAAATTTTATATAATGAACTACGATTAAATAGTACATTTAGCAAGGAATAAGTAACTAAATAGTTAAAAACTCACATTACATTAATCAACAATATTCACTATAATATTTTCTTTTTACATGAATCTAATTGATAAAATTGAAACAATAAACATGTTTTTCATTTTATAATCTAAAATCAAGCAACAGATACCTGATATATAATGATAGAGTAGTGAAATTAGAAAGTTATGATTCTACGATTAGATCGTTCCTAGTCGGGACATGATATTCTAATAATAAAGTATTAGTTCATGGTTTTGTAGCCGTTCGATGCATTACCATACTTGCGGGATCATTTATCTGGTTTAGGCTAGTCGTTTAACGTGATCGTATGCAATATGTCTCTTTTCAATGTGTCAAAACAGTCAACTATTCTAGATTGTTAATGATTATTAAGTAATCATCTTCGTATATGCTTATCAAGCGTGCATGTGATTCCCATTATACATCTACATTCGTATATGCCTACTTTTACATTACAATTTCAATAGTAAAGAAAAAATGAATAAATCTGAATTTCAGTTGTGACTCTACTCTCATACGCGTCCCATATCACGTATGAGCTTGATTGTTTTTACCGTACATCTCAGGATAGTATATCACTCCAGATGATTTGACAGACTATCCTTTCAAGTATTCACAAATTCTTAAACAGTTTACAAAATAACTATGTATATATACATAGAATTCTTCTTTGAAAATAAATAAGAAATTAATATTACAAAGTTGAGAATGTATATCCAGTTTCCTACCATGAAATTGTGTCCTAAAATAAATAATAGTATACAGCGCATAATCGTAAATAAACATGTAAGTCCCCTCATGAAAATAAAAAGTAAATTAACCTTAGATATTCATTCATCACCCACACATAGCATCACAATGTAAAATGCAGACATCACCACTCGGGTGTGAGTTTGACATTTTATCGTTTCATCCAATTTTCTCATTTTTTTTATTCTTCGAACATAACATTCATTTTTCGATATTCATCCAATCAATATAAGTTCATTGAATATTAAATAATTTTTCAAACATTAAAATTAATTTTTATCATTTAAACTGGAAAATTTCAAAATTTTGATCAAAGCGGGGTCCGAGCAGTACATATAACCAAACTGGCATAAATGATTCGGTGAAATGTCTCACCCACGTATAATTTGTTATAAAAGATAATTAAACATATCAAACATGAAGGTCTTGATGTGAATTTGCAATAGCAATTTTTTTTTTTACGTTTTTCAAAAATATCATAAATTTTTGTTAAAAACCTCAAATACAATTTTCACAATCTACGGTAAAATTGAAGAACTTGCATGGAAATCAAGATGATTAATACAAAAATTGAGATAAATCTAATGTGGAGATGATTAATTTTTTAATCGAATCCGATAGTTTTAAAGATCTCGATGACGTCGTTTTTTTTTTCTACGACAGATGACGATTTGGGTTCAAAGTTAATGAAATCGGAGATTGAATGGTAGAAACCCCTATACGTGTTTCGATTGATTTTAGATGAAATACGAAGAAAGATAATAAAAAAAGAAAAAAATGATGGGCAGGGTTTATAGAGTTCAACATCATAAACGTTTTTTTCTTTTTCGCTGAATGTCGATGGAGTTGATTACGATGAATCTGATAATCTAAGTTGGTAGAAAACCAACATTTTCTTTTAAAACATATTCGACTGGTTTTTAATGCATTTATTAGACAATAAATAGTAAATTTGATTTAAAAATTCTTTATATAAAATGGCAGGACGAAATCAATATTTTTAAAGTTGTTTCGTTTGACGATAACTCGACTTTTCAAACTTTAAAACTGATGAGTGAATACTAATTTTTCATTGCGGGTCTAAGGCGTGATCGGATTCTATAAATTCTCGTTTTAACAAAATTTTACTTTTTTTAATCCGATTCAACCCGAAAATCAAAATTATTTTTATTTTTGATGATAATTTGACTTTCTAGACTTTGAAAATGACGAGTAAATACTTCATTTTCTGTAAAACCTCAAGTTTTTATTTGTATCTTAAGAAAAAATAAATAATGAAATTTTGAGAAAATCCTAAAGGTGGGATTTAGGGGTAAAATTTTAAAATATTTTTGATCATTTTTAATAGAATCTGACCTTAACATTGGATTTAAAACGATCGAAAAACATAGTTTAGCCTGTAAACACACTCAAATATGAGTTCGAAAAGAAAAATTACAAAATCCTCGATTATCGAGTTAGATCAGGCTAAAATAATATCTTTTTGCTAGAGTAAGAATTTTTAAGATTCGATCATACCATTAGGTTCGTAACAAAAAATTATAAAAAATAAGCCATTTACTTGTCATTTTTGGAATTTAAAAAGTCGAATTATTGTTAAAAACGAAAACGACGTCAATTTTAAAGTCCCATTAGGTCAAAAATGTAAATTTTTATTAGAGAAAAAATTTGTAGAAATTTACTACACCATTAGATCCATAACGAAAAATTAGACAAAATAAAGTATTCATTCGTCACTTTTAGAGTCCGGACGGTTAAGTTATCATCAAACGAAACAATAGGTAAAATACCGAAATTGTCATAAAATTTTATATAAATAATTTTTTTAAAATTTTTTACTATTCATCTTCATTTTAAACAACCCAAAAACCAGTCAACATTTTTTTTTTAAATTTGATTTTTCCTCGATTTTCCAACTCAGATTTGTCGCGAACGATTCGTTTTCGATCTTCAACGCAGAAGGGAAAAATGTCTATAGCCTTGACATCTACAAAACCACCCAACTTCTTCTCGTTCCCTCTTCTCTTTCGTCTCATATCATCAAAAATCAATCGTATATATATACGGGGATTTCGTAACTTCGACCTCAGATTTCATCTGTTTCGGGGTCAAACCGTCCTCCGTCATAAAAGGAAAAAAGGACGACGATGTCAAGATCTTCAAAATCACTGAGTTAGATTAAAAAATCAATCACTCGAAGTTTGATCCATCTCAATTTTTGTGTTGATCGTCTCGATTTCCATGCACGTCCTTCGATCGTCTCGCACAGAGATGGTAAGGACTCTCAATCTCTATTAGTAACGATAGATTTATGAAAATTGTATTTAAAATTTTATCGAAAATTTGTTATATATTTTCAAAATATAGAATTTTTTTTCGTTGTTTCAAATTCACGTCAGAACTTGCATATTTGATATGTTTAATTATATTTTATAATAAATTATACATGGGTAAGATATTTCACCGGGTTATTTCCGTCAATGGGGTCTTGTGCACCGCTGGACCCCATTTTAATATAAGTTTTGTATTTTTTCAATGTTATTAATAAAAATGAATTTCATAGTTAGAAAAATGATTTAATATTCAATGAACTCATATTGAGTTGATGAATATTAGAAAGTGGATATTTTGTTTGAGAGATTGAAAACTATAAAAATAAAAAAATAAAATAAAAAGGATATGAAACGGTAAAATGTCAGAGTCAAACCCTAGGGGTGATGTCTGCATTTTACATTGTTGTATTGTGTGTAGGTTGGTGAATGGATATCCCGGGATAATGTTACTGGTTGCATGTTTATTTACTTTCTATTAGCGTAAGGCGTTGTTTACTTTTCCGTTCCGTTATTTATTTTAGGCCGGCTGGCCACAGTTGCATGATAGGAAACTGGATATCCATTCTCAACATTGTATTGTTAATTTCTCTTTTGTTTTCAAATAAAAATAATATATATATATATATATAGCTATTTTGTGAGTTGTTAAAGAGTCTGTGAATGCCTGAAGAGATAGTGCGTCATATCATCCGGAGTAATATACTATCCTAGGATATACAATAGGGACCACTAAGTTCATACGTGGTATGAGACGCGTATGAGAGTGGAGTCACAACTGGAATCCAGGTTTATTCCTCTCTATCTTTACCAGTGAACTTGTAATATAAAGGTAGTCGTATACGAATGATTTGTATATTTGGGAATCACATACATGTTTGATAGGCATAGATGAAGATGATTAGTCAGTGATCACTAACAATATATAGTAGTCGAATATTTTGACACATCGAAAAGAAACTCATTACTTACGGTCACGTTAAATGACCAACCTGAGCCGGACAAATAGTCCAGCAAGTGTGGTAAACAACGACTAGCCACAAAATTATGAACTAATATTTTATTATGAAACATCATGTCCCGACTAGGAACGATTCAGTCGTGAATCCTAACTCTCTAATTCCACTATTCTACCATTGTGTATTATATATCTGTTACCTTATTTTGATATATAAAATGAAATGCATGTTTAATATTTTAATTTGATTAATTAGATTTGTATAAAAAGAAAATGTTATAGTAAGTATTGTTGATGATGTAATGTGAGTTTTAAAATATTTAGTTACTTATCCCTAGCTATATGTATCAGTTAATCGTATTTTCTTTTATAAAACTTTATATATTTTAAAATGAATTAGTATGTTTATTCGTTCATGTTAGAAAAAGTTATTGGCAGAAATTGTTTACTTCCTTACTGGGTAACCATTGTTACTTACCCCTTCCTTTTCTATTTTTTTTTTAGTTTCAGATTCAGAGCTTGGCGATGCAGGTATAGAGCACGAGTGAGGATCATCTGGTTGGTCAGATAGACAATCAGAATCCGTCACCTGATAAGTACTGGGGCTATACCTGTAGTAGTCTAAATTCTTCCAGGTAGTCTTATGGATTTTGTCTTGATTGTTAGGACTTCTGTTAGAGTGAGGAGTTTTGTATAATGTTGTATTTTGTTTACCCTTTCGTACTCTGATCTATCGTACATTATTAGATGTATATAAGCTTCCGCTTGTATATATATATATATATATATATATATATATATATATGCAGGATAATGTATGTTGATTATCAGGTGCAGGTTAAACGCCTTGTAATGCTAACATAAATAGAGGAGACCATGCCGAAATTTCGAGGCACCATTTTATGCCTCAAGATCTGACATGGGGCTTGTGTTAGCGTTTAGCGGGACGCCACATTTTCTATAGTTTTTGTTGCTGGCGTGATGATGCAATTGGATTTTAAAATTTTTCGCTCTATAAAATTTTCATTTTTTTAATTCGGTCAAACTCAAAAATCAAGGATTTTGTAATTTTTTCATTCGAACTCGCATTTAAGCGTGCTTATAAGCTAAAATAAGTTTTTTGACCATTTTGAATCTAATGGTGAGGCCAAATTTCATTAAAAATAACCAGAAAAAAAATCCTAAAGTTTTATCTTAAGTCCCACTTTTTAAATTGTCTCAAAATTCTACTATTTTATTTTTCTCAAGATACGAATTAAAAACTTAGGATATTACATACCCCCCACCTTTCCAAAAAAATAAATAAATTAAGATTTAAAATCTTATGAATTTATTTTAATATATATGTTATGTACGTTGTCTCTATAATTTTTTTTTAATAAATCCTTAGAAATTTTCACATTGGATTTTTTTTTACTAAATTCCTTACCCATTGCAATACGTAGGTTTTAAAATAAAATAAAAAAATAAATGATCCGATTAAAATTTGTTAGTTTTCAAAAAATAATTGTTAGTTTACGAAAATTTTAAAACTTCTTTACAATCCCATCTTGGAACTTCACGATTTAAAACCAAGATTTTGTAGTCCCATCTACATTAAAAGTTACAAAATAAAAATAAAAAATAACAATTCACTTAAATCTCTCTCTTTTTCTTTCCCTCTTTCTCCTGCTCTATCCATTTTTAGAAACAACTGAATGATAAATTATTTATAAAAATAATTTAAAAAGATTAATTTAATTTATCTCTCATTTACATGTTTTGCAATGTTATTGATGAGACATATATTAGAAAAACTTGAATATAAGTAACTTTTAGAAAAATATCTTATTATTTTAATTAGATAATTATTATTACTTATATCAAATTAAAATTTTAAAAGAACTTATTTTCTTTGCTATTTTCTTCATAGTCATATTAAATAAAGATCTCCAAATTCACAATCTTAATTATTTTAATTTTTTATTAAAATATATTTTTAGATTTTAAATTAAAATAATTATATTAAGGAATTAGGTTACTACTACCTAAAATTTGTTTATTAAATTTGTATAATTCTTACTCCAACTTTTTGAAATTGCTTTAATAATTTTTTGAAATAATTTAACTTTTAAATAAAACTTTATTTATAAGTATAATTTTTTAATTTTTTATTTTAAGATTTTTTTTAAAATTTAAGTCATCTACGATTATGATATAAATGGTTGATAATATCTTACATTTTGCATCAGATTATGTATAAAATAATTGATAAGAAAAAAAAAATTATAAATAAAGTTTTTGTGAGGTCCAATCTTTGTAACACTACTAATGAATTTGAGTAGTGGTATGAGAGCAATGGGAGTTTAAAGAAAAATATCATTTAAAATATTAATTAGAATAATTTTAATAAATTAATTAGTTAAGATATATTGATTGTATAACAATACTACTGAATTTGAGTAGTGGTATGAGAGCAATGGGAGTTCAAAGAAAAATATCATTTAAAATATTAATTAGAATAATTTTAATAAATTAATTAGTTAAGATATATTGATTATGTAAATAATATAATTGAGTCATTTACAAATTATAATTTGATTTATATAAAAATATTAATTGATATAATAATGATTAGTTGACCAGTACCAAAAGAACCATCAATAATGAGGCTTGGGGTAATTGTGATACATTAGGTCGTCGTAATTTTATGTTCTTAAATAATTCTATAAGTCATTATAAAATTTTAAGATATAGTTATAAGAATATCTCTTTTACTTTTACAATTTGAATTTCATATTAATATATAACTCGTCCTTACAATCTCATGCAAACGATGAGTAAAGGATATTATTTATGTATTTTAGATTATTATAAAAAAGTTAAGTTATAAAAAAAATTCAATTATTACAATTTACTTAAATAATTTTGTGATTTTATAAGATGAATGTATTTATCAAATAAATTTATATATAGAAATTTTGTTGATTACTTATCTTCATAACGTACTAAGAGTAATTTTTTAAAATTTTAAATTAAAAAAATTATAGTAAAGAATTAAATTACTTTAGAATCAAATTAGATTATTATAAACAAAAATTATGTTATTATAATTTACTTTATAAGTTTTAAAGTTTTTAGAGACAAAATTATCTATAAGAAATAAGTTTAAGTGATACGATTTGATGGGTCAAATGTAAAATCCCGAATTTTTTATTTGTATATCGAGAAAAAAAATAGTGAAAGTTTACGAAAATCTTAAAAGTGAAAATTAGGATAAAACTTTAGGATTTTATTCTGGTCATTTTTAATGAATATGGCCTCACCATTTGATTCAAAATGGTTGGAAAACATATTTTTACTTATAAACACACTCAAATACGAGTCTGAGTAGAAAAATTACAAAATTCTCGATTGTCGGGTAGGACCAGACTAAAATAATGATTTTTTTTAGAATAAGAATTTTAAAATTTTGATCACACTATTAGGTTCGTAACAAAAAATTATAGAAAATTAACTATTTACTTATCATTTCTAGAGTCCAAAAAGTCAAATTACCCTAAAAATTGGAAACGACGTCAATTTTAGGGTCCCATCGGGCCGAAAAAGTAAATTTTTGTTAGAGACAAAATTTGTCAAATTTGACCACACCATTAGATCCAAAATGAAAAATTATATAAAATAAAGTATTCATTCGTCACTTTTGGGATCCGGACGATCAAGTTATCGTCAAACAAAATAATATATAAAATATTGATTTTATCCCACAACTTATATAAGTAATTTTTAAAATGAAAATCACTATTCATCTTTTCTTTTAAGCATAAAACCAGCCAAGAGTTTTTTTTTATTTTTAATTTTGATTTTTTTTTCTAACTTTCAACCTCAAATTTGCCACGAATGAATCGTCGTCGATTTCTGACGAAAAAGTAAGAAACATCCGCAGCATCAACCTCTACAAAACCCATTAAATTTCTTTTATTTTTCTCTTTTCTTCTTTCCCATTTCATCGAAAATCAACGGTATGAGATACGGGGGTTTCGAATTTTGAACCTTGGATTTCATCTATTTTGATGTCAAATCGTCCTCTACTGTAAAATGGAGAAATGACGATGACATCGAGATCTTTGAAACCATCAAGTCAAATTCAACAACCAGTCGCCTCAACATTCGATCTGCCTCGATTTTCACGTTGATCATCTTGATTTTCATGCACGTACTACAATATTCTCACATAGAGATTTGTAAAGACTCTCAATTTCTATTGGTAACCGTAGATTGTAAAAATTGTATTTAAGATATTAACAAAAATTTGTGATGTATTTCAAAAATATAGAATTCGTTTGATTATTTCAAATTCACTTTAGGACTTGCATATTTGATATATTTAATTGTATTTTATAACAAATCATTTGTGGGTAGGACATTTCACCGGGTTATTTTCACAAGTTGGGTTTTGTGCATTGCTCGGACCCTATTTTGATCTAAATTTTGTAATTTTTCAATGTTATTGATAAAAATAAAATTTGAAATTTGAAAAATGTTATAATATTCAATGAACTCATATTAAGTTGATAAATATTAGAAAATAAATACTATGTTCGAAACATCGAAAATTGCAAAAATCGAAAAAAGGAAAAAATGGTATGAAACGGTAAATGTTATAATCACACCCGAAGGGTGATTCTGCATTTTACATTGTGATGTTATGTATGGATTGATGAACAAATATCAAGGGT
Organism: Akebia trifoliata; assembly: GCF_017979445.1. NCBI lineage: Eukaryota > Viridiplantae > Streptophyta > Magnoliopsida > Ranunculales > Lardizabalaceae > Akebia > Akebia trifoliata. The sequence goes on along the minus strand of NC_141377.1, from coordinate 31,836,449 downwards.
TAATTTACTTTATGTTGTCACGATGTGACGTGCATGTTTATTTACTTTTTGTTAACATGAGGTGCTGATTTACTTTTCTGTACTGTTATTTATTTTAGGCCGTGTGGCCACAATTACATGATAGGAAATTAGATATCCATTCTTAATTCTATAATGCTAATTTTTTATTTATTTTCAAAGAAAAATGATATATATATATATATATATATCATTTTGTGAACTGTTAAAGAGTTTGTGAATACCTGTAGGATAGTCTGTCATATCATCTAGAGTGATATACTATAATGGGATGTACGGTAGGGACAACCAAACTCATATGTGATATAAGACGTGTATGAGAATGAAGTCACAACTATAATCTAGGTTTATTCTTTTCTATTTTTATTAGTGAACTTGTAATGTAAAAGTGGTCGTATACGAATGAGATTATATATTTGGAAATCACATGCGTGTTTAATAGGCGTAGACGAAGATGATTAGTCAGTGATTATTAACAATCTATAGTAGTCGAATGTTCTGACACATCAAAAAGAGACTCATTGCTTACGGTCATGTCAAACAACTTGCCTGAGCCGGATAAATGATCAACCAAGTGTGGTAAGTGCAACGACCGACAATAAAATCAATAACTAAAAGTTAGTAAAGTATTGTAACATCATGTCCTGATTGGGAGTGATTCAGTTGTGAATCTCAACTCTTTAATTCCATTATTCCATCATCGTGTATTATGTATCTGTTACCTTATTTTGATATATAAAATGAAATGCATGTTTAATGTTTTTATTTGGTAAATTAGTTTTGTATAAAAAGAAAATGTTATAATGAGTATTACTAATTGATGTAATGTAAGTTTTAAAATGTTTAGTTGCTTGTCCTTGACTATATGTACCAGTTAATCATAGTTTCTTCTATAAAATTTTGTACATGTTAAAATGATTCAGTATGTTTATTTGTTCATGTTAGGAGAGATTATTGGCAGAAATTATTTGCTTCCCTACTAGGTAACCATTGTTACTCACCCTTTCCTTTTCTATTTTTTTAGTTTCAGATCCAAAGTTTGACGAGACAAGTGTAAAGCACAAGTGAGGACTATCTGATAGGTCAGATAGACGATCATAGTCCGTTACTTGGTGAGTACTAGGACTATACCCCTAATGGTGTCAGTTCATCTAGGAGTATTATGGATTATGTATCGAGCGTTATAACTTTTGTTAGAATGAGGAATTTTGTATAATCATGTATTTTATTTATCCTTCCGTATTCTAATTTATCATACATTATTAGATATATATAAGCTTCTGTTATTATTATATTTTGTATGTATATATGCAGGATATTATGTATATTATTTATCATGTGTATGTGTTTAATGTCTTGGAATGCTAACATAAACAGAGGAAACCATGCCGAAATTTCGAGGTGCCACCTAGTACATCAAAATTTGACATGGGGCTTTGTGTTAGTGTTTCGAGGGTATCACATCAAAATTTTTAATTTTGTATAAAAATATATATTATTTTTAATATTTTGAACTTAAAAAACTTTAAAAAAAAGTAAGTAGAGAATTAATTTAGATTCTTATTTAAATAATAATTATTTTTTTATATATTAAAATCAGGTGATTAGAATAGGGCATAAAATAGGTCATATTTTATCTGAGATTCGAATGATCCGAATTTAAAATGTTTGGATCCTTGGAGTAGATCCAAAGAAAAATATGGGTTAGATATGGATTGATGTCCCTTAACTTGAGTTGAATCCGGATCAGATACTGATCCATCTCTATATCCGAATGATATATTGTTTTGAAAATTATTTTTTTACTTTTCAAAATATCTTTTATCTACTTCTTTATATAACATGAACTTTTAGAAAATAAATAATTTATGATAGTAAAATAGAATAATACAACAAATAGAACAAATATAACAAAAAAAATATTGATCAATCCAATTATTCGAACATAATCAAGTAATTAGGTCGGATCAGATCTAAATCCAGATTTAGTGTAATCAATATGGTTAGTGCATGGTTTTAGCTAATAAGATCCAAATTGAATTCAGCTATAGATCCGAATAAAAAAATTGATTTGAATATGGATATACTCATATTTGACGTAAAGCTGACCATTTTGAGCCCAAGATTAGAATATATTTCATCACAAAATTAATTATATTTATTTAAAATCCTATATTTATATTACTAAAAAATTAATTAACTTATCAAAATATATAAAACCTAGTTGACTCAATTGCATTTTATTGATTATCACAACATTTTCTAAGTAATAGAATAGTTGTATCTAAGGGTGCAACTTGGTCCAGTTTGAGAATCGAACCAAACCAATAGCTTTGGGGTGGTTTAATTCGGTTTGAAACAACTTACAGATCGATTACGGATTACGAAAATGGAGAATCGATCAATTTGATTTGGTTTTTGAATCAAGCTTGTATAGAACCAAACAAAACAAAATCAAGTTAAGAACCGATCACCTATGTAATAAATAATATATATATATAGGGTCACGTTCAATGGCAAACTTTTTGGCAAAACATTTTTCAAAACATGAGTTAGAAGTTTTGGAATGGGCTGATTTTTGGTGAGGATGATCTCTACAGTGAGGAGATTATCATCACCAAAAATCAGCCCATTCCAAAACTTCTAACCCCATAAAAAAATAGTTTATAAAAAATGGATGATCCACGATTTTTCAACTTGTAAACATGGGTTAGAAGTTTTGGAATGGGCTGATTTTTGGTGAGGATGATCTCTACAGTGAGGAGATCATCATCACCAAAAATCAGCCCATTCCAAAACTTCTAACCCCATAAAAAACAGTTTACAAAAAATGAACGATCCACGATTTTTCAACTTGTAAACATGGGTTAGAAATTTTGGAATTGGCTGATTTTTGGTGAGGATGATCTCCTCACTGTAGAGATCATCCTCACCAAAAATCAGCCCATTCCAAAACTTCTAACTCATGTTTTGAAAAATGTTTTGCCAAAATATTTGCCATTGAACGCTACGCTATATATATATGGATTAGGATCTGTATACACATAAAGCTACAACATGTTTTGTTTTATATGGGCAAAAATGTTTGGAATGGGCTGATTTTTTGTAAGGACCATAGAGATCATCCTTACAAAAAATTAGCCTAGTATGAAACTTCTAACCCCATGTTTACAAGTTGAAAAATTTTAGATCGTCCAATTTTTGTAAATCACTTTTGATGGGGTTAGAAGTTTTGAAATGGAATGATTTTTTGCAAGGATGATCCCCTTACCACAGAGATCATCCTCACAAAAAATCAGTCCATTCCGAACCTTTTTAACCATATAAGAAAAAAACGTTGTAACTTTATGTGTCTACGGAACCCAACTTTGCTTATATAGGGTTGGGTTCCGTAGACACATAAAGCTACAACACTTTTGTCTTATATGGTTAAAAAGGTTTTGAATGGGCTGATTTTTTATGAGGATGATCTCTATGGTGAGGGGATCATCCTTGCAAAAAATCATTCCATTCCAAAACTTCTAACCCCATCAAAAGTGATTTACAAAAATTGGATGGTCCAAAATTTTTCAACTTGTAAACATGGGGCTAGAAATTTCATAATGGGCCGATTTTTGGCAATAATGATCTCCTCACCATAGAGATCATCCTCACAAAAAATCAGCCCATTCCAAACATTTTTGCCCATATAAGACAAAACACGTTGTAACTTTATGAGTAGCTTTGTGTATACGGATCCTAATCCACATATATATATTATAAATTATTTTAGGAGTTAGGACATAGATTACTGATCTTTTATGGATAAAGTAATGACTTTTTATGAATATATTTGCTATTTATTGTATGAAAATTTATGTTTGTTTTTCATTAAAAAATATTATTTATAATTTATAGAATATTGGCAATCTGTAGAATCAAATCGAAGCAAGCCGACTTTAATTCAGTTTGGTTTGAGTTAGGTTGATTCCAATGAAATTTGATTCGGTTCTGATTCTTATTTAGAGGAATCGACCAATGTTGGTTCGGTTCCAATTTGACCTCGGACCCGACCTAAGCGGACCAAGTTGCACCCCTAGTCGTATTGGATCTCAATCAAACGGATGAGCAATTCATCGACTGAGTCAATTCCATTCCTAATTTCCGAGTCACATCGACTCGCCCGAGTTTTTTAACCACACCAATTTTCTTCTGTCGCAAGGCATCGCAGTTAAAGAGGAAGAAAGAAAACCCTCGCTCCCATCATCTCAAGTTCAAGTTCCAACCATATACATTGCTGCCATGTCGGTAGGTTATCGTTCTCTTTCGTTTCGATTCTCTCAGAAACCCTAATTTTTTAATGTTTTTTTTTTCTAACAATGCTAGTACAGATAGCTAGGTCAAGGAATCAAATCTCATTTGTAATTTTTACAGATCTTCGAGTACAATGGAAGTGCCCTAGTTGCCATGGTGGGGAAGAACTGCTTCGCCATTGCTAGCGATCGTCGTCTCGGTGTTCAGCTTCAAACGATCGCCACTGATTTCCAGAGAATCTTTAAAATCCATGAAAAACTTTACATTGGATTATCAGGACTAGCTACCGATTCTCAAACACTGTAAAAATCTTCAATTTGAGCTGTGGTTTATCGTTTTTATATGGTTTTGATTTGTCGTTTTTGTTTGATATATCGTAATTTGTTTGTAATTCGAAGGTATCAGCGGCTCGTATTTCGGCACAAGTTGTATCAGCTTCGAGAAGAGAGGGATATGAAGCCTGAAACTTTTGCTAGTCTCGTTTCCGCTATTCTATATGAGAAGAGGTTTGATTTTGATTTGGCTTTCTTTCAAGTTTCAATATTTGTGTAGTTTTTGGGTTCTAATTATAGATTTTGGGGATCCTTTATATGTGATTTTGTTTGTAGTGTAATCTAGTTTTTGAATTTATGAAAATTGGCATGTTAATTGTTTTCAATTGATTTGCAAGTAATAAGTGGACATTATTGGTAGAGAAGGAAAAAAATCAATCCATTAGTGAATTTATATTATTGCTCTCCCAACTTAAAGGGCCAAACCCATATTTTCCTTGAATGATAATTCATAGAGTATTATGGTCAATTCCAAATCTCCATAACTATTTTTCAAATAAAGCCATGTTCATTGTTTCGATATTACGAAACCCCAAACATTCACCCTTTTTGATGAACAAACGGTGTTTTAGTATAGTTGATGAAATTATGGGGTCCATCATTGACCTTCCATAAGAAATCGTGAATTAGTTTATCAATTTTCTGCTCCACAGCCCTGGGAATGGAAAATAATGAAAAATAAATAAATATAGGAATGCTTGATTTGGTGCTCTTAATAAGAGTCAACTAGTCTCCTCTAGATAAAATATACACTTCTTGGACCCTAAACATCTACCCATTGTTTCCAACTTGCTGAAAAGTGTCCTAGGTCACATCCCAAGACGTGCAAGAGAATTTAGGTTGTGGATATGTCCAATCCGAAACAATTTACTTCTTGAGAGGCTGGTTAACTCCTACACAACCACAAAACAACATAGAAGGCCTCTAAGGAATCTAAGATAATTAGAGCGGCGTCAACAAAGACCAGGGTGTCGCTTGCAAGCTGGAGATGGGATATCCTTGAGCCCCAACGATAGATGGCCTCTTCACACCTGTTGATAATATTTTCCCAACGCCTCAATGAAAATGACGAAAATGACGAAAATGAAGGGATACAAATGGATCATATTGCCTTGAGCCTCTAAATATATATGCATGGTTAAAGAATTTTTATGAAACTAAATGTTATTAAAGGGCAACCTTCATAATTATAAAAAATATTAGGAGTGATAATAACATTAAAAAACAAAGAAATTCAAGACATCCCTACAAAAGAATTTTAGAAGAGAAAACTCAAGTCTCATAATGAGAGTTTGGTAAATATTTATAACCCATAATAGGGGAATGGACATAAATGCCCTTACACAGAAAGAATAATAGAAATAAATACATATAAACTAAATTAGAACTAACTATCTATCATAATATTTCCAATACTCCCCCTCAAGCTGGGGAAAATATATCAACTAGGCCCAGTTTGGTGAGATGAGAGTTTGTGATAGAAGGTCCAACAGACTTTGTAAGCATATCTGCTAGTTGATCTGAAGAAGGAACAAAGATTGTCTTAAGTGCACTAGATCTAACTTTCTCCCTGAGAAAGTGCACATCAACCTCGATGTGCTTAGTCCTTTCGTGAAGGACTGAGTCAGATGCAAGCATGATTGCAGACTTGTTGTCACAGAACAGCGAGGAGGAACCAACAGTAGGAAATCCCAACTCTGTTAATAAAGATCTAAGCTAAAGAAGCTCACATGTGCTCAGGGCCATAGCACGATACTCAGTTTTAGTAGAGGAACGAGAAATCACACTCTGTTTCTTACTTTTCCACGAGATAAGATTACCACCATAGAAAGTACAGAAACCAGATATAGATCTCCTATCTGTAAGAGAACCCGCATAATCAGCATCAGTGAAACATGACAGATGTGGCTGAGCAGTAGATGGATAAAATAAGCCTAGACTAGGACGAGACTTCAAGTAGCGAAGGATACGATACACGATATCAAGATGAGAGGCGCGGAGCATGCATAAACTGACTGACTACACTAACTGCGAAAGTCAAATCCGGTCTAGTGTTAGTCAAATAAATCAAACGGCTTACGAGTCTCTAGTAAGATGAAGGATCAGATAAAAGTTCCCCAGATTCAGCGTGAAGACAGTGATTCTGATCCATTGGGGATGAGGCAGGATGACAGCCAAGCATACCAGTGTCCTGAATAAGATCCAATGTGTATTTTCGTTGAGATTACGAAATACCACAACGTGAGCGAGCTATCTCTAACCCCAAAAAATACTTGAGGGGACCTAAGTCCTTAACCATAAAAGCACTACCCAACTGCCTCTTAACCCTGTCAATCTATTGTGCATCATCTCCAGTTACTATAATATCATCCACATAAACCAGAACAATGGTATTGCGGCCATCTACTCCTCGTCGAGTAAAGCAAGTATGGTCAGAGTGGCATCTGGAAAATCCCATAGATAAAATGACTTCAGAAAAACGCTGGAACCATGCTCGTGGAGATTGCTTTAGGCCATACAAAGATTTAAGAAGGCGACATACTTTTCCAGAATACTCCCCCTGAATACGAAATCCCGGAGGGGGATCCATATAAATGACCTCTGTCAAATCACCATTGAGAAAGACATTCTTCACATCAAGCTGGTGAAGAGACCAAGAATGATAGGCCGCTAAAGAGATAAGTAAACGGACAGTTGACAGTTTGGCTACAAGTGCAAATGTGGCTCCAAAGTCTTTTCCCGGAGTCTGTGTAAATCCTTTAGCGACTAATCGAGCCTTATAGCGATCAACAGTACCATCTGCAAAGTACTTAACTGTGAAAATCCATTTACAACCAACAGTTCGTTCCCCAGAAGAAAGAGAAACAAGATCCTAAGTGTGGTTCTTCTGCAATACATCCATCTCAGTAGTCATAGCTCTAATCCACATTGGACACGTAAAGCCTCAGATATAGACCGAGGAACCCGAATAGAGTCTGTGGTGGCAAGGTAGGCTCGATAGGAAGGAGAAAGACCCTGATAAGAAACAAACTGGACGATAGGGTGATTAGTAACACACCCTCGCTTACCTTTGTGAAGTGCAATAGGTAAGTGAGAGTCAGAAATAGAAGGACTAGGTGTAAACGTAGAAGGCGACATCCCTGAGTCCAATGAGGAGGATGGCAAAGCCTGAGAGGGGAGAGGGCGATGAGAGTAAACTTGCAATGGTGGCGGCGAAGATGAAGATGAAGAGAAAACAGGAGATGGTAGCACTATTGGAGAAGAATCCTGCAAAGGAGAAGAGTCCTGCAAAGAAGATAAAGTACAAAAATATGGAACATTTTCAAAAAATGTGACATCTAGGGAATGAATAATACGATGAGAGAGGGGATCATAGCATCGATACCCCTTTGACAGAGAAGAGTAACCCAAGAAGACACAACGGATAGCTTTGTCATCTAGTTTTGTGCGATGAGGAATTCTATCCTGAACAAAGTAAGTACACCCAAAAACTCTAGGTGTAATAGGGAAGAGAGTGCTATCAGGTCGAAGAACGTGAAGAGGCACCTGTCCCCCTAAAGTGCAGCTCGGAACACGATTCAGTAGGAAAGCAGCAGTAAGAACTGCCATATTCCAATAGGACTTAGGAACATGCATCCCTCGCAGAAGGCAAGGGACGATGTTCATGAGGTGGCGATTTTTACGTTCTACCATCCCGTTTTGCTCAGGAGTGTATGAGCAGGTTAACTGATGAAGCATACCACGCTCATGAAGATGGGAACGAATCCCATCAGAGATATATTCCCCACCATTATCTGTTCTAAGAGATTTGACGGTAATGTTGTATTGAGTTTGAATCATTTTAAGGAAATTAACAAAAATAGGTAGTACCTCAGAGCGAGAACGCATTAAATAAATCCAAGTACAACGAGAATAGTCATCAATAAATGTAACATAATATCTATGATCATTAAATGCAGTAATAGGGGAAGGCCTCCACACATCAGAATGAAACAAATCAAAAATAACATTAACTCTATGCATACGAGGAATATAAGAGGTACGTGTGTGTTTAGAAAGTTCACACACAGAGCACTGAAATTTGTGTCTACTACAAGATTGTTTTAAAGTAGGAAATAATGAATATAAGTATTGAAAATTAGCATGTTCTAAGCGAGCATGCCATAAGTTTAAAGTTTGAGAAGAGAAAATATGATTTCCAGTGAGTGGGAGCACAAAAGCGGGTGTAGCAGTAGATGGAGCTTCAAACAGGTACAACCCATCCCTCTTATATCCTTTGCCAAAAATCCTCCTCGAAGTCAGGTCTTGAAAGACACAGTGAGTAGGAAAAAAAGTTACAGAACAATTAAGCGATTTTGTAATACTACTTACAGACATAAGGTTAAGAGATAAATGTGGAACATGGAGAACAGAATCAAGAGGAAAACTGGGGGATAGAGATATAGTACCCTTACTATGAATCGGGGTATGAGACCCATCAGCAAGGCGAACCTTCTTATGAGTAGTAGGAAAATTAGAAGAAATAAAATGATTGGACTCGCTGGTCATGTGAAAAGAGGCACCAGAATCAATGACCCAGGTCAGAGGAGCAGAGTCAGACTGAGTGGCATGAAAAGCAGAAGAGGTACCTGGAGGAGTGGTAACAGATGCAACTGTCGAGGATGAGGGAGTCTGAGCCTGGAGCTGATCCCATACAATAGCTGTAATCTGTGTCTGAAGATGTTGCAAATCAATAATACCAAGGGAAGCATGATCAACAGAGGTAGATTCCACAACAGCAGCACGGGGCTGTCCCCCAGAAGATCTCAACAGGTAGAGATAGAGTTGAAAGCAGCGAAGCTTCTCATGACCAATCTTCCCACAATGACTACATGTAAGACCACTTCCTTTACCACGCCCACGGCTCCCACGGCCTTGATTCCCGGATCCTTGAGTACGGGAATTAACAACACCCGAATTAGCTGCAAGAGCCATCTGATATGTATCTGAAGTGGAGATAGTAACAGAAGACGATGTCTGAGAGGGAATGACACGGCGACGACGCTCATCGCTATCAATAGTCGCAAATGTTTCAAATAATGACGGTAGAGGAGTGGTATTAAGGATTTGGGTCCGCAGTGCCTCAAACTCAAGGCGTAAACCCATGAGGAACTGGTATGTCTGATGCCGATCAATCCTCTTGACCACATACCCGGCTGCCTCTGCAGATAACTCAGCCATAGACTCATAGTGCGAGAGCTCCTCCCAACAGGATTGAAGAAATCTAAAATAATCTACAACACTCTGATTTCCTTGGGTAGCTTGAGCAATATCGCGGTAAAGTTCATATATCCTTGAGTCATTCCGAGCATGTGCATATTTCTGAGTGAGAGCTGACCACAAAGAAGAGACAGTCTCATGATACATAAACATAATGTAGATGCATTGCTCCATGGAATTGAATAACCAACCAAGAATAGTGCAATTATCGATTTCTCATTGTTCAAATTTGGGATCAGTGGGGGGTGGCTTAGGAATACTGCCTAACAACCAACCAGATTTTCCGCGACTACCCAAATAAAGTCGTATAGACCGGGACCAACTCTGAAAGTTACGACCATCTAGTGGGGGTATTGGTGATACGTTGGACAAAAAAATTAGACCCAAAAGTGATGGTAGAGTCCTTAGTCTCATGAGTTGAAGTCATTGTACAATTAGTACTGTATTTGGATTGAAGGGAGATCTGCCGTATTAATACTGTTTAAGGCTAAAAAGTCTTGCTGATTGCTATCGGTAACACCAGAAATAGTCTCTCTTGCTGTCGTGAGGTTGAACTAACCAAAAAATCAAAAATAGTTGCTGTTACAGGGCTTTGCACAGCCTGAGAAGGGTTGTAGGGCTGATCGTTAATCACCCAACAACCATGTGTTGTTGTTGTAGAGCAGATCAGACTCTATAGAGCTGATCGAAATGAACACAACAACAAGCTGCTGCTGTAGGTTGCTGTGGCAAGGCACTCTAGACCATGTAGAAGGAATCGCAAGGTAAGGATCTATGGCTGCTGTCGGAGGTCACTTTAAGCAAGAAGGTTGAATCGCAAGTCACTGTAGAGTACCTAAAACTGATTGCAGGTGGGAGAAAGATCTGTAGCAACTTAGTAATGCTGTCGCAAAGCACTATAGGGATTGTAGGTCTGGTCGCAGATGAGATTCAGACCTACTGCTGCTGTCGCAAACTATAATAGAAGTCCAAAAGCTGATGCAGATGAGATACAGGCCTGTAGAAACCTGCTGTTGCTGTTCCACAACACTTTAGGGCTTGGAAGTCTGATCGCAGAGGTGATTCATCTCTACTATTGCTGTCGCTAGGTATAATAGGAGTCGAAAAGTTGATCGCAAGGTATAATAGGAGCCGGAAAGCTGATCGCAAGTCAGAATCTGATCTATAGTTGGCTTGCTTAGGGCTTAAAAGTTTGATCGTAAGAGAAACCCTAACGTAGGGTACAAAAAAAATATTAATCACAGCGCAAGTCTCTATTGCAGCATGTGAAAGACTAATAAAGTCTCTATCGCAATGTGTGATTAAGAAGACAATAATCAAAGAAGAAAGAAAAAAAGGCCTCCGAAGGGGAGAAACTCTGGATGAGGCTATTGTTGGGTGATTGGAATTAGTGAATGAAGGAAGATGTGAGGAGGAACGGAGAGGGGTTGTGTTTGGCTTTGATACCAAGAAAAATTTTAGAAGAGAAAACTCAAGTCTTATAATGAGAGCTTGGTAAATATTTATAACCCATAATAGGGGAATGGACATAAATGCCCTTACACAGAAAGAATAATAGAAATAAATACATATAAACTAAATTAGAACTAACTATCTATCCTAATATTTCCAATACCCACAAGCTAGAAACTCTAGTCAAAAGGCAATCACCTCCCCTAAAGTGTAAGTTTTTTCAACCACAGTTACCAAAGTCGTCGATTTTTTCAAAAAATCATGTTTAAATCGTGATTTTAAAGACTGACGACCTCCTCGACGGGCAGTAGTCCCATGTGTCTATGCATGAGTGTGTTCTATTTCTCTTGCTAAGATGTTTGCATATAAGGTTTGTTGAAAGTGAACTGTTTGATTTGATTAAATATGATGACTTTTAAATGTATTCTCTGATCACGCTCATAGAAGTGGTGCCACTTTATTGAATCCACGGACCCTTGACCCTGAGTTTAATCGCACGACTTTTTGAAAAAGTTCTATTTAAACACACAAAAAATGTGATTTTTTTGTTGTTGTTGTTGCTGAGCAAGCTATTTTAAAAGGGTTTTTTCAAAGACCATTTACTCTTATAGTTTAAAATAGGATTTGGTGATATGAATGACAACACCACTTAGTAGAAAAAATACAGTGTCTTAACTTTATTTCGATTTTTTCCCAATTTTTTCCTTTTTTTCCGACTTTTTTCCCTTGCCGACTCATTCCCGAACCCCGACTTGGTGACTATGTTTTCAACTGTCTTTGAATTAGACCTAAGCCTTTGAGAGGAAATGGCCTTTGTTTAAAGTTTTAAGGCCTTTTTTGAGGGTCTCTTCCTCATGCGAGCCTCAAGTTGTATGCCTCTTAACACTTTGAAAACTTTGTTCACAGTTAAGGACCAAATATTTAATTTATCAACATTTTGATTTTTTTCGTCATCAAGAAGAGTCCTTTATTGGTAAACTGGATATTTTTCCTCTTTAAGGTTATGATTTCCGATGATTCGGATTTTAGAGTTTTTATATATGCCATTTTCTACTGTCTGTTTTATTTCCATTTAGGAATAAAGTTCATTAACTCGAACTATTTGCATCCCACAATTCACAAAGGGTGATATGGCATGTAAATACCATGAAATTTTAAACCAGTGTTTTGACTACTGAGAAAACTTAACTGTTCAATTCTAAGATGGTGTTTTGCTCAAAGCGGCTTGTTTTTGCTGGTTGTACTGATTGGTTAGAATACGCTGCTATGACCAATATTCATTTTCTATGTTGTGCTAGAGCATCAAATCAACCCCCTCCTTTAATAGCTTTTAAAATTTTTTTCTTCATCGCTAGGCTTGGTATGCTTCAGCCATGCATGTGACTTAAACTTGCATGGTTATGTTTTTATTGGCAGTTATTTACATAGGATATTTACTTTTCTTCTATTGATTCCCATCAGAACCAGTGACTGCTTTTTTAAGTCTTTGTGCTACACTTTTTCAGCAATAAAGATAATACAACTAAAAAAATGCAATATGGCTCCTTTTTTGTAGGTTTGGCCCATACTTCTGCCAGCCTGTTATTGCTGGATTAGGAGATGACGATAAGCCATTCATTTGTACCATGGATTCAATTGGTGCCAAGTGTGTAGTTTCTCCTTTATCTTTCCAATGTTCACTTGATATTGTGCTTTTTTATGTTTTTTTTTATTTTTTCAAGTCTTATTGTTTAGCATTGTTGTTCCATGCTTTTGATTTGTAATAGCAACAATTTGTGGTCTTGAAACTATTTTCATTTTCCACATTTAGTAATTTGTGCAGCATTGCTGCAGTTGTTCTTGTTAATATAATCTTGATTGTACTACTGTACGGAGAATGCTTGTTGTATTTATTCTAACTGGGTTATTTCTTTTCCCCAATTTGTTGTAGTTGAAAATTTGACCAATTGGCTCATTTCAATAATACTTCGAACCCAATAAGCAATTACAGTCATGTGACTCTTCATTGTCGTAGTGGAAACAGATTGTCACATTTGATGCTATGACCAAAGTTGCAATACAATGATCATCATCCTCGTCACAATCAAGGCCTTATTCTACTATCTCTGGTTGTCTGAATGAACTTCCTTCCTCCCTTCTATCTATAGCTACTTGTATTGTTGGTCCAAGTATCCTCATATCAGCTCTCAATACCCCAATCCATGTCTTCAAATCTTTTTTTAGTCTTAATCTTTGTTCCATCTCTTTTTCCTGTAAGTTCAGAAAGTGACTCAGGTTTGATGCCTCATTAGTTGATGCAATTATCTTTGTCTCCTTCATTCTTATTTCTTATATATTGGTTATTCAATACTCTTTCTCCATTCATTCATATTAATTTTCAAGTACCATTGAACAATTTAGTTAACCTGAACAATCCAATACTTTCCGTGCACTTCCATACTTCCTATTAAAATATCATATGGTCCTAATGCCCTCACCTGTCTTCATCTTTGCTAGAGTTGCTTTCTTTTATGATATTCTGATCCAACCAAAATTCTATGTGCGATCTGGACTCCCATGAATCTACTGTCTTTATTTAATGTTTTTGGAAATAACTCTGCCTCCTGTCAATAATCACTTCATATTTTACAAAGACTCTTCCATCGTCTCCCTTAACACGATTAACATGATCTAGGTATCTCATTTCTTTCTCTATGTTGTGGTTGCTTGTATATATCTTTTTCATCCACTTTGGTCTCTGACCTGTTATATAGGTCATCATATAACTTGTGTTTCACTTCACTGCCCACTTCATTTGTTTTTCTTTTAGCCTTTTATATCTTGTTAGTATTTTTATAATATTTTTCCCAAGTTCTTTTTGCAGCCAACCCAAATCTTTGGGATAATTATTGTTCTAAGTTCTCTTTGTTTCAAGTCATCTGCCATGACGTGTAGTATTTTATTTTTCACTAACGATTTTCTGAACGGTTGAGCTCAATTAGATCATTACCAACTTTCCTTATATATATATTTTCTATTAGATTTCCTAAAAACCTTTTTTTGTACCTCTTTTAATGCATTTGCTATTTCATCCCCACACCATTATAAGTCTCTCGTTCTAAGTTCTACATTTCTTCTTTTATCAATTTATGTAGAAAAGAAAACATTTTTTGTATTCTTGTAGTCTTTGCATATTGAGCACTCATTTTTCCTAAATACAAACATTGCATCTGGCATTTATTGGTTCCATTCTTGGAAGTAACTAAATATTCATCTATATTTTTGAAATATATGTTTACTATCAAAATATCCTGTGTCATCGTAATTCCAATGATCGTTATTTTCATTTCATTTCATTTCGTTATCCAAATGTAACTTCTTTGCTCATCCTCTCGTATCCTCTATTTGCTTTTCTTACATGACCATTAAGTGCCCTTTTATAAATATTGTCTCTCAAATATGAATTCATTGAATTAGTTTATCCAAGCTTTTTAAAATTCTCCCTTAATGTTTCTTCTAATCCAAGTTTAGGTGCATAAGATTAAGCTCTAATTATGTTAATTATCTCTTTTCATGTTCACTAGTTTTATTGTTAATGGTTGATTACTTTTTCTCTTAACATATTTTAGACCCATAGCTCAGTTGGTTTGACAAATTGCAAAGCAGCATTGAGGTCATGGGTTCAAGTCCAGCTTACCCATAAGAAAACTTGTTTTGTAGTTAATAGTTTATTCCTTATTCTCTTAACACCTACAATTATTATTATACCTATTCCATTTGTATTTCTAACTTTTTTCGTATACCGGTGTTTGTAACCATAGAACTCTGTTGATCGTGAATAAGCTATATTTTTTTCCTCTTATTGCATCCAATATCTCTAAGCACTTACGTTTTTTAGGACACATTCCAATTGGAGAGAGAAGTTTTATATTCTTGAATTAAATCTTTTACAAGCACTTTGTCCAACTTGGTGTGAGAACCGTTACCTTCTTTTCACTGCAGCCGTTCGTCATTGTGGCATGTGGTATATACTGGATGCTCTACTTGTAGCATTTAGATTGTACAGAATGCCCTATTTGTAGTTGACCTTTCCGATACTATTAGAAAGGCCAACCACGTTACTCTTAGATAGGTCGTTCAGTCTTGTTATTGGACAGATAAGTTGGATCAGCTCTGCGACTTAGTAATTCTCTCCTTAGGAAATACAAAGAAGGGGAGAAAAATACTAAGAGCACTTCTTTATATTCCTTTTTTATTTGTGTAAATTTACCTTTCTTGTTCACATGATCTCTATTCACTGATCTCTGTACTATATTTTCTTTCTTGAGTCGTTAAGTATAATCTAAATGAGTTCATTAATGCATAGAACTCACTTTATAACTTACCAAAAGAACAAAGCGAGTTCATTTTATAAATTCTATGCATTCTGATTGACTTCATTTTCTTGGTATGTGGGTGCGTACTTATGATCATGTTTGGTGGGTAACTTAATGATTTTTCTTACTTGTTTTGACACTTATCCTATATGCAGGGAGCTTGCTAAAGATTTTGTTGTTGCTGGCACAGCATCAGAGTCTCTTTATGGTGCCTGTGAATCGATGTACAAGCCTGACATGGTTCGTTGCATATTCTGCTAAGCTTCTTATAGTTTTAAATGATTGAAAACATGATACCTGCTCACATCGTCCATTATGAAGAGGGTAATATTTGAGTTTTTATCTTGGTTGAAAGTACTGAATTGGGAACCAAGGTTTAGAGAAGAATGTAAAGCGTGCCAGCTTACTAAACTAACACAATTTGAGTGTTGATACCATGGACTGACGTTCGAAACCCCCCTTCACCTTTAAGCTACCAGTTTCATTAGAAATTGGGTTACTGGTGGCACCACAAAAAATTTAGAAGGTGTCATCTTGCTAACTTGAAGTCCATGAGCATTGTTACCACTATCTGGGTTACCATGCATGAACTACTAACTACTGTGACCTGCTTCCCTACCCAAAAAAATTCTAGAGTTAGGAATAATAGAACTGCAGTATTGGAATTAATCATTGGACATTAATTATTGTACACGTACATATTGTTGTTGTTGTCTGCCTGGAACTCTAAATCTACATGTCATAAATATGAAAGAACCTTAAATATTTATTTTTTCAAGAAAATAAAAAAGAAATAACTTATCAAAAAAATAAAAAATAAAAAAGAAAAAACTTGAAGAAAATTTGAGTTAATACTTTAGAATGGTGTGCAAGAGAAATTGGACACATGCATACTTAAGAGGAAAAATTAAACTCTATGTCATATTCACACATGACTTTTTTTAATGTATGATATACGTCCATGCTAAAAAGAAAACACACTCATAAGAACAATAAATTTAAAAACAGCAGTAAAAAGCATAAACCATTGTTCATGTATTTCATGGAAAAACCTAAAGAACGGATCCTTAGAAGTACGATATATGAACAATGTTACAAGGACACTGAATCAACTACACCTCAGGAAGGATTAGGGTTGAGGTATTTTTACATGGTTTTGTACTCAGGGGTGTGGGATCCTCATCAAGATGAGTTATCTTTTCTTAGAATGATCTCCCCATGAGGAGCATTCACAAAGAATGCCCCTGCCTGAAACTTCTAACTTCATGAAAGACAGACGCAAATTTACTATGGAAATGGATGCCCCTATAATCCTTTAACTTCTTGTACATTTTGATCTGGCAAGAGGTTTAAAGTTTAATTTTTATCTGCCTTCCCGGATCCTAGCCTTAAAGTCATTAGGGTGCTAGCTAAGTGCTTTCTGTCGCAGCTAAGACCTTTTGGTCTCAGTAATTTCATTCAGATTTCCAAAATCTCAAGCAGGGGTAACTGTAATCTGCTTTTACTAGCCGTGAATGGAGAAGGAGTAGTTGCCATCTTTTAGGAAGCTTAAGCTGTCCCTTGTGGGTAGACTAGTTGGAGGAAACGGTTCTCTGGAAGAGTCACTAAAATCTGAGGTAATAAAAACGAGAAAAGTAGATTATTTCTTCTTTTCGAGTTCATTCCAAAGGGCAGCAATAAAATCGTATGTTTTCCAGAGGGTCCAAGTTAAAGGTTGGGGCATCTAGTGAAAGCATTGAAGGTTGTAAGTGGTCCTTGCAATTTTTCTTGCCTCACACTCCACGGCGAGTCATCGACAAGATCTACAGGTTGAGTCTTCTCTGACTAATCAGTTGAATTCTTCTTTTCTCTGATTATTGAACGACACTTATGTGACACTAGTATGGTGCAATTTAGATTACATAGCAAAAGAGAGTTGCAAGTGGTCCTTGCAATTTTTCTTGCCTCACACTCCTCACGGCGAGTCATTGACAAGATCTACAGGTTGAGTCTTCTATGACTAATCAGTTGAATTCTTATTTTCTCTGATTATTGAACGATGCTTATGTGACACTAGTATGGTGCAATTTAGATTACATATCAAAAGAGAGTTGCAAATAATTGAGGTAGAATGTTTATGATTCGATCTCATTAGGGGCTTCCTTTTCTTATAGTCGACGGTTTGTAGGTACAAACGAGGGCCATTATGCCCTGATTCTTAATTTCCCCCGGCCCCATTTCTATTGTAATTTCCTTGTGCAATAAATGGTCTACTTCCAAGTGTTATGCCACATGGCAGCGCTGATGTTGAGGCATAAATCTCTAGGCTTTAAAGTGATGCTTCGAGATCTTCATTGAGCCCCACCAACTTTGAATTACCTTGCTCATTATTATACTCCCTGGTCTTAGCTACTTCGATATTGGGTAATGTTCTTATCCGAGCTACTCATCTGAGGGAGGCCCCTACCTAGGTCCGAGCTACTTGGAAATTAGGGGTTCCGACTAAGACCTCAGAGTCATGGATGGTCTAAGGCATTAATTGGGATAAATAAATCTGAATGGCTATGTGTTTCAAGGCAAGATTAATGGTAGCTTGGACTCTGTATTCCGGCTACTATTGATTCTTTGAATTGGGATGACTTAGCTATGGGATGGCAATTTGAGGAGTAAGGGCGAAGTCTGAGGTGTCTGCATAGATGAGCTTGGTGGCGGGTATTCCTTGGTTTTGCCTAATCAGAAGTGCATTTGCCTGAATATCGAGGTGACAGGGACGACATATAGGTTGAAGAATTTGATCCCCACCCCACCCCACCCCACCCCACAATTGCCCCCTTTCATTACCTCAAGTGAATGTTCTTATCTGAGGCTTTGAGAAATTTGACTTTGATGTGAAGTATAGTTGCTGTGCAAGAGCAACTTTGAGAGCCCTTGGTTTTCATGAAAGGGTTGCATGTATGGGCCTTTTCCAAGGTAGGTTTTCTTTTGGAATTTGCACACTACTGTTTTTCCATTCTCTTTAGATTCAAAGAATGTTTCAAGCATCCAAATTTTGCGGAGGCCGAGTGATGGGAAACCTTTGCTGTTGTGGGGAGAGCATGTATTTCTTTTAGGAGTAAGTAAGAAGATCTATTTTTTAAAAGCTTGGAAGTGGAACAACGATGAGCTTGGGAGAGTTGATCCTAAAAGAAAGAAGTTTTGGAAGTGATTGTCTGAGATGAAATAGTAGAATTGTCCAACTCGTTGTCTCCTATTCATGATCTGGTCTTCCCGAGTTCTCTTATCTGGGGAGAAAAAAGTCCTTCAAAAGTGTCTTTTCTTTGTTTGGTTTGCTACTTTTGATAGAATCCTAACCAATGATCATTTACTTTATAGGGGAAAAATTATCCCGAATTGTTGTATTACTAGAGTTTACATGTGCCTATGTCATTGGCGTCCTCTTTGGGGTTAAAGGGGTATAAGAGGAAAGATAGTAAAGTGTAAGGGGATTATTGAAGTTGGGGGTGGGGGAGAAAAGAAAAGGCAATAAAATGGGGTTGTGTGGACCCCACTCCTTTGTCTCAATCTTTATACCCCACAAAATTGTAGCTGAGTGGGGTCTATCGTAAATTTTTTTTTTTTGGTGGGGGGAGGAAAGACAATAACATGGGGGGTTGTGTGGACCCCATTCTTTTGTCTCAATCTTTAAACCCCACAAAACTGTAGCAGAGTGAGGTCTATCATTGTGGTTTATCAATCTTTATAGGACTTGTTTCCTTCCTACTATGTTACACTTTCAATGCTAGAGGAAGAATGCTATGGAGTCTCTTGCCTTTTCCTGCATGTTGGCATGTTTGGGAGGAGAGGAATGCTAAAAAATTCTTTGAAGGAGAGGACAAAGATGTTAATGCTATCATCCTAGAAGTCAAGGCTTCCATATAATTGTGTTTATAGATTTGACAACTTGTACTTCTGGTCTAGAATTGACGATGATTGCAAGGTTGCGTTCTTTGAAGATTTTGTATCCAGGGGGCAGTCCGTGATGATATGAGAGATTTGAGGGTTTTTTTTATTATCAGGAAGTTTTCTTGTTTTTCAGTGATTGGTGTGTATTGGCGAGTCTCGTTCATCCTTCAATTAAACATCTTTTATCTTGTAAGTTCTTTTCTTCATTAATGAGTCATCTTTATCTATTTAAAAAAGTTTGAAGTATTTGTGACTTTTGGAGTGGGATATAAGCCCAATGAAAAACTAATCAGATACTCTACTCCATGTGGGCCCCACGTAGCCATGCACAAAACTGTGAATGCTAGAACAGTGATGATAATCACTGTTTTCATTTTTTATTTGACTGATCTTGATTTGGATTTATTTGAACATGCAGAACCCCCTTTCCCCTAGTTTGCAATACATAAACTGCATTTTTTTTAAAGGAAAATTGTTTGTAAGTTCCGACAATAGCCAAGTTTCACTTGTGGTTCAGTTAAATTGCATTTTGATACTGTAAGATGTAATTTGAAATGCATGTAATCCTCCAGACTCCTTAGTTATCCCTCCCAAATATGCTAAAGTAAAGCTCAATAATCATTCTATTTTATTATTCGGATTGTCATACAGGAACCAGAAGAATTATTTGAGACTGTTTCTCAAGCACTTCAATCATCAGTAGATCGCGATTGCTTGAGTGGTTGGGGAGGATATGTCGTTATTGTGTAAGTTTTTCATACCCTTTGCTCTCCTTTCAAAACTTGCATTCTTAAACATGATATGACATCAGTCAACACCGATTGAAGTCAGGACTAGAGCTTGAAAATATTTTGAAGTTTAGTTCCGTTTTTCAAATGTTTTGGTGTAACATTCCGGTTTCACTTGAGACCAGAAAGAGACACTACCTCGAACCATTCAATGTTTTGGGAATGTTTCAGATTGTCTCAGAATGTATCGGTAGGGTAGGTTTTTCTCCTGATTTGGACGAGATTTTGAATCTTGCTTACAACAATTTGTAGATTTTTTTTGGAGGGTAAAATGTTGAGAGATCTTTTATTAAACCACCAACTTTTACTTACAGCGCCCCAATCTATTTAAACTGCCCTTCAATTTCAAGAGGATTATTGTGTTGCAAGTAAAAGTTGGTGTGCCAATAGAATTTCTCAATGTTAAAAGCTGTAGTAGGGGTAACATAAATTATTATTATTTTTTTATTCATATGATAGACCACCTCATTGATCTTGAGCCATCCAGTTGATAGACCCAACTCTTAATTTAGTCAGCCTTAGTGACTGTCCCAAGCATTAGATCTCCTGGATTCTTTGGGAGCCTGTAAACAACCCCACCCAAAAAAAAAAGGAACTGTGACCATTGGACGGATTTTACGGTGCTGGCTCCATAAAATCACATTTCATGTAATGTGGATTTTACGTAAAAACAACTCGTAATGAAAAACTAATACATGCATTAATAATGTTTTGTTTGCTGTGCTGCAGTACACCAACTGAAGTGAAGGAGGTTACATTGAAAGGAAGGATGGATTGACCTCCTCATTCATTTCATGTCTCTTGCGCCTGTTTTATGTTATAGATGGTAGAGGCAGTGCAGTTGTCCCTTTACGAGAGACTGTTCTCATTGGTATATTTGCTCTGTTGTCATCTAATGTGGATTTTTGAGTTTGTTGGATCGAATACATTTTCATATTGAAGAAATTGGATCATCTTTCATATTTAACTTATGATTTTTATTTTTTATTATTTACTTATTTATAAATGTGTTTAAATTATGATTTGTTGGCCATAGCTGTTCAGGAACACTGTTTCATCTAGGGCTGCAACTCGGACGGGTTGGGCTGGATTGGGGATCAAACCCACGCCCAACCCGAACTAGGGCATGAAATGCTTAATACGAGCCCAACCCAAGATGGATTAGTTCATTCCTCATTAACGCCAAAAATTATTCCTTATGATACGGAAAAAAAAGAACCCATTCCCCCCACCCTGTAACAATTATAGCTTCGACCCGGGTTTGATTCGGGCAATCCGGTTTCTGTGCCCAAACCTAACCCGGTTTGATTCAGTCAGTCTTTTTTGTTTTTTTTATATTACCCGAATTCAAGTTAACTGTGCCCAAAGCTAACCAAAGGTCGGGTTCTCAACTCGTTGGGTTTGACCTGCCCCAGATGCAGCTTTAGTGTCAATGTTTCTGCGTATACAGCAACTCAATATTGGAGATATTCGCTCATTGTTTTTTATGTCCAACTTTTTTTATGTGGCAACTGGTGGTACTAGAAGTTTCATCAAATTGTCTGTTCTGTGGTCATTTTCTTCAACGTCTCCTTCCTTTGTCTTGTCATGACATTCGGATTTACTGTGATTCTCACATTTTTTACGTGGAAGTGTGCACATAACCGTAAATACTTTTACCACATTATATGAGAAAATACATTTATGACTATCACATGAACACAGTGAGAATCACAGTGAAAAATAAAGTTCCCTAGGATTTTCCTTTGTCTTATTTCAAAGTAGACTAATGATAAATCATTTTCCTTGTATATCCCAAAGAAAAAGATTTATGATTCTGTGCCTTTTGCCATGTTAGCGGTGTACAGATAGATGCATATTATTTAATGCGTCTTGTCCCACCAATTTTTTTTTTTAGAATAATGATTTTCTGACGCCCCACACCCCCTTCAAGGAATTGTAGATCATTTGCATTGGGATACATAGAATTGCAAATCTTTTTCTTGTGTATCACGATGCAAATGGTCTTCGGTTTTGTGGTGGGAGTATATGTCAGATAGGGGGTCAGATTATCACAATTCTTTTTTATTTTTTATTTTTTATATAGCACCCCAGTTCATGTGACACTCCAATTAAAGATACTTGAACACCCTAACTTTTTCTACCTTATCGGGAACTTGCAATCGTGGTTTTAGTCACAAAAGTAATCCTAAGGGTTTTGTTAAAATGTGTCCTAAGAGCACAAAAAAATAAAAAATAAAAATTGAGGGAATTTTTGGTAAGACTAGACTGCGAGGTCCTTCGATGGATCACACAATTTATGGCGAAGACTAGACTAGAAAGTTAACGCTAAAAACGGTTCTAGGCATTTTCAGTAATTTTATTACTTAGAAAAGAAGAACATTTTCATCTCAAAATCATTTTTTAATATATATTATGCCTGACTTTTAGCATAAGTGAAAAGCCAAAAGCCAAAAGTTGGTCTGAACCATTTTAACTCCATATCCCTATTTTCTTACGAGCCGCGTGACCACTACAAACATGCTAGCTTTTGACTCTTAAGAATTGACTCTGATTATCAATTTTACGAAAAACCTTCTACTATGCTTTTGAATTTTTGCCTCTTTACTTACTAGAGTTCACAGGAATTGAATTTTACAAAAAATCCTTTCTAATAATCAAAGTAATTTAAGACCCTTATTTTGACTTACTATCTTCCAAAGAAATACAGCTCAAGATCAACCATTGAATCCAGACCGTGGGAGTGGGAGTGGGAGTGGGACCCATCAAATGGCGGCTAACCAACCACCTAGTACCATTGTTTTAAAACTCATAAGGTGAATTGGATCCAAAACTTTTATAATATCCCGAAACTTCTAACCCCAGTTTACAAAACACGTTTGATTTGATGCATGGAGTGGTCTCAGCTCTCTCGCACTAGTCCGAAAACCCTTACTTGCTTCTTCTTCGAGTAAGATACTACACAAATGTATGCCTCATGCAGAAGGAACTATCTTTAACACTTCGATCCCTTGGGGAACGAAATATGACTATAGTTCTATATCTATAAAATCTTCTCCCCAACAAAATACGGCCCCAAGTTGGTGTGGTTGGTTTAGTTTAAGGACTTTTTTGCTAGTGCTTTCAATCGATTGGGTTCGGATTAGATTGGTGTCAATTTGGTACCCATCTGATAAGTATCAAATCGTGTTCTTAATGGATCAAGCTTTTTTTTTAGATCTCAATATTAAAATCCAAAGCCAATCCAACAACTATTAGATCGAGTCTGAACTGGACTAAACCCAATTTGATGTATAAGATCTAAATATATACATCGTATAATTTATATAATTTCTAGCTTTTTATCGGGTGTAAAGATCCACACACCACAAGTTCAATTTAATTGCATTACAACCACAAAGAATGACCTTGGATCAAGTGGCTTTGATGATTATTTTCCTTTAAATAGGTCTGTCAATCATGATGATCAAAGGATAAGAATGTATTGCTTTCAAGGTTTATAGAGAGTTCTTTTAGGAGGCAAGTTTGTCTTTGCCCTTGAAAGACAACAACTTTGGTAAAAATTAAGTACAATGACAAGTAATTAATCACCCAAGGGAGGGTCTTAAGGGTTAATTGCTTTGCTTTAATTCTCAAAAAACTTGGGGTTAGAAGGGTAATTGCTCCTAAGTTCAAGAGAATTCTATTTAAGGGACTAAAGGTTTAAGTCCTTTAAACTTGGTCAAAGTACCATGAATCCATAAGAGAAGAATATTTCAAAGGTCAATTACCTTGCCTTGGGTCTCAACAAACTAAGGATAAAAGTGTAATTGTCTTTTGGGAGAGCCAAGGGTTAAAGTTTGAGGACTTGTTCAATATAAGAAAATAAAAAGCTACAGATTTATTCATGATTAATGAGAGTGTAGACATCCAAATTTGAACGGGCCTTACCTGAAAAGAACTCAAAAAAGATATTTTTGTCAAAAAATCGTCAACGGACCTAAAGACCTAAATCTTCAAAATTTAACATTTTTGTTCAAATCAAAGATTCTAAAATTCTCAATAATCCTATGGATTCACACTAAGACTTACCTAAACCACATCATCTTCTCAACCTATCATTATTCTAACCTTAAGCTAATCAAGTCTAACTCAACCCCTAATCCCAATAGACCTAAACCAATCCTAAATGCAACCCAACTTAAATCATTACCCAACTCCTAAGTCCAATGGACCTAAACCAATCCTAAATGCAATTAAACCTAAACCATTACCCAATCCTATAACCCAAGCCCCTACTCTAGCTCAAACCCATACCCATGTCCATGATCATAGCCAATCAAGATTCAAACAGTCATTGACCATTAAGGTGGACACATGTTACCCCTACAACCAACCTCACAAAAAAAATCATTCTCATTATCTTATCACTATTCCTACATCATACTACATGTCATCATTTAACCTCAAAATACTCCACAAACTATCTGCATGCCTCTTACATCTATTATCCTTAGTTAACTCACCTAACACACATCCCATACCTTTTTGACACATCTTCATCTCCTCCACCCTCCCAAAATATTAATAGCTATCCTTTTACATAATTATTCTTCTAACTAAAACCCACTCCCATTAACCCCATCTAACACAAAACCTATATGGGTTAAAGGATCTAATCCAATTTAATAAAAAATAACCCATTTGCACCACTTTTCACATATACGCCCCACTAATCTTAAATTTCATATATCTCGCCCATAAACTATCATTCTCCATCTTTTCACATTTTCACCCCATTCTATCCCTAAAAGTAACACTCAACTCCCTATAAAAACCCCCTATCCCTCTCAAAAAGTCCATACTTAAACACCCCCTCAAGTCATTTATCTCAATTATTTCATCTCTCTTAAATCCTATCTCTCATACTTTCAAAAAAAAAACTCCTTAGCTTGTCTCAACTGGTACATACCCTAAATGCAGCATACACCCCTCCTGGAGGGATTGAGATGGAAGTATCCTTGATCGAGCTACCGACTGTTTACTTTCAGTGACTGCCTTCTCGTACCTAATTTCGATGGGTTAAGGTTTACATACTAAACACTAAACCCACTCTTATTCTCATAGTTTAACTGAAACCTTGTCTCCACTTAGAATGGTTACTGGACAAGAGACGACCCCAGCCAAAAGCCTCCCAAACATAACCAATAGAGGTTTGGGGATGGTTGCCAGTAAAATTTATGAAAGAACTAAGGTGTTCGATCATTAAAAACATAAAAAAAGATACACAAAATTTTAAGCATGCCATTAGGAGCACTAAAACCAGCAATAAAGTCAGTTTAGACTAGACAGACCTGATGCTCTAATTTGTCAAAAAGTAGTCACTTCAAAGTTCTAGGCAAAAACTAGGCATAAAAATACAAGTAAAAGTTCGGTGTATGCCGATAGGTGAGTTCGAAGTCTCTTACTACCTCAGCCCACTCAACTTTCAACAGAGAAAGTCCATCAACCTTCAAGTTTTATAGTAGAAGCTACTCAAGTCAAGATAAAGAAAAACATCAAAAAATACATAAAAGAAGAATAAAAAAAGAAGAAGTAAGAACAAGGTAGAGTAAGGACAACAAAAGAAAAAGAAATTAATCCCCATTCTCCCCTTTCCATCTTCCCTTTTTCTACTTCTCCCCTCTCTTCTTTTATTTTATTTTAGAATAACCATATGATTTAGTGAACACACTCACCTACACCCGATAGATTAGGCTTCGGCTTGGTCGAAAGGGTAAGGGTTGAAAACCCTTTTCAAAAATATTTCTTAAAAAATCCCTACACCCTAGTGCCCATC
The DNA here is from genome assembly GCF_017979445.1 of Akebia trifoliata. Lineage (NCBI taxonomy): Eukaryota > Viridiplantae > Streptophyta > Magnoliopsida > Ranunculales > Lardizabalaceae > Akebia > Akebia trifoliata. Next base: position 31,810,213 of record NC_141377.1, on the reverse strand, counting down.
ACAAAAAAAAATGTCTTGAGAGTAAGGTTTCAGGTTCTTTTCTTATGAAAGTGGGCCATTGACCAAAAAGTCTACATTTTTCAAGATTTTTCAAAGACATGGACCATGATAGGACCCCTTCCTCAATAAGGAAGTCCTCATTGATTTAAGTCGAAATCGAAATCCTTTGCACTCAAGGGCATAAGTCAGATTTTTTCAACTTTTATTTTAATTTTTCGAAAATCAATCGAATATGAGATTATCACTTATGATGGAGGGAATGAGGTGCTTAAAATCTTTCCTATTCCCTAACATGGACCCTCTTACCTAAATCTTAGATGGACTAATACCCTTATTAGTACGAAAATCATTACGAACAAAAAATGATTTTTCAGGTGTCCATTCAGCTATTTTCTAAAAAAGAAAATAGTAGCGACTCAAAATTCAAGTAGTAGAGATCTTCGGACTCAAAAATCTCATGTCTACAGAGAGGGAAACTCACCTTAAGTTATCTTGGACAATGGTGGATTAGTGAGGGTTTAGGTGTAAAATTTGTGTAGCACTTATCAGTACGAGAGTCACTACGAACAAAAAATGATTTTTCAGGTGCCCATTCACACTCTTTTAAAAAAAAAGAATGATAGTGACTCAAAATTCAAGTAGTAGAGATCTTTGGACTCGAAAATCTTATGTCTACAGAGAGGGTGGGAAACTCACCTTGAGTTCTCTTGGACAATTGTGGATTAGTAAGGGTTTAGGTGTAAAATCTATGTAACACTTGAGTTAGAAAAAAAAGATTAAAAAAAAAGAAAATTGATCGAACCCAACGGCTTGAAGAAAATTGTGAGGAGCTTTGGGTGACTCCCGCCCAAAAGGAAAAACAAGTGGGTCCTTGGGTTATTAACGACCTAGACTAAAGGTATACTACTTCTTGGGTTAAATTTGAACAACCTCTTTAGACCTTGGGCCCTTCTAGAATGGATATTTGACTACTCCAGAGGTTTTGGGACAGCTTTGTTTTACTAGATTTTGAGAGCTGTCAAGTTCACTTGGGACAAATTTGGGTTTCTACAACATATAAAGCGTTGGGTGCTTCTAGTGTTTGCTTGCATATCGAAATCTACCTAAGATAAAGCTTCTGAATTCTCACTTATAGAAATCCCCCGCCCGATTTAGATAAAGTAAAGGGTTGTCACTCCTTGATTTACTAGCTAGCCTTGAAGCCGAGAATGGAATATTGGGAATAAATCTCTCACTCCCTTCAATTGAGCTTAAAGAGTTGATCACCACTAGCATCTGAACAACTCTAGTTAAAATTATGCGTGATAGTAGTACTTCGTTGTATTACCAAATTTGTTCCTACTAGAATGAATTGCGATACAAAGCAAACTAGTTTGTGGTACGATTCATACTAGGTTCGTGGCATACAACAAATCACATATTAAGCTATTTGAGAATCCAACCATTTCACTTCTTAATAGAACGTATCACGATCCAAAACAAACCAAACCAATTTGTGGTATGGTTCATACTAGGTTCGAGGAATTTGTGAATCCAACTTCATGCAGACATATAAAAGAGAATCAAATTTTTTATTTTTCCACTTTTAGATTTTTTTCTAACATTATGGTAGTACTTGTACAAATGAACCAAACTAATTATCTCTACCTACCCCTATGAATTAAAAATTGGATTAATTCTAGAGAGATAAACCGCTGACCTTTATTCGAACCAAACCAAGTAATTAAACCCACGAATCGTAAATGGTGGGTAGGTTGCCAAAGAAGCTTATAATATGGAAATCCATAATAATTTTAGTTGAGGTAGTAGTGTGTACACGGGCAAGTATGAGAGTAGTCTTTAAGATTGATTTTTTATTATTTATTATTGGAGTTTACTTATGATGTACAAGTGGTCAAAAACAGCGTCTATGGCCATTTCACAATTCACACTTTCAAAGCCCATTGACAGCCCACTCAGAGCTGTCAATGGATCGGATTGTATTGGATCTGGAACCTATCTACAAGAGTTTTTTTTTTTTTTTTTTTTAATATCTGATTGGGTCAAATCCAATTGGATCATATATAGATGGATTGCGACATGGTTGATGTACACCGATTCATTACGATATGTGATCCTTATCCTAAGGTTGGATCCTTGTTGAACAAATCTGATTAGATTCAGTCTTGATCTGATTAGCCCAATGCCCACTTCTATCATAGTTTACCTAAAAGTCATCTCGATTGTGATTCGATCATTAATATGTTTCTTCGTCGTGTCGGGCTTTGTATTGAGGCACAATCCTTTTCCATATAAAAATAAAAAAATGTCTTCACCAACGGTTCAAATTCATTTTTAGTATTTGGGATCCATAATCCTTATAGAGTGGGCCAAAGTGTGACACATGAGGTAAAAAGATATCCCAAGTCCACTGGAGTACAAAAAACCATAAAAGATGCAAAGAAGTCACGCCTACCCACTAAATTGTATTATAGTTTTTGATTTGATGTTATTAAGCCCCATCCCTCAAGTTTTCATGAATCAGCTTTTTTATTTATTTTTATATATTTTTTTTAAAGATCTTAAGATATTATTACCTATGACAACGTCTTATCTTAATTACTAATTAGGTCGACAAAAACAACATGAATCATCAATTGGGAATGACTCTGAAAGAAAATGCTTCACGACAAAGTTGGAGCATTTCTCTTCACACAACTGTTTCACATGTAAAGCCAAAAGACAAGTGAATTGTAATGACCCCACATCACTTAAAGCTTCTTTCAACTCAAATATGTGTCCTTTTTTGATTAAAAATAAAATAAAATAAATATAATTTATTTATAATTATAATATAAATTAGTGGATATGCTTTAAAGCTAGGTTAGAGAAGGAGCATATCCTCTGTAGCACAAGGTTCCTATAGCACACTTTTTACGGTTGAAAGAGCATCATATCAACAATGCAATTAAATCTTAAATTTTAAATATTGAGAGTTTAGTAATTGTTCATTTGTAAAGACATGGGTTTGAAGAAAAAAAACATTATTTAAAGAAAAAAAAAAATCATATCCAAGTCATGATCACAAGAGGGTTGAGGTGTTAATTTTTTTTTTTCTTGTATGACTCTCTCTTATATCTATTGAAAGTGTGCTACATGAACTTATGCCATTGAGGATTTGCTTATGTTAAAGAACCAATCACGTCGTTCATATATGAAAAGATGGATTTAGGATGGGCGTTGTGTTTATGATAATAATATGGTATCTCACATCATTTTTAGAGATGTTACTAGAAGCAATCCATCATTATCATCAAATATAGGTGTCCCAGACAAAAGATGGTGGTGAGTGATATAATTAAGACCTATCCTAGACCAAAACTATATGACAACGAGCGTGTTTTGGATTGATGCTTGAAGTAAAGAATCGTGATGAATGCACGCGGTTTTGGTACGTGGTTGAATACACGACTAACGTAGCAAAAACACATAATCATATATCTTTTTCATCGGGATACATAGGAAAAAGATATACAATTGTGTGCCTTTACCACATCAACTACATATCAAAATCGTGTGCATTCATCATTATTCTAAAGTAAATAAGATATTTTCCTAATTGTAGATGGAGGGACAGGTCTCATAATCATATAGGGATCAAACTCTAGAGCATTCAAATGGGATGTCATTGTGAATCTTGAGGCCGCGATTAATTGTACGAATTCATATTAGGATTTGAGATATTGCTTTAGATAATTTGATCGAACTCGAACTCGAACATGAAGTTCTATGTCACTATTTTAGTTTATGTGTGGACACCATGCCACCTTAGGTTGGTTGGAATGGCATGATCCATGTTTAGATCCTCAAGAAAGGAGCATATATGAGGTTTTTAGATTAAACCAACCACTATTTCTAAAATACCCTTAGAACCTAAGCTTTAATGGGCAAACCAATAACAGAAGGCAGATCAGAACAAATTTCAGCCAAGTTTTTATGCTAAGAGTTGATGTAGATGTGTTCTTGGTTCTTCTATTTATGTCTATAAACATGGTTCGATGATTGTTGACTGATTGGACTGTTTTGGACAGTTTCTAATGATCTAGCGGTGGTTATTGCCAATCGTGAGCTTTTGTTTCGGTATTTGTGTACTATTTTGCTTTTCGCACAACCGCACACCATAAATTAGTAACACCGGACGCGTGCTCATCATTTAATGCGAGCCATCTGCTTCATTCCATCTTCCAATAGTGCGAATTATGCTTTTTAGCTGTGATGACTGTTGAGTGACATGTGTTTCATTCTGATTGGATGAGATTATTATACCCCCCACAGAAACCATTGTGTCACTTTTAGTTGGAGCGCAACAAAAAAATGTTAATGTCCCTACCAAACAGGACTCCTAATTTATTGATGGATGTCGAAATCAACAGCCGTGCTGCCTGTGCTTCATCAAGGTTTAGACGTCATTCCAAGTAATCGCTAAGAACGTGTTTGATTGCACAACAAACTCTATTTTTATATGTGTTTGATTGCAAAATAAATGAAAAAAAGTGGGGAAAATCATTTTTCCACACGCATGAGATTTGTCACTTGAGACCATAAATCTTTTCACACCCTCCCATAAAATGATTTGCCACATCATAATAAATTTGGATCTCATAAATACCTTCTCAAAAGCTAATTAAATTTCAACCAACGATCCTAAATTCAAGACACTAAGTTTTCAAATCTACAAAAATATCTTCTTTTTTTTTTTTTTTTTCATTTTTTATTATAAAAATTATATAATATTTAAAACCCTTTAATCAGTTTTTTTATAGGTGGGGTAAGACTGACAATCTTGGGATGACAAAACACTGTTAAAACTTTAAAATCTATCAAAAATGATTTAAAATTGTGAATTTTTAAAAAAAAATAATTTGTAAACCATTTTTTATGGACTTAGAAATTTTAGATTGGACTGATTTTTGATAAGAATGATCTCCTCACTATAGTGATCATCCTCACAAAAAATCAGTCTAATCCAAAACTTTTAAGCCACATAGGACAAAACTTTTGTCAATCGCAAATAAACTCTTTTAATACATATCCACTCATACAATCTAATAATTTAATGAAACTACAAAGAGAGAATAATTTCCCTTACTAATTTAGTAAGATTTCAAGTCCTACTAAGGGTCGTTGAACACAAATATGAACTATCAAAATGGAAATCTAACACTATAACCCTCTTGATTTCATTAAAAACTCAGATCCTAAGATTTGAAATCTTACCAAGCTAGTAAGGCTAGAATTACTCAAAAACCCTATACAACCTAATTTAATGAGATTTTTCGCTTGATTTTCCATGTTGTACTTGAATAGTGTTAAAGGATTTGTTAATACATCATTTGCCTTACAAATAATTTGCTTGGTAACATTTTTTCTGCAATCAAACATGCCTTAAGTTTTGGTGATTTGTTTTTTTTAGAGTTGTTATTGGCACCCCAAATTTTATTTATTACACTCTAACTAAAAGTAAAGAAAATAAGTAAATGATTGAGAATAAATAAAAGTTAGGGTGTCAATAAGAGATCTCTCCTTTTTTTCCCAAGATTTTTTATTTTTTAGGTTTAAGATTTTGTATGAGCCTAATCATAATTGAAAGAATTGTGATAAACTACGCTATTTGACGTGATAGTTCACAAAATTATAAATCTTTGTCCTTGTGTATCCTAAAGCAAAGGATCTACGATTCTGTGAATGGAGCAAACAAAACAGAGTGTCAGATTATCACAACTTAATTGTAAACAACCACTGAACTTGTTTGAATGAGTATTATAATGTTGAGAAAATAATCTAGGTCAAACCTTTGCAATGTTTGAATGGATTTTTTTAATCTTTAATTGGGTTGTGATAAATAATTTGAGAAATTGGTATGTAATAAGTAAAACTTCGACGTCGTGGGTGTTCACTGCATAGGTCCCACATGTCGTCTTAGATGTTATCAAACTTCAACATTTGATGCTTTGACGTCATGGTCGTTTGGTTCATGCTCAACTAACACATTGCAGAGGTATCTAGCTAGTCTTAGTTGTCAACATGGAAGGAATAAAGTGAAGTGGAAAAAGATCATTCGGGAAGAAGATCAATGTTCAGTTGTACAAGAGAGAGAGAGAGAGAGAGAGAGAGAGAGAGGGGGGGGGGGGGGGGAGCACCTTTGTGAGAAAAAAGTAGAGATAATATTAAGAAAGTGAACCCTTTATTTGTGAGTTTCACGTCTCATTTATAGGTTAAAATAAAATATGAAATGACTTAGCTGCCTAGAATATGAAATGACTTAGTTTCCCCTCTCTCATTGAATGACTCGTAATGCGATATGTTTCTAAGGTAAAAGAGCTAAATAGACGATCATACGGGTCACAATAATCTCTCAACCTCCAAACCTATGTTTTCTTTATCCCCCAAAGTTGATTATGTTTTTCCACCTTACTATTAGTCGATTCATGTGGCATACATAAGATTCAATTTATTTAACACCATCTATCTACACATGGTCAACTATTTTCCTTAGAGTTGCCATGCAATCAAACAAGTCCTAAAAGATGAAATGGGATAATGATAGAGAAAGTATTATCTTTTATATCGTATTTTATTATGATAGAGATAGGGATGTACAAATTACCTATTACCCGAAAATCGAACTAGAATCGAATCGAAAAATCGGAATTGAGCCCAAACTGAACTTAGAACCGAGAATCGGAATTGAAACCAAACAGGTTTTCAAAAAATTCAAAAAAAAAAAAAAAAAACTGAAATATTCCCCTCACCCCATTTTCTATTTTTATAGTTATACAATTGACAACAAAGTATCTATTTTATAATAGTAAACAGTTACCCATCAAAAGAAAGTTTCTTTATATATAGGATTGTACAATAGATAACAAAGTAACTATTTATGCATAAATAGTTACCAAATAGAAAAAAAAAAAGTTCTATCATCATATTTTATATTTCATACAGTAGGCAACAAAATAATTATTTTATAGTAATAAATCATTACCAATCAATAATTTGTTTCTATCTTTATGTTTTATACTTTATACAATAGGTAACATCACAATAGCCATTTTTCTTTCTTTCTATACATAAATAAGGGAATGTTAACGTCCAATAGTTCATGGGGATATTAGTATTGTCCAACACTTTTTTTTTCAATAATACCCTTCCTCATTTTGTCTTTTAGTAAAAAAGATAAGAGTGAATTGGTCTTTTACACAATAAATACTTGTTTACAAAATAAATGTAATGAGAATTTAAATAATTTTAATTAAATATATATTTTTTTTAGTAAATGCTTTGGCAATTAATACCAACATAATAAATTCATTTATTAATGACATAATAATGTATTTATTGTGTAGAAGATTAACAGGCATTTGTCTTTTTCACTAAAAGATAAAATGAGGATGGGTATTGTTAGACAATGCTAATGTCCTCATGAGATCTTGGACGTTATCATTCCCCATATATAATAATAATAATAATAATAAAATTATTTTTATTTTTCTATCTTATATTTTATACAATTTGCAACAACTAAATAATTATTTTATGGTAATTGTGAAGAGGTTTTCAAGTATTTTCACTCCTCGAGATGTGTGTCTTTCTTTGATGTTGAGCTTTGTCATGCCATGTTAGTCTTTTTTTCTTTTATGTAGATGACATTCTTCTACTCCTTTGATGACTTCTAGGGTGGTAAAGGGCAAGGAGGTGGGAAAGATGGTCGACTTTGATCTTTTGTCTGTTTCGTTTCTTTGCTTGAGGTTCGATTTATATAGATGGACATTTAAGGATGTAGATGTTACCACAAGGCGGATCTAAGTGTTTAAATGAACTATTTTGTTTGAGGCGCATTTGAGTGTTTTGAAAGATAAACTCATCACTTGTCAAAGATTTGAATTTTGATGTGTAAGTGTTGTAGACTACTTAAATATGAGAAGATATCTTTGACACATGGTGCCTCATCAATCTGATTCAGATATTTCTCGTACTTATCTTGGACATGCTTGATCTTATATGTTATCTTGGGGTTGTTCTCATGCTGTGTGTCTAGTTGGTTGCTTGAGTTAGGGATTTGATTTTTGTCTTTTACAAACTAAGGGATTTTGGTGCACTGTAGGACTCTTATCTCTCCCAAGGTCTATTTCAGTTTGGCCTATAAATTCTAAGCCCAAGTTTAATTTTCTACCAACCTATTTTGGGTAATCTCGGTTGACACCATGCTCTGCATTTCTTATGGTAGCGGTAGGGGGGTGAATAATTATATTTTTTGCCATGTTCCTAGCTCAGTATGTCGAACGTGGAGATTTGCCATTTTTTTGTTTATAGATTTTGACAAAATTTCTCTTGTGGACTTTTCGTTTTATTTTCATATGACATGTGTCTTTATCTCATAGTGTGACTAAAATGATCTCCACGGTAATAATATATTTTAAAATAGAAGTTATTGTAAATCATGTATATAATGTTTTATTAAAAAAAAGTTTGATTTACTCGAACCCAAAATCAAAGTTGGACCCGAAAAAATCGGTTTGGTTTGATTTTGGGTCCTGCCTTTGGAACAAAACCCGAACCCGAAATTTTCACTAGATCGAACGGGAAAATCGGGGTTTGGTTCTACCCGAATGTAGATCCCCTATAATAATAAATTTAAAATAAAAAAATATCTTTTGATCACCCCCACTAACAAGGAGCAAATCTCGAGGAAAATCGAATTGTGTGGACTTAGGATAAGGATGATACAGGTGTTCGACAAGGAAACATGTAATCATTTCCAAAAGGAAAAAACCTGACTCCGATAGCAACGGTCCAATAAATGCCTCCAGTTTTATTTGGGGATCGATCAAATTGGTAAAACAATGATGACGTCATACTACCTATGTGGACACGCATGCTACCTACGTGTCAGTCTCATCCTCTGTCGTTTTCTCCTTGGGGCTTTTTTTCTCTTCTCTGGTCCAGCCGACTAACGATACAATTTTTCAAAGAAGATGACGCAAGCAGTGACACAATCATTTTATACTTTCTCGACACGTGTCACTTCAACTTTGTGATCACGGCTGCGGTCAACTCTCCAGACTAATCTTCAAATCTGTTGTTCATCAAACGCACGTGCTGTTCAAGAAACCCCACCGCCGCCTATGAGACACGCGTCGTTCAATCGTCTTTAAATATCGGCCTCTCTCTTGTGTTCTAAGTTTCAAGCTCCTTCTTTCTTACCAAAGCTAAAGCCTCTACACAGATAGAGATAGAGAGAGAGAAATCAAGAGAAGAAGAGAAATGAAGGGTGGAGATTTAGAGTTGCCTCCAGGATTTAGATTTCATCCAACGGATGAGGAGTTGGTGGTCCACTATTTGTGTCGAAAATGTGCTTCTCTGTCCATCTCTGTTCCTATAATCAAAGAAATTGATCTCTATAAATTTGATCCATGGCAACTTCCAGGTAATTTTTATTTATTTATTTTTTTCTATTTTTTTTAATATATATTTAAATTTCTTTTTTTTGTTAATTGAGTCGGTTTATGGTTGTATAGGTCTGGCTTCATATGGTGAAAAAGAGTGGTACTTCTTCTCTCCTAGAGACAGGAAATATCCGAATGGGTCGAGACCAAATCGTGCAGCTGGATCCGGTTACTGGAAGGCAACTGGAGCTGATAAACCAATTGGAAATCCGAAACCAATTGCCATAAAGAAGGCTCTTGTGTTTTATGCCGGAAAGGCACCAAGAGGTTTGAAAACCAATTGGATCATGCATGAGTACCGCCTTGCAGATGTGGATAGATCCGCTCGCAAGAACAACAGCAGCTCAAGGGTGGGTACCACTTACTACTTATCCTCAATTACTAATGATTTCTTATATATATATAAAGGGGTAAATCGGTCATTTAACTAATTACTGATATAATGAACACCGAAGTAGTTTAGTGATTCATAGTCCCACACCATTAGAAATCAGTCCAATCATCCAACTGGCATGGATTGAATGGTTTTTGATGAATATGAGTGGATTATGTGGGGTCCATTGAGAATAATATATATATTCTAAATATTTAATAAATTAAATTTTAATTGATTCGATGAGTCAACTCAGTAGGTTATATAAGTTTTATTTTCGTTAGATCTAACAACATTCACACACGATGCATTGCAGCTGGACGATTGGGTGTTATGTCGCATATACAACAAAAAAGGAAGCTTAGAGAAGGAATTCAATTTAGACAAGAAATCAAATCCATCACCTCTAATACATAAATCCGAAACCCAGGATCAGAAGCCAGATATTTCGACACGTGGACAGAACATGTCGGTCCCACCACCGTTACCATTTCCATCACCATCATCCATGATCAACGACTTCCATTACTTCGATCCATCAGATTCGATACCCAAACTACACACAGAATCAAGCTGCTCGGATCACGTGGTGTCAACTGAGTTCCCCACGTGCGAAAGAGAGGTACAAAGCGAGCCAACAGGATGGAGAGGAGATTGGGCTAATATGGGTAATTTAAACCCATATGATGCCCAATTCGATAACAATAATAATCAGCTATCGCCACTGCAGGACATGTTCATGTACCTACAGAAGCCCTTCTGACGTGGACGACCCAATCAATGTGGGTAGGGTCCCGAAAATTCTTTCTTTCATCCGTTGATGCATGATCAACATTGGACGATCATCCATCCACATGCGGGTGTAGTGTAGCAATACTAATGGGTTTTGCTAACATGCAATGGGGGATTACATCGAATGGTTATATGATTTGATCAGGTGGTTCAATTCATGTGGGGCTATGGTTGGTTTAGGTGATCCAATGTTGTATGTTAGATTTTCCCCCAAAGGACATATTTAGATGTATATACCTCTATACCAGATCTCTTAAATAGTTTATTTTACATATGTTGTCGTAATATATAGTTTAGAACTCGGCGAGTTATTTTGAAATTAACCGAGTCAATTCGACTCGAGTGAGTTATGAGGTGAAGCAACATTAAAACTCGGAATGTATTATTATTTTTGGATGAACAGAAATAAAAAAGACTTAACTAAAGAGTTTTTTTTTGTTTTTTTGAGGAAATGGTGGACTTGTGAAATTTGCTTCTTAACATTGGGCCTGGGCCTGCAGATCAGATGATCCAAATTAATAAAAAAGAATTAATCGAATAGATTGAGCTCTGGCTTTAGGATAATTCACATTGAAAAGGGAAAATTACTTGAAAGGCCCTGGTGGAGGGATTTTTTTCTTAATAATCCATTTAGTAAATTTTTATCTTTCTAAACCGTCCTCAGATCTAATTTTTCACCCACATTTCTCACTATTGAATGTTTTAATCGTTCATACTCATCGTTTTCATCCAAACAATGGATTTTTAACATTTTAATTGAGTTTTGAAGATTAAATTTTATCAGAAAGAATTTAAGAAAGAAGAAAAAGTCATTTTTAAGATTTTTTATTTTTAATTTTTAAATGAAAATCAATGAAGAATGATTCTTTTGTCAAGTTCAACATTTTTTTTTATTTAAAAAATAGTAAACTCGACAATAAATAAATAAAAAGTGTTCATCAGCAACAGTAAATAAAAAAGTGATAAGTTCATCAATTATGAAAGATCATTACGGAGAAAAAATTTACTAAATGTCCTATCAAACTCTCTTAAAACTTAGAGACTATTTAGAAAGAAGTTTTATAAATGTTCTTTTAAATAATTTTCCCCACTGAAAATCGTTCAGAAGCGAGATGCCAAATGGCAAGTCATCTTAGTCCCCCAACAACTTTTATAACCATGGGTTATAACAATCTTATTCTTGGTGAACTGCATCTTAGGTGGACTAACAGGAATCCTCATTTTACAATTCAACTCTTATCTTGAGCATTCTCACATAATTCTTTGATTTTTTTTTTTCAACAAATAAAGGATTATCCAAATCAACAAATCGTGGAATAAATCTTATGATTCTCCATTATTTTTTATTTTATACGGTGGGTTGAATCAAGCCCCGTCTCTCCACCTCTCGAAGCCTTAATTCCATAAAGCACCTATTTTATTAGTTAAAACATCATTTTTACAATCCTCAATTTGTTTCTGGATCTTTCCCAAATTAACCTGCCGAATAATCGCCGAATCCAAACTTGGTTACTACGATCTTGAGCCAGATTTTGGACAGTCCAGTACTAAAAAAAGGTATAATCACAAGATGGGAGCGGCGAAGAAAATTACTAGATGAAATGAAAACATCAGCATATGAATGTGTTCGTCCGCTTTAAATGTATAAAAAAAAAAAAAAACAACTTCAAGCATTCGGCATAGCTGATAAAGAGCCCATAAAAAAAGTGAAAAAAAACACACACACACACAAGCATTGCTCCTCTACATCATTGTTAGTGATCCATGAGCACCATCTGCACCTCTGAAATCAGAAAGAAAAAAAAAAAAGAAATTTAAGATCCTATTTGCATTTTTTTAATTAGTAGGAGAAATAAAAGCAAGAGACAGAAGGTTACCTGAATTGAAAACAAGATTACTTTGCAGCAGCAACCATAGCTGATCGAGCCCGCGTAAAAGAAGAAATTAATGATCCAAGCTGCAACTTATCATTGCACCCAAAACTCATTCTGTACCTGCATCCCAAACCAATCAGATGATCAAATGCTACTCCCATCCCATAATCAAGAATTTTTGGAAAAAAAACAAAAAAAAAAAAATGGGATCTACTCTCTTTTTAATAAGAAACATACACTCAAATGTTACTGTCAGAACTAACTAGCTTATAAACTTGAATTCATAGTATGAACCTAGTTGCATATGCTTTTAAGCTGTCAGGCGTAACGACAAGCAAGAAAGGGAAATCGATTGAGTGAGATACACAAAAATTTCATCTCTTGTTTCTAGATGCTTCTTTCAACATTTCTTTCTCGAAATAACTTGGTTCAATTTCAAGCACCCAAGTCAGTTTAATGAGAAAAACGATTCCAAGATGAAAACCACATTCATCTCCACCCAATATATTATGAAAAAATCACTGAAAATGTCCTATAATGTTGAATATACAAATTTCCATGCGTATATTATTATAATTTTTCAGTAAATTATCATTCTTTACCAATGGGTAGGGAATGTAGGATAGGTTGAAACAAATTTTTGATAAACTGAATGACCTCATGCTCACAGTGCCTACCAAGATGATTCAAGCTTCGATTTTCCAAAAGGATGAACTTCACGATGGAGGTCAGCCTATTTGAAACTTCTTAACTTGACAAATGTGGAGTTCTTCGAGGACTCCTTGTCCTCTCTGTATATAATTTTACTTATAAAAAAAAAATGTGGAGTTCAAGTTAACGGTGCAATTGACAGTGTCTATAATTGTTTTCAATTCATAACCACTTTCGACAAGGTTAGAAATGTCAAAATAGAATGACTTTTATGAGAATGATCTCCATGGTGAGGAGATTAAGCCTCACAAAAATCCACCCGTTGTGGGTCCATGAGTACATCCTTTTGTGTCAAGATAAGGTGACAACCTATCCCAACCCGTCTAAAAATTATTTCCTCAAAGAACAAACTCATATATTCCTTAAACAAGATCCATCAATTTAGCATTAAAGCTTTTATATTGAGAATAATATCATGCACATTTTCCTCTTTGCTTTCAAACCCCCCACTAATGAATTATTATTATGTGTGTGTGGGCGAGGGGTTAGGGGTAGACTTTGGAATATAATTTATATAGGCAATTAAGCATATCCGAGTTGGCTTGGTTGAATAAAGAGTCCCTCAGGTTTGCCTAGAGCTAGGTATCCCAAGCCTGAGAGGTCGGGTTGGGCTCGGGCTATGGTTGGGAAACCCGACCCAACCAGTCTGAGTTGCAGCCCCGAGTATTTGGTACTAGTATCAGGACGTATTGATAAGGAATGCTACATACAGTTTCCAGCTATCATAGTCTCACAGGGATGAACATGCACCTTATATGTTTGCCAATTTCTGGATTTGTTGCTAGATTGCATCACGGAAATAAACAGCAATTAAATTTGATATATCTCTGTATGTTATAGAATAAATTATAAAAGTTTAATACGAAAAGATCAAGAAAGAGGTGCATACTCAATGTCGGCCAAATCATTAATCAAGTGAACCCGGATGTCCGATGGCATTTTGATCTTAAAAATGAACCTGTTAATACAGTGCACAGAATGAAATTCATCAAACAAAAGCCTAATCCAGAATATAAAAAAATCAATTGTAGGCAAAGAGATATTTCACTTACATCATAACCTCTCTCACAATGTCTACCAAGGCCAGTCCTTTTCTCATCTTCATTTCAAATATGTCTGTACATAGCTAAGATCACAAAAATATGCCACGTGCTTGTACACAACAAATGTAAATACCGAACCAACCACATTAACAGATGGCAGAATTTATCATAAATCATTGAAGAAAGAAGATGATAGAAGTTGCTGGATACATTTAAAACTGGTCGTGAATGCTTCATTTAGAAGCCAGTAGGATATCTGCTCAATGTCTTTGGGCATTGGATTTCCAGTGCACAGATAAACAGCTTCTTCAGTTATATGCTCAGAAGCCATATGTGTTGACTGCACAGATCAAAAAATGGGTCAAATGATGTATGTGCTAACATGACCTCTAAGAAAGGACCCAAAATTTCCACTAGAGAAAAAAGGTCTTAGTTCAAGACTTGGGAATGAATCACAAACGAGGAAAACAATCCAAAATATGGAAATACTGAAAAGGAAGTAAATTGAAAGAAGTTTTTGTGAAGCTTCCACATGAATATAGATAGAAAAGGCTATGGTCTAGATGGTAAAGTGCATGGGAGCAATTGGATTGTCCCAGTTAACTAAGTTGTTCTGGAAAATGTCAGATGAATGGAAAATTTTGGTACCTGTTTAGATGAACAAGAGAGAGAAAATTGGATCAACTACCATTCCCTCAAACTTATAAGCCACAATACTTAAACTAAGAGAGTGATGGAGCAAAGATTAAGACAAGAAATGTGCATATCATAGAACCAGTTTGGCTTCATGCCAAGAAGTCAACCATCAAGGCCCACTTCTTATATAGTTAATGAATAGACCCACCAGGGGTTAGCTGAGATGGTAAGGGTGACTGGGTTTGCACCCCAGGTCACACCTTCGAGTCTCTATATGCCCCTCCACACAAAGTGGTATATTTAAATGATGTCACATGCAGGTGGATGGTACGTGCGGCCCGCCAAAGCAAAAAAACAATAGTTAATGGATAGGTTTCGAGAAAATGAGATTATCCACATAATCTTCAGTAACTTAGAGAAAGCAGGTGATTGAATTCCTTAGGAGCTAATTTAGTGGGTGTAGGGCATACGTTAAAGTGCAATAAATACACCTTGGGATTAAGCATCTGAGGGTATTTTGGTAAGAAAAGATTTTTTTAAGGGCATTCCCACTACAAAATCCAATTTCCAAAGTGTATTTATTGCACTTTAAAAAAGAGCCCTAAGTGGATACATTGACAACATATATAAAAGAACAAAAACTAGAATAAGTACAGTTGGTGATGAGATTAGAGAGTTTCTAGTTATCGTGGGATTGCACAGAGGATTTTCCCTGAATTTGTATCTTTGCACACCATTTACAGGTTAAAAACTGCTCATATTCAAGCAGAACCCCCCTTGGTGTGTGTTCTGAAATGATGTAGTTTGATTGATGATGCCAGAGAAATAGTACTTACAAAATTAGAACTATAAGGCGATAGCTTGGAATTTGGAGACCCAAGTCAAGTATATGCAATGCAATTTTAGTAAAGACGTGTAAAGGGATAGAGCATTAGTTTGGATTAGTGTGCAGGAAAATACCCCGAACCAAACATTTTCATTATCTTAGCTCCACTATCCATAAAAAGGGCGAGATTAAGTTGTTTTTTTGTTGGTTGGCCAAATTGGAGATATTTTGCCAGATTATTATATGACCTATACATATCAATCAAACAGAAGGAAAATTTTACAAGATAACATTAAGACCAGGTATGCTCTATGAAGCAAAATTTTCAGCAAATATGAAATAGAAGTCCACAAAATGATTTTAATACATATCAGGATGTTATGATGGGTAAGTGGAAGGACTAAAACAATGAAATCAGAAATGAGTAAGTTCAAGGGAATCTAAGAGGAGTCCCATCAGAAGATTAAAGAAAAGGACAATTTAGATGGTGGGGTCAAATATAATAATGATCAATCATGGAATTTGTGACGAATAGTGCTTTAGCATTGTGGATGCCAAAAAGCGCACATCCACCAGATGAGCATCACGTGTTGGTAACCAATGAATCCAAACAATCAATTAAGGAATACCATATGTTAGAAGAGTTTTCAGTAATTGAAATCCCTAGAATCAGGGGCAAAGTCAAATGCCATTTTCCTATTTAAATCCCTCCCAAAAAGATTACTTCCAACACCAAGGGATTGGTGGCACATCTTGACGTGAAAATGTCCCCATCTTGGTGTCTCAAGGAGAAAACACTAACAATTTGAGATAGCTTACTACGAGTATGACTACCATAATTAGAGATGGACCCAAAAAAATTAAAAAAACAACATTATGACATAGTCAATTGATCTATTGTAGTCAAAAAAACCTAAGCAACAATTAGACTAAAATCCTACATATACGCTATTAAAAAAAAAAAACCTAGCTAGGTGACCACCCAATGGGGATGTTATCCCCACCCTCGATATCCTCTGAATATTCTCTCAACCTCAGGCAATAGTAGTTGTGAGTGGTGCATAAATGAGGGAAGACTACTCACCTGTGCAATAAGGGCTCGATCAACTCAAGCTACAATTTTTTGGCTCATAATTGATTTGAGCGACAGGGTGGTTACTTTACAGGACCACCTAACTACAAGAAGAAGAAAACAGTGTTTTTAGGCATTTGAGGCTTTACACTTTGAGATGTGCCTCAGGGTAAGACTCATTAAAAAGCCTCATAGAGCAAGGAAAAATGTAAAAATAACTAAGACCTCTTCTCCAGACAGGAAGCTCCCAAAAGGGGTTATGCCTTTTAGCCAATGCATATGCCTCACATTATGCCTCTTGTTCTGTTTCTTCTTCTTTTTTTTTTCTTGTATCTTCTCTTGAGGAAACCTTGTCCTCCTTTCAATAAAATTTTCAGTTATAAATATAAATATATATATATATATAATTTGATTCATAGATAGAGTTTTGTTGTACTTAGCATCAAGCAGAAAGGTTATTGAAAAGATAGACTTTAGTTATATATTTGCAATAAATATAAATGATTATTTTCCACAAAAACTTTCATTTTTTAAGATATAAATATTTTTCTTGCTAAAATATAAACTAGTAATATTTTATATTATTTTTAATGTAGGGGACAAAAACATAGATTTCAGTTATGTGGATACGGAATTTGAAATATGGAAACAAGTAGTGCCTACCTTATCTTGTGTATTCTCAACATATCAATATTTATCAATGCGCGTCAACACGGAAAATATGATATATTTAACATAAATTGTTGTAAGATTCATTTCATAACCTACTTTTACAATGTTAATCATTTGTACGTCATATTATTAATTTAAAAATTCCTTGCATGTGAAGCTTACGCCTTGTGCCTTGACGCTCAACCTCTAATCTAATGCCTCAGCATCTGAAAACATTGGGAGAAACTAGTCTAGGAAATTAGTTTAGGTGGGATTGATTCACTTGATTTCTAAGGAGATTAATTTGCCTCACATCATTTTTCCCCAACAAATGGGCACATCGTAGCTTATGGACTACAATGAACCACATAAATCGCCTCTCAAAACTTATTGTTTTTTCTTTAAACTTTGGGTATGGTGAATGAATCTTGAGGAATTGATGTCATACTCGCATTATTGCACACACAAGTACATGTTGAAAGCTCATAAAAGTTATAGGAAAGTGGATGATGTACGACAACTTAAATTTGTTCAATTCTAAGGTTATTCTACTTTGGTAAGGGTGGTAGAAAGGATTATTAGGTGGTGGTGAAGAACAAAGAAAAATGATTGAAATATTTTAATGTACTTGGTTGGGGTTGGATAGGAGTTAAAGATGATATAAAATAGAAAATAGAAAAAAATGAGAAGATAAAGTAGAAGATGAAATAGTAGAAGATAGATGGTACTTTAGTCTAGAAGAGTTGTAAAAAGAGAATTGTCAACTCTCATAATGAAAGTTTGGCAAATATTTATATTAACTAATGTGTGAATGGCCATAGATGCCCTTATATAAAAATAAATAATAAACTACATTATTCCAATACTCCCCTTCAAGTTGGGGAAAATATATCAACTAAGCCCAACTTGACAAGATGAGAGTTAGTGACAGAAGGACCAACATATTTTGTAAGCACGTCAGCAAAGTTGATCTGAAGAAGATACAAATAAGGTCTAAAGGGCACCGGATCAAACTTTCTCCCTGAGAAAATGTGCATCAACCTTTATATGTTTGGTTCTTTAGAGAAGAACTGAGTCCGAAACAAACATAATAACAAACTTGTTGTCACAAAACAAAGTGGAAGAATCAGAGACAGGAAATCACAGTTCCATCAGCAAAGATCGAAACCAAATAAACTCACATATGCCAAGGGCCATAACACGATATTTAACTACAGTAGAAGAACGGGAAACCACACTCTGTTTCTTTCTTTTCCACGAGATCAGGTTACCACTTTGGAAAGTATAGAAACCAGAGGTAGATATTTTATCTGTAAAAGAACCAGTATAATCAACATCAATAAAGTAGGATAAATGAGGTTGAGCAGCGGACGAATAGAATAGCCCAAGAGCAGGACGTGATTTCTAATAGCGAAGAATACGATAAACATCAAGTTGAGAAGTACGTGGAGCATGCATGAACTGACTAACCACACTAACCGCAATGGTTAAATCCGATCCAGTATTAGTCAGACAAATCAGATGGCCTACGAGTTTCTAATAAGAAGAAGAATCAGATGATAGATCATCAAATTCGTATGAAGGCGATGATTCTGATCTATAGGAGAGAAAGTAGGATGACAACCAAGTATACCAGTGTCCTAAAGAAGATCTAATATATATTTGTGATAGATAACGAAATACCACAACGAGAACAGGCCACTTCTATCCCCAATAAGTATTGAAAGGGACCCAAGTCCTTAAACCTCAAAAGCATGACCTAATAGCATCTTTACCCTATCAATCTACTTTGCATCATCTCCAATCGGGATAATATCATCCACATAAACCAGAACAATGGTGCAATGACCATTTAATCCTCGACGATCAAAGCAAATATAATCTGAGTGGCCTCTAGAAAACTCCACATATAAAATAACCTAAAAAAAAACATTGAAACCAAACTCGCAGAGATTGCTTCCGGCTATACAAAGATTTGAGAATGCGACATAGATAAAATCCAGGAGAAGGGTCCATATAGATAACCTCAGTCAAATCACCATTTAGAAAGGTATTCTTCACATCGAGTTGGTGAAGAGGTCATGAGTGACATGCAACAAAAGAGATAAGAATGCGAACACTAGAAAGTTTAGCTACAGGAGCAAATGTAACACTAAAATCCTTTATTGGAGTCTGCGTAAACCCCTTAGCAACTAAGCGGGTCTTGTATCGATCAATAGTGCCATCCATGAGATACTTGATAGTGAAAACCTATTTACAACCAACAGTTTGCTCCCCAGAGAGAAGAGGAATAAACTCCCAGGTATGATTCTTTTGCAAAGCATCCATCTTAGTAATCATGACTGCAGTCCACTTATGATCTTGTAATGCCTCTGAAACAAACCGAGAAACTCGAATAGAAGCAATGGTGACAAGGTAGACCTGATAAGAAAGAAAAAATCCCTGATAGGAAACAAACTGGGCAATAGGATAATCGGTAACACACTATCGTTTACCTTTGTGAAGTGTAATAGGTAAGTGAAAATAAAAAATAGAAGGGATAACATCGAAGATGTGGCACGAAAGTAGGGAATATTTTAAAAAATATGACATCCGTAGAATGTATGACACGATGAGAAACATGATAATAACACTGATACCCTTTTGACATAGATAAGTAGCCCAAGAAAATCCACTGAATAGCTTTGTCCTCTAATTTCGTACGGTAAGGGGTGTGATCCTGAACAAAGCAAGTGCATTAAAAACTCTCGGTGTAATCGAAAGAGGGTGTTATCAGGGCAAAGAACATAAAGAGGCACTTATCCCTCTAAGATGCAACTCAGAGCACAATTAAAAAGAAAAACCACAGTAAGAACCACTATGTTCCAATATAACTTAGAAACATGCATGCCTCGAAAAAAGCAACGGGCAATATTATAAGGTGGTGGTTCTTGCGTTCCGCCACCCCGTTCTACTCAGGAGTGTAAGGACAGGCCAACTGGTGGAGCATATCATGCTTATGAATGTGAGAGTGAATCCCATCAGAAATATATTCACCTCCATTATCAGACCGAAGAGCTTTAACAGTAATGTTGTACTAAATCTGAATCATTTTAAGAAAGTTAACAAAAATAGGAAGCACTTCAGACCGAGATCACATCAAATAGACCTAAGTATAACGAGAATAGTCATCGATGAATGTAACATAATACCGATGACCAATTAAAGCAGTAACAGGAGAATGCCCCCATACATCAAAATGAAATAAATCAAACATAGTATTAAATCGATGCATGCAAGAGATATATGAAGTGTATGTTTGGAGAGCTCACACACAAAACACTAACATTAATACCCACTACAAGATTTTTTTAAAGTAGGAAATAAAGGACATAAGTACCAAAAATTAACATGTCCTAAGCAAGCATGCCACAAATCTAATGACTGAGAAGAAAAAGTATGACTCCCAAAAGAGGGTAACATAAAGGCCAGAACAGCAGTATACGGAGATCCAAATAGGTATAACGCATCCCTCTCATACCCCTTGCCAAAATCTTCCTTCAAATCAAGTCCTAAAAAGTACAATGAGTAGAAAAAAAAAAGGTCACTGAGCAATTTAAAGATTTAGTAAGATTACTCACAGACAAAAGATTAAGAGATAGGTGAGGAACATGAAGCATAGAGTCAAGAGAAATACCAGATGATAAAATGGTACCCTTACTGTGTATAGGTGTAAGGGACCCATCAGCAAGGCAAACCTCCCTATGAGTATCAGGAAAAATAGATGAAGTAAAATGACTAGAATCACTGGTCTTGTGATTAGAGGCACCAGAACCAATAACCCATGTCAGGGGAGTTGGACCAGGAGCTTATAAGGAGAGAAACAAGACAATTTATGTCCCATGTGGGACTAAACTCAACATGCCCTCGCACGTGTGGGCTGAATTACGCCAAAGCATATGGAGATACGAACTGGGTGACGTGGTAGAGAGAAAGGCCTGCTTTGATACCAAGAAAAATTGTAAAAAGAGCTTGGCAGATATTTATATTAACTAATGTGTGAATGGATATAAATGCCCTTACATAGAAATAAATAGAAAACTAATAATAAACTACACTATTCCAATAGGTCTCACACTAAAAATGTTCTCAACATGATCCAAATATGGAGAAAATCTTAAGAAGAGTCATAAAAAAAAACTTATTGCATAAATTGTTAAAACCAATTACTATGCCATACATATAAGGTCTCTCATATTAGACTCAAAACCCTAATCCTAACATAACTTAAACATAAGCACTTTTGACCTTGAGAAGTCAATCTCACGTAAAAGTGATACCCTATCAGTATTTTGACAATAATTCTCTCAAAACTAATCAGAATCGAAAAATATTGGGCTTGTTAGATAATTAATTCAATAACCTTTCAAATGACACAAAAATCAACCTCATACGAAAATTTTTGACCCCTCAAGGCCTAAAGAAAAATGATGTGAATAATATCTAGACTCAAATTAAATATCTAAAATAGCCCCAAGACAACTCAAAATTAAAAATAACTAATCTGAAATAATCCCAACAAGATAAAAGTAATAAAAAAACCTAGACCCAAACAATTGAAAACTAAAATAATTACAAATTTTCCATTGGAAGCTGTGATTATAAGCTTTATTTGCGTCGCGCATTAGTACAATTTAATGTTAAATTAGATAAGAAAGAATTTCTTTTAAACAAATGCCTTAACATAGATCATAGCTATCGATAGGGTAGAATTAAGGAATATGATCCACAAAATTGACCTTAAATTATTGGAATACTACATTGCGAATAATGATGATGACAAAGAGGAAGAGGACAAGGAAACAAATGAGGGAAAGGGGGAGCGAATGTTAATGTTTATAACTGACTATACATGTTGGATAACGTTGAAATGTTCCAATACCTTTTCCAGTTGTTGTCGATGTCTTTGAGAAAATGGTAGGAATTTAAAGATGGAGCATCAAATACATCATCCTCATGGTGAAGACTATCCTTAGCTAGTATATCTCTAATTCTGACGTGAATGCTCTTCGCTTTGAAGATTTGGTCTTCAAGTGAAAGGAAGTCCTTGTATTTTCCTTTGTAAGAATCTCTCATTTTTAGTTTCTTTTCTTGTTTTTCCTTTTATCTGTTTCTCTAGTTTTCCCTATTAAAACTCATTTTTGTGGATCACAAAAAAAAAAAAAAAAAATGATTTACATCAATGATCGATATCAGATGGTACAAGTATGTTGGGTTAGCAAAGATGAAAAAAGTAATTGCGATGGCCACCCAAAGCATGACACCTCACCCAAAAAGAGACGAACACATTGAGAAGGGGTCATAATCCAAAACAGAGGGGTTCTTTAGAACCCAAGGATGGCATCAGCGCCTTGGGAGAAGGTGAGGCGTACTTACAGAAACATAAACAAACAAGGCTATAAATGGAGTGTTGGAGTGCATGCCATCCCACAATTTAGTATGCAGCTTACTGAGTCATACTATGTCAAAAATAGTTAGTCTTTGAGTCTGGTCAGGCCACTTTTAAAAAGATATGGATGCCACTCTTCTAAGGCACCAACAAACATGGTACCAATAACTTACGGAGAGGAAGATAAAGATCCATTAGAGACTATGGGGGCATTAAAACACATCGCCTTGCGTGGGAGCGTGACCACAAGCTTAGCGTGAATGTGTATGTTGTTAGGCTGCAAAGTAAGCATGAATGCTTACATTGCCAAAGTCCACACTTGGTCTCTAACAAGTATGAGGGGTTTTTTGGTTACCAATTTTATATTCCTCATGGTCATAAAACCTACAACCCCTTAGGCCATTGATGTAATGCAGAACTACAAACTAAGTACTAGTGAACAGTTGGTAACTTGGTAGGGTGCCAATGCCTTATGTGCCACATTGCAAGGGCTTATGGTAAGGCACAAATGTTGCACTAAGATCATTTGATCAGCATGGTGCCCAGTCAACTTTATGAGACAGAGAATCAAACCGACATGGCATTTTGTAAATGCATTGCCTATAATGCTAATCATAAATTCACAATAATAGTGACTCAGAATTTAAGCAACATTGCTGATAAATTTTGAAGTTGTAATGATGCCTAATAATTATATAGTTTGTTTGATCAATTTTTATAAGCAACTATAAGATACTAGTCAACGATTGTACAACACAATGATAACTTGAAGATTGTAGCCCCAAATTGTAGATAATCAGCACGATGGCAGACTAAGAAATTAAAAGGAAGGAATACTGAATTTCTAGGCCAAAGAATATAACAAAATCATCTATCTAAATAATAAATGTAAGAACCTGCAAAATGTTCAAAGCCTTTCTCATGTCGCCATTGCTCAACCGTACCAGGGCTGTTAAGCCATTCTCATCTACATTCAGCCTATTTCAAATAAAGAACCATCAAAGAGAATTAGCATCCGCCCATAGTCAAAGCCGAAGGTGGAAAACTTAAAATCTATATTTTTACCCACAACATATTTTCTTTTACGTAATTCATATTTCCATGATCATAAAAAGGAAAAGCAATTCAGCATCCAAATGGCAAAGTGTGCTATTCATTTGAGATTAAATGATAAATGAAGCCTTTATCAATCACTGGGAAACTCAGTTTAATGTAAGTGCCAAAAGAAAGAACTCTTAAAACCTATTCAAATGTTAAAGAAGATAATATTACAGACATAGTACTAGATTTTGTTGATTTCAAGTTTTCAACCCCCATATTTGGTTTAACACATAGATGATGATGTATATGCCCTCCAAGAAGAGACGAGAATAATGTGATGATCCCTAATTTAATTGTTTAGAGACATTCAGATCTTTCCAATGCTGTAAAGAACATGAAATTGTATATCAGAGATTATGAACATACTACAATTTTGCAACACAATGAAAAATAAGATCTAAGATAGTGTATACAATTATTTATACTACCCGACCCAAAAATAAAAATAACAGATACATTGAAATCCACAAAAATGTTACTAACAGTCTATTCAACAACAAAACATTGCCCATAAATGAAACAAGTCATACCCTTCAGCATCAATTACATATTTAAGGCGTTCGGTGACGTGAGTAGCATCAAGAGGAGCAAACCGAAATCGAGTACATCTTGATTGTAATGCCGGAATTATTTTGTTGACATGATTACAAATAAGTGCAAACCTAGTGCTCTTTGTGTATTTCTCAATCACTACATCATACACAACACAGAAGTTAATACAATGAAGGTGAACAAATAGCCTCTAATAGAAAGAAGGAATAGAGAGAAAATAACGTGGGCAAACCTCTTCGCAAAGCAAATTGAGCATCCTTTGTCATGGCATCTGCCTCATCCAGTAACACCAACTTCACAGATGACTTACTGTAAATAATGAAAAGTGGTTTACATGAGTTGACACATCCAACAACACAAAAGTCATACTTTCTCTCATCTTTGTCTAACAAGAAACTGCCATTGATCCAGCGCTGGCAATGATCTGAAATATACCCGACGTCTGAACCGGTCCAATCCGAAAAAACTTGAGAAATCGGATTGTCGGATCTGATTCGGATTGAAATCTTAGATCCGAAATAATTTCAGATCGGATTCAAATCTACCCCAATCCGATCCGAACATATTTCAACAATTTTTTTTTATTATTCTTAATTTCATATAAATACATATAGATAAAACATTTTTGTCTTTTTTATTTCCCTCTATATTTGTAGTAGGAAAGTAGATTGTTTAAAATTTTATATTTTTAAAATTTTTGAACATTGATAATTTGAAAATAAGGCATGTGTTCGGATCCGACCGGATTGGTTTCGGATTAAGGATGAAATGAAACGGATCGGATTTGGTTCACGTATTCATTAATCCATTTAGATCGGATTGTGTACATCTTTAAAAAAAATCAGATCGGATCGGAGTGGCACTGATTAGGTACCGAACTGATCCGTTGTCAGCCCTACATTGATCTTCTCAACAATACTTGGTCAATTTAGATACAACAACCATTACCCATAACCCTAACTTCCGACTTATAGATAGTCGAGGTATAAGTTGATAAACGTTGCATGAATCCTAATGAGACATGTGGACAAAAGATATAGTTAATTAACTCCACTAACTCATTTCTCAAGTTATACTAGGATGGGGAACGAGTATGAAGCTAGAATAATAATAATCATCATCAAAAGTGTACTTACAAACAATAAGATCGAAAGATCCAAAACCAATAATAAATGCAATAGGTGATGAAAATAGAAATGTAGAGACTCTAATGGAAAGCTAAGTGACACATTACAGTGAGAATACGATACCAACATAGGTGGTCACTATCACAACTAAGAAAAGTTGATAATTTTTCATAATGTTAAAATTTTGGATACTTGAGCAAATTCAATTAGCTTGAACAAAGAGAGTGATCTACAAAAGAGGAAGATAAAATAAAACACAAGCTAGAAATCTCTCAAGACATCACTGGTGAAGGAGAAAATCAGTCATGACCACGAATTTTGTGTTCTCAGATAGATATATAGTCAAGTAGTGACAAAGGCATTTATAAGAAGGTCCACTAAAAAAGTTACTCGAAAAGTCAGCAACTATGAAAAGTGTATTAATCAAAATTTCATATATATTACCTCTTCATTGTTGCCAAAAATTTGAATTAAAAAAAAAAATACTAATCAAACTCTCAAGACATCACTGGCAAAGGTCAAATGGAGAAAAAGGCATTTATAAGAAGGTCCACTGAACAAGTTACTTGAAAAGTCGAAAACTTGCGAAGGTTATTAATCAAACTTTCATGTATATTCAGTCTTCATTGTTGCCAAAAATTTAAATAAATAATAAAAGAAAACTAAATTGATTCTTCGAATGTTGATTGATGCAGTGCAACAAGTTGGAGTGGGGCCACGGATCCAGACGAGCGACGAATTCATAATAATTCAAAGAAACCTATTCTTGAATGGAAACGTCGAGATCTTCAAGATCCACAACAAGCTATGGTCTTTTTGTTTTTAGGCCCAATTCCTTCCTTTAACCTACTTTTTAGACATTTTTGCTATTTTAGGAAAATTTCGTTTTGTTAATAACTTTAGTTATAGAAATTAGAATCACACATTGTCGATTCTTTCTTATTTCTAAGGTCAAGTAGTATCTATTTTCACTCCTATGTCGTTTTTACTATTTTTAATAATTTTTTTGAGAGTTTTCTCTTTATTTTCAATTGCTTAGTATTCTGTATGAATCAATGAGTATTTTATGCCCAATTGTTCAATATTATTTTCAGCATCAACGAACCAATTGGAAGACTGTTTTTTCGCCCTGCATCAGTTGATATCAGAGCTTGTGCCGATTGTGTAGCTTGTTATTCTTGTAAAGATGCCTCCAAGAAGACAATCGGTTCAATGCGATGCTACACTAGAAGATGTATACGAATTAGAGAAGTCCGTTGATTTACTCTTTACGATCAAAACAGACTTCATATATAGTAAACCGTGTAATGCGGATGTTTTTTCACTCTGATCCTATCTATGATGAGTATGATGATGAAGTTGAGGAGCAAGAAGTTGTTTACGAATATGTGGAGGAGGCTCTAATACCATGACAAGCTTCTTTACATCCAAATGTTAATCTAATGACGGTTCGTTTTTCAACAATATCTTTCACAATATGCACGATGGGCAGAGAATTAGTTTACGGTATGATGATCAACAATGGAAGCTTAAGGGACGTTATTTCAAATAAAATCTTTTCCAAATTACATATAAGTGCTCAAATTCATCCACGTTTCTCGGTTCGAGAAAGGTAATGGTGACCTTGGGTTTAAATTCAGTAAGGGTTCCAATCTTCCTACAATTGCAAAGTTCGTCGATTCTCCTATTACATTGTGTATTGGTTTGGCTTTGGCATATCGATTGGAGATAGATTTTAATTATGTCCCAACTATGGTCAAAATCCTATTAGATGAGTTCATCGATGTATATCTCGTAGAACTACCGCTCGGATGGCCTCCAAATTGTTGTCCAATTGTTGCGTACATTAAGTCGATCATAAAAGTAGTTGGACCATATGATTCAAACAACGACGCCTTGAACTCGAGGAGAAGTTCCTTTCAACCCGAGGAGAATGATGCAATGCAACAAACCCAAGTGGGGCCACGGATCCGAACGAGCGACGGTACGAGCGACGATTCAAAATAATTCGAAGAGACCTATTCTTGAACAGAAACGTCAAGATCTTCAAGATCCATAGCAAGCTATGGATTTTTTGTTTTCAGACACGATTCTTTCCTTTAACCTACTTTTTAGACGTTTTTGTTATTTTAAGAAAGTTTCGTTTTGTTAATAACTTCAGTTATAGAAGTTAGAATTGTGCACCGTCAATTCTCTCTTATTTCTAAGGTCAATTAGTATCTATTTTCATCCCAAGGTTGTTTTTAATATTTTTAGTATTTTTTTCTATTTTGACTATTTCATGTTCTTCTAGGTTTAAGACTTTTTTATATAAATAGTATTGTAACTCCAATATGAGGGAAGATCTTTGATTAATAAAATTTATGATTTTTATAGAGTTTTCTCTATATTTTCAATTGCTTGGTATTTTGTGTGAATCTACAAGTTTTTGATGCCCAATTGTTCGATAGTCTTTTGAGAATCAATGAACCAATTGGAAAACCGTTCTTCACCCTGCACCAGTTAGTATCAAAGCTTGTGTCGATCATGTAATTTGTTGTTCTTGTCCAGATGCCTCCGAGAAGACAATCGGTTCAACACAATGCTACACTAGAAGATGTATACAAACTGGAGAAGTTCGTTAGTTCGCTCTTTACGATCAAAACTGACTTCAAATATAGTAAATCATGTAATGCGGAAGGTATTTTTCACTCCAATCCAATCTATGATGAATACGATGATAAAGTTGAGAAACAAGAAGTTTTTTCTTGAAAAATATAGCAGGAGCTTTTTCCTCCTTTATTAGTTTCCTAATTGACTTTTGGTATTCATAAGCACATTACCTAGACCATTGGAAGGTCAAGCTATTGTCTGTAGCCAAATTCATTTAATTTTCTCCCACTATTTGTGCTGCGTTTTGCTCAGTTGCAAAGCTGTTTGCATCACTATCGCTTGGATCTAAGGAGTCCATGAGAGTACAATGATAAAATTTGCAACAATTTTGAAGATTTCTTTCAAGCATGTACTTGGAATTTGTGATAACTTAATCGATTTAGATACTATAAAAAACCTATCTAACCTTTACTCAAATACATTAATATAAGTACCATTACTTTGCCCTAGAAACACCGTCTTTCACGTTCTTATGAAACATAATAAACAAATCAAAGCATCCATAATAATGTGAAGCAATTTTTCCATTGACGATATAAACCTCGAGATCACCAATGAATCACACACCCAAAACCGGTGCTGATGCTATCTTCATCACTGTCACTGTTAGGTACTGTTGTAATGTCTCCAATACTTAGGTTAGAATAAAACTCGAGTTCAAAGAACGATAAAAAAGACTTGTAATTATAGTCCTCTTTACCTATTTATAGGATTATCTTCACAAAACCCTAATTTAGTAGTTTCCTTACACTTCTCCTATTTTCTCCTCCATGATCCTAATGATCCATGATTATCCATTTTTTGGGATCTAAACTGTCAATTACCCTTCTAATACGAAACCCTAGGCGATGCATTCAATATGATTAGTAGCATATTTTTACAAACACACAAAGTGCTATTTCAAATCCACTTACAATAACAAATAAATAAACAAAAAAAAAAAAAAAAAAAATTCAAAATTATACCCAAATGAGAAGCTCTGAGTGCTAGCGAAATCTTGGATTTGTTGTCGAACAATGTCGATTCCTCTATCATCGGACGCATTCAACTCGAGAATCATATTGTGGTATTGAGCCCCATAAAGCTTCCGAGCTACAGCAAGAATGGTGGATGTTTTACCAGTACCAGGAGGACCGTAAAGGAGGAGATGAGGCAATTTCTTCTCGTTTGTAAGCCTGTCAACTGTTTTTTACAAGAAGATTGAGAAACATAAAAAAGCAAAATTAAAGATGATTATAGGGTTTAATGAAGAAACCCTAGAAAAAAGAAAAAGAAAAGGGTTTTATGGTTAGGGTTTTTTACTAGTGTCGATGATATCTCGATGTGCAGCGACATCTGCGAGCGATTGAGGACGATACTTCTCAACCCAAGGTGTGGCCTTGCCTGGGACGATGATGTTCTTGCCTTTGTTGGGTTTGATGGGGTCATCAGAGCCGTCGATTTCCATGGGAGAGATGATCTCCGCCATTAACTTCACTTCCTCCCTCTCTGAAACTCTGTTTTTTTCACTTCACATTTCCGTTGTGGCGCCAAAAAAAAAAAAAAAAATAGAGGGCAAATGAGCACACTGATCAGAACCGTTGATTTGCATCAGAGGGTGAGTAGATATCGAGTTGAATCGTCCGAGTCAAATTTGTCTCCAACGATTCAAACCACTTAAAAAATAATAATTTTGTCATTATTTTAAAGTGGATTAGTAAAATGTTAGAATGACATAAGGTATTCACTGCCATTCTCACAAATCTGACGTGGGATGTGCACATAACCATATGAGTAAAAACCATCTACAATTTTGTATGCATCTCCATGTCAGAATTATGAGAATCACAATAAATCTTGTGTCATCCCAACCTGACTCTATTTTTATTAACTCAGGTTGATATTTTTGAAAACATAAATGCTGGGTTGACATTGGATTTACTGCGATTCACACATTTCTGCCATGGAAGTGCACATAACTTTAGATGCTTTTTACTTGTAGCTACGTGGTTTTCGTCATTACGACGGCCACAACTACTAAATATTGGAGTCGCCACCATTCAAGTTTGAAGTGGGTGTGAATGGTCACCCGATGTACATTTTGCGAAAAGTGACATTTTTGGGCGTTAGTGACTCGCAACGGATAAAGGTTGATCAAACCTAGAGGTTTGGGTAAGCGGCTCGATTGGAGAAAGGGGAAGGTGTTAGGCACCCCTTTTTCCCCGCCAAATGACGGTAACCTCTACACCATTCGGTCATTTTGGTTTTTAAAAGAAAGTGAAAAATGTGCCACGTGGGTGCGTTTGTACCCTACATAGGGATTTTATTATTGGCTTGATCATAGGATCATCTCATTGAAGGAGATGATCCTAATGAATTATTTGCCTTAGGGACTACTCATTTAAAACAAAATGAAAGAGAAAAATGGGGTATTAGAAGGGGGAGGAGGAGAGGATAGAGAGGGAGGGGGTGTACTTAGAACCCACCTTGTACTCTTGATCTTCTTTTCTTCTTCTTCTTCTTTTCTTGAATTCTCTTGAGTTCTTAGTGGAGTAGGAGAGAATATGTATGTACTTTTTTTTAAGGTTATAATGAGAGTAGATGAGAGATGAGTTGAGATTATATTTTTTTTCTAGTAAGACTTGGTAACCATTTTTGGGATGAGAGGGGAGGTATTTATAGATGTTTGGAGGGGGTTTGGAGGTATAATGGGATGAAGAGTTAAGAGGATAGAGAATGGCATGATTTTTAGGAGATGAGGTTATGAAATTTGGAGTGAATTTATGGGTAATTTTGTAAAGAATGAAAATGGATTGTATTTCAACCCAAATGGTTTGGATCCTACCCAAACCCATTTAGGTAGAATGTTGGGTGGGATGAGATGAGTGATGGTTGATGGGAGGAGTGGGAGTGTAAGAGAGTTGTTTAGGGAAGGAGTGTTAGGTTAATGAAAAAGGGTAAGGTGGAGGGATGGGTAATGTAAGAGATTGGTTGGTTGGTTTTTGGGAGAATAAATGAGATGATGCCATGTGACAATCATGATGAGAGGGTGAGGAATGAGATTGGTTGATTGGTTGATGGGGGTTGTTTGATTAGAGAGAGAGAAATGGGTTAGTTGATTGGTGATGAATGAAGTATGGGTTGAGTTGATTTTATTGGAGTATTTTAAGGAAGATGATGGGTAGAGATATGGGTTGATGATGTTAGATAATGGTGATGGATTAGGGCATGGGTGGAGGTGTGGGTGGTTGATGATGTTTGAGGATGGGGATAGGTTAGGTTAGGGTAGGGTATGGGTTGAGTTGATTTTGGTAGGGTATGGGTTGAGTTGATTTTGGAGGGAAGGTGATGTGTTTGATTGATTTTTAGATAATGGTGATGGAGGTAGGTGATTAGATGAGGGAGGTGAAAGGTGGTGATGACATGTGTCATCTTTTGGTGTGAGGATTGTGATTGATTGATGTGGGTAGTAGTTGATGGATTAGGGTTGTGGGTTGGGTAATTGGATATGGATAGAATGATATTTGTGGGCTTTTGGTGTTGGGCTTTGGTTTGTAGATTATTTTAGGTTGGGTAAGGTTTGTTTTGGGTTGGATTTTGAGGGTGGATAGGTTTTAGGGTTTAGAAGGTATGAGGTTATTTTTGGGTTAAAGGTAATGGGTTTATGAAGGGGTTGAGGCCTTGTGGGCCTTAGGTAGGTTTAGGGCATTTGCGAATTTCGAGGTAGAGTGATGGATGATAGATGAAGGGTAGGTTTTCCAAGTCTCACCTTTTTTTTAATTTTTTCAATTTTTTGTATTTTTCTTGAGATTATTGGTCCGATCAAAAATGTCATGTGTTTGGCGATTTGGGCCTTTTAGACCTGTTGGAGAATTTATCAATTTTTGGATGTGAGCGTGGAGCGGTGATGTTGGACACATGTGGGATGGGTCACACCCCTTCTTGTGGGCCTCTTAGACCATTGGGAGGTCTTAGGGCATTGATTTATTCAGAATTGTCATTTTTTAACGTTTTAGGCCCTTGAGGCCCGTTGGCCTATTTTGTTGGAAAATTGGTATTTCAAATGAGTCGGGTAAATGGGAGTGTGCCGAATCCTTTTAGTGGACATACTAACCCATTGAGAGGTGTTAGAGGCCTTGATTTTGGTTAAAATTGATGATTTCAATGCTTCGGGCCTTCGAGTGAGGGCCCATTCAAATCGGGGTATCTACAGTTGCCCTTCTTTGCAGGAATTGCGTGCAAAGAATAGACTAAACCCTTATTTGTACGGGCCCGACGAAATTCTGCAAAACACGACTTCGAATTACCGGCTAAATTGATGACTTTTGTAGAAAAATGGTTACTCAAGCGCGGGGTTTGACAGAGTTACCTTATTGATTCTTTGGTCTCGATGGCGCGGAGCTCGTGTGAGACCTCAGATTTGATGAAGATTTGGTGATTTTGAAATTTGGGTATTTCTCGGTCGTGTTTTAACAAATCAAAATTAAGTGTAACTTGAAAGGATTTTGAAAATTTTCTGATTTTTTCAATTTTTGATTTTTTTTATTATTTTATTTTTATTTTTATTTTATTTTTTATTTTTTATTTTTTTTCTTTTCTTTATTATTATTATTTTTTTTTTACTGATCCGTGCTTGGGGCACGGATAGTTTTTGATTCACTTATATCCATGTTTGAGGCACGGATGGCTTTGATTCCATTTTATCCGTTCCAGGAACGTGGATGGTGCCATTTTTTTTTAATCGTGTTTAAAACACGGTTGTAATAAATACTTCCCTATCCGTGCTGGTAGCACGGACCAGTACGATTTCGAACGTTTTAAATCCCGCGCGCCTCCTCATTTTCGATTTCTTCTTCATTTCCTTCGATTTTTCCTTCTCTCTGGCGACTTTTGGCGACTTCTCTTCTTGCCTCTTCATTCTCTTATTAACTCCCCTCTTCTTCTCTTCATTTTGTCTTTATTTTCATTGATTTGGACCTTTGGCGAGCGTAAGTGGGAGTGAGTATTGCTTTTGAACGCTTGAGGGAGGCTTTGGAGTATGGACGAGTTCGATTGGACTACGATTTTGAGTCGAGGTAAGTCCTTGGTTGACCCCTCTCTTTTGGCTTTCTTGTTCACTTTGTATGAGAATTTTTGTATCGTGTGCGAACAATGTCTCTACTTTGTGTTTCCCACTCGACTTTCACTTTTACATGCTTTATATGCGATGTTTCTCTCTTTCCTCCAGCATTTGCATGTGATATCAATTACTTTGTCCATCTTTTATGCTTTCTATGGAT
This sequence comes from Akebia trifoliata, assembly GCF_017979445.1. Taxonomy (NCBI): domain Eukaryota; kingdom Viridiplantae; phylum Streptophyta; class Magnoliopsida; order Ranunculales; family Lardizabalaceae; genus Akebia; species Akebia trifoliata. The sequence continues at coordinate 31,776,632 of NC_141377.1, read as the reverse complement.
GTATGGGTTACTGTTGGTGTTGGGTGAGAGGCTTCCCAGGATGTTTGGGAACTTGGTGGTGGTGGAGGGAGATGGTTGTGGGTATGATTGGTGGCTTTTGAATTGTGCGGCAAACTGGCATGATGGGATTTACGGAGAGTGGTGGTGGATGAAAATTTCCCAGGATGTCGGGGAATTATAATGGGGTATTGACAATGCTGTTTTGGGTTGTAGGAGGGGTGGTTTTTCGGGCTGTTAATAAGATATCGCGGTTTGGTACTGTTTTGATGAGACTGGACCATTTGGGTGACTTGGATTGGCAGTTGATTCTTGGGTGTTCGTCGGGTTTGGTAGGTTCGGTTCATAGTTTATTTAGCCAGGTTGGGATGTATGGGTTTGTGAAAAGGACTGGGTGTTTTTAGAAGCGAGTTGATGAAGTGATGGTTGTGGCTGGATCGTCGGGTTACAAATGGGATTGTTTAGGGCGAAGAGTGCGATGGTTTAGGTTTGTCTAGAGTGAGGATGGGATTGGGTTTAAGGATGGTTTGGCACTGTTCCTAGAGGTTATTTGGAGTAGGTGCTTGGGTTGGGTTTGAGGAACGATCCTTGAAGTGGCTAAGGTTGTTTTGGGGTTTATTGTTTGGGAAGTGGTTTAGAGACCGACTTTGGGACTGAAATGAGGAAGGTCGAATGTAGTCACGAGACTATTTTAGGCCTGTTGGGACTGGGTTGGACTGTTGGTGAAGGGTCTTAGACGCACCTTTTTAGCATGCCTTTTGGTCATAACTGTTTGTTTATCATGCTCTTCGCGTTTGATCTCTTTGCCTGCTTGATTGTGCATGTTTCGGATATCTACATATTTTCTCTCTTTTGAATGATTGATCGGCTTGTCACGGTCGTAGGCTTGGTTGGACAAGAGGTTTTGAGTGGGTTTGAACTGGGTTTGACTAGATTTAATGGGTGGACTGGGCTGATTGAGTTGACTGGATTGACTCAGGGTAGGTTAGCTTCGGTTGACTGGATTGAGCGAGTTGGTTGGGCTAGGTTTTAACTTGAGTTGACTTTGTTTGACTGAGGTGGGTTAGGCTTGACTTAGCTTGGATAGGTTTGACTGAGTTGACTGGGTTTGACTCAGATTGGATAGGTTCGACTAAGTTGACTGGGTTTCAGGTTGAGTCGTCCCAGGTTTGACTTTGGTTGGGTAGGTTTGACTAGACTTTGACCGGGGTTGATCGAGTTTTGACTTGAGTTGACTGAGTTTTGACTTGAATCGATTGGGTTTGATAGTTTGACTGAGTCGACTGGATAGGTTTGACTGAGTTTGGCTTGAGTTGATTGAGTTTGGATAAGGTTGGTTGGGATTGGCTTGAGTTGGGTAGGTTTGTCCTAGACAGCTTCATCAAGATACGTGATCATAGGATTTTTGCATTGTTGATTGATCACATGGCGACTTGCAGATGGGTAGAGAGCGGAGGAGCCGAGTGGCGAGACATTCTTCTGATGAGGAGGAGGAGGCGAGGCCTAGGACCCGGGCTCACTTCGCTCTGGGGTCTGGTGTAGCGACAGAGTATGGCTGGCCGAGGCAACCTTTACGGAGGCCTGATTCAGCTTCAGTGGCCGGTTCTTCATCCGGTAACAGGGCAGATGAGGCCAGTTCCTCTCGTAGAGGTACGGCGGAGGACCTACCGAGTGGCAGTGGTGGTAGAGGTCAACGTGGTGTCGAGGCCGAGCGGATAGGGCTGTAGGTGCCGGCAGAGTCGGTAGAGAGGTTCCCAGAGTTGAGATCCCTGCAGAAGAGAACGAGAGAGTGCCGGATACCTCACTTCTTCGTGGCCTAGGGAGGCATGTCTCGATGTTGGTCCGATTGGCTATTCCTACTCCTTATCCATCGGCCAGTTTTCATGGGAGGTGGAGCACCTTTTTATCGACTACTGCCCTATTTTCTAACGACATCAGGACACAGTTTGCTACAGTAGGCTTTGGAGCCTTCCTGCAGATACCGTCCTTCAAGGCGGATCGACCCCTGTTTCTAGCCATGGTAGAGAGATGGTTCCCAGCGACCCACTCATTCCATATGCCAGAGGTGGAGATAGGCATCAGGCCTTTGAATTTCGTGGCGATTACGGGCATTGCTATGGACGGGGAGCCTCTGCCCTTGACTATGCTATCTATCCAGGAGGTGGGCGAGTTATTAGGCATCACCAAAGTCCCTGCCTCCATGGTGGGGAAGCAGGGCAGGATTAGCACTGAGGTGTTGATGGGGCTGTTACTGATAGAGGGAGAGGATGGAGCATTGCCCACTCATAGAGAGAGATCGGCTCGCTTCGGTGACCGTGACTTCAACATCATTTTTCTCATCTGCTTTCTTCTCCTCATTGGTAGTTGCTTCTTTTTGGAGGATGATTCTTCCGTTTCTACCACCTTCCTCTCAGTTATGCGCGACATTGATAATATTGGCGATTTTGACTGGGGGAGCTTGATATATGGGACTATCCTTGTTGGGCTGGATTGAGTGGTAGAGGGCATCACAGTGCCCCGTGGAGCTGGGATCTCTACACGGTTCTTTTGGCATTTTATTGAGGTAGCATGGATCTCGACTTTATTCTTTTGTCTGATTCTCTTCCTGTCTTTCATTCACTTGTCTGACCCTATCTTCTTCTTCAGATTTTCGTTCATGTATATTTCCGCTTCTATTTGTCCACCCGTCGTCATCCTGACGAGGGTTATCCATTGGGCGCCTTTTGGGCCACCAGAGATGTTAGGGCCATTCGGAGCAGCCTTAGGAGTGCCCGGGCCCACATTGATCGATGTCGCCTTCGAGACGTGAGTACTTAAATCTTTCTCTTTCATTTGGCCTCGAAGTTACCTACACTTGTTTTCTGACTGTCTATTTTGCAGATCTTTTCCGTTACTTTGCGAGACCTCCCCCGCACCGTTAGCGGGAGGCAGGAGGTGAGGAACGCCTATAGGCGTAACACCAGACGACAGCGCTACCCCTACTTCATCGACGAACAGAGATATACATTTTATCTAGGGGAGCGCTTGTTCTTCCAGCATGACGGGAGTCTTCGCATCCCTGTCGCTCCACCTGAGCCTATCTCGGGTGCGATGACGGTGGATGAGTATCTTGCCCAGGCGAGGGGCGTAGATGCTGCTGGGCTGGTGAGATGGGGTGACTACCAGGCATGGTTCTGAGAGGCCTCGATTGGGTGCATCATGCCTGCTGTCACTGCCTGGGCCGGGATCACCGAGATTGGAGGGGTATTGCTACAGGAGCATGCCGTGACGGTGCGTACTCTGTCATTGCCTTCTTTTCTGCTTTTTATCATTCTTACTTGGTTGATTTTCTTGTTTTCAGGCTGATGATCGAGGCCCAAGCGGCGAGGGCAGTGGAGGGCCTCTAGGGCTGAGGTGGAGGAGCAGGCTGCTCGGCTCGAGGAGCAGGAGGCTCGTCTTGAGGCCCAGGCAGCTCGCATCCAGGAGCTAGAGCTGGAGGCAGCCATGCGGGAGTCTCGTTTCCAGGCTGAGATGGTATGTCGTTATTTGTTTCTTTTTCTCTTTCTTATGTATATCGTAACATGTATTTTCATCCGTTCTGATTGATTTTTTCGTGATTTTCTCAAGACTATTATTGACGCCCAGACGGAGCGAGCACCTCTGCGCGGCCTCCGACACCTCCTAGGGTAAGTATTTACATTTTAGCTGTTCATTTCTCTACCCATGCTGTATATATCACTGTCGTTTGATATCCTTTGTTTCTCTTATTTTCAGGCCTCCCCCTCCACTGGACCTTTGGTTTCGAGGGCTGACCTGGTGGGGACCACAGAGCAGGATGCTGCCCTGGACGCTGAGCTTTTCTTCACGGATTCGGAGGGACGGTTGCGGATGCACGGCCTACCTTCTTCCGGGGTGTCTAGCTCGGGTGCGGTGGCCGGATCTTCTTCTGGAGCGATTCCGGAGACTCAGAGTGCCCGGGACGATGCTCCCCCCCTCTATCTGATTTTGTTGTTCCTTGCAACACATGTAAACATTCTTGTATTAGACTCGGACATACTTGTAAATGGTTTACTATATGTTTATCATTTCTTGCTTTTGTTGTATGATCATATGTGCAACTGATTCGGGCTCCAACGGGCTTTATGGGTGTGGTATCCCTCATTAGGGCTTTTGAGTCCTCTCGAGTGTTGGTGAGCCTACGGGTGGGTAAAGGGTGCGACTAGGGTCCCAAGGACCCTTCGAGTGTGTGCTTTGGTTATGTGAGTCTGGTGAGTGAGGTGATCCTTCGAAGTCTGATTTGGCCTGACATGATCTCGATGAGTTCCTACATGCCCGATATGTATCTGGAGAGTTTTTTTGAGAATTTTGAACGCATTTATCGAACACGTAGGAATTTGCTATCATTTCCATGTGATTCTAGGATAACAATCGTCGAGATGGGCATTCTGTAATCCGGAATTATCAGAATCTCAAGTGGCTCAGACCCCAATGCTTAAAACGTTCTGGTCCGTGCTCTCAACACGGACTGCTTTTCCCAGTTTTTATCCGTTCCGGGAGCACGGATAAGTCATTTGTTGCTTTTATCCGTGCCAAGAACACGGACAAATCACTTTTTGCTTAATCCGTGTCTTCAGTACGGATAAGCTAATGTGGATTTTATCCGTATTTTAGGCACGGATTTGTTATCATTTGATCTTATCCGTGTTTCAAACACGGACCAGCACGATTTCCCCCTTATTTCAAGCCTATTTTACCATTGTTGTGCCCTAGCATTTTACTTTTTACTTCCCTCTTTCACATTTGGCCGATTTTTACTCTTCTTCTCCCTCAAAGCTTCTTCTCAAGCTCTATGGAGGTGTCGTCTACTCTTCCCAACTTGAAAAGGTATGGCATTGTTGATTCTTTCTTGAGTAGTTGGATAGATAGCATGGATAATGATGATAAAGCTCGATGGAGCTTGATTGAGGCGATGTTGGGGTATTGGATTCCCGAGCTTAATCTTTTTCGATTTGGGGTACATGAAATGACTCCCACTATCGAGGAATTTGAAGTATTGTTGGGGCTTGAGATATCGGGCCCCGTTGTGATTCCACCATTGCGTGATGGGTTCCGAAGTGAGGCTTCCGATTTTTTGGGTATGAATCGCAAATTTTTGAAGATTCCGGATGGCGGATCGATTTTGAAGACAATGTCCAAGTCTTTTTTGATTGAACGCCTCACGGATCCCTCGAAGCCCTTGATTCATTTTAACGCTCTCACTTTGATGGTGGTGAGTCAACTCTTGTTCCCGGGTGGCGGAGACATCATAGATCTTTCTCTTATTCACGTGGTGCAACAAGTCCGGGAGGGACACCAGTTGGCCCCGATGCTTTTGAGCGGAATGTTCCAATCCCTCACGGCTTGTTCTTCTGGTCGTGATCGGACTTTTCGAGGATGTGCTCCCCTCCTATAGGTAAATTCCATCTTAGTTTGGATTTAAATTTAAATTTGAATTTACTAGTTTCCCAAGTTTAGAATGCTCTTGTTATTGTAGCTCTGGTTCATGGATCATCTGGCTTCAACTGAAGTGGTTAATCGCCCATTTTGCGTTAACACTGATCTCGTACTCATGATGTCGAGGCTAGTTGCTCCCTTCATCTCAGGTGGCAAAAAAGAATGGTATTCTTTTATCGGCAACCTTGATGATGAGGAAGTGAGGTGGGTTGGTGCCTTCCAACCTCGAGGGTTCCCCGTGATTGCTTTTGATGGGGTCCGTTTCTTTGTTTTGATTGGTCTTCACGAGATAACTCATTATGTACCACTTCGGGTTCTTCGTCAATTTGACTATGACCAGGGCGTGCTCATCCAGGAGAATTACAATGAGTTGGTTGGTCCATTGTCGACTGCACTCTTGAGTCGACTTGTGAAAGAATGGGGTCGGATTGAGGTTCTGAGTCGAACCATCTTTGCAGCACACCAATTCCCGGCATACTTGCATTGGATTCGAGAGTTCGTTTCTGGGAGACCATCGGTATCGATAGTTCCTCGGACACGCCCTGGTGCTTCATCTTTCTTTGATTACCGAGATCGAGTTGAGGAGTCTCAAACTGATCATCGTCGAATCCAGGCTATTTGGCTCAAATCCGAAAAGAAGATGCAGAAAGAGATTGTTCGGCTGACATCTACCCTTGCCCAGTCCGGAAGTAGTGATGGTAATGAAGTGGCTAGGCTTCGAGCTGAGGTTGATAAGTTGAAGGATAGGCTTGCCCAGTGTCCTCACTTTGAGGATTTTGCAGCATATTTGGTGAGCCGTGATGCTTCTGATGCTGAGAGAGTGATGATGAGTCAGGCTGCCCGAATTCGTGCTTTGGAGGAACGCCTTGACTCTTTTTTCATTTTTCACCGCGATGTTTGATTGACTGCGTTGTATTCCCACTTTTGTATTTTCTTGTCATTTACTGGATGTATGCAAAAACGTTGGAAGATTAATACGAATAAAATATGTTTTGTACTTACTTGGCCTCAGGTATATCTATTGTTCTTGAAAACTCGAAGTTTTGTTGAATACATCCTAGATTTGTCGTCATTGGCCAAAATAGTAGTTTTGAAATGCAATTTTGTGAAATGTCTTTATCAAATGAGTATGATAAATTCAGAGTTTGTAAAATCTTTGGTTGTGACGATTTTGGTGTTTTTGCCCAACACAGGGGATGCCAGTGTCAATTACTCTTTTGGTTCCTTTAGAGTCATCCCCAGTGCCCTGGTATCGGAAGGTTATTATCTTGTTTGGACCTCTGGATTTTGCCGTTCACAGTTTATACTTTTGCGGGTCAAGAGTTATTTATTTATTTATTTATTATTATTATTATTTTTTTAATTTTTTTATTAACCTTTATTGCTCCTAGTGCCAGTTACGGTTTTCACCAAACCCGGTTTCCACATTTTTGCGCATCGACGTCCTTTTTGGGATTTTCATCGTGCCAATGACTTTGATCTTGCCATAGTCTGATTTTTTTTACTCATAGAGCCCTTTCAGGTTTTCACTATGCCCCTTCAGACTATGCTTGTATTTTTTTGGATTTTTACATTTCAATTCTGTTCGGAGTCTTTGTGTCTCTGTGGCTTGGTGACTCAAGTTGAGCTGCGAGATCGACGACTCTACTCTTGTAGTGGCACTCTTTCTCGGGTAACAGATCTGGATTCCCCTCTCGAGTTTTTCGACGACTATTCGTGGTTCGGCAACTCAAGTTGAGCCGCGAGATCGACTACTCTACACTTCAAGTATTTTTTTTTCGAATATCCGACCTGGATTCCCCTCTCGAGTCTTCCAACGACTAATAAGACTTTGAGGTCCGGACCAAGTCGCAAGATCATTGGTGCTGCCATTGTCATTGTGTTACCCTAGAACGTTCCCTGATCAAAAATGACTTTTGTTGGGACGAAACGTTGGCTTGGGCTAATGGTAGTGGAAGGATACAAAAAGGATTAAGGTCTGGATATATTAGAGTGGTTTAGACATGGGGTTCGTCCATTTTTGTTTCGAAAAGGTGATCTGTGTCTCCTCCCAGTGTCTCTCGAACTTGTTTAGGCTGGAGATTTGGGTCGAGCTCAGATCAAGTGTCCCAGTTTTTTGACTTTTTTGATTTTTTTTGTATTTTTAGCCGTTCACAATTTATCCTCATGTGGGCCAGGAGTATTTTGATACCTCTGATTTTCTCTTTGATTTTCTTTTCTTTTGTTTTTATTTTTGTTTTTGTTTTTGTTTTTTTTGATCGTTTTGTGGTTGTTGACTTGCCCTAGTCTTAGGTTAAGAAATGAATGTGATGGCTTAAAGGGGCTGACTAGGGTTAGATAGCTTGTTTGGGATAACAAAGATGGCCTTTCGTCATCTCAGAGTCAGATTTCAGGCGTAATATTTCTTGACAGTGTCAGCATTGATCGGTTGCGGGAAGATTTGCCCGTCCATCTTCGTAAGGATCAAAGCACCTCCTGACATCACCTTTTTCACGATAAACGGTCCCTCATAGTTTGGTCAAAATTTTCCTCAGGCGTCTTCTTGGATTGGCAGAATCTTCTTTAACACAAGGTTTCCCGATGAGAAATCTCTAGGCTTGACTTTCTTGTTATAGGCACAAGCTATCCGTCGCTGATAGATCTGTCCATGGCAAATGGTCGCAAGACGCTTTTCCTCTATCAGATTCAGTTGATCAAACTGGGCTTGAATCCATTCTGTTTCATCCAACTCTGCTTCTTTCAATATCCGGAGGGAAGGAATCTCAACCTCTACGGGTAGGACTGCTTCCATTCCGTAGACCAATGAATATGGAGTTGCCCCAATCAACGTTCTAAACGAGGTCCGATAGGCGTGTAGTGCAAAAGGTAACATGTCGTGCCAATCTCTGTACGTAACTGCCATCTTCTCGATAATTTTCTTGATATTCTTGTTGGCTGCTTCGACCGCTCCATTCATCTTAGGTCTGTAAGGTACAGAATTGTGGTGCGTGATCTGGAAATCTTCGCACATCTTGACCATGTCTCTATTCTTGAAGTTCTTGGCATTATCCGTTACTAGCCCGCTGGGAAGCCCATATCTGCAGACAATGTTGTTCTTGACAAACTTTAGGACATTACTTTTCGTGACGTTGGCGTACGAGGCGGCTTCTACCCACTTGGTGAAGTAGTCGATAGCCACTAAGATGAAGCGATGCCCATTTGCAACTTTAGGTGAGATTGGCCCGATGACATCCATTCCCCATAGCGAAAAAGGCCAAGGCGTAGTCATATTATGCAATTCTGACGGTGGAGCATTGATCTTGTTGGCGTAGATTTGGCATAGATGGCATTTGCGAACATGCTGATAGCAGTCACTTTCCATTGTCGACCAATAGTATCCCATCGCATGATCTTCTTTGCTAGCATATGACCATTCATGTGAGGTCCACAGACTCCACCATGTACAGTCTCGATTAATCGCTTTGCTTCTGCTTCTGCAACGTATTGGAGTAAGACCTCGTGGTGTGATTTTTTGTACAAAACGCCATTGCTGATGAAGAATTGCCCTACCAATTTTTGAATGGTTCTGCGATCATTTGATGTTGCATCTGAGGGAAAGTTTCGATCTTCGAAATATGCCCCGATGTCTGAGTACCAAGGTTTTTCTTCAGATTCTTCAACTTCGACGGGTAGACAATAGGCTGGCTCGTCCTGAATTCCAATCTCAATTGGGTCGATGATCAGATCTTTTGAAATACTAATCATGGAAGCAAGTGTAGCTAGTGCGTCGGCGAACTGGTTCTTAGCTCTTGGCATGTATGTAAATGAGATCCGGTCAAAATGTGAGCTTAGCTCCTCTAGATACTCGTGGTAAGGGATCAGTCTCCATTATCGAGTATTCCATTCTCCCGTCGTCTGATAAACTACTAGGCTCGAATCTCCGAAAATATCGATCTCATCTACCTCGAGATCCAGTGCTGCTTTCAACCCTACTATCATGCTTCATATTCAACTTCATTGTTAGAGCATTGGAATTTCAATCTGATTGCGATCGGTATATGGGACCCATCTGGTTTAATCAAGACTGCCCCTATTCCGTTTTCTTTCTGATTAGCTGCTCCGTCGAAGTACATTTTCCAGCCTGATTCTTCGTCATCATCATCGTTTTCAATCTCGGCAAATAGTATGGCTTCATCCGGGAAGTTCGTCTTTAACGGCTCATAATCAGGCAATGGGTGCTCGGCGAGGTGGTCAGCGATGGCTTGCCCTTTGATGGCTTTTTGGGTGACATAGGTGATGTCGAATTCTGATAACAATAACTACCATTTCGTTGTACGACCTGTTAGTGCTGGTTTTTTTAATAGGTATTTCAAGGGGTCCATCCTGGCGATAAGCATAGTCGAGTAGCTGAGCAAATAATGACGTAGTCGTTGAGATGCCCAAACCAATGCACAACAAGTCTTTTCCTGTGCTGGGTATTTCGCTTCGTAGTTAGTGAATTTCTTGCTGAGATAGTAGATGGCATGTTCCCTCCGTCCTGATTCATCGTGTTGCCCTAGCACACACCCCATAGATGTTTCTTGCACTGAGATGTACATCAGCAGAGGTCGCCGTGGAGTAGGAGGGACTATGACTGGTGGATTGAGCAAGTATTGCTTGATCTTGTCGAATGCTTCTTGACAGTCTTTGTTCCACTTCTTCGGCGTATCTTTCCTTAATAGCTTGAAGACTGGCTCACAGAAAGGAGTGAGCTGAGCAATGAAACGACTAATGTATTGTATCCTTCCCAGAAAGTCCCGAACGTCTTTTTCTGTAACGGGTGCCTTCATTTCCAAGATATATTTAGTCTTTGCCGGATCTATTTCAATGTCTCTTCTGCTGACGATGAATCCCGGTAGCTTGCCCGATATTGCCCCGAATACGCATTTTGTCGGATTTAGCCTTAAGCTGTACTTCCTCAGCCTGTCGAACAACTTCTTTAGATTGACCAGATGATCTTCTTCAATGCCAGATTTAGCGATCATGTCATCTACGTAGACCTCCATTTCCTTATGGATCATGTCATGGAATAACGCGGTCATTGCCCGTTGGTAAGTCGTCCCCGCATTCTTTAGCCCGAACGGCATGACTTTGTAGTGGAAAGTTCCCCATGGTGTGATGAACACTGTCTTTTCTTGGTCTTTTTTTGCCATTTTTATCTGGTTATAGCCTGAGAAGCCATCCATGAACGAGAACATGCCGTGCCCTGCTGTACTATCGACTAAAGTGTCGATGTGTGGAAGTGGAAAATCATCCTTAGGGCTGGTCTTGTTCAAGTCTCGATAGTCAACACACATGCGTACTTTCCCGTCCTTCTTGGGTACTGGTACAATGTTAGCTAGTCATTCCGGGTACGTGGAGACTGCAAGAAACCCCACTTCGAATTGCTTCATGACCTCATCCTTGACCTTGAGGGTCCATTCAAGCTTCAGTCTTCTCAGTTTCTGTTTGATTGGCTTACTTCTTGAAGCAATGGGTAGTTTGTGGACGACCAGATCTGTATCTAAACCTGGCATATCCCTGTATGACCATGCGAAGACGTCTTGATATTTTCGTAGGAATTCGACCATATCTTCTTTTTGCTGTGCCGTCAACAAGGCTCCGATTTGACAATTCATGGGTCCTCTTCGGTACCAAGATTGATTGAGTCTGTATTCTCGATTTTTGGCTGAACACCTCTTTCATGACGTTCTACCAAATCTTTGATTTCTTTGGGTGGGTATTCCATTTCGTCCTCAGACTCTTCTTCTATCCCCATGAGGTCGAAGTCGAGTTCAAGATCGAAATCATACTCGTCCCTTTCAAATTCTGTTTTATTTGAGTACTCATTCAATGGGGACAGATCCCTTGAAAACTCTTTTTTTGGTTTTTGGAAAATATCTATTTTTTTTACGATTTTGAAAGCTTTTTGATTTTTTTGATTTTTGAGGAATTTTTGATTTTTTTGCTTTTTGAGAAATATTTGTTTTTTTGTGATTTTCTGGATACCTGAAATAAGAAGAACAATCATGCAAATTTGTTAATAAAGGTAGGGAGCCCCCAAAATAGTCTTTACCCGAGGATGAGGGCTCGTTATGATCCTCGGGCAAATTGATGTCGCCTAATGGCATTTTTTTTTAGGCCTCGACAGCCTCAAGAATTAATGGGAATTCTTCCCAGTTGCGCAATGTCTCCCCTTCTCTGAGGGGGCGGATGAGATGAGCAAGTGATTCGTTGGATGATTTGATTGGTGGTTCGGAGATGACCATGATTTCCGATTGATTGTTGTCAGGTTGGGGTATAGTCCCTCCCAAACTTGGTGGGATGATGACTGATGCCCAGTCGATACCCGATGAAAATGGTGAGTTGTTCTCTCGGTTGGTAGTGACCTCCACTTTAGTGGGTTTTGGAGCAGTCTCTGATGGACTTTCATCAGAATCCCCATTGAATAGAACATCAATGCCTTCTTTAAAGGATGATTGGGACTCTACGATTAGGTCTTCTTGAATGTGCACTGGTTTAGGGTTTACCCTTTTCGACTTCTTTACTGATGGCGGTTCTGATAAGTCGTCAGGTCTGATATGGGACTTCGGGAAGCTAATACTGATGTGAGGGACTCGGCCCAGATTCCAGATGTTCGGCTCACGATTTTGCTTTCTTGCTAGCCGAAGCTCCTTTTTCTTGTCATTTATTTCTGTAATATCCCTAGACCAAAGTAAGGAGTATGCTTCCTTGATTCGACCGGTGTAGCTCTTCCTCTTCCTCCTGGCCCCAACCCCTGCTTGGGTCGATATCCCGATCTTTTCATAACCCGACCAATCATCAGGTTTGTTCTTGATAGCTTTGCCCTCACCTTCTCATTCCCCTTCTCGATGTGATTGACAGCAGCGAATTGGTATGAATGGTAAAGTACTTTGTCCTTTGTCATCTCGATATCAATGAATGGCACATCCGGAGCTCTCCCAGCTGGGATAAGGTTCTCTGCCAATACTGATATCATCCTCTGCCCCATGATAAATTTGACTCTTTGGTGTAATGAGGAAGATACAGCTCCGGCAATATGGATCCAAGGTCTGCCCAGTAACAAGTTGAATGTCGTTGGTATTTCCATGACTTCAAATGTTATTTCGAAGGTGCAAGGACCTATCGCGATAGGTAAATCTATCTCTCCCAAGGAATCCCTTATCGAACTGTCGAAGCCTCGGACAACTTTGTTATTGGATTTCACATATGACCAGTTAGTGTTGAGTTTCCGGAAGGTTTCAAGCGGACAGACGTTAAGCGCTGAGCCATTATCAATCAATACTCTGGCGACCATCATGCCCTTGCATATGACCATGATGTTCAGTGGTTCGACGTGCCCCGTTCCCTCAGGCGTAAATTCATTCTCTGTGAAAATAATAGGATTGGGGGCCATGATCTGGCCGACTGTTTGTTCCAACTGTGCTGGTGTCGTGGTCGAAGGTACATGTGATTTCCTCAGAACTCTTAGCAGTGCCTCTTGGTACTCTTCCGATTTTTGCATCAGTCCTAGGATACTAATCTGAGCTGGCTGTTTGTTCAATCTGTCCACTACATTATGCTCACTCTTGAGAATGAGTTTAACGAAGTTGCAGCTTCCTTGTCGGTGACCTTTGCCTTTTCTTTTGTCTTCTCATCCTTATACAGCTTACACTTTCCCTTTGCTTTTCTTTTTTCTTCATCTGTCCCCTCTTCCATTATCTCTTTAGTTTCTGCCCCGATGTTTTCCCCATTTTCTGGCAATTTTTGGCATTTTTCTACCCTTGTCATATGGTCGATGTCCGCCACTATTGTTTCTTTCACTGTTTCGACCCCCGAGGTTGTGGTGATAGTGGTCTCATAGCTCCAGGGAACTGCCTGTTTGAAGTTATAGGGGAATGGTTTAGGTGAGTGTATGATCATGGGGGGTGGATCGGACTTCATATTGAGGATGAGGGGTGGTGGCGGCGTTTTAAAGGTAGTGGTGGTGTGTGGAATGACAAGTGGTGGACGTGAGGATGGAGCGTAGGGTACGTGAAGGGGGGGTCGAGTCAATCCTTGAGAATATGGTGGTGTACATGGTATAACAAGGGGAGGTCAGGTTGGACTTTGATGGTTGGATGATCCGTATGGTATGACTAGAGGTGGTCGAGTAGCGGCATTTTGATGAGTGGGATGGATGGTAAGGTCGGCCATTCTGAGAGGCAATTGTGGATTTGGAGGTGGATTGGTTGTGTAGTGGTTGACTGTGTTAACTGACGATACCTTTGGCTCCTGGGTTAAGTAGACCCTAATTTTTGCCCCTACCGGTGCTATCAAGTCCGAAGGATTGAAGTTGAGCTCTCCGCAGACGACATTTACCCTATGCCCACTCCCCTCTCCATTGTGAGTGGGTAGGGGGTTTTGATTGATATTCTGTTGCTGGGACGGGTTGGCAGGCCCATCTAGGATGAGGGCCTTTTTATCAATTAGGTTCTGTACTTGATGCTTGAGCTGCCAGCATTGGTCCGTAGAGTGCCCTGGTGCACCCATGTGGAATTCGTAGAATAAATTGGGGTTGTATCCTGGTCCTTTGGCAACCTCCGGATTTGGCGGGCGTTTTGTAAGATACTCACCCCTGAGTAAGAGTGGCAGTAATTCTGATAATGTCATGGGTAACCTGGTGAACACTCTATTCACTCTGTTGGGTCGTGCTTGCTGGTTCTGCCCGTATAGTGGTGCCTACTGTGCGACTGGTGGAGGATTTGCCCTGAATTGATTTTGAGGGGGAGGGTTCCATGTTGGCGGTGCTGGTGCCCATGAAGTTGTCGGTGTTGGTGGTCTCGGTACTGGTGAGGGAATGAAGAGGGGTCGGTTTGGCTGTACATTATTGACCTGAGTCTCTTCCCTCTTCTTTCCTGGAGGCACTGGCTTTCTCTGAGAAGGGATTCCCGTTGTTGCCCCTAGACTCGTGAAATCGAAGATCAGACCGGTTCGGATTCCGTCCTCGACCCTATCTGCCACTTGTACCAGATTCGAGAATGTGCCTGTGGTGTGCCCCACCAGATGAGTGTAGAAGGCATGCCCTAGTGTTGAGATAAACGTAGTGTTCATCTCTTGCTCTATTATTGCGGGCCTTACTTGTGAGGCGGATTCTCGCCATCTCTGGGCATACTCCTTCACCGTCTCCCTCTGCTTCCTTGTCATTTTGGCCATGTCGTTTCGATCTAGCCCCACATCAGTATTGAACCGGTAATTTTGCCAAAACATTTCGACTAAGTCTTGCCAGTTCTTAATGAGTGAATGATCTAGTCCAGAAAACCATTTGAGCGCCGGTCCGGTTAAGCTCCTTTGAAACAACTGTACCAACAACCTATCATCCTCGCCGCACTGGCACATGGAACCACAATACAACTTCAGATGCGACAGCGGACACCCTACTCCGTTATATTTTTCAAACTCCGGGCATTTGAACTTGGCCGGTAGTTGAGCATTAGGGTAGACGCACAAATCCTTGAATCGGGTTCCGTTCATAGTGTTGAGGCCCTTCATCCTCCTCATCTTTTCCTGTAGAGATTCGATCTGCTGAGCCAATTTTCCGTCCGTTGCGCTTTTGGCCTCCGTAGCTCTATATTCACATTCATCGTCGGGAATGACCACTAGGGGCGGTCGGTTTTGTGGAATATAGAGTGGAGGCCCCTGGTATTTAGGCATTGCGGATGGCATCGTAGTCTGGGGTCCCTGCGGAGGTTGTTCGGGTAACTCTTGATTCGATCCGGATGCATGCTGTTGTATCGTTTGCGCTTGTAGGATACTGGCGTTGGCTAACACAGTACTGACTATCTTTTCTTGTCTTTCGATTACCTTTAGTAGTGCTGTTATTTGCGGGTCGATACTTGATGATTCGATCACTGGAGGTTGTGTTGGTTCGGAAGAACTCATGGTGACGGTAGATGATCGGAGAAAATAGGGAGGCACTTCTGGCTACTTGTATTTCTTTCGCTTGGCCACCTGTGGGTACAGACAACCAAGGGTTACTATATTATTTACAAAAATGAGGATGCATGATGTTTTATTAGACCAGGTAAAGTTGTTTATTATGAGTTTTGACGAAAAAGTAATTTCTCGGCGCGGAGCCGGCATCAACACGGAGTTGGTAAGTCGTTTTACAAAAGAATTACATCAGCACAGAGCTAGCATCGGCATCAACACGGAGTTGGCATCAGCACGGAGCTGGCATCGACACAAAGTCGGTAAGCATTTCGAAAGTCACGTTATCTCAGCACGAAGCTGGCATTGACACGGAATCAGGAAACATTTTGAAAAAGTAATTTCATCAGCACGGAGCTGGCATCGACACAGAGTCGGGAACATATTTTGAAAAATAGTTTCATCAGCACGGGGCTGGCATCGACAAGGAGTCGGGAAAATATTTTGAAAAGGTAATTTCATCAGCACGGAGCTGGCATCGACACGGAGTCGGGAAAGTATTTTGAAAAGGTAATTTCATCAGCACGGAGCTGACATCGACACGGAGTCGGGAAAGTATTTTGAAAAGGTAATTTTATCAGCACGGAGTCGACATCGACACGGAGTCGGGAAAGATATTTGGAAAAGGGTAATTTCTAAGATAGTTGAAACAACCTATGTTTTTGGTAGCCTCCAATTCAATTTTATGAAATCATCGTCGGCCAGGCGGATCTCCAAGGAAGAGGCGGCGCTCAATGGCACTCTTAAATCACCTTGTTCCCTGAATAGATGTAGTCTTTCCCCCTCGTATCAACATGGTAAGATCTTTCTAGGCACCGACTTGATCAAGGACTGCAATTGGTGCTTTTGGGGATTTTTGTTTTGTTTTGTTTTTTTTTTGTTTAAGTTGGATGCAGTAGATTGATCGATTGTTATCTTCGTTAGCTTATAAGCTTGGTTCAAATTGAATCTAGATTCGGCTTGTAGTGGATCTGGGTCTTAGTCCTAGTTGGAATGGATCTGGGTCACGGACCCAGTTGAACGGATCTGGGTCGGGGACCTAGTTGTACGGATCTGGGTCGTGGACCCAGTTGAACAGATCTGGGTTGTGAACCCAGTTTGAATGGATCTGGGTGGGGACCCAGTTGGAAATGGTTCTGGGTCGTGAACCCAGTTGGAAATGGGTCTGAGTCATGACCCAGTTTAAATGAATATGAGTGGAGGATCCGGTTTACGAAATTGTTTTTGGTTTTCCGCAAATTCTTCCCTTTTTCTTTTCTTCATTCCATATCTCCCCCCCCTCTTTTTTGTTTTCATTTTTGATTTGGTTGTACCTTGTGAAAAAGATCGATTGACAAAAATCCATTTCACATAGTTTTTTTTTTCTTCAAAATTTATGATTTTCCCACGAGGATGCTTTCAATACTTGTCAAATGGTGAGGGTCTTTAAAAATGGACTGTCGAGTTCATTCAGGGAGTTGAGTTCACTCTGGTCCGTGTCAATGGCACGGATTTAATCTACATTCCATTATCCGTGTCTCGGACACGGATGAGACATTTAATGTTTCAACCGTGTCACCAACACGGATGAAACACATTCTGGTCCATCCGTGCCATGGACACGGACTAGAATGAAATCCACTTTCTACAGTTTTCACAGAACTGTTTCTTTGCCTTTGTTTTCAATGTTCCCTCACTGTTTTTAGATCTTTTGGCTCTCTGTTTTTCTCTTTTTTTTTGAACATGATGCAACAAGCATTCCCTCCCCTTTACTTAAGGGGATATAAACGAAAAGTAAAGCAAACCTATGATCTAATTGCCACCTTTGGGCTTCAAGGCCCGACCACGACTTGTACAATTACAACATTGCTTGGGGGTTGATATAACATCAAAAATTTGTGTCCTAGCTCATCTAGCCGGGCATATGCGCGAGTTTAATAGGTGGTTTCACGGCTACCCGATCTTCAAACCTCGATGCATACCGAAATACACACGTCGTTGGTTGGTGATCGGGTTTGATGTGTTCACTCCCGACATTTGAAATAACGATCTCAAGCCGTAGAACTACTAAGCATCGGGGCTATGTATATTGAGGGTAGGGTGGCTTGGAAGTGAGACTATGCTCGCAAGTGCACACGTGCCATTTTTTTTTTCTTTTTCATTTCTTTTCATCAACCCCCTTACAAATATATAACACAAGCGACAAAAAGTAAATAAATATTACAATGGACATGTGAAACAAAATAAAAAGGAAACATAGGAAACCACAAACAAACCATGTTAGTAAATAAAAGTCTATATTTTTTATTCTTTTTTTTTTCAAAATGACCGAGTTGTCACGAGGGATGAGCCAAAGCTCCTCAGCGGAGTCGCCAGCTGTAGCTACGTGGTTTTCGTCATTACGACGGCCACAACTACTAAATATTGGAGTCGTCACCATTCAAGTTTGAAGTGGGTGTGAATGGTCACCCGATGTACATTTTGCGAAAAGTAACATTTTTGGGCGTTAGTGACTCGCAACGGATAAAGGTTGATCAAACCTAGAGGTTTGGGTAAGCGGCTCGATTGGAGAAAGGGGAAGGTGTTAGGCACCCCTTTCTCCCCACCAAATGACGGTAACCTCTACACCATTCAGTCATTTTGATTTTTAAAAGAAAGTGAAAAATGTGCCACGTGGGTGCGTTTGTACCCTACATAGGGATTTTATTATTGGCTTGATCATAGGATCATCTCATTGAAGGAGATGATCCTAATGAATCATTTGCCTTAGGGACTACTCATTTAAAACAAAATGAAAGAGAAAAATGGGGTATTAGAAGGGGGAGGAGGAGAGGATAGAGAGGGAGAGGGTGTACTTAGAACCCACCTTGTACTCTTGATCTTCTTTTCTTCTTCTTCTTCTTTTCTTGAATTCTCTTGAGTTCTTAGGGGAATATGAGAGAATATATATGTACTTTTTTTTAAGGTTATAGTGAGAGTAGAGGAGAGATGAGTTGAGATTATATTTTTTTCTAGTAAGACTTGGTAACCATTTTTGGGATGAGAGGGGAGGTATTTATAGATGTTTGGAGGGGGTTTGGAGGTATAATGGGGTGAAGAGTTGAGAGGATAGAGAATGGCATGGTTTTTAGGAGATGAGGGTATGAAATTTGGAGTGAATTTAGGGGTAATTTTGTAAAGAATGAAAATGGATTGTATTTCAACCCAAATGGTTTGGATCCTACCCAAACCCATTTGGGTAGAGTGTTGGGTGGGATGAGATGAGTGATGGTTGATGGGAGGAGTGGGAGTGGGAGTGTAAGAGAGTTGTTTAGGGAAGGAGTGTTAGGTTGATGAAAAGGGTAAGGTGGAGGGATGGGTAATGTAAGAGATTGGTTGGTTAGTTTTTGGGAGAATAAAGGAGATGATGCCATGTGGTAATCATGATGAGAGGGTGAGGAATGAGATTGGTTGATTGGTTGATGGGGGTTGTTTGATTAGAGAGAGAGAAATGGGTTAGTTGATTGATGATGAATGAAGTATGGGTTGAGTTGATTTTATTGGAGTATTTTAAGGAATATAATGGGTAGAGATATGGGTGGTGATGTGGGTGGTTGATGATGTTACATAATGGTGATGGATTAGGGCATGGGTGGAGGTGTGGGTGGTTGATGATGTTTGAGGATGGGGATAGGTTAGGTTAGGGTAGGGTATGGGTTGAGTTGATTTTGGTAGGGTATGGGTTGAGTTGATTTTGGTAGGGTATGGGTTGAGTTGATTTTGGAGGGAAGGTGATGTGTTTGATTGATTTTTAGATAATGGTGATGGAGGTAGGTGATTAGATAAGGGAGGTGAAAGGTGGTGATGACATGTGTCATCTTTTGGTGTGAGGATTGTGATTGATTGATGTGGGTAGTAATTGATGGATTAGGGTTGTGGGTTGGGTAATTGGATATGGATAGAATGATATTTGTGGGCTTTTGGTGTTGGGCTTTGGTTTGTAAATTATTTTAGGTTGGGTAAGGTTTGTTTTGGGTTGGATTTTGAGGGTGGATAGGTTTTAGGGTTTAGAAGGTATGAGGTTATTTTTGGGTTAAGGGTAATGGGTTTATGAAGGGGTTGAGGCCTTGTGGGCCTTAGGTAGGTTTAGGGCATTTGCGAATTTCGAGGTAAAGTGGTGGATGATAGATGAAGGGTAGGTTTTCCAAGTCTCACATTTTTTTTAATTTTTTCAATTTTTTGTATTTTTCTTGAGATTATTGATCCGATAAAAAATGTCATGTGTTTGGCGATTTGGGCCTTTTAGACCTGTTGGAGAATTTATCAATTTTTGGATGTGGGCGTGGAGCGGTGATGTTGGACACATGTGGGATGGGTCACACCCCTTCTTGTGGGCCTCTTAGACCATTGGGAGGTCTTAGGGCATTGATTTATTCAAAATTGCCATTTTTTAACGTTTTGGGCCCTTGAGGCCCGTTGGCCTATTTTGTTGGAAAATTGGTATTTCAAATGAGCCGGGGTAGATGGGAGTGTGCCGAATCCTTTTAGTGGACCTACTAACCCATTGAGAGGTGTTAAAGGCCTTGATTTTGACGAAAATTGATGATTTCAATGCTTCGGGCCTTCGAGGCCCGTTGGCCAAATTTATTGAAAAAAATTGTTTTTGGACCCTTTCAAGTGAGGGCCCATTCAAATCGGGGTGTCTACATTACTCATATTTTGAAGAAATACATCTACAATTATATGCGCACCCCCATCAGGAATTTGAGAATCCCAATGTCACCCGGCATGACTCTTTTGAAAATATTAGTCGAGCCATATCGGTGTGTAACCAATTTTAAAATCATGTGCCCAATTTTTTTTAGGAATGTGGATGGGCTGTATACAAGACAATAGGGGGTGGCAATCTCAATGCTATCCACCAATACAACTCAAAAACAACACGAAATTAGTGGGTTTGGATCATAATAGTGTCAACCCATCTAATACGATTATTAAATGGGTTGGGTTTGGATTTTGGGCGTCAATCCATTTTGACATGGTTAATTATTCTGTCCTTAACGTGTAATTTTAAATATATTAACAATTATTCAAGAATTTTTTAAACTACTCATTTTTTTTTCTAGAATTTCCTAAAAGTTTTTATAATACAATTTTTGTTTTCAAATTCTATAAAATATAATGGTGTTTTAAGATATTTTTAAAGTAATAAATAGTTAAGCTTTAGTTTGGAAAAGAAAAAAAAACATTTTTTTTACTAAGTTGTTTATTTATATTTATAATTTTCACTCTATTTTTTCATTGAAATCTAGAGATATGTAATGTTTGACTTTTAATATGGGCAAAATGGTCGTTAGGAAGATTTAAGATCTTACTTATTAAAACTAGTGTATCTCATGTAATAATGAAATACACTTTGCTTAGCCAAAAATAACAGTAATAATAATATTAAAAATACTTTTTTTTAGTAAGTAAGAAATTTTTTTGACCACATCACCTTATGACATCCAAAAACATGATCTAATGTCACATGTTGTAAAGGACTAAATTCTATGAACTTCGAAAAACAAATTCAAAAGAAAGTTATTTTTCATCATTAAACTTAGTTTACAGTTCTGTGACATTATTTTTAGTAATAATGTTTTTTTTTTTTATGATGGAAATGGAACTTATTTTTTCCAATAAAGGTTAGAATTTTATTAAATAAGTTATATATGAATTGGGTTCGGGATTAAGTTTTTGATACAATTATTAAATGGAATGAGTTTGGGTTTTGTAAATTTTCATAATACCCCTAATTCAACTGACACGACCCATTGCCACCCCTACAAGACACAATATTAAAACTGATCTAAAAGCCTAATTTAAGTTTGGTCGATCAAATGTTAGTTTTGTTTAGATACAAAGTAGAAAGTAAATGTGGGAGAAAGTATTTTTTAGAAAATAATTTTTTTTTCTACTTTAAAAAAAGTGAAGAGTTTTATATTTTAAAATGACCCCAACAAGCCTTTTTTACTTTCGAACTTAAAAAAAAAAAAATTCTTATTAAGTGTATCCAAACAGGCTCATTGGCACTATCAAATAGTAACTAAAAGCTGTGTCCAAGTGTGATCCACCTCTTCTAACTCGGCCCTGCTGCAAATGGTCAAAATTTTGGCCCACAGTTCATAACCACTAAGATCATTGCCAACTAGTCTTCCAGATATTACAACATAGAGTGCTACTTCGAGTCACTGTAGCAAGGCTCTCTCGAAAATGTTGTCAAAATGAATGGATGAGTAAAAGAACAGAACCTAAGTAGACTCCATGACACCAACTAGGACTGTTAATGGGGCTGGACATTGGTAACAAAGAAAAGTCTCTTATGTTTTTAGCTCGGATCAGATTTGGTGTTAATGCCCATCAGGCATCCAGCCCAACCCGCTTATATATATAATGTTCAACTGCCAAGCCAACGAAAAAAATCCAACATTGATTGCCAATTTTTTGTCATAAATCGATTTTTTGTGAGAGGATCACTCTATGGTGGGAGGATTATCCTCACAAAAAATCAGCTCATTCTGAAACCTTTAATCCCATCAAAAGTGGTTTACAAATAATAATCCATAATTTTGCAAATTGTAAATCACTTTTGATGGGGTTAGAAGTTTCAGAATGGGCTGATTTTTTGTCAGTATGATCTTTATGGTGGAGAGATCATTCTCGCAAAAAATTAGTCTATTCCAAAACTTCTAACCTATATAGGACAAAATGTTGGCTACTAACATTGGGTTTTTTCGTTGGCGGTTGAACTGACCTTATATATAAAAGGTAGCGTTCGACAGACAATGTTGGGAGAATTTTTTTTGTCTTATATGACTTAAAACTTTTAAATAGAGCTAATTTATTTTTTAGGATGTTATCTATGGTGAAGAGATCATCCTCACAAAAAATCAGCCCAATTTGAAATTTATAATCCCATCAAAAGTGATTTACAAATTAACGGTAAAAATTTGATAGTCCACAATTCTAACCCACTTTTTATGGGTTAGAAGTTTCAGATTGGGCTGATTTTTTGTGAGGATGAACTCCTCGCCATGGAGATCATCCTCACAAAAAATCAACCCACTCTGAAACTTCTAACCCATATAGGACAAATGTTGCCTCCCTAACATTGTTTGTTGAACATGACCTTATATATATGACTTGTGAAAAATTGACGTGGAAAAACGTACGTAGTTGATGTGGCAAGTGCGTAGAACCATAAATCTTTTTCTTCGGGATACATAAAGAAAAAAAATCTTACGGTTCTATGCACTTGCCAAGTTAACTTCGTCATCACCGCATATGTTTTAACGCGTCAGCTTATTATTAGTCTATACACACACACACACATGAGTAATAAAACTTTAGCCCATTGCTCATTTTTTTTCCTCAAGTGTTTGAAACTTGGATATTGAGGAGAACATCTATTGTTTTTTGCACACTCAAGTACACTCTCAACGATATGATTGTTTTTTCAAGTCAATTCTAGGATTTTTCTTTTCGAAATGATTCAATGAAAGATGTTTATATGCATAATAAAAAACATTGAATAATTGCATAATCATTAGGTACGTGTTTTCCTCCGACCCTAACCCAATCACAACCCTTATGGGTCGAAGCTGAGCAACTTGACATGCTTCGAAGGGATCAATGTTCGCTCAATTATCTTGATCTTAGAGGTTGTTGTTGAGGGAGATAAGCAGAGAGAAGCACCAAAGAGAATCAAGAAACAAAAAGAAGAAATAATGAAGAACAGAAAGTGTAGATGGGGTGATACTTAGGTCATGCAAGAGAGTTAAGAACTTTTTTATATCAGTTGTTATTACCACTCAATTTATTAATAGATCACACAATGTGAAATAAAGTTCCCTTCTAACCGAAATGTATAGTGCTGCCTAACGTTTGTGATGTAGGAAGATAATAATGCTCCCTCTTTCAAAACCTCATCGTGGCATGTTAAAATCCGCTTTAGTGTATGATAAGAGCGTCAAAATGTATGTGTTGTGTCATCTCATACGCCATCAAGCCCCACTCATTCTAGCACATTATTGCTAAAAACAATCTACACCGACGGGATTTAGCGACGGCAAAATTGTATCCGTCGGTGTAGAGGACTTATAGCGACGGATTAAAAAAATTTCGTCGCAATAGAGTTTATTTCTCGATTTTTTTTCCCCTCTCCTTACGTTTTCCTTCATTTTTTTTTTCCATCACCTTTTGTTTTCCTTTTGTTTTCCCTCTCCTTTTGTTTTTCCCTCCAACCAAACGAACTGTTTGCCTCTGTCGAACTTGAGAGAAAAAATACATTTCTCTCTGTGGAGAACGAACTCTCGATCTCCGTTTTGATCCGAAAAGATCGACCTGACGAGGAAAGATTAGGGACGATCTGAAGAGAGAGCTCATTAGGGACGATCTGAAGAGAGATCTGAAGAGGGACGAAGATTTGATCCGAAGAGATCTGATGATGACTTAAAACAGATCCGAAGGGATGAAGAAAGAGCTGATTAGGGACGAAGAGAGAGCTGATTAGGGACGATCCGAAGAGAGAGCTGAAGAGGAACGAAGATTTGATCCGAAGAGTTCTGATGATGACTTAAAACAGATCGATTCGTTCAACAATTTCAGATTTTCGACTAGAGGTCTAGGGTTTCTCATCGATCAAATCAAGGTAAATCTATCTTTGTGTTTTATTTTATTTTCCTAGTTGATTCCACAAAACCTAATCGAAATTTGCTTCTTCAACAGGTGCTGTTGCTGCGAGAGTTTTCTATTTCGATCATCAGGTATATATCGATTAACTGTCTACCTTTTCATATTTGAGCATTATTATATGGCTTCTACAATTGCTAGATTATTTGTTTATGACGTTTCAAATTGCACAACATGCTTAGATCTATGATGATGTTAACTATCGACTTCGTCCGATTAGAAATTAGTCTCTAATACGATCCATAGTATTGAAATTGGTCTCTAATACGATCCACTTAGAATTTAAAACAAACCAAGATGATGAGAGTTTGTGAAGTTTTTTTTTTGTTTTTCATCATTTATTTTAGTGTTGTTTGCTGAATTTTTGTTAGTGTATCCATGCTTGGATTAGGTTGGGATATGTCCATTAATAATGAATATATAGGTGGTTGGGAGGTCAATGTTTTTTTTTTAGGCAAAAGGAAAGATTTGTATTGAAATAAAACAAGATAGATAGAGCTACAAAAGTCAAGATGAACTCAACCAATATAAGAAAAAGAAGAATAAGGTTCCCCCTAAATATCATGTTTTGGTCCTGATATTTTAATGTTTTTATGTTTGTTATCATTCAAGGAAATCTCTTAATGTCTTGCTTTGACAGCGTGTGAACGTCTTATCCTCTTGGAATATGATTTGGATGAATTAAGAGATTACAGTGTTCTACTTTATCACTGTGGATTTTACAAGGAATCTCTGCAGTACCTCAAATCGTATCAGGCCTCAAGGGTAAAATTTTCTTAAATTGAATTGAATTGAAGATTATTTTCTGTGATACAGAAAGAACTTGCAACCTTTTTAAAGATAAATGAAAGTTTCATTTTCACTGTCAGAAATCTATCAGACAAAGGAGATCTTCCAATAAAGTCAGAGACTTGGAGGACTATGCAGTTGAGGAATTGATGAATCGTCTTAACCTCATTTCGATGGAAGATGGTTGGAGCAAGCCCTCATATTTTAGAAGTTTTTTGGGTAACTTCTCTGAACCATGGTAGTGTAGTAAGGAATCAAAGCTTGATTGTTGTAAATTGGAAAGGCTGGGAATGGTGCATGCTAAAGATGCAAATTGTGCTGTATGTTTTTATTTAATCCAGTGCTGACCAAGCAATTGTATTTGAAATATGAATTAATATGAGAGATGTACAGAGCCTCAAGAAAATCAAAATTAGTAGCTAGAGAGAGGGTGCGCACATATTTGCATTAGTTAGTTAGTTCTTGAAGCAACAAATAACTATTTAGAAATAGCAGACTGCCTCCTTGAGTTTGGAAACTAAAGTGATCTACACGTAAATTAAATTTTACTCTTCTTATGTGTGGGGTGGGCTTGGAATTTTGGATATAGCTCTTACTGCAGTCTTCTATGAGAAACTAACAAGAAATAACTGAAATCTATCTTTAATTATAATTTTAGTTCCAAATATTCTTTGTATGTTCTATCTTCTGGAATTTCAATTTGTGTCTCATATCTGTTTCCACAAATGTTGATTGACTTCTTTCTTGAAATTCCTTGTGGTTTTGTAGATTGATGCTCGTGTTGGTAATGTAAATGATCTTGCTTTCTCTCATCCAAACAAACTACTGTGCGTTGTAATGCCTGAAGATCACAAAGCTATCAAGGTTGGTTTTGTTGTTCAATTACCTATGATGGGGTGCTAAGCCTTGGTATCTCAATTATTAATGCTTGAGCATGTGCAAGCATGGGATGCAGTCACTGGTGCTAGGCAGTACACTTTCGAAGGTCATGAAGCACGTGTGCTTTTCATATGTCCACACTACGTGGAATATGAAATATAAACCATTGGCATGTCTTCCTCACATTGAATGAAACCGAAGACTTCATATGGGTTTTCACCTGTGATTGTGTTGAGTTGTAGAAGCCAGTGAGGGGGGCCTTTTGTGGTTAGAGAAAGGAGATGGTTGAGATTAGTATGGTAGGTGGTGGTGTTAGTGAATTCAGATGAGTCTGAATATGTGAGGGGGGCCTTTTGTGGTTAGAGAAAGGAGATGGTTGAGATTAGTATGGTAGGTGGTGGTGTTAGTGAATTTAGAAGAGTCTGAATATGTGTAAGATGTAGTTTGCTTTTGTGGGTTTATAGGTAAAAAGTAAGAAAGAGAGACAGAGAAGAAGAAAGCTTGATTGATTTGGCTGATGAACTCTTCATCAGCCACACCTCCAATTATTATTATTGTTTGACTGTCACCACTCCATTTATGATCTGCAGGTCCAAAACAACGATTACAAAAAGAAAGTTCATCGGGCAGTACACTTTCGAAGTTGCCAAGTCTCCACTTACTGAGCAAAAGCTGAAAGTTTTATACTTGAAGGAGGAATTGAAAGGAAAGATCAAGTCAATCAGGGAAACCATGCGGTCCTCCACAGCATTGGCTTTTAAAGATGAACTAAAGGCAAGAAAACGGGTTCTTCAAAGGCTAGGGTAATAATAGTTCCCTATTTTTATTTTTAAAGATAAACAATAGCCATTTATTATAATCAATAATGGTTCTCTATGTCGAAATTTTGATTTAATGTTCCAGCTTATTTTATTCAAAGAATGATTTTAAAAATGCTTAGGGTGCTATTAATTTGCAGATATGTTACAAGTGATGATGTTGTGGAATTGAAGGGGAAGTTTGCTTGCAGATCAGTAGTGCCAATGAGTTGACCCTGACGGAACTCATGTTCAATGGGGTTTTGTGTGGCAGGAGAAGCTTCAGGATTCCCAAAAACCCGGGAAGAACTTGGTTGCCAAGGTTCAGCTTGAGAGCAATGTAATTATCGAACTACCTTTTTATTTTGTTAATTAAGATTTTGGTTTAAATAGCTTCGTAGCTTCCATATCTTGGATAGGGTACCAGATTACCGGGTTCATTAATATAGTAGTGAACCGCGAACTGGTACAAACCGAACCAGCTCATAGTGGGTTCATAAAAAACAACAAATGAATCCTTTTGAAGTCTGGAGAGCTGGACACAGTCACCATTATAACTTTCTTGAAGAGTTGCCTTCCTTGGAGTTCATTGTTTAGTTTGTGTACAAGGGTCGACTTCCCTATACCACCCATCCCGTAAATCCCGATGGATCTGATGCGCTCATTACTTAATGCCTTCATGACCTTATTCATGGTCAAATCCCTGGATGGCAATCCATCTACTTGATGGGTTCGCACTTGTACGACAGTTGGAGGAGCTGGATCATGAGAAACAATACTGAAATTTCCCTTTGCTGGGAGTTCATCGACAACAGGTAACATCTGCAGTGCTTGTTTGCTTAACCTGCGACGCGATGTCCAATCTGGACACAATCCCTTGAAACATCTCTTGTTCTCCCTCACTTGGTCATCTAAACTCATAAAGTTCTCCCTAGCAGTGTCAACCTCTTGCAACCAGTTAAGCACTTCTTGATCGATTTCTTCCAATTTCCTGCGTGCCTCATCTACCGAGTTTTGCACATCATTTCTCTTTGCACTCAGACGACTCACTTGGTTCCTGAGCTTCTCAACGTTCTTATCAAAATTTATAAGATAAGAAATTTGGCGCTTAAGAGGAACAACCAAACACTTGCCTAATTCTGTGACGGGTGTAACCAAGATAGACAAGAGTGCCATGGTGGCCATCTTTGTAGAACACAAACGAACACTAAATTTTGCAAAAGAAAAGAAGACAAGAAAGGTGTGGTGTTCCTCTTAGTGTTCACTCAAAGATGAAGGTGGAAAATTGTGAAGCAGTACCAGAACCAATCTCAATCCTAAACGTAGTGAGACAATAGGTTTCTGGAAGTGGAATTGATGGGTTGGACTGGAGGTGGAAGTGGAATTTGAGGAGAGAATTTAGAGTGGGCTGGGCTGGAGGTGGAAGTGGAATTGATGGGTTGGACTGGAGGTGGAAGTGGAAGTGGAATTTGAGGAGAGAATTTAGAGTGGGCTGGGCTGGAGGTGGAAGTGGAATTTGAGGAGAGAATTTACAGTGGGCTGGGCTGGGCTGCCATATCAAAATTTTTATTTTTAACGAAATAGCATATACCGACGGACTTACAAAGTCTGTCGGTATAACATATAGCGACAGTAAATACCGTCGGTAAATATGTTAACAAGTAATGAAAAAAAAAATTTCCGCACCTTTTTTTTTCTGGAAAATAAGGATATTGCGACGGTAAATTTATTGTGCCGTCGGTAAAACAATTACCGACGCAATCAACTCCGACGAGTGACGACGAAAAAGTGATCCGTCGGTGTAGTATTCTGCGACGGACATATGGAGATTTAGCGACGGATCTAACCGTTGGTGTAAGTCTCTTTTCTAGTAGTGACCACACATGCCCATTCACGCTTGTGCACATATTTGATCCCAAAGCATTGCAAATGAACTGCATCTACCCAAAGTCTTCTAATGCTATGGTCGTCTAGGGATTTAGGAGGTTATTTGTAGCCTTGCGCAACTAGGGTGTATGGGTAAAAAAAATTGAGATCCTTGATTTGTATTTCAAACTACACTCTAAATGAGTCTTTCAAATCGGGGAGTTGCAACGCGTCAGATTACCTAGAATGACAGAACCAAGATAGAAATCACTGTGCACAGTTACATTACGGCGGTGCGAACCGAGGAAATCCCGGATGACTGTAGTTATGTGATTAAGCAAGCAAATGAATAACACAGCCGAGATCCAGGTTTTGTCACTCGGTATCCAACGAGTCAAGGAGATGGATATCCAAGTTCTCTTCTTTCTTTTGATCTCTCTTCCTTCTCTCTTTTCCAGTAGATTCTTTCTTTTCATTTGTTTTTTCTTTGTCTCTCTCTTCTAGTGGATGGGAAGTGGCATTATGTGTCTCGATATAGAGAAGCACTTTCTTTGGTGTTCCGCTCATGAAGCAAGAACTACTACCTAAAGCTTGTCTGCGCAATAGTAGCGAAGGGATTCCCCGGCAGGGAAGCCTGAGCGATGCAAATACAATATCACGACTACAACTGTGTTAGGACCACTACCCCTGTTATAGGATGGAGCTATGCGAGCGTCGTTCAACCCCTTGTCCTAAACGGTACTATAGGATGACCCCTAACATGATTCAAATCTAGGGTATCATCGAGTATAAAAATGATTTGGGCCTTTGATGAAGGTTCAACATTTGATCTGAATTTTAAAAAGATTTGAAACCTAATCTATTTGGTGTATTCAGACCTCTTGACTTTTTCTAGATCTATTCCTATTATTTATATGGGTTAGATAAGGGACGTGTGCACCTAAATATATTTTAAGAGGGTTAGTATAGAGCATAGTTTAAAATCTCATTTCGAGCGACCTCTAGTTCTATATAATAAAACATAACAGTAGGTCCCATTTTATTACACTTGTTTAGGGGATAAATGTCCAATTTGCTACAGTTGTTGGATCCACCCTACTCACATTATTGTTTTTTCTTCACCCCTTCAACTTTATTATCTTTTCTCTCCTCCTTTCATTTTTTTTTTCAATAGTAACCCTCTAATTTTATTATATTTCTCTTTTATCCCCTTTTTCAATAGTACTCATTCTAAGTTTATTATCTTTCCTCTTTTATCCCTTTAATCCCAAAGAGGATGCCTTTGCCCCTTTAATACCTCTCTAACTTTATTATTTTCCATCTTTTACCCCATTAATATCAATTTTTTTTTAACAATACCTATCCAACTCTATTATTTTTCAATTTTACCCCTTTAACCTCAAATAGGATACTCACGTCGTAGGCACAGGCGAACTCTAGTTATATTATAAAACATAGATGTAGGGCCCACTTTGCTATAGTTTAATGGGGGATAAACCTCCATCCAGTTACAATTTTGTGGGATCCTCCTTACACACTTTATTGCCTTTCTCATTCATCCCCTTCAACTTTATTATCTACCATTTTCCCCTTTCTTTTCAATAATATCCCACCAATTTTACTATCTTTTCTCCTTTACCCCCTTTTTCTATAATAATCCTCTAACTTTACTATCATTGCTTTTTTACTCTTTTAACCCACTTCATTGTCTTTCCTCATCTCCCATTTTTTTAACAACACCTTTCTAACTTTATAATTTTTCCTCTTTTACTCCCTTAGCCTCAAAGATTTTCAATAATATCACCTTCAATTTTATTATTTCTTTGTTTTTACCTCTTTAACCTTAAAGAGGATGCTCGTATCATAGGCACGATCGAACTCTAGTATATATATAAAATACAATGATGGATCCACCCAACTACAATTTTATGAGGGATGAACGTCCTTTCTTGCTACATTTGAGTGAGGTGCACACAATCCCCCCTTTTATTTGATCCCCTTCAACTTTATTGTCTTTTCTTTCCTCATCTTCTACTTTTTCAACAATACCCCCTCCAACTTTATACCCCACTAATCAAGTAATGTCTGCCTCTAATCAACAATATTCTCTCTAACATTTCTAGCAAATCAAGAAGTGTCTGCCCACCCTTGTGAATGGGTTTGTTTTAAAGTGGTATACTACGATCCACGAACCCAAATTTGAATTAGGGGAATGACGAACCAAGTAACATAGATTTGGGTTGTGGCCCTAAAAGTAGGTAAGTTGTAATGGGTCTGATTGACATATTAGGACTATCAATGGATTGGGATTGGATCGAATCTGGGATTGATCCAATGTGTATCGGGTCAGAACCTTATCAGATCGGGGTTTTATCGAATCTCAATATTAAAGTCCAAATCCGATCCAGTAACATTTGAATCGGGGCAAACCTGAATTTATATTCTCAGCAAATATATAATATAATCTATATACTTTCTAACATATTATTGGATCGGGGCATGGTTGATCCAGATCCAATGCAATACATTATCAAATCGAAATCTTATCGGATTGGATCTTTATCGGAATCCAAAACATCGATCCAGATCCAAATTTGTTGGATCAGAATGGATCAGTTTTTGAGTTTGATCCAATCCATTGACAGCCCTAGACCAGATGATCCTCCACCACAATGAAATTGAAGTGAGTTACCGGTTGCACTTAAATTCCGTTAGGTTGCATTCATGTCCAGTTCTTTATGATCACAATAAGTTTAGAATACGGACTGATCATGACCCGACCCAACTATGATCCATCAATGTGGCCCCATTATCATCTAAATCTTTAAATGAGTCAGCAGACATGTGCCCTGTCGGATTGGGCTTTAGCTTTTGGTAGGTCGGACCTTTAGGTGCCATTTAAAATCGGTTTGGGTCCAGCACAACTCAGACCTACCCGGACAGAACAAGGCATTGTAATGGTGGTGGGGCCATAATTGTTCTTTTATTTCTTTCAAGAACCAATTAAAATCTGGGAAGATTCTGTCAATCAAGTTGTTCGACCCGTATCCGACCCGGATACACCCTTTTGTGAAGACATTGTAGAACATGAGTTGATGGTGATGGGACCATCATATTTAGCTTCAGCTTTGGTTAACAAACTAAATCTCTGACGATTTGGCTTGGTTAGGTACAATCACGGTCATCATAAAACATCCTGATTTGAAGTAAGGTGAGTCCCAGTTGCCTTATCCAAGTCAGCATTTTTCCAAGCAGAAATACTGAAATAAAATAAATAATCTCACAAAGAGCTGTCAATGGATCGGGTCAAACCAAAAATCCGTTGCAATTCAATAACTTATGACTTGAATTGAGGAATTGAGATCCAAATTTAAGAAAGGCTAGATTGATATTATCTATATTCAAATGTTAAAAATCCAATGTTATAATTATTTGTCATGTTACCAGCCAACAAGTATTGAGTGTAGTGGTGAGGGCCCTTTTCCATAAAGGGAGATGTTTTGAGTTCAAGCCTTTCTGATGGCCACCCACATGGATTTATCATGACTTTCATGGTGTGTGTGATTTGTGGGGGTATTGCATGTACCCAAGAGATTTGGACGAGATATGGTAGTCTAAGAGACCAATTGCCTTGTCCCGCTAGTTGAGTTTACGAGTCTGAACACCACATCATTATATATATAGGGGGGCGTTCGACTCACAATCTTAGGTTCACAAAACACTCACAAAAGTTTTATCCTATGTGGCTTAAAAGTTTCGGATTGGGTTGTTTTTGTGTGGGGATGATCTCTATGGTGAGGAGATCATTTTTAACAAAAATTAGTTGAATCTGAAATTTCTAAGTCCATCAAAAGTGATTTACAAATTTTCGATAAACAATCGACGGTTAAAAAATCTAAAACCGCTTTTAATTAACTTAGAAGTTTTAGATTTGACTGATTTTTGGTAAGGATGGTCTCATCACCATAGAGACCATCCTCACAAAAAATCAGCAAAATCCAAAATTTCTAAGCCACATAGGACAAACATTTTGGTGGCGTTTTGTGAACCTAAGATTGTGAGCCGAAACACCACCTATATACATATATGGGAAATGTTCGGTACCCTACATTTTACCCTATGTGTTTTGTCTTACATGGGTTGGAGATTTTAAAATGGGTTGATTGTTGATGAAGATGATTTCTATGGTGTGGA
This sequence comes from Akebia trifoliata, assembly GCF_017979445.1. Classification (NCBI taxonomy): domain Eukaryota; kingdom Viridiplantae; phylum Streptophyta; class Magnoliopsida; order Ranunculales; family Lardizabalaceae; genus Akebia; species Akebia trifoliata. The sequence goes on along the minus strand of NC_141377.1, from coordinate 31,743,981 downwards.
GATCATACTCACCAAAAATCAGCCCCTTCTAAAACTTCTAGCCCTATGTTTACAAGTTGAATAATTGTGGACCTTTCATTTTTGAAAACCACTTTTGATGGGGTCAAAAGTTTGGAATATGCTGATTTTTGGCGAGGATGATCTCCTCACTATATTAGATCATCCTCACAAAAAATCATCCCATTCCCAAACTTTTGACCTATGTAGGACAAAACATGTATGGCAAAATGTAGGGTGCTGAACATGACCCTATATATATATATATATATATATATATATATATATATATATATTATTTTGACAAAATCCTAGATAATATTTTGGACAAAATTTTGTCTTATACGGCTAAAAAGTTTCTGAATGGGCTGATTTTTTTGTGAGGATGATCTCTATAGTCAGTAGATCATCCTCATAAAAAATCAGCCAATTCTGAAATTTCCAACCCCATGAAAAGTGGTTACAATCTAATGGTAAAAAATTGACGATTCACTATTCTTCAACAAATAAACTAAGGTTAGAAATTTTAGAATTTGCTCATTTTTTGTGAGGGTGATTTTATCATCATAGAGATCATCCTCACAAAAAATCAGTCCATTCCAAAACTTTTAGCCCATATCTTAATAAAATGCTTTGTCTAGAAAGTTGTCTAGGATTTTGTCAAAAGATCGTTACCCCTCCTCCCCTATATATATCTGGGAATGGATCAAGGGACATATGAAAAAACAAATGTAAATACAATGTAACATTAATAAATTTTCAAAATATGGGTTAGAAGTTACAATCTGAAACTTTTAACCCCATTAAAAGTGATTTAGAATGTGGACCGTCAATTTTTTGCCAATAATTTGTAAATCACTTTTGATGGATATAGAAATTTCAGATTGAGCTGATTTTTTGTGAGGATGATCTTCTCATCATAGTGACCATCCTCGCAAAAAATCAACTCAATCCGAAACCTCCAACCCATATTTTGAAAAACCATTGTTTTTACATATGTCCCATGAACCGCCCCTTATATATATATGGTCAGGTTCCATATACACCTAAAGCTACTCATATCTACACAAATCACATCCTTCGTCGGATTAAACATGGATTCAACGGTCGTGATTTAAAGTTTTTTAAAATAGAGCACGTGGGTTATTTTTTCACTTAATATTTTTGATATGTACTATTAACTCCCCACGTCATTATTTTGTATATTTGCTATTACCTCCCCTCGTCATAAACAGGGGATCTTCTTCTTCGTTAGCCATTTTCTTCAAGATGGTGTTGAAATCGTTTCCTGGAAGATCATTTAGGAAGACATGGAATTCTGGTGTCGAACGATTCAAATGGTGGCATATAATGTCAGTGGTATCTATAATCTCCGAGATCAACAATAGGTGTTGGCTCCTGAAGAGCAACCTAAGTCTGCAATCTTCAAACACTGAGGGAAGGTGGAGCTTTAGAGATTTAGTATGGCCTCTTTTATGATGGGTTTCGCCTTGTCTATCACTGTTCTCTGTAAACAAACAAAATGATGCAAATCATTAATTGAGGTAAAAATATGTGTGCGAGAGAAAGTGATACAGAGAGGAGATACTTGAAGTATGGAGTTATTAGTATAGTTGGTTTCGTTGTATTTTTCTCAAGGCTTTGATCTTATTGTGTGCTTTCTTCAAAATGTTTAACTACTCCATAGCTATATCTCCATTGTTGTTAGCTTACACAATTGAAGTGTAAGAACCAATGCGCCATTAAGGTTTCAGTAAGTTTATCCATAAGAAAAAATAGAAGTTGATTAAGTGCAGAATTAATAGATCAAAATGGCAGATTTCGATGGGATTTACTCAATCAATAAATGAAAAATAGAAGGAAATCGATGGCTGTTGGTTGTTGTAAGCAAGAATACAAGTTCAACTTGAAGAAAATGGCTAGGGTTTCAGATGAAGAAGAAGACCCCCTGTTTATGACGTGGCGAGGTAACAACAAATATAAAAAATAAAGATGTGGGGAGGTAATAGTAAATATCAAAAATATTAAGTGAAGAAATAACCCACGTGCTCTATTTTAAAAAACTTTAAATCACGACCGTTGAATCCATATTTAATCCGATGAAGGATGTGATTTGTGTAGATATGAGTAGCTTTAGGTGTATACGGAACATAACCCATATATATATATATATATGTGTGTGTGTGTGTGTGTGTGTGTGTGTGTGTGTGTGGGAAGTGTTTGGAAGCCCTAAATAGAGCTAAACATTGTGTTTAGAAGTTTCAAAATGGGCTGATTTTTTTATGAGGATGATCTTTATGGTGAAGAGGTCATCCTCACAAAAAATTAGCTCATTTCGAAACTTCTAACCCATATTTTGAAAATGTTTGGCACAATATTTATCTCTCTTTAGGGTTAGAAGTTTTAGAATGAGCACATTTTTTTTGTGAGGATGATCTTTATGGTAAAGAGATCATCCTCACCAAAAATTAGTTCATTCTAAAACTTCTAACCCTAGTTTACAAGTTGAAGAATCTGAATTTTCCAAATTTTGTAAACTACTTTTGAGGGGTTAGAAATTTCAAAAGTGACTGATTTTTTGTGAGGATGATCTTTATGATGGGGAGATCATCCTCACAAAAAACCAGCTCATTCTGAAATTTCTATCCCATGTATTGAAAAATGTTTGGCTCTCTTTAGGGCCTTCGAACGCCACCATATATATATATATATATATATATATATATATATATATATAGTGTAATGTTAAAAAAGAAAAAAAATATTGACCAAGTCCACCATTGTTGACTCAAGTCAAGTCAATCACTGTTGACTCAAGTTAATTATTGTTGACTCAAGTCAAGTCAACTCTAGTCAAACAACTTTGACTAAGTCAAATTGACTAAAGTTTTTTTAGGAAATTCTAAAAGAATTAGAATTTTTATAATATCTAGATATTTTTTGAAAATATCAAATATGATATTAGCTAATTTTTGTTTGTTGTTTCACTTTTTACACAAAGAAGGAAAAGAAAAGTAAGAAGAAAAAGGAGGAAGAAAAACAAAGAAGGAAGAGAAAGAAAAGAAGGAAAGAAAGAGAAAAAAAAATGTGGGCCCTTGCAACTCTTTATGATAGTTTAGTAAAAATTTAAGAAAAATATTGCTGATTTTATACTAGTAAAACAGAAATTGTTTTGTTTCTTTTAAAACATTTCTGATTTAGTAATTTTAAATCAAAAGTTATTTTGTAATTATTTTCAACAACATGCAACATACTTTATATATATTTATATTATTATTTTTATGAGTTTATAGTATGCTAATAGTTATTATTTTGTTTGAAAAGAATTATTACATGCTTGTAGTTGATTTTATACGTAATTATACATGTTAAAAATAAAATACAGTAACTATGAAAATTACTGTTTTTGTATAAAATTGACATAACATGTATACTCGCTAGGATGATCAAAATTTGTTATTTTATACGTACGTTATACGTGTTTTATACGTATTTATACGTGTTAAATATAAAATACAACAACTATGAAAGTTGCTGTTTTTATATAATATTTTACTATGTATACTTAGATTGAATGCTCAAAATATTTGTTATTTTATACATATTGTATACGTACTTTATACGTATTTCGTATTTGTCAAAAAGAAAAATACAGCAACTATATGAGTTGCTGTTTTTACACACAATTCATATATTTTGTTCACATTTTTTATAAACATGCATGATTTTTGAATAAGTTAAACTGGTAGACAGTTTACTTTAATCGTTTTAGTGATGGATTTCTAAAAAATATTTCTAATTAAAAAGTTGGATAAGAAAAGTAATTTATTAAAATAAATATGAGAATGAGTTCTCAATTGAATGTCATACTTTTAAAATACCCAGTTGGTAAGATGCTTCGGTGTATACCGTATAAGACACGAAAGAGAGAAAAGATGAGGTGATGCTTCAGTCGTAAACTGTCTAAGACATGAATGAAAGAAATGCTTCAACTAATAGTCGTGTAAGACACGAAAGAAAGAAAAAGAAAAGAGAGATGAGGCTGTACATTTAAGAGTGGACTGGGTATTTAAAACACGTGTATGTTTTATTTTCAATATGTTTTGAACAGAAAATAAATACTTATATGTAGTATTTTAGTGATTTATTAAAGAGATTGTGAAAACCTATAAAGAATAATATGTTGTGACATTTCCGGAATGATGTGTTATTCTATGATAACAATTGCATTATTTGAGTTCTTATGTATTATGAGATGCATAAAAACACAACATCACAACAGGAATCCAAAATTTCTTTTCTATCTTTAATAGAGAACAAGATGTAGATAGTTGTATGATTAATAGAGAATATCGAGGATCACATGCACGCTAGATTGGCATAGATAAAGATGGCTAGTTAATGATCATTAATAGTCTAGAGTAATCAAGAAAGAATGACCTACTTGATTTGGCCCGTTTCTTAAGGCCTTGGTTAACGGACAACCTGAGTCGGAAAACAGTTACCCAAATTGTGGTAGAGGCTGGCCATAGAATCAGGAACTAAATATAGGATTTCACATTGGTGAAGTATTGGAATAATCGTATTTTGATTAAGATGTTCACATCAGTCGTGACCCTCAACTCTCTATTATAATACTCTATTATTTTATGTTATATTATGGACAATTGTTTATTCAGATTTTTAATTGAGTTTCAATTTCCTGCTAGATTTCATGATATCAGTATTATCAAATATGCATGATTTACGAATTCCTAGAATAGTTAAACTGCATATAGGATGCTATTATTTAGAATTGTAAGATTTCCCTACTAGGTAACTCCCCTATTACTCACTCCTACGACATCACAAATTTTAGGCGCACCTGGTTTAAGTGATCCTTCCGAGGCTGCTCAGTACCATGGTCTTATAAATGATTAGTCCAAACTTCCAGGAGTGGAGCATGAATACTATTAGTAATGAGTCTTAAACTAGAACTAGGTTTAAGTCTTTAGCTGTTGTTTTTTTGTTATGTAATTATGAACACCGTATTATGTCATTACTGTTTTATGTATATATGTCAAGTGTACTGGTGTTTGAGGATACATATTTGTTTTATTGAGCAATGATCAGGTATAACTTATAGTTATATTATTTGTTTTTTACGTTTATATATTGATTATCATGATATGGGTTTTATATCATGTTTCGGGATTCAATTTGGGAATCATGGGGATTCGGGTTGAGTTTTTGGGGCGTGACATATAGGGTAGCGTCTTATAGACAACGTTTATCCTATATGGGAAAAATATTTCGAAATTGGCTGATTTTTTTTGTGAGGATGATCTCTATGGTGAAGAGATCATCTTCACAAAAAATCAGCTGATTCTAAAACTTCCAACCCTATGAAAAGCGATTAATAACTAACGGTAAAAATGAACGGTCCACGATTCTTCAACTTGTAAAATGAGATTACCAATTTCAGACTGGGATGATTTTTCGTGAGAATGATTCCCTCACCATAGAGATCATCATCACAAAAAATCAGCCCATTCCAAAACTTTTAGTTCATATAGGACAAAATACATTGTCTATGGAACCCATATATATATATATAGGATTAGAATCTGTGTGCACATAAAGATCATTCTAACAAAAAAATTAGTTCAATTTGAAACTTTTAACCCACATAGGACAAAACGCGTTGTAAATAAATGAGTACCTTTATGTGTACATGGATCCTCACTCATATATATATATATATATATAGGATCCTGTTTAATGGCTAACTTTTTGGCAAAACATTTTTCAAAACATGAGTTAGAAGTTTTGGAATGGGCTGATTTTTGGTAAGGATGATCTCTACGGTGAGGAGATCATCATCACCAAAAATCAGCCCATTGCAAAACTTCTAATCCCATAAAAAATAGTTTAAAAAAATGGACGGTCCACGATTTTTCAACTTGTAAACATGGGTTAGAAGTTTTGGAATGGGCTGATTTTTGGTGAGGATGATCTCCTCACCGTAGAGATAATCCTCACCAAAAATCAGCCCATTCCAAAACTTCTAACTCATGTTTTGAAAAATGTTTTGCCAAAAAGTTAGCCATTGAACGCAACCCATATATATATAGTGGTTACAAAGAGAGCCAAACATTTATCAAAATAGGGGTTATAAGTTTTGGAATGGGTTGATTTTTTGTGAGGATGATCTCTATGGTGAAAAATTGTGAACCATTCATTTTTTGTAAACCACTTTTAATGGGGTTAGAAGTTTGGGAATGGGTTGATTTTTTGTGAGGATGATCTCTATGGTGAAGAACCATGGACCGTTCGTTTTATGTAAACCACTTTTGATGGGGAGATCATCATCACCAAAAATCAGCCCATTCTGAAACTTCTAACCTATACATTGAAAAAATGTTTGGCTCTCTTTAGGGCCTCCAAACGCCACCCATATATATATAATTTTACAATTATAATTAATAATCATCACTCTACATGGGTTAGGAGAGACTGAATAGGCTAATTTTTTGTGAGGGTGATATCTATCGGGTTTAGTTCTGTTGACTCAAGAAATATGACTTGAGAAATGACACAAAATCCAATGGTCAAGTTCTTAGGTGTAAGTAAAGATAATCATTTTTTGATTTAAAGAAGTTTGTTATGCATGCATACAAGAATAATAGACATAATAAAATTTCAAAAAGAAAAACGTTGGTTGTATTTACCTATTTGGTTAACTAAACATGATAACAAAATTTAGCGAACTAGAATGGTTGATTTCGCAAATTGGTTAATCCGAGTTTGTTGTATTCCGTGAACCCAATACAAATCATATTGCGAATCGATTCACTTGGTACTGATTTACAATTCATTTTAGTAGGAAAGAATCTAACTTATAACACAATTCAGTTATATGTATTACATGTATTGGTCACCTTGAGTCCTAAATTGCTAAATGTCACATTTTTAGGGCTCATGGACCATTGTAGAAAACATTGAGTTTCAAACCCATGGTAAAAATGTACAAAACCAACTATTTTTAAGGCATGATTGACCAAAGAGGTTGATAATGGGTTTTAGTTGGATCCGACATTATTGGTTTTGGTTGCAGTTAGAAATAAATAGATCGAAAATTGATGTCATGTGTACGAAGGTGATTCTATAGATATGTAATTGTGATTTTTTTGATCGATCACTATATCTTACTAACTTAAGCATCATAAATTCTTTGATCGGTACCACACAAGTGCCCCAAAGATGATAGCATCTAAAGAGGAGATAGCAACATCAACAACCATTGAAGACTTGCTCATTTGTGATCTCAAGGTGTGGAGATTAGAGCCAACAAGAACCTACTAGGATTTATACAGAAAATAATGGAGCTATATCTAAGTTGGAGTAAACTCTAATTGGTTTAATCAAATCCTAACTCAATAAAATATTTATACTAATTAGGGCTATTAATGGATCGATTAGACCCAAAATTTGATCCATTCCAATCAAGAACCATGGGTCTAGATCAAGGATTTGGTTTTCGAAAAAGGACCTGATCAGGTAATGTTTTTAAAATATATTTTATTTCATTATATAATATATTTAATTTTTATTGTATAATTTTATTAGAGAGCTGCTAGTCGCATCAAAACTTTTACTTAATACACCCCAATCTCTTAAATTATTTATCACACCCAATTAAGGATTAAAACGCACTCTTCAAACATTACAAAGGTTTGGCTCAAATTATATTCTCAATATTACAAAACATTATGACACCAGTTCAAATAATTTCAATGGTGGTTTACAATTATGATTACACTAGTTCAAATAATTTCAGTGGTGGTTTACAATTATGATTAGGCTAATATAAAATACTAAACCCCAAAAAACAAGAAAGCTTCAATTGGCATCCCAACTTTTACTTATTCTCAACCATTTAATTATTTTCTTTATTTTTAGAGAGCTGTTATTGCCACACCAACTTTTGCAATACCAAACCAATTCCTATGTAAATCACCAAATAATTGCACACAATTAGTGTGGCAATAACAACTCTATCTTTTTAATTGGGTCTAATAAGTAAAAAAGTTGACGTGCCAATAACAACTCTCTTGATTAAATTCAAAATTTTGGATATGAATTCAATTCTTTTGTTAGGGGTGTCATTCTTGCTCTCAAACCCCACCTTGACACTTTGGGGGAGAATCTCTCTCCAACCCTTGCTCTCAAAATGTGGGAGTTTGCTAATGTTGAAAGCCTTCTATTCATAAAGAACCTTATTTCATTTATCATATTAAGTATTCTTTATTTCTTAATTGCTATTAGTCAAATATGTCCTTAAAAATAAGAATAATGATGAATGCAAGCCGTTTTGGTAAGCGATTGGGTACTCAGCTGACGTGGCAAGGGCACAGAACCGCACATCTTCTTCCTGTGTATCCCAATGAAAAAGATCTATGGTTCTATGCCCTTGCCACGTCAGCTGCGTACCCAACCGTGTACCAAAGCTACCTGCATTCATCACGAATCCAAAAATAAATATTGTAATGAAAAATTGTTGAGTACTACGATTGAGACAACAATAGTGTAATGTTTAAATTTTTTAAAATATTATTGTAATTATAAAACTAATTTGAACATTCAAAGTAGAAGAAACTTCAATCATCCAATGGCTCAATGGCAATTTCAGACCGATAAGCGGTTAATGCTTGTAGGTTGTGAGTTCGATACCCAATATAAGCATTAATTCCTCAGGGGACACTCGCGAGGGCATACCTTCACTTACCTGGTGTGTGTGATGAGCTGGCGTTGCATGTGCCCTGGGACTAGTCTTGTATAAGACCAAGGTCTATGGATTGGGCAAGGCCCATATACAACTTGGTTTGGTCTAGGATCAAATCAGAACCGAATCAATCTAGGTTGGTTCCATTAAATAAGAATTGGAACCGAGCCAAACCAAACCGAACCGAGCTAAGGTCAGTTTGGTTCGATTCAGTTCTATGGGTTGCCAATATCTTAAAAACCTAATTGAATCAGCATATTTTTAATAACAATAAATAAATATGAATATGAAATCTCATATAATGAGTTATTAATCTATCCATCAATAAAGAAAATCATTACTGTATCCATTCAAAAAAAAAAAAAGTCAATAGTTTTTCTATCAATTAAAGTCATTAACCCATCCATCCAAAAAAATGTCATTAATCTATCCATAAAAAAATAATCAATTTATCCATAAAAATGGGTATAGTTTATTTAATGAATTAATAATATTTATTTATAATTTTATTAATATAAGGATTCGGTTATCAGTTTGGTTCACTTCTATACAAGGCATGAACCAAGAACCAAACCAAATTGGTCGGTTCTCTATTTTGTTAACTTGAAACCGAATCGATATTCATTATAAATCGAGCCTAACCAATCCAAAGCTCTTGGTTTGGTTCGGCTATCGGTTTGAACCGGACCAAGTTGCACACCTAGTAATAAGACGGATCAAGAGTTGTTTTATTGTAACGAATTGGAAGTGGCAAATAACATAAGTACACTAGTAGTATAGTCAAGCTATGTATATAGTACCCCAAAAAAATGCAAGCCATGACTTGGATATTAGGGAATGAAAATATAGTTATGGGCCATTGTGAACCATTATTGTATTTTTAAAACTTAATTTTTTTTTATGTATAAAGTGTGTTTATTTTTAAAAAAATAATATTAATTCTAAATTATAAAGAGGTGTTTTTTGTAAGATAGAGCAGGTAGTGATATTTGAATATGTTATATATAACTCAATACATACCGATTTGGATAAGAACTAGACAGACCTAATCAGGTCCAAGTCTAATATCCATTAACATCTTAAACTAGGTGTCACTACCACATTGTCCATGTAAAAAAACATTGGTTAGAGAGAGAGAGAGAGAGAGAGTATGCCCAATGTGAAAAAATGATAGAATGAGTCACAGAGTGCGATTTTGTTGACGCACGATTTGTTGACATACTATGACCGCCCAATCCTATTGGAAGATTTTGTGGGATTATTTATTGAGCACACCCTTTTTTTTTTTTTTCTTCTTAAAGTACTTCAATTATTAACTGATTACAAAGAACTCTAATCATGGTGATGTTGAATTGAAATAACATGATTTCCATAGGAACTCCAAACAGTTCATTTTCTTTTATCGGTAATCCAAAGACTTTTTCGTTAAGGTTTTTCTATACTTCTAAGCACTTCTCTTGCTTTCAAACTTTAGATACTATCATCTCCCTTTGTAAGTGTGTGATTTTGTTTTTTTTTTTTTTTTTCCATTTATATATATTTTTAATTTATTTTTAGCAATTTCAATTTATTGAATATTTTTTAATATATTTTCTCATTAAGGTTTTTCTATGCTTCTAAGCACTTCTCTTGCTTTCAAACCCTAGATACTATCATCTCCTTTTGTAAATGCGTGATTTTTTTTTTTCCATTTATATATATTTTAATTTATTTTCAACAATTTTAATTTATTGATTTTTTTAAATATATTTTAAAATTTTGCTTTAGTGAAGAAAATATTTTTAATCTTATGCTTCAAGCTTGTTCAATAAATCTTAATATATTTTTTTAGGATTTTTTTTTGTTTTGTTTTAGATTCTACATAAGCCTAATCATAAACAATTACTGAAATTGTTTTAAGTAGAATTATATTGTTTTGTAATATTGAGATCATAATTTAACCAAATAACCTAACTCTATTTTGTATCCTTGGTTTTGAAAGCAAGTAACCTAACACAACTTTAGTTGTATTAATGTTCAATCAACAACACTTGCACTAACTCTATAAACTTCAATCTCTCTCACACACACTCCATAATAAAAGCATGGTGGATTATACATTCAATTGCAAGATCCAAAAATCAAACGAGGTCGAGACCATCATAAAACTAGAATTAAAAGTACTTTGGAAACTAAAGTACCAAAAAATAGGGCCCATCTAAACAAACAGGTAAGTCGTTATATGTATAAAAATGGAATGCATTTCAATATTCTTTTACTTCTATATTCTTACTAATAACATAATAATTTTATGTGGGTGAAAATAATGGAAATGTTACAAAAATATAAAACATGGGTGGATCATTAAACATGTATCAAGCTACTCAAGTTATGATTTACTTCGATTAATGTTATAAAATATTTTTAACAATTGAGTTAAATATAATATGTAAGTTTATTCATTCTCATATAAGAGTCATTTGAATTGGCACAACAATCATTATATAATCAGTACCCAAGTCAATTACCTCCATGGTCAGGAATGTACTTACAATATAATTACATAGGGTGTACAGAATAAAGAAATCATCAATTTTTCCAAAGTGGTACTTACACGTCTCAACAAGTATGTAATTTACATGTCTTGACACTTTTTTTTTAACTTAATGAAAATCATCATTTACTTGTATGTATCAATCATTTTATAGGTACATTTGCCACAAACTCATGAATCTCAAGGACCGGTTCAAAGATTAGATTTTCTAAATTCATTATCATAATGGGTATGATTTTTATTAATTAAATAATGTTTGATACAAGATCGTTGATTGTATTATTAGACTTATAAAATTGATGTCTTTTCTTCATTGGCTTTAACATGAATCTGTTTTTGCAGTTAAAAGAAAATGAAGAACCGACCTGTGGAGGATTTCTACCAAGGCATAGAAGTATTTTTTTGTATTGCAAGGATTCAAAGCCATGAAGATTGCTTAGTCTATTATATCTTAGAAGACATTTTAGTCTTTTTCTTTCTTTTTTACTTTTTGTGAATGACTTTATTTTGTCAAACATTATTTTAGTTTATAATATAGTTAAGAGGACAAAAAATGGTATGAAGTTACATCATATACATTGGAAACAAATATTATTAATTTAGGTTATGTTTGATCAATTGATTCATGATTTTGGCATTTATGTGAAGGATAACTAACATATTGGAATGATATCTTTAATCATTACCTAAGTCCGAGTCTTGGTGTTTTAACAATGATATCCTTAACCATGATATCCTTAACCATAAGGGGATTATATGAATGTGTTTATATTAGGTTCCAGTCCCAAGTATTTTTGTATCACGATCAAAATTCAAATAGAACTGATAATACCTCAAAAGGGATGTATACTAGGGAAATGTCAGTTCAAGTACTAATGGTGTTCCTTTAATGGGAGAAACCAAGGGTCCTTGGACTCACCTTGTGGCTTCCAAATCATGATCTGATTCTTTATTGTTGTAGAAGGCAAAATTCTATGAACTTTGAAAAAAAAATTCCAAAATAAAAAAATCATTTTTACCTTTGAATTTCAATTTTAAGTTTGGGAGTTATGGGGAATTTTGATACCTGTCCATTTTCAAAACCTTAGATCAAACTCAAAACAATTTGTTAATTTTTGAGTTTTTGGATGAAACTTAGAGGGCTGCTGATGTGGTAATCCATTTTAGCCAAACGACCCTTAGTAAGCATTAAATCTTACTATGTTAGTAAGGAAAGTGGTTCCCATTTCAATTTGAAATCATGCTATTTCAATTCAACATCACCATGATTGGAGTTCTTTCTAATAAGTTAATAGTTGGAGGAGTACTTTAAGAAAAAAAATAAAACGAGGGTGTGCTCAATAAATAATCCCACAAAATCCTCCAATAAGATTGAGCGATCTAGTATGTCAACAAATCATGCGTCAACAAAATCGCACTCCTCATGAGTCACGACTGACTTGAGCAACTGTTGGTCCACAATGTGAAAAAGCCTTGGACGAAGATATTCCGAGTCACGAGTGACTCATGTAACACGAGACGTTGTCCAAAAATAAAAAGGTACCACAAGGCAGACAATATGTGGGCCCACAAAGACTGGTGGATTGGACTATTATAGACCCTTAGACGGAAACATATTCAAAACCAAGTACAGCATGATTTCGAGTTCTTTCTAATAAGTTAATAGTTGGAGGAGTACTTTAAGAAAAAAAATAAAAAGAGGGTGTGCTCAATAAATAATCCCACAAAATCCACCAATAAGATTGGGCGGTCATAGTATGTCAACAAATCATGCGTCAACAAAATCGCACTGTCACGACTGACTCGAGTAACTGTTGGCCCACAATGCGAAAAAGCCTTGGACGAAGATATTCCGAGTCACGAATGACTCGTGTAACACGAGAAACGTTGTCCAAAAATAAGAAGGTACCACGTGGCAGACAATATGTGGACCCACAGAAGACTGGTGGATTGGACTATTATAGACCCTTAGACGGAAACAGATTCAAAACCAAATACGGATTAGAAGCTTAAGTGGGACCTACAAAAGATTTTATTTGCTAGACTCTCTTTAATAAAATCCTTGTGGGCCTACGGTCCCTAACTTTTATTTAAATAATGTCTCCCTTGATATTATTACAAAAGATTTGTTCACCCCCTTTTGATCTCATCCTTATGGGGTCCTTTTTTTTCCTACTCGATTATAATTATTATTGTTGAAAGGTGTAATGGTGTTTTTAATATTTATATCCACGTGTCATCTTCTTGTGGAATATATGCCCATCAATCAGGACCACTAGTTTGGTTTGGTTAATACGAGATACTTTACAGCGCTTTGTGATGAGAGCATAATTTCAAATATCATCCGAGATAGAGATCATTTGTCTAATCATCTTGTTATTGTTTATTAGAGACAGCACACGGCGTCTTAGGTTTCACACCATCTCACGAGATAATTCGGAAGATATTTTGGAAAAATCTTGGCCAAGTCAATTGGAATTTTATATATTTTTCACTAAAATAATTATTTTTTATAATTTATAAATATTTATTATTTTAAAAAAAAGACCCTTGTCATTAATGATGTGTAATCTATTTTATAACAAAACATATAATTAGAGTAATTTTAATTTGACCCTCTATAGTTTGGCATAATTCTATTTTGAACCCCTAATATTTTGATAATTGCACTTACCTCTTTTATAGGTATTTAATGGGTTGACTTACCCCCTTCTGTCAAATTACCGTCAACTTAATAGTTAAATTCCTTTTATAACACTACTTGAAAATTGAAATTTTTGACAAGTAAATATGACAGGCCAAGACCCACGAATTTTACAAATAAAATTTCGACAGTCTTAGTCCATTGAAATTTTTTATGTTCCCTGATTCAATGGCTTAGAGCAGTCAAATTTCTCTCATCCTTCATTAATTTTATGGTTTCAACTCGTTGAAAAAAAAAATCTACAATGAAAAATTTGACGCCTTGGTCTGTCAAGTTTTTTTCTCATTGTGTAAAGATCATTTTTTCCTTTTTAAAAGGTTATTCATTTTTATAACAAAAATATGCCTGTGAAAAAATGAGTTCAATAAATACCTAGGTGGGGCATTTTAATTATTGTTTTAATTTTTTTAAAATAAAAAATAACATAAAATAAGAAGGTAAAATAGTAAAATAACATCTAAATTGTAACCCCATCAGTCTAAGGGGAAGTAAGTGTAATTATCAAAATTTCAAGGGGTCAAAATGAAATTATGCCAAACTATAGAGGGTGAAGATGTAATTTATCCATATAAATTTTCACATGTAATTATATTTTAATAAATAATTGTAAATCAAATTAAACAATTTATTATCTCATCCGAGAAAACTTGATCTCATCTGTGAACCAGACAAGATATTATACTGAGACTTGAAATCATGTTTGGGAGTTTTTGATAGTTATTCTAGAAGAGCCGTGATAACATGTCGCATGAAAATGTATATGGTATGATCGACTTTGCTGTGGCAAGTGCACAGAACCATAATCTTTTTCTTCGGGATACATAATTATCATGTCAGTCACGTATTTAGCCCGTCATTTTATCATTAGTCATTCAAGAAAATTTTGAAAGATTTGGCAGGTGTTTGAGCGACAGAAAATGCAAATAATAACAATAATTATTGTAATTAAATTTTTTTTATAAATTATTTTTTATGAAAAAAAATATTGCTAGACAAGGAATCGACCCCCCACACACAACGAGATTTCAAGAACAAAAAAGTTGCAACAATTGATGATGTAATGTAGAACAATCATGCTTGGTGGATTCCACAAGGGCGGCTTTGGTCTGATAGGGTCAAATCATGTATATTTGGTACTACAATCCAATATATTTAGTGAGGTGTACCTTGGATTGTTAGGAAATCTTCAATATGGTTAAATGCAATTAATGACTAAGACAGCTAGTGCATATGAAACATTATTACACTTTCTTTGAGTAATAATTTTTATTTACCATTACATTAGTCAAGCAATTGGAGACCAATAATATATGGCCAAGAGTTGATATTTAAGTTGGGTGAGAAGACTTGCAAAAAGTTGATGTATGATTGCTTTGAAAGCACTTTGGACCTTCCTATATTTTGAATTTGGAGCTGCCACATTTATACACCCATACTTAGGTGGTTGTTACATCTTATATATAATCATCCCATCAATTCTTTGTTTCTATGTTCTACTATTAAAACTAAGTAGAACATTAATTTGTATGATTGAGGGATCAAATCTATATAGTTTTGCAATTTTATTTTTTTTCAAGTTGACATTGACAATTATGACCCAAAGTTTAACCCAACAGGTTGGTTCAATGGCAATTTCAGACTAATAAGCGGTTAATGCTCGTAGGTGATGAGTTCAATATCCAGTATGAGCATTAATTCCTGAGGGCTGCCCATGAAAATGCATCCTTACTTACTTGGTGCGTGTGATGTGAGGCGTTACACATGCCCTGGGAACACTGTAGTTCCTTTCATTTGAGTACTTGAAACACCACCAAACCTCTGTTTCGGATATGTTTGGAAGGCTTAAGTTGGGTCTGTCTCTTGTCTAGTATCCATTCTGAGTTAGTCCTTTGGACAAGACCATGGTTTATGGATTGGGCAAAGCCTGATACGTGCCTAATCCGTTGTCTACAGGGATATCTGGTTATCAAAGAAAAAAACAAAAAATAATGACCCAAGTTCTTAGTGAAGCATATTATATGATGAATAGCATAAATGGATTTAGGTATTAATTTCCATTATAATCGACAACTAATGAGTATCATTTTTCTGAGAAACGTTCGAAGGCCTTAAAGATAGCCAAACATTTTTCAAAATAAGGGTTAAAAGTTTCTGCATAGATTCATTTTTTGTGAGAATGATCTCTATGATGAAGGGATCATCCTCAACAAAAATCAGCTTTTTCCGAAACTTCTAACCCTAATTTACAAGTTGAAGAATCGTGAACCGTCCAATTTTTTAAACCATTTTTGATGGGGTTAGAAGTTTTGGAATTGACTTATTTTTTTGTGAGGATTCTAACCCTTATATTGAAAAAATGTTTGGCTCTCTTTAGGGCCTCTGAATGCCACCCCATTTTTATTTTTTAAATAAATAAGAGCGAGAGTAGTTAGCAGTCAATAATTGAAAGGTGAAGACAGATTTGAAGTCTTAAGTAATTTTCAATCTGGTTCAATTAGTTTTGGAATTTATAATTCAACCCCTCTCAAGTTTATGTACTGATCACCTCAATTTAATTGTGTTGACTTGACTAGAAGAATTTCCAGTCTATTAAATAGGTCGTAGATAATTATACAAACACATGAAAATTTTATTTAAATAATAATAATTTTTGTCTTTCAATTTTCAAATCTTATATTTTATTTAAAACATTTAAAATAATAATATTATTAGTCTTCTACTTTTCAAAAGCTTTCTATTAATCCAGAATCAATTCCTAATTAGGAAGACAAAGTGGGAACAAAGATCTTTGAATTCTGGTCAGTCATCAATCCATAAAAAACAGAAAAATAAAAAATAAAAAAGATAATTTGGTGAGAGAAAGACGAAGATAGGTGAGGCCCACACAGTTGGAGGAAGATCCAACAGAGTCTTCTGACGTTGTCTAGAGAATCTAAAGAAGATCGTGGTATCAAGTTTCTTCTTACCCACTCATTATCTACACCAACCCAGCGCCCACTCCTCAACAAACAACAACAACAACCATCCCCCCTTCTCCACTCTTCTCTTGTCTATTTTGTAAACATATATCATAGTTTTTTAACTCGGGTTGATTTGATTCGAAATTTGAGTTTCGAGTCGAGTCTAAAATACTTGAGTTACATTATTATATTTTTTTGAAAAATAAACATTATTTTTATTTTAAAATCTCAAAATATCTACATAATCAAATACAATTGTAAGTCCCACTTTGCTACAGTTTTTGTGTTAATGTGTGTTGTTTGCTAGGGGGATAAACACCCCTCCAATTATGAGGTCTGCACTACTTCCTCTTCACCCCTTCATCTTTATTGTTTTCCTCTCCTCCCTCTTATTTAATAATATCCCTCCAATTTTACTATCTTTCCTCTCTTTCCCCTTTTTTAGAAATATCACTTTAATTTTATTATATTTCATCTTTTACCCCTTTAACCTAATTAGGACAGTCAATAAATAGTCGAAATCTGAATTTGTATTTGAAAAATTAAATATTATTTGAAAATTTTGGATATCATATAATATTTTACATCCGAATGCTTATCAAATAAGCATTCAAATAGTAATGTATCTGATTTGATCTAATATTATAATAATAATAATAATAATAATAATAATATTATTATTATTATAAAAATTATAATAATATAATTTTTTTCCTTTTAAAATGCTTGGTTCTCCTCTGTCTTTCTCTCATACCATTGGAGACCTCATTTTTTTTTTTTTCATATATTGATTATAAAAATAAGTCCTCAAACGGGTGATTTTTTCGACATGTTCCAGGTAAATGTAACTATAGATACGTGATCTTCAAGTCTGAAGATCACCATTACGTGGATTTGAACTCGTCATTATTCTTTTTTTAGAAAATGATGTGAATGGGCACCCAGAATATGATTTAAAAAAAATAATTTTTTATAGTGACTCTCGTACAGATAAAGTACCAAACTATCTAAGATCTTGGTAAGGGTTCGATTAAAGAGAGGGGAATGTGCTAGACCACCCCTTTCTTTCCACCGAAGGGTGGTAACCTTAAAAATGTGATCATTTATAAAAGAAAAGAAGAAAAGAAAAAGAAAATCAAATGAACGACAACTTATACCCTTATATCGGCATAATCATAAGGGACCATCTCATTGAAAGAGATGATCCTCACACAAATCTTGTCTTAGGAGCACAATTTTGAAAATTATTGGCTTATGGCAATGGTCCACTATCATGGGTTGAGAATGACCCAATTACCAATAGCATCAAAAAGTTAGTGGGGTGTTGCAAATTGTGTTTGGGTTTAAAATATTTTCTTTGAAAATAATTACAACATATCATTTTCGATCGAATCGAAGTCCGATCTTCGGAGGTAGGAAGGGTGGACATTACATCCTTAGGCTTTTTAACCAAAAATCTATAGTTTTGTGCACATTCCAAATCAGTTGTGTAGGTTTGAGTATGTTTTTTTTTTTTGAGTCAGTTTATCGTGATTCAATTTTTTAAAGAGAGATTCTATTGCCACACCAATTTTTGCTAATTCCACCCCAATTCATATGTAAATAACCAAAGAATTAGCATACATCTTGGGGTGGCGTTAGAAAAAGTTGGTGAGGCAATAGAAGCTCTCTTTTTAAATAATTATAACAAATTAATTTTTTTTATACTTGTTTCTCTTGCGTGAGTTGACTCAAAAGCTACTTGGCTCTTGAGTTGACTCAACTCAGTTGCACTTGCACATTCCAATGGTCGAGTTTTAAAACTATGGACTAGCTTAAGTTTGATAAACCTATAAAAGCCTTGAGAGACCGAACATCACAAAACCTAACATAAATAGAATCACACACACAGAGGAAATGGCCTTAGAGATGATAGAGCATGAAGACACACAACATTTTCATGTTTTAGCAGTAGATGATAGTCTCATTCATAGAAAGCTCTTAGAGAAGCTCCTCACTCTCTCTTCTTACCATGGTAAATCTCTCTCTCTCTCTCTCTCTCTCACACACACACACACACACACAAATACACACGTTGAATCTTATTTTTAATGGGTTATCTTTCTTTCTTTCATTTTTTTATTTATTTATCTGGATTTGCTGTTGTTGTTACAGTAACTTGTGTGGAATCTGGTGATAAGGCTTTGGAATATCTGGGTTTACTTGATAGTGCTTCCTCCTCCTCCTCTTCTTCTTCTTCTTCTTCTTTTTCTTCATCAATATCTCAGCAGCAGGTGAGAGAAAGTGACTTAGAAATTCAAAATGCTCATATTTTCTTCTTCTAATTATTGTTTTCAAGTGATAGTGAGTTCCTCTAAGAATGCTTTGTTTCCTGTTTGAAATCACTCTCTTTTATTATTTTACAAGAATTCTTAAATGGGTAGGTTCTCCTATTTTTCTTGATTCTTCCCCAAATGGACTTTTGATAGAAAAAAAAAAAAAAAGAAAAAAGAAAAAAAGAAAAGGTGAATTAAAACAATAAAAGAGACATATATAGATAATTGTTCTTTCTTTTTCTTTATTTTTTTTTGCTTTTTTACCGATTAGCTTTTATGAAAGAATTTTCTTTAACTTATTGTGAGCGTGGATCCCTAGATCTAGCAATGTATAAAATGAAACACAATCAAGAAAATAATTAGGAAGCACAAGATTTAGGTGATTGGGTTAAATCTATATCCATGAATTAGAAATAAGAGAGTTTAATTGTATTGAGAATGATTACAATCCTAAATTATTATATATGACAATGGGTTTTCCAATCCAAAACTAATCTACCAAAAATCCAAAAATATCATATTTTCCCTTACACCCTAACTTGGGTATTTGATGAGCAGTAATTGTGGGACCTTAACTCAAGACATCTGACCCAATTCTTATCTCTTCCGTTATTTTGGCAAATGAGAGGTGAAGGAAAACATTTAAAGAGAGATGGGTATGTTTTTTGGGTGAATTACCACTTCGTGAGCTGAATATGAGTTATTTACGATTCCAGCTAACTGTTCATTTTAATTACCATAATGTGAATGATCAAGTTTTTGTTTAAAAAACTAAAATAAAAATTAGAACGGTAACGAATTTGGCAGTCTTAAAGTGACTATTTCCCGTCACTTTACCGAATTTGTTATTGTTCATGTTTTGGTAATTAAAATGAACAGTGACTTGAAATTGTAAATTCGTCAAAAGTTGATCATTTTTTTAGTAAGATTAATGCTGAAGTGACCTCACTGGGGGACATATTGATGGGTGGTGCGCACATGCCCAAAGATGTGTTTCTTTGAGATACAAGTAAGAGGCATCTACGGACATGTGTGCACCACCAGGAGTAGAGCTAGGATTTTCTTGTAATAGGGGCAAACTATGGTTAGTTGTATAGTTGAAGAACTTGAAGATGAATGGTTTTAGGGAAAAATTCAAAGGCTTTTGGTTAGAAGGTGACGAAAATGATATTTATTTCCAATTAGTATATGAGTTAAGAGGCAATGTCATCAACAAAAAAAAAAAAATTTTGAGGGCGGGGGGGAGAGGGGACAAATGGGGCATGTAATTAGTTGAAAAATATAGGGGTGTCTCAAAGTTCTATGGTGGCAATTGCCCCCACCAGCTCTTTACTAGCTCCACCCCTGCACGCCACCACGTCAAGGTGTCCCTCATTGAGGTCACTCTAGCGCGACTCTTTTCGTAAATATCCCTATTTTTTTCTTTTTTGTTCCAATTAGCCTTTTTGTTAAAGGGCTTTCTGACTTATCTCTTCCATTATTGTGGCTAATGAGACATGCATCCTTGGATTCTCAAAATTATAGTTGCCTAACATGATATTTTAAATTGACTTTGATCTTAAATATAGCAACAAAATTTTGAGAGATATGGATTTGAAAAATAAATAATAATGCATAAACCTAGAGGGGTTTCTGCTATGTATTGTTAAATTTTATCAAATTTAAGGGTCAAGGGAAACAATCTTATTATTATTATTATTATTATTATTATTATTATTATTATTATTTATTTTTTCTAAATCGAGGTCAAAATTATCAGATGATCACACATTTATGTGGGAGGTGATTAAGTCAAGAACCCCCTTTATGAAATGGCTTTCTTAAAAATGTAACAAGCAAGAGATCAAAAACTAAAAAAATTATGAACAAAAAATGTTTTGTTAATTTGTATTAATTGTGTGAAATTTAAACCGAATAGAAACGAGAAAAAAGGATTTGTAAAGCATATCTCATTTTTTTTCATAGAAAGCATTGATAATGGTGTAAGATTCAAATCTGTAATATTAATTGAATATCATACTAAAAGCCCGTTTTATTCTTTTGAGTAATGAAAGATCCCTTTGGAAATAAGATGGCTAAACTTATCAAGAGAAATATTTTCCTGACTTAGTAAAGATTGGGGCCTTACTAATGGTCGTTTTGCTCAAATGGATTACCACCTCAGAAATCCAACTCCATGGCCCTCTAAGTTGCTTCGGAAAGCTCAGATCCAAAATAAATAAAAAAATCGTTTTTTTTCCTAACTTGGTCCAAGGTTTTGAAAATGGATAGCTAACGAATTTACACATAACTCCAAAACTTAAAATTGAAATTCAACGGTAAAAACTAATTTTTTGTTGGGACTGTTTTTATATCAAAGTTCCTAGAATTTTATCATTTACAACCTTGAACCATTGGATCTTGTTTTTGGATGCCACAAATTGATCCCAAAGATCCTTAGCGAGGGTGAAATCCTTACTATCTTAGTAAGGCTAGTCGGACTAAATTATCTATTAGTGTATATAACTCAATTTTTTTGTGTGTGTGTGTGTGTGAAGACTATTTTGTTGTTTTTAATTTTATTCTTTGCTTTTGATAAACTAAAATTTTATTAATAATAAGATCAATTAATTACATAATCCTTAGAGAGTTTATGTGAAAAATTAAATAAATTCTAACCATTCTAACTGATGTGATAACCACAATCAGTTCTAATCAAAATCTCTAGTTAGTCGATCACATCATAGAACAACGCTTTCAATAATACTCTAATTTCCGTCCTCAGATTCATGGTGATCAATGATCATTATGAGTTTGTTGAAAACTTATAATCTTTGAAATTGGGTGCCTCCATGTTGGATGAACATGCACGATTGTCAAATGGCGCGCCTTCAAAGTCTTGTAAGATGGATTATTGTCTAAATCCTTTAGCCAAGTTTGTCTCATATGAGATAAATAATTGCATTGTGTTTGTCTTCCTAAGAAAGATGATGACCACATGACCACATGTTCAAATAATTGCATTTGGGCTAAGATCGAAACTTATCAAATGGTCCATTGTGGTCTCTAATAAATGGGCTTTTAAATTGGTTCAATGTCGACTAATATTCCTATTTCTTAATCAGATGCAGGCAGTGAAGGTTCACATGATCATGACAGACTACTGTATGCCTGGGATGACTGGTTATGATTTGCTACAACGCGTCAAGGTCAACTATCATCTTCAATTCTCTACCATCTGATATGTTTTTTAGTTTACTTGATGGATTGTGATTTTCTCTTACGTGAGCAGAAATCTTCTTGGAAAGACGTTCCTGTCGTGGTCATGTCCTCGGAAAATGTGCAATCAAGAATCAACATGTATGTCAATTTCTTTAAGCTTTAAAAAAAAAAAAATATGTTGGTTAAAAAAGGGAATTTTAGTAACCCCACCTCCCCCTCAATTCAAAAAAATAAAAGTCAAATTCATTGGCTAACATCAAGCCAACGACCCTAAAAAGGATAAAACATGGAAAATGAACTTATTATATGTACATGGGTTTTGTTAACATGTTCCCTTAGGGCACATGATAAATTGCATTAAATACACCTTGAAAATAAGTATTTAAGGGTATTTTTTGGTAAAACAAAATCTTTTGAGTGCATTTTTGGTAGAAAATTCAATTTTCAAAGTGTATTTATTGCACTTTAACATGTGCCCTCAACCGCATTTTTGGTAGAAAATTCAATTTTCTAAGTGTATTTATTGGACTTTAACATGTGCCGTTGACCCTGTGTTTATACATACAAACTAGAGTTGTTTACCAACATGGGAATCCTCTTTGAATTTAAGGAGGAGAAGAAGAAGAACAATGTATAAAGTAGGAGGGGGTATTCTTGAAAATGGAGAAAAGTGAAAAAGGCAATAGCTAAAAGTTATCCTTGAAATACATGTGGAATTGAATTTGAACCCCTTTATGCGGAAAATAAACACAACAGTGACAACCATCTTGTTTTATTTTATATACTAGAGTTTGCCTGTGCCTCCAACACAAGCATCCTCTTGGGATTAAAAGGGTCAAAAGGAAAGATAATAAAATTAGAAAGGGTAATATTGAAAAAAAAGAGGGGGGGAAGAAGAAAGCTAATAAAGTTGAGGGGAGGGAAGATGAGGAAAAGCAATGAAGTAAGGTTGTGTAGATTCTACTCCTTTATTTCAATGTTTATACTAGACAAAACTATTATAAATGAGGTGAAGAGGAAATACAATAAAGTAAGACTCACAAAAATTATTGTTGGATAAGATATTTATCCTAACTGGATGAAAGTTTATCCATCACAAAAGTGAGTCCTACAATTGCATTTTATTATATAAGTAATAAATATAAAACTCCACTGCATGCATCTAATTATTCAGTTAAAACACATTCTAAAACAGGGACATTAAGTCTTTGAATAGGCTATAATATCCTCTATTTGTTTCCAGTATCTTACCTTGGGATCAAAACATTCTTAGCCGTCCAATTCTTGATTGAATATTGAGAAATGAACACCTAATTGAATTGTTTACGATGTTTTCCTTTTTGTTGATTAACAACAGGTGCTTGGAAGGAGGAGCAGAAGAGTTCCTATTGAAACCACTTCAATTATCAGATGTGAAGAAGCTTCAACTTCGCCTTCTAAAATCACTAAATTCTAGTAGCAACAACAACAATGACAACGATGGCGATGACAAGTACAACAACACAAACAAGAGGAAAGCCATAGCTCTTGTCCCCGATGAGGGACGACCCAAATTCAAAGGCTTAATTGGGGTGTATTACGAGTTCTTGACTAATTTAATCAAGGGTGACACGTAGGATGATCCCAAGACAAACTATCTCACTTGCCCCTCTATAACTCTTTTTTACTTTAATACATAGAGATCAATTTTGTTCATATTAGTAATAGAAAGTAGTTAGATGCTGTAATGTTTCATTTTAAAATTAGTTTTCTAATATAAAATAATTAAATCAAATATTAGGAGAAACGTATTGATTACAAGAACACTAGTATGGTTTATATATAAAATAATAAAATGAAATCTTAAATAGAGATTCTGATCTAATACAAATCTTAACTAATTCGATCCAAAGGTGTATCACAATAGACCTCACCTTATTACAAATGCATCCTATTTTACTACTCTAATACCTTTCCTTCAAACTTATGGTGATTGTTGTGGAGGGTTATTTTCCTGACCAGTAACATAAGGACATGTGTCACCACAAGATTTAGCAATAGTCTGAGCTTCTAAGCTTGAGTATGCTTGGGGTCACTTGGTCGTGAGATCAACTCTGCACACACCTTACAAACTCAGCTAAGTTGGTACTTTCGATTGGATCGTCTCCATTGGACCTTAAAATGAGCTCAATATAGGCTCCCACCATATTATTGATCATTGTTTCTTCTGGGTCTTAAATGGTTCTCAATGTAGGCTAAATTATTGGCCTCTTAAGAATTATTTGCTTTCCATAGCCTACAAGCATTCTTTAGTTTAAAGAATTACAGTTGTTTTCTTTGAAAAGTTTGCTCAGGTACTGATGGTGGAGATTAGAAGTGAAGAAGCCATTAAAGAGAGACTATATATATAAACTGAAATATAAATTAGGAAAAGCTGAGCTACATCTGGCCACCGCCAACAATTCTAACCACTAAACACTCTATCCCCAAAAAACTGAAAACTAGAAAATGCACAAAACCTTAACGATCCCCAAATTTATTCAGTAACAAAATGAGAGAGAGCTGTTGGAGAAATTTCTGTGCATACTTTCTACTTTTATTGAGTAATATTCTCTCGCCCTTCCTGCAATATCAAAACAGATATATTTTGAACTTCAGAAGCACATAAAAATACGGATAATTTAATCGTATCTAGGGTTACTGACAAGTATAGGTTAAAGAGGAGAGATTAGGCGTAAATATGAAAACAGTGCTCGAAATAATTTTTTTTTATAAAGCAAGGCCACAGTGATGGAAACCTTAAGATATGGCTATTAAGATGATAAGAACCTTTGCCAGGCACCAATTAGTGCTCTTATGCATTAGATCAAATCACTCCTATTTTTCTGGCCCAACTTTGAGGAATTTGTTTTTAGATGGGAGAGAATGATACTTCAAGTCCGTGACGGTTTATTTAATTATCTCTCTCCATATTATTAACTCTGTTTCCATTTAATTCTCTCAGTCCCTACATTTATTTTCAGTTCTCATAGACCCTGGGATTTCTCATGTAATCAAAATCAAAGATAATGCAAAAAAAAAAAAAAAATACGCTATATCCTCCCAACCTAAAATTGTTTAAGAGCACAATTCATCTCTACTCCATCCATTAAATATGTCAACATCACTCACTAGTCATATATTCTTTGGTCTTGAATTGAGATGGTTTGAAGAACTAACATGTACATTTAAGGCACTAATAAAATGTGAAACATGTCCATAGAACATGGATTTGGGTTGAATGATAAGATCCAAAGCATGTTTTTATAGAAGATATGATCCAGGGTAAATTGGAATGGAAAAATAGGATTTGTGTGGACCAACCAAAGAAGATATGAAAGAAGAAATGGGAGAGAGTAATTCCCCATGTAAAGATATTGCACAAAATTCCAAAGCACCCATTTTGGGTAATAAGTGTTCCTTATTGGCAAAATGATGTCCACCACCCACCCTCCATTGGTTCTTCCTAAATCACATAAACCCAAGATACCCAAATAATTTCTTATGGCAAGCAAAGTATTATTTCTTTTTTGATAGATACGTAAAACAACTTATTAATAAGAAAAAAAAGAAAAG
Source organism: Akebia trifoliata (assembly GCF_017979445.1). Classification (NCBI taxonomy): domain Eukaryota; kingdom Viridiplantae; phylum Streptophyta; class Magnoliopsida; order Ranunculales; family Lardizabalaceae; genus Akebia; species Akebia trifoliata. The sequence continues at coordinate 31,717,913 of NC_141377.1, read as the reverse complement.
ATGGCCACCCTACAAGGCAACAAGAAGCAGAAGGAAAGAAAGTAAAAACTACAAGCACTCAATCATGACATAATAAACCCAACTTAAATAAGATATCTTAAAAGATGATCCTTTATATCCCTTGAAGTTCCAGCTCCAATAGAAAATTAATTCCAAAATAGATACAAGGACCTCATGCAAAGAGTGTTTCAGTCAATCCTTCAAAGGCCCTGTTGTTCTGTTCCAACCAAATATCCCAACACATGGCTAAAGTAGTTGAAGACTAAAGGATTCCTTCTTTATTTTTTTTATTTTATAGGAAAATGTATTAAGGTGCCAACATTGAAAAGGGCTAAAGGTGAGGTTGGGAAGAACCAAGAAATTCAGAATAAGGATAAACTATTTTGCAAAGAATACCTTGATTACCATCACAAATACTAACAGATTCATAATGAAAAATTAAGATGCATAAAATTAACACATGTCGTAAAACCATGGTTCTTAATATGTTCATATTGATGATCCAATCAAAGGGATAACTGGGACTACTCAACTTCATAAAAAAGGTAGATGACAGAAGGTTAGATCATTACCTTCATCATAGCTCATCTTTTGGCGAGTCCTGCGGGACAGTTGTATCCCGATTCTTCTGAATAAATTCAATTATATCCTCCTTTGTCCTGCCTCCATCATGCAGCACTATGTTGCCACTTGCTGATTTAAAGTATATGGTTGGGAAACCTTTAACGTCAAAACTATCTTTTGGGAAATCATTGGCAGTTGCATCCTAGAAAGCAATTACAAGAGGTGAATTTAAGATACACAGGTGATGCCAAGAAATGCAAGAAGCAGCTAATAAATTTGAGATGTTAGACAATTCATGACTTAAGAATGTGAATATATCATTTTTGGTAGTGGAATGTGAATATTTGTATATTTGTATATATATATACTTTGAAAAGTGACATAAGAATTTATTAATGTAAAGTACAAAACTAGATAACAGAATCCACTACATACAAAGAGTTTCTATGTACAGCATTCTTAGCCCAAGGAGCATGCCAAAATAATTTGCCTCTTGGAGCATGCCAAAATAACCATCCTTTAGGGCATTACAGATATAAAAAGGAGAGAAAATACATAGAGAAGAAAATTTTAAAACATTAGAACCAACAAAGCAATGCTGACTGTCAAAGGTCAATACAAATAGAATAAAACCAATAAAAATAGGGATGATCTTTTCTCTAAATTTACTCGTTAAGAAAAAATCTCTCACAAACATGTGAATCAATAGGATGAATTGCAGATAGAGAAATTAGCAGACTAGATTTACAACTTATAAATAGGATATCAAAACTTGAAATGCCGGTCTTTTTTTTTATATTAACAAACAATTTGGCCTCCTCATGGATGCTGTCAAATCCCCTAACTAAACAAAGGTTCCAAAATTCACAAGGACTTTGTCGGAAAGTGCCGGTTGGGTTGGTCAAACCAAGAAATATATCCAAGGTTGACCAGGACTGCACTCATCTTTGATCATTGTATCAAGAACCCAAGCTTCCCATGTACTCTAGGGACTATAGTATCATACCTCTACATGGATGTCTAGTTGAAAAACACTATTCAATACTAGTAGGAATGCTTCATTTATGACTCAAAGAAAATTTCTAGGATATTTGTTAATCAATGGGACAAATTGCTGAGAAGCTAGCAAACAAGATTTACTACTGATAAAGGATATCTATGGTTGAGCACGATATCACTCATCTTTGACCATGGCATCAAGAACCCAAGCTTCCCATGTAGTCTAGGGGCTATGGTATCATTCCTCAGCATGAAAGTCATGTTGGCAATACTGTGAATTCACTATTACTAGGAATGCTATAAAAAAGATAGCATAATCCTTAATTCTGTTACCTAATCAAGCATTAAAGAAAACTTATGACGTTAGCAACAATGGTCTCTGGGTTGCAAATGCAGGTTTTCAACAGTTGAACCATGCAATCTCTATTGAAGACTAATAAAATGTGATATACATGGATCATTTGCAAATGGAAAATTATGACATATCCCCCCAACTTTATGTTACCATTTGATTCAATTCAAGAGTAGTGGAACCTTAGTTCATCACACACCATGAATGATATCATACATGGTTCATCACTCACCATGATAGCATGGGAGCTCACTCTTCACTATGTACCCTTTTATGTTTATGGTACAACTGGTTTATATTACATCTCTGCAACCAAATTTTATCACTAAGGGGATACTGAAAGGAAAATAGCAATATAGCATAAACTAATCACTATTGACAGTCTAAGCAAGAAGTAATCTTACAATCTTAGCAATAATGACATCTGCATCATTTTGAAATGAGACAGCCACTTCATCTAAGATTGGAGCCAATTTCTGGCAATGTCCACACCATGGCGCATAAAACTCCAGTAGAACTGCAGGAACAAAATATGTCAAATCATCATCCTTGCTTCAGAAAACATGTAGACTGAAGCATAAGGAAAAAGTTTCAGAAAAGATGAATAAAGATTTTGAGCATTCTAATTCAGATTTTATTCTCACTTGTCTTCAAGGTGATACATCAATGCTAGATCATTATTTCATACGGAACATCATAAAATTGTTGTAACCAAACCAACTATCTAGCAGAAATTGTGCAATTGATATTGGAGAGTTTTTAGCTTTACTTACATTTTTAATATCATAAGGATAAATTAATGTCATTATTGCTATCCTAAATTGTATTAGTTATCCACAAAGAGGACCAAAACTTCTTTAATTCATGGGCCATCTAAAATCAAAGCATTCAAGACAACATTAATTGTTAATAGAGGATCACAAATGCAACCAAACCCCAAGTGCCATGAATGATCACATTTGAGAGGGTATGACACAAAAGAAAAATCTAAAGTAGAACAAAACAGTGTGCAAGAGTATGCCCCCAGGTTAGTGACTTAAGAAATTCATAATTAAATTTCTTAAACGTAGAGTGAATTTTTGTTTTGTTTTGAAAAGTATAATATGTTGAGAAAAGGGGAAACAAGAAACAAAGAAGCCGAGAGAGCCTCACAGAGAACAACAAAGAAAGAAAAAAACAACATTAGTGATTACATAAAGAGCTCCATCTAAAAACAAAATCAGCAAAAGTAATCCCCACGAATAGCCATTTTGATTGTACTGAATATAGCCATTTTATAGGGTAGGGGAGGGGAGGGTGCCTCGAGAGCCTAAATCTTGAGTGTATGATTCAAGAGACAGAGCATAAACCTCAAGAACATGCCTTTTAAGTGAACACCAAATACAAAATGTTGAAATATTAGTGAATATTGATGACCTCCTTTTAACTATTTTTCCCATGTTATGCTACTTGGACACTTTGAGATGGTGTACCCACATCAAATACTTCGTTATTGCATGCAAATGGTGTGTTGGCCATATTCTGGATGAAAAAGACCCCTAAGTTAGAGATTACCTATGTACCTCATTGATAAAGGTGCATAAAAGTAAGTAAATATGCACAAACCATTTTTTTTTTTGTAGGTAAACTGGTGAAGTGGTAGGGTTTAAGGTCAAAAAATAATATTCAAACTAGTTAAAAATAACATATTTTATGGGAAAACAAAATAAATGAATACCATGACAGGAGTAATTCCAGGATAACATTGAATTAAATCATGCACAACCTAATTGTCAAAATAAGCATCAGTGGGAAAAGTACTAATGAATCCATACATGGTGAAGATGAGAAAAGAAAAGGACTAAAAATAATATAAAGGATGCAAAAAAGTTGATGAAAATACATACCATTTTTACCGGAGTTGAACACGATATTCTGAAGACTGTCAGCAACAACCACCTTAACAGGCTCACTGTTAACTTCAGGAATAGGTTCTGACTTTGTGTATGGTTTCAAACTGCCATCCTGCAAGTAATTTAGGTGAGTCAGGAAACTAATGTAGTAGTAACACATCAAATATACAACATGATCGTTAATGGAAGAGAAGAACAAGAAGCATCACCATGTATTCCTTCAACCAAGGTGCAATATGATCCGGCTCTAAATTTTGTTTAAGATATTTCTTCTCATCATGGTTATCAATGAGGATGAGGGGCGCTTGATCATTTTTAAGGCCAAAATACTGTTTATGCAAACAAATAATAAATAACCCAACAAATGATATTGAGTGACAGATACCAACAAAAGACATGTAGTTTGAAAAAAAGATAAGAGTAGGTATAACCTGAAAGGCTCCTTCACTGTCCTCAAGGTCACCGATCAGAAAATTTACACCCTTCCCCTTGTAATGTTTGGCAACATCATGGAGTTTTGATTTGAAAGTGTCAACAAGTTCACTGCTGAAGTTTAAAAACAGCATGGCCTATCCCATTAAGAAATAGCCAATACAAATAATATATTTTTCAGTAAAACCATTCAAAAGGGGGAATAGGTAAAAAAAAAGATTGAAAGAATCAGGTAATGATGCATCATGAAACTAGCTGCATTGTATTTGAAACATATGTTATTGGTATGTATAGGATGTGTGGGGGCATACTGGTCTTTTCCAGTTCCACATGTCCCACTTAACTGTAGTCACCTCAGTCTTATTTGCTCCAAGCTGGATTTACTTCATATTTATGCTCCAACTTGAGGGGGAGTGGTATCTTTTCTTTAGTTTCTTTTATTTTCTCTTCTTTAGTAGTTTATTTTCTGTAGCTTCTTTAGTTTGTTCCAAGTTGGACTTTCCAACTTGAAGGGGAGTGTTATTGGTATGTATAGGACGTGTGGGGGCAAACTGGTCTTTTCCAGTTCCACATGTCCTACTTAACCATAGCCCTAATTCTCTTATATAAATATAAGAGAGGAGGCTCATAGAAATAACTCTATAGAGCCTCTCTCTAAACTTCTCCTCTAAATCTCTCTCTCTCTTCTAAACACTAACATATAAACATCAAAACCTGTCCAAGAGATACAATCAATCAGAGAATACATGGGGAGTGGTGGGCAACACCAAATTTTACTTTCAAGTAAAAAACCTAGGTCAATGCTAATATTACTAAGAGCATTTTAGACAATCTGCCAAATCAATGATGAAATTAATAGGGACAAAGCTATAAAAAACATTATCATCTATTGAAAACCAGCTTTTACGATGATTCTTAAGAAAAGGAACAATAATTTAAAAAAAGAAAAGAAAGACAGAATGGAACCTACTAAAAAGATTAAAGGAACATAAAATAAATTATATTTTTACTTGTTATTGGATTTATAGGTTAAAATTTAGATTGGCTGCATGATCAAAAGAGGTGATTTAAATGTTGGATGGTCTGATTCCTTCTACAAAAGGAAAATATTAAGAATTTCATAAGAGACAGTAGTCCACCTTTCCCCATCCAAGAGTATACTACTAGATAGGCAGCTGAGTTCTCCAACATTAACAATGAATAGATGGATTCACTAGTAAGAAAACATATTAAAAGTGTGTTTAGGTTAACTCCACCAACTAAATAAGGTATTTTACCTTGGCATTGGGGCTATCAAAGAACTTCATGAGAAATGGGCGGTTAATTGGATCACGGTTGAAAATAGTGACAACAGGCACACTAGCTTCTTCAACGAACTTTGCCAAAGCATCCACATGAAAATCCTACAAGGGAAAAACAAATAAAAACCCAGAAATCCGACGAAGATTCCAGAAGCTAGAAAACAAAAGACACCATCACTACCTGGGAGTCGACAAAAAGCTCATCAAATGGCTTGAACAACCTAACTATTGGCCCCTTAACTGCATCCCCTCGTGGAAGGAGTTTAGCATCAAGTGTATGACCAAAATCATAGTCGGAGCGCAACTTCTCAGCCAAAATTGAGAAGTTCTGAAATTCCTCCCCAGAAAATTCTGGGAACAATCCCACCTAAAGAATTTGCAAAGTAGTCAATAATGATTAAGCGTTCCCGTAAAACAAGGAGAGAAATATACAATCAAATAAGCAAGGAAACACTTACAACAAATACACTCTTGTCATTGATAAGATTACTAGCTTCTTCTACAGATTTTATTTCAACTGATGCCGGACCAAGTTGTTTCTTCATATATGCAACTATACCATCAGCATCCATAGGACCGTTGTATTCTTGAACATTTTTTCCTCCATCTCTAAATATCTTAAGAGTGGGAAAGCCCTGAATCTCAAATTTACTAGCAAGTTCTTTGTTTACTTCATCATTAGCATCAACCTTTGCAAGAATAGCTGGAGGGTCATGGCTACTCAACAGAGACGCGGCTTTCTCATACTAAAATTAAGAGAGAGAACTTTTAGGTTGAAATCGATATTTTCAGACTCTTTGTGATACACATAATTATAAAAAATGTATGAGTTATTACAACATAGAAAAAAAAATCAGGATTTAAAACAATTGAATCGAGAAAATTGGTTACCTCGGGAGCAAGATTTTTACAGTGCCCACACCTGTCAAGTGGGTGAAAGAAATAAATCCAATTAGGGGAAACGAATATAAATAACAGAGTATTACAGCAACAAAATAACCACCCTTCTTGAATCAATTAAATGCACCCAACATTATCTTAATCTTCTGAACAAGCAGAAGATTTTTAATACTAAATCCATTCACCGTTCTACAACACCACTTAAACAAATTTGGTTTAGTGGTCTTTCTTATAATCATTCGAAAGAACGAAAGGTTTTCTCATTGATGAAAAGAGACAGAAAGGAAGACTGTGTGGGCCAGCAATACTGAATATCTCCGGGAGGGGCCAAAGCATCAAGGGTTCTTGTACATTGGGGGGTGGGACTACTTCCTTATAGTGTAATATAGTCTTACAGTGTGGGCCAGCAACATTGAATATCTCCGGGAGGGGCCAAATTGCTTTCACACTAAGAAAATGGAGGCTGAAAAGCCTACATGCAATAGAAACCGTTGTGCAATCAAGAACCGTCGGCTTTTTAAAAATCAATGATTCAACAGTGAAAACCATCCTCTACCAAGGAACGTTTTTCTGGAAATTTAAAAATATTCAAAGATTCATTCTTAGATTCTCTTGCAAAAAAAAAAAATCAGATAAAATCTTAGAAAATCTAGAAATCAATCCTTTATATTTGTATTAATTTATTATCAAACAAATTCAGAGACCTACTAAAACTCTAACAATTATATTAGTAAATAAAATCGTTAAATTTACGAAATTATTTTTCTTTTTAGGGGTCTTTAAATAAATACAAAAATCTTCTTAAATCTTATAATTAAATAAAAAAATCTACAACGACTTCTACCTTTTCTAGTTATCAAATATCAAGTTACAAATTTTTTTAGGACTTTTACATAAAGTGAAAAACTGAAAATCGATAAACATCGAATAATTTAATGATTTTATATGATTAGTTAAATTAATAGAAATTGGTCTGACCAAATTGAACCGGGTTCCGACCAGTTGAGGAAAATTTCGATTTGATTATCAGTCCGTTTTTTAAAATATTGGGTCAAATTGCTTTCACACTAAACAAATATAGGCTGAAAAGCCTACATCCCATCCAGAATAGGCCCCATATTAGGGGGCTGAAGCGTCAGGGGTTGTCGTACGTTGTGGGGGTGGTGCTAATTCTTTATAGTGTACTGTAGTTGGGGCCGACGACTTTACCATATTAAGGAAACGATCAGTTTATTGACTCAAGCATACATTCTATGCTCCAAGGAATTCATCATTTAGATCCAAGTAACCTTTATCGATACATGTATTGGTTTGGGTGGTCACCAATGCAACAATGATGCTAATATTTATCCCAAATTTGAAACACACCAAAATGATTTTTCTTTTTCTTTTTCTTTCGCAACCATTAACACTATTACCTTTAGAGATCCAAAATTTATATCTAGAACCCAAAAATATATGATCAACTTAGTTTTATCAATGATGTATTAGTTTCTCATAGTTGCTCTTTTTAATTACATAACAAATCCAAAATAATGTTCTTTCTCCCATAAAATCCCTCTTTTAGTGATTGATAACTAGCAAATCAACACGAATTTCCAAAAATTCAATTAAAACAACTCAAAAAACCGAAAAATTAGTTAATAATTCATGATCTGACACGCACAGAATGAAAATTCATCCCCGATTATACGATATTTTTTCATGAAATCGTTTCATTTGCTTCTCATCCATGGGAACAGAGGAAAGCAATTCGAACCGAAGATCAATCAACAAGAAGTAGCACAGTAAAAAAAAAAACACGAATTTAAAGAAGAATAAGAAGCGTTACCATGGAGCGTAGAACTCAACGACGATGAATGAGTGTTTACTAACAGTTTCAGAGAAGTTAGAATGATCGAGAGTCAGAACGAACTCTCGAGACTGATCTTTTTCTTCCTCTGCAGAGATCAATCTCATAGATGAAACAAAAAGAGTAGAAATTAATATACAGAAGCAGATCGAAACCCTTAACCTAGACGCCATTATCAGACCTTCGCAAGTTTTCTCTCTCTCTCTGTCTGAGTGTCGTAAGAGAACGAAGCATGCTAACGAAGCTCTCTTCAATTTATAGAGGGAAATGACTTTCCTACACAGGCAGTGTAGAGAAGAAGTCCTCACAGAGGAAGCTGATGTGGTAAGTTCACCACCTCATTTGCTGATACTGAACCAATAGAAATACGACAGTTGGAAAATAAAAAAGTGAAAGTTTTATTTGAGAGACTCTGTGGTGTTAGCCACAAATACCTGTCCCAGTGATAAAATGCACGTGGCATGTTGTTTGGGCCTACACAGTTCACATTACATGTTTACATGAGAGATGATTTATGGTGGCCTACAAGTTAGACCCTAGTGGGCCTGATGATTTTGCCACGTGGTGATATTTTGTGTGATAACATTTGGTACAGGTATTTTAGTTATGTAAATGAAATAAATTTTAAAATCGAGACAAGCGTTTTACAAACATATGCTTCAATATGGAAAGAATTTAATATGAAATCTGTTATCTTACCAAATCCCAACGTAAAAAATATTTGGGTGATTTATACATACCCCTTCACATTTTTGTGAATATTTGATATACCACCCTGTATTTTCAAATTGATCTCATCCCGCTTAACCTCAGTCAGACCTTATAAACTAATAAAATGACTTAATCTCTATCGTAAATTTTTTTTAATTCTTTTCTTTTTTGCTTATCACGGGTATCACCACCCTTCAGGTGAGACCAATCTCACGGTCACACACAACCGCCCCCTCGGAAAGTCCTCGTGCAATTAGTTGATTCAAAGGTCAACCAGACCACTAAATGGTGGCCTAAAGAAATTCATTGCTTTGTGGGAGTTTTGAATACTTAACCTACCCTTTTTGGGGAGCTTATCAAGGCTTGGCTTGGCTTGCCACTAGGCCAACCCATTAGGATTTATTTTTAATCCATTTAAATTTCATCTCCAATCAGGGGTGGAGCAAGGATTTTATTGTAGTAGGATCAAACTACAATTAATGGTACAATTGAAAAGCTTGAATATAAATAGTCATGTGTGATGATGACATAGAGGGGTAGAGTCAAGATTTTATTATAGTAAGATCTATTGACAATAAATTTTAACAAATTTACCTCAAAATTCGTGAAATAAGATCGCAAATGATTTTATTTATTTTGATGAAAACGATAGTACAAATCTCAATGTTTTCCTCTGATTAAGAGTCAAGTACAAAAAGATGATGTTTGTGGCTTTTCTTCTCCCTGAACTTTGCGCGTGATCGGCTTGTTTTGATGGTGACTTTATTTGTATTTGACTTTCTTAGAGGCTTCTATAGATTTTTTATTCTTCGGGCTTCACGTTTTATCGATTGAAAATATTTTCTTGAATTTTAAAGAATGATTTTTGAGCTTGATCTTCTATAGAGGTTTATGTAGATTTTCTTTTTTCCAGGTTTCGCGCTTTATCGGTTAAGAATAATTTCGCGCTTTCTCTTTAATCGGAGTCTAGATCTCTGAAAATCTTTGTTTTATCTCTGAAGAAGGGCTTGAGAGCTTCTTCTTCTCTAAAGGGAAAACTTTTGTCTTATGAGAGAAAATGATCCAACTCCTTTCTCAATGAGAGAGGCTTTGATATTTATAGACTTAGGGGTAGAATGGTATTTCCAAATATACCCCCTTATCTAATCGGATTTTACATAACCGATTCAAATGGTATTTGTTTATTGATCCAACCCATTTTAATGGACTTTGAATTTAACTATAGTCTAACTTGTTTGCTAAGTGTATGGGCCCAATACTTAATGCAGATCACTTGAATTTCCTTGATCATGGTCTTTATCTACAAAAACTCAAAACCTAGGCTTGTAGGAGGTACGTTCCCAACTAATGGACTCAATTTGGATGCGAGACCCATTTATAACTTTAGAGACTTCATTTTTATTTATAAAATTTGTAAATGCCTCTTCAAAATTCTGGTGCCTACAAGGTCAAACTACGATTAATGGTATTGTTGAAAAACTTGAATATGAATAATCATGTGTAATGATGACATGGATGGGTGGAGCCAGGATTTTATTGTGGCGGGGCTAAACTATAATTAATGATACAATTGAAAAACTTGAATATGAATAGTTTTGGAGAGAAATTCAAAGATTTTTTTTTATCGAAAGTAGAAGAAAAGACTATTTAGGTATTTTTCAATTAATACATGAGGGAAGGTCCAATCAAGAGACATTGTCATCTTCAAAAACTATAAGAGGGCTGGGGAGAAAAAAAATTGGAGGGACGTGATGGGGTGGGGGCAACTAAGGAAGGAGATGAGGGATGGGGAGCAAATAAGACATGTATTTAATTGAAAATTCAGGATTGCCTCAAAGTTCTAAGGGGGGCAATTGCCCCTACAAGCTCCTTACTAGCTCCGCCCTTGTCTCCAATCCATAAATTTCAACCTTGTTGTGGTCCCTTGAAGAGAACCCTTAATTTTTTAAGAGGTGGGAAAATCATTTTCCTAGAGAGTGTGGTGGTAAAATAATTTTCTGAGGATGAAAATAATTTTGCATGAGAAAATAAATTCTAGGCAACACGGACACTAGTACATCTAAAAATAATATTTTTTAGGAAAATCATAAATTTTTTTTTTTTAATTTGTTTTCACCTTTGATTTATTTCACAAAGGCAACTAGAATAAAAGATAATCATGTCTACTCTTTTTATTGATTGAGAAAATAAAATGATAATAACAAATGAGTGGTTTATCATTTGGTGTTGAAAACCAAAGTTTGAAAAAGAATGATTTTTGGGAAGAAATAAAGAATTTTTTTTTTCAAGGGTATGTCATAAAAAATCATGATGAAAGGGGTATGTCAACAATTTGAAAATGCAGAGACAAAACTAGTTTGGGCATATTTCTTCTCTGCACCATCTGTGTACAAAGCCGTAAGTTTCTCTACCAAGGACCAATCCCTTTTAACTTTATTATGATTATGAAAGATTCTATTGCCACACCAACTTTTGCTAATAGAACACCAATTCGTATGATAATAACAGAACATTATCACATTCACACATCTTGACTCTTCACTATTATTGTTCTTGACTATTCACTATTATTGTATTAAATAAGGTTTTAAATATTTTTATAGGTTTGCGTACAAGGAAATGCACCGTAACCTCAGGCTCATTACCTTGATAATGAAATGAGTCCCTTTAGCCTTACTATGTTATTAAGGATTTCAACTTAATAAGGGTACTTGGACTCACCTGTTGGCATCTAAAAACATGATCCGAAGCTTAAGGGTTGTAGAGTAAGAAATTCTATGAATTTTGAAAAAGAAAATTAAAAGAAAAAGTTAATTTTCAATGTTAAATCTCATTTTTAAATTTGGGAGTTATGTGAAAATTTGGTAACCGTTCATTTTCAAAACCTTGGATCTAGTTCAAAAGAAGTTGATTTTTAATTTAGGTTGTGGTGTTGAATTTCTTATGTGGTAACCCATTTGAGCAAAACAACTCTTAGTAAGGCTCAAAATCTTACTAGGTTAGTAAGAAAAGGATTTCACTATTGAAATATGTTAAAAAAAAAAAAAAACAGTGGATTTTACTCAAATATAAATTTTAAACATAAAAAATAGAAACAATGGTTTCAAAATAAGCATATAATAGTAAATAAAGATGATTATATAGGGGTGCCCTATTTGCACCCACTTTTTGACCTTCTTTGTCACTTCTCCTGCAAAAAACATTGTAATATCTTTCTTAAGTGAACCCTTAATAAATAATCTTTATGTACTGTTATATACTTACTGTTCTGCTCTAAGTACCAAAGGATCTTATTACATTCGTTTGATCGGACTGGATGAGACATCTTTTTACCAACCTAACTTAATCCCGGAAGAGTACGGAGTGCCTATAGAATTTTCTTTACCCCAATACAAAGTTTTCTTTCCTCCTGAGTCATTGACTGAAAAGTTAGTGTATCTCATTGAAAAGACTTGGAACAAACGCATCTTAGGGTATCTAGAAGGATCAGAAGAATTTAAGGAACTAATCGTTAAAACCAAGAGAAGCAAGTCTGATGACCAACAAAACAAAGTCAAGCGTCCATGTAAAAAAATAGTTTAAATTAGATCTGTTAAAGTATTATTCAATGAAAACATTATTTGTCCTTATTGTCAATAGTTTTCAATAATTCAATGCAATTATTTTCTTTTTGAATAAAGTAATATTGCATGAATGAATTGTTTAATGGATTGGTGCATAGAATTCAATAAACCTCAAGATTTATTAAAATATTATCAAGAGGAACCTTAACATTGAAATTGATTATATTCACATTCGATGGGGTTTCAAGGTTATCATTGCTCCTAAGCTCAAGCATCCATCGCCTAGCTGGAGTCAGAAGTCTAGTCGGTTAGAACGAATGTTAGTACCAAGCCAACAACAATCAAAAATGACTTCAGAATCTGAACTTGCAGAGATCCGTAAGATTCTGGTAGTCTTCACCACAAATATAAATAGTATAAAAAGCAATGTGGAGGCATTAGAACAGATCTTAGAATCAATGGAAAACCCCCTTGACGATCCGAAAGGAAAGAGGGCAGAAGGTAGCACAACCAAACACCTACAAAAGGTTTTTAAACTCGATGGAGATGAAGAACCCATTAATGAAAGTCCTTTATTAGCGAATAAAATGTTTTAACTAAAGACAATCTTGAAAAACATAAAGGGTATTGATGAAATTACAGCAGGCATTGAAGCTCTGAATTGTATCCCTAGAATTCATTTGCCGAAAAAATTTATAATGCCTGAGATGGACAAATGTAGTCGAATAATCATCTTTCTTAAGTGAACCTACAAAAAACATGAAACTCTCATTCTCCTATCCATTTTAGAAATGGTTTAAAAAATATTCGATTTTGTAATGTTGATAATCCACCAACATGGCTTTAGTCATGTCAATAGGGTCCTATCGACATAGATAAAGGCATGTTGACACTGGACTATCGACATGGCAAGAACTATATCGATATCGGCCTATTGACACAAACAACATAATAAAAAAAAATTGTTGTGTCGACATGCACCTATTGACATGACTTTGTTTGTGACATAATTAAAGCCAGGTCAACAAGTGCCTATTGACACTAAAGAAATCCCACTTTAAAAAAAAATTGAAGTAAAATGATAAAAAAAAATAAACACTATCTCTATGGATGTAATCTTCCAAAATCTTAAGGTTAGAAGCACTAGAGGGAAGAAAATGACCGAAAAAATGAAATGTAGAAACCCAAGAATATCCCATCTCAGCTTTACAGATGATCTAATGATCTTCTTCACTGGAGATCTAGGAGTAGTGAGAGAAGTTTTGAACCTGTCCAATAGATTTTCAGGTTTATAAACAAACCCTTCCGAGAGTAAAAGATTTTTCTGTGGAGTTTAGTTTGCGAGGCAGGAGCAAATTGAAATGGAGCTTTTGATGAAGGGTGGAAGAGGATGGCAAAGCATGGCTGCGCTTTATTGATCTTCGGGTGTAGAACCAAACAACCATATCTAAGCATATTTGGTCCTTAGTCAGTAAGATGGACTGCATTTGCCTTTTTTCAGGAGTTGCACGCTATAAAGTCTAGATTGGAGCTAGCTTTCTCTTTGAGCCTCAACCATGTGAAAGTAGTTTCTGATTCCTTGGTTGCCATCAATTGTATTATAGATAATTCTTCTTCCCCTTGGAGCATGGAGCTAGCATTGGGGGTGCAACTTGGTTTGGTTTGAGGTCAAATTAGAATCGAACCAACATAGGTCGGTTCCACTAAATAAGAACCAAAACCGAACCAAATTCCATTAGACCCAAACCAAACTAAACTCGATTTGGTTCAGTTACAGGTTGTCAATATTCTATAAATTGTAAGTAATATTTTTTAATGTAAAAACAAACATAAAATTTTATACAATAAATCACTAATCTATCCATAAAAAGTCATTAGTTTATCCATAAAAGATCACTAATCTATGTCCTAACTCGTAAAATAATTTATAATAATTATATATATTGCATTGGGGATCGGTTCTCGGCTTTGTTCGGTTCTACACAAGCTTGATCCGAGAATCGAACCAAATTGACTGGTTCTCCATTTTCGTAACCTGGAACCAAACCGCAACTTACTCCAAACCGAACCAAACCACTCAAAGTTATCAGTTTGGTTCGGTTTTCAGTTTGAACCGAATCAAGTTGCACCCCTAACTAGCGTTGGATCAAATCAGGATGTTCATCGCTCGTTTCTTTTTAATCGATTTCATGCATACATTTAAAGAAGCTAATAGGACAACTGATATGTTGGCTTCAATGGCTGGGGAGATAGGGGATAGAGAGCTAGACCCTCTTGATTTCCCGGCTGAATTGCAGTCCATCATCCTTGAATATGGCCAGGGTAAGATCTACAATAGAGGCTTAGTAGGATTTGTTTCAGCTACTCATTGTCCCATTGTAGCAGCTTTGTAAGCTTTCAGGCCTTTTGATTTTTTTTTTTAAATTTGAATGGCAGGGGACTGCTTATGTCCTTCATTACCCTCCAAAAAGAAATAAAAATAAACGAGAAGGTTATGATTTTTTTTTAAATGTGGTTGGTGCATTTACCAAAAATCAAGGGACCCAAATATCATTTTTTTAGGTGGTGAACTCATCTTAAAAAGTGAGTACAAATAGAGCTGCCAATTATTTTTCATTTTCTCATGTATGTATGTAATGGCATAGAAATCAAAATGATTTTGTGGAACCATATTTGTACGCTTGACTCGGTGAAGATTTTGAGTCGACTAAACAAGCTGATCTCAAACGAATTTTCTAGACTTGAGTTGCCTCAATTATCAATTGGGTCCAATCAACTTAGCTAAGTTTCAAGTCCAATCAATAAGTTTTAATGCTATGATTTATTAGAGCTTTACAACACGTGCATCTTTGTTGGGGCCAATGTGGTAAAAGAGGAAAGATAATAAAATTGAAGGAGGAGAAGATGACAATAAAGTTGAAAGAGTATTATTGAAAAATGGGAGAAGAGGAAAAATAATATACAAAATCATAGGGGTATCCTTAAAAATTGGTAGAAGAGGAAAGACAATAAAGTTAAAAATTGTATTCGAGATTCGTAGCAAGATTAAACCCTAATCTTTATGTGGGAGATAAAGGGAGTGAGATCCACCGTTGTGTTTTATTATATAGATTTACTAGTGTATTCTTTTTTAGATTAAGATCGTAGAGGAGGTGAGAATGGGAAAATAAACAAGACAATAAAATTGAAGGAGTATTATTAAAAAGGGGAAAAAATAAAAAATAATATACAAAGTTGAAGGGACATTCTTGTAAATTGTGTAGAAGATGAAAAGCATTAAGTTGGGGGTAATCTTGGATGGTGGGTGAAGAGGAAAATCAATAAAGTACTCTTCGAGATACTTTCTTTGTGAGTTATGAAGATTGAAACATAGGAGTGGGACCGTTGTTGTATTTTATTATATAGATATGTCCATATAGATTTATACCATTAAGCATAAAATCTCCGCCCAAACATTCCTTATTTTTCTTAATAAACAAATGTACCTTAACTTCGTTAGAAAATAAGGATATTTTGAGGCTCAGATTTAGAATCTTACACAAACCTTGTAAAGTATTATTTCGTTGAAGGCTCAAGATCCCTTGACTATTAAGAATGACTCATGAAAAAAAAAACATGATCCCAACCCTTTAAATGCAAGATCCAATGGTTGAGATTTATCATCGGGATATGTATCTCCAGGATTTGTGTTATCAAGATACTCATAAGTCTCAACCATTGGATTTTGTGTTTAAAGGGTTGAGATCATGTGTTTTTTTTCATGCGTCATTCTTAGGAGTTAAGGGATCCCAACCCTTCATTGAATACGCAAAACACCTTTTTAAAACTTCGAAGAAATCGTCTCCTTCACATTGACTTGTAACTCCTCCCAATTTTGGTGAATATTTGATGCACTGACATGTTTTAAAACTGATGACATGCCCCTCGACCTCAATCTTCTAGTATGGACTAATGTAAATGACCATCATCCTCCAAGAGGTAGGAGATTACCTTGTTTTGGGAAGAAAAATCAAGGGGTTTTAGCATATTTAGGTCATTTTTTTTAATAATCCATAAAGAAGACCAAGGTCAAGGGGCATGTTATCAATTTTAGAGCATAGAGGTATCTCAAATATTCACCAAAACAAGAATGAGCCCTTTTTCGTATAAAAGAGACAAGTGATTTCTGAAAAGTTTTAAAAGGGTTTATGTTTTTTATGAATTTTTTAAATAATGTTTCAAAAGATTTTTGTAAGGAAAATATTTAAAAAGTAGATTTCAAATGATCCAGATTTTCTATCAAGAAACCTTTTGATTATATAATGATAGTTGGAAAATACCTCGAAGCAACTATTTTTTGTCAAACATTGATGTGAACAATCCTTAGAATTAAAATTCGACGATTAAAGTGGAGGTATGCCCTAGAAGTGCTATGTGACCGAGGAATCCTGATCTAACGATAAAATAAATAAAAACAGAGATAAAATTGGCTTTGTTTTAATGGAGATAATAATCAACAAACAGAACAATCATAACTTGAGCAAAGCGAAGATGAAAAAACTAGGATTTATGAATGGAAAATTAAGAAATATAAAATTAGAATTCTAGAAGAAATCAATTCCAATAGTTTGGAAAAACTCAGATCCAAGAAAAAAAAATTCAATTTTTTTTTGGGGGGGCTACATCCAAGGTTTTGAAAATGGACGGCCACCCAACTCATAAAATTCAAAATTCAAAAGGTGATTTTTTTTTTTCTTGAAAGTTCATAGACTTTTTTCCTCTACAAACTGAAATATTGGATCATGTTTTTGGATGCTACAAGGTGAGCCCAAGGACCCTTAGTGAGGGTGGATGGCGGAATCCTTACTAAGGTTAGTCAGACTTTGAAAATAAAATTTTGATGGTGAAGGGTAAAATTGTTACTATATTTCATGATTAATTGATCAGTTGTTGTTTAATTGGTCAATTTGCTAATTTAATCAGCTAATGCATTATTCAGAGAATTTTTTCACAATTTTTTTGTAAAAATTGTGAGACTGTTTCTACTACAACCCCATTTGCAGGGATGTGTAATCCTAACCATGGTTTTAAAACTTGTTTTGATGTCTCATCTCGTTTGACAATGAGAAAAATGAACTGTGTTTTTAAATCTCGTCCGATACATTTGGCTTGTCTATCCATCTTGTTGGTGGACGGTACGAGACGTATTGGTTTCGGACGAGATTTAAAACCATGGTCCTAACCCGGCTTTAAAGGGGCGGCCTGTACCTTAGAACAGCCCTCCCTATAGAATATTAGTTGGTCAGACCCGGCCCTATTTAATTCAAGCTGGGCTCAAGTTAATTTTTGGGTTATATAAAAATAAAATAATAATAAACTTATGAATTTTTCGGAACCGTTTGGAGCTGTTTGATTATAATTTTCATCAAAATGGGGATCCTATCTCGAAATGTAGGATTTTTTTTATTTATGGGAGTTGTCTTTTGAAGCACCTTTTTCGCCAATTGAGATGTCCGACACACTGTTGCTGGTCATGCTTAGGAAAATTAGTGTCAAATAGCTCGGTGGTACAGATCGCCAACAGATAAAAGTTTCTAAATGCGTCTTCCCTCAGTGTCTATTGTCATGCCTCAACGCCTCCGACAGCTCCATCGTGTACGTTGAACAGATTGGAGAAAGACAACTTTTCACATTCAAGAGGGTTTCTTGAGGATTGTTGGATCCTAAAATTAAATCCAAACATCTGGTTATCAAAAAAAAAAAAAATCCAAACATCAATATGAGAACAATGGTGTTTGGATTAGATTATAATCAAACCCATAGACACTATTATATTAAAAATATTAAGTATAATTTATGTTCATAATTACTTATTTTAGTGTGACCGATGTAAATAAGGATTTAGCCCCCATGACGTGAGGAATTTGTACAAGAGAATTTCGATTTTCACCAAAATCACTTGGGCAGACCCCTAAGGTAGAAAGGAGAGATTCATCACATAACTGATCTTATCTGAAGCTTATAAAGAAGTAAATTGACACAAACTGTTCTTGGGTGTCATTCAAGTGGATGAATTGGACAAGGATTTATACTTACATGTTAAGTGATTCACTTAGAGAGGCCCTACCTAAAGAGTTTAAAGTTTGACAGACAAGGTACAGGGCCACTGGATGAGAAGTCAAAGATGAATCCAAGCAATCCAAACAGAGAGCTTAGTGTCAAAACAATCTGCGTTCCATTGAATGGATAGGGGGCCTTATCAATCATCCTCTATCATAGTACATAAATCATGTCGCTCTCACCCTTGGGTAGATCAACACTCCCCTAAGAGGTCTTGGGATGACACTGTCAACATTTGTTTGTGGCATGTCAAGCACCGTGCTTAGCTAAGCCGCTCATGTCAAATATCAAACTCTCTTCACCGTTCAGAATCCGTCCTTGGCATTCCCCTTTTCAAGTATCCTCATTGGGTGCCGCCTCCTAAAGTTTAAGGGTGAGGGCCTTGGGCCTAGTGACCAACTCTCCTTCAATTATCAAAACTTAGGCATGACTTAATCCCCGTTGATACCCTTGTCAACATCCCCCGTCGGGTAGAAACCTCATGGCGCAAGTGCCCAAGTGTCAGCTTGCACATGACGCCTTTCTAGTCAGTTTGCCTTAAGACCAACCAATATCATCATCTACATACACACACACAAAAATGAAAATAGCAATAAACAGCAAAAAATATGAATAAAAACAAGAAGAAAATACCAGTACAAGAATTATAAAAGGAATAATTTCTCTCTTAAGAAGAAAGCCTTCTTCAAGTTTTAGAAATTCAACAAAAGATTATGAAAAATTGGAGTTTATGTGGCTTTTATACGACTTGCAACTATTAAAATACCAGACTACTCCCATAGGTACGACTAAGATGCTAGGCTACCTATAATACCCTTAATTTTCATAACTAATAATGTCGAAATAACCCCACAGCACTGAAATTTAAATCAAATAAACAAGAAAGGAGGTTTGTGAAATTGGATTTCAGAAAGAGTAATTTTGACGGATTCATATTGGACAGTACCACGAAGTAACTAGTTCAAAGTAAGTCATTTTTCCTTCTAGACTGATACATAGAAACTGAGGTAATTATGTTATGTCACAAAATCTCACATTGTTCATTCATACATCCACAAAAAATAACCATAGATCTACAATACATTCCGAGTTTGTATTATTCAAAATATAACATTTACGATCATCAATCCAAGTTAGTATTCATCAAATGATAAAAATCATCAAATTCAATGTCATCCTCATTTTCTCACGCTTCATTGCAAAATTCATGAAAGTCAACTTACTGAAAAAGTTGAGATTACTTTGAACCAAATCACACATAAAATTTTAATTTTTAATTTTATTCGGTTATAAAGAAATTGAATATGAATTCTCTTTGGTTTTATGTTTTAGAGCGACAAATTCATAGATACATAGCTTTTTCTTGCAGGTTATTTAACAAAGAATATGATCTTTTTCTGTTGAGAAAACCTTGCACACCTTTACTGTCTACATGCAAATCAAAGGGTAACACGAACATATAGAACATGTGAGAGAGCAAAACCGACGGAACCAAAGGTAAAAATAATAGACTATAGAGAGCACATCACGAGGAAAAACATTCAATATGAAGCTAGAAACCAAGAGACCTAGTCCATAACTTCCATTATGTAAAATAGTGGGATAGTTTCATCTGATCAAAACTAGATGATGCTAAACATTAAGAATGAAAATTACAACTCTTTAGTAAATACAGGAGTTAAGAGAAAAATGTGGATTACAACTAGAAGATAGATCTCTCACTGCACCAAAAACGCTAAGAAGCACTTTAAGATAACATATAATTGAAATGTAGATCAAGCACGCCAAACCAGGGATTAGAAACTTCACAAACCCAATGTTGAACCAAAAATATTGTAACCAACAAAATCTGTGGAATGGGCAAGCAAATCACCAATGGGAACTAGAATTTTCATGTTTTCTTCTCTTTCTCTCAAAGTGATGCAGGACGATGAGGGAAGAAAAGGAAATTTGTTTTGGGTTGGGGGGGGGGGGGGGGGGGGGGGGTTAGGGGATCTGGTTTGGGATTGGGTTAAGGATTTTGGGCTCCAATAGGATAAACCCAAAAGGATTTGGGTGTTAAGGTTTAATTTTAACATTTTGCAATTATGACCACAATCCTAATGGCCTAAAATTACAAATGTTTACAATTATGATATTTTCAATAGGTTAGGGGAAAAGAGTAAGGGTTAAGGTTTATATGATAAGGATTTTAGGTTGCAGGAAAGGAGTTTCAAGAATTTAGGAATCAAGAATTCAAGAAATCAAAAAA
This sequence comes from Akebia trifoliata, assembly GCF_017979445.1. Classification (NCBI taxonomy): domain Eukaryota; kingdom Viridiplantae; phylum Streptophyta; class Magnoliopsida; order Ranunculales; family Lardizabalaceae; genus Akebia; species Akebia trifoliata. The sequence goes on along the minus strand of NC_141377.1, from coordinate 31,696,997 downwards.
TCAAGAAAATAGAGTTTATAGGTTGGTTTCTTGAAAGGATTAGAGAGTTCTTGATCTCTCACAAATAAATAAATAAAAATGTAGAAAAGATGGATTGAAGAAGAAGATAGAAGATAAGAAAAAGATTTTTAAAAAAATGATATATTTATCTTGGAATCACCCTAATGATTTCCATGGCATCAACCAAGTTGAATGCACCAAATAAATAAATAACCTAGCTTTCATAACTTTCTCTCCTAAATTTTCAACCCTTGTAAACTTAAATAAAAGACAAACTAAATTTATCAAACTACCCCTAAGCATTATACCAAGACCATGGGCTAATAAAACATGAAAAAAAACCCAAAAACATAAAAAAGAAAGCCGTAAAAAAAAAAAAAAACTAAATAAAATAAAATCTACTCTTCAATCCTTGATCTTCCCATCAATTCTCCTTGGTTGGGAAGATTTCGCCACTGGCGAAATAAAATTGTGGTAATTTCCCTTCATAAAGGTTCCCCAAAAATCTATTTTTCATTTTCTTTCTCCCTTATATATGCCACTTTGATGTGACAAGATGAACATTAATGCTCTCACCAACCCAAATTGAAAGTCAAACACCACTTCTTTCATGCATCCACTGGAATGTTATGCCCCAAAGTAAAGCGGATCTCACCTTCATACAAGGAGTGAATCCCACCAATAACCCCCCACATGGACTTAAAGATCCACCATATCCAAACCAACCATGCTTTTATAAAACTTATGCTTCTCCTTGGGTTTGTCATCGAATCCATACCATTCTAGCTAATATGAATCTTTACACATTACAACAATTTCTTTTTTGAAAAATCTTGAATCCAAAGATATCTCACATTAATGTACATTGACTAAATGTCTCCCCTCCTATACAAATTTTTAAAATATTATCGGTGACTATCTTATGACTTCCATTTGCACATTTTTGGGGTTTGTGGTTGGAAAGGAACAAGAGATGCTTTCATGAATGGAAGCCTTCTCTCAAGATATCACATTGTCAATACTAGGGTTATTGTTTTATTGGTGGAAACTTTTTATTGAGTATAAAGGTGTATTTTTTGAAAATTGGCCCTGCTTATTTGCACTATAAATATTCGAAAACACAAAACTGTGTTTGAGGGTTTTACGTTTACGAATTTTTACAGTGTTTTGCAGTTGAAATGCTTGGTAATTATTCTAGAAAATTCCTGTAATATTTTCCAGGTGCTTGGTTGTCAAGAAAAACACAAAAATAATAATTTTTATAACAAAAAAATATTTATCTTTATTTACTTAGAGGAATGACTGAACATAGGTTTCACTCTAATTAAAGGAGGGGAAGATTGTATCAATATGTTTCATTGTAATTAACAAAGTTGATTCAAACCAATCAAAAAAAAAAGTTGATTCAAATTTCAGATGTAATACATTAATTTGTGTTATGGATCCTACAGTAGAACATCAAACCCTAGGTTTAGGTTTCACAATAATTAACAAAATTGATTCAAAATTTCAGATCTAATGGGAATTAATTCATGATAATAAAAAAAAAACCTAAGTTAGGTGGAAATCAGAGAGCTAAGAGAAAGAAAACCCAAGAGATTTGATTGATTTAGATGGGTTTGTGGAAGGGGGCCAACCTTGTTGGCATAGAGAGGGCTGAATCTCCTAGTTTGGAGAAGACGAACAAGAAGGATGTCTATGGAGAGGGTTAGTTATATATGGAGATGACGAACAGGAGGGTTGTCTATCCCATTTTCTTCTTCTCTAACAGAATGAAGAAAGAGAAGAGAAATGATGAAGTTGAGAGAGAGGACCTACATGTGCTTCTTCTATGTGGAGCTGCTACTAAATAAGTGTGGAGCTTCTATGAAATAAGTCCAAGAGAGCAATTTCATTCCGACTTTTTTACGAGATTTTGCGAAGCATTTTTGCCCACAAAACTTTATGGAGATTTCTCTTTATTCTTACGTTGTTTTACGAGGGTTTTACAAGCGGACACACATCATAATGTTCCAACCAAGCGCGCTTAAAACGTAAAGAACCAGAATATTTTACCACTCCGACGTTTTACATGATTTTATCATGCAAACAAGCAGGGCCTTTGTTTTTAGGTGGGAGACGTTGTGCTCCAAGTAAGCTTTTGTTTTGTTTTCCCCCTTTTTTCTTCTTTGGTTGGTCATCTCGACTACCTTGTACATTTTTCTTTCTTCCACAATAAATTTGTACTTGCCAAAAATAAAAAAATTACTTCGAAGGGACAAACAGTTAGTTATTTGATCACGTTGTGTTGGTCTCAAAAGAGGATAAGGAATTTGATTTACCCAATTTAGATGACTAAAATGATAGTCTTTGTGGGGTTCGCTTATCTTTGGGTTGATAATGACACCTTTTACATCAAGATTGCATGTTTTATAATTTCTTTGTTTTGGGCCATTTTATTGATGCAATTCATTTGAGTAAGAATCAAGTTTTCATTCTAAATCCAATTACATTGATGCAAGATATCAATGGATTTGGGATATTCTACCCAAAAAAAAAAAATGTAAATTGAGATCATCCATATCGAATAGTAAGGTATGGATATGATGATTAAGCCCCCACCCAAGGATAGGCATGAACTTAATAGGAATATGACAGGTTTGAAGAGGAGGATCCCTACTGAGTCAAAAGGGGAAGAATGTTAAGGTTTCCCTCCTCATGCGTAGGTAGGACTCACTTTTCTTTGAGGAAAGCATTCCGATGAATGCATGAAAGAAGTGGCATTCGAATTTTGGTTAGTGAGAACATTAAATACTTACCTTGCACCATCAAAGTGGTATTTGAGAATCTTCTTTTACATTGAGAGAAAAATGAAATAAGAATATTAAAAAAATGAATAAAATAATACCTTTAAAAAAAGACCTAATTTTTCTAGAATTGCAAAAAAGGGACCCAAAACATTTGTCCACCATGCTTTTTTGGCCAATGCACAATGTTTTTTAAATTGCCATTGCATAAATTATATATATAGCCAAGTTCTCGTGACTCGTGAAGAATGACTCATGGAAAAAACACATAATTGAATGGTTGAGATTTATCCCTGGGATAAGTATCTCCGAGATGTGTTATCAATATACAAATAAATCTCAACCATTGGATTTTGTGCCTCAAAAGGTTGGGATCTTGTGTTTTCTTGTGAGTCAGCGGAACCCAACCCATACATATAAAATAAAAGACCACAATAGGGCCCACTTTTGTGGGGGACAAACTTTCATCCAGCAAGGATAAACATCCTATCCAATTGCACTTTTGTGGGGGCACTTTATTGCCTTTCCACTTCACCCCTCTAGCTTTTACTATATTTCTTCTTCTACTTCTATAACCCACTTCATTGTTTTTTAACTTTTACTCCTTAACCTCAAATTTTTTAATAATACCCCCTAACATTTTTCCGCTTTTACCCCCTTAATCCCAAAGAGGATGCCCGAGCATAGGCACATGCGAACTCTAGATTATATAAATGCCTATAAATTATATTCATTACTTTATAATATAATATAATGTAGTGATATAATAATGTATTATACAATACTATATATTTTATAATTTATATATAAATATGTTTATATATTATATTTACCATATTATAATGTAATAATATACATATGAATCTTAATATATATTGTGGAGGGATAAAAATTCTCTCTCATCCAAACCATTCATTCATACCATCAACACACATCTTGAGACAAACATGGGGCAAAGTTTGGGTGGAATTCTATGTAATAAGGAAGAATCCCAATTTGGGAGGATATTTCCCTTTTAGATAATCATTTTATTTGTATGTAGGTCAAAATGGCAATTGTAATCTAATTAGAATTAAGATTTCATTTTAGGGTTAGGATTTTTCTATTTAAAGGGGGTTAAGACCATCGTAAAAGAAGAAGGAAATGAGATCATGTAACAAATTCAGAATATAATGGAACGGCTCCTCAAGCCCGTGATGTAGGCACAATATGTCAAACAAAGTAAAAAAATAATGTGTACTCTTTTTTCTATGTTTTTCCATTATTCGTATGATTTATTTGGTTGTGATCTTGATAGAATTGCAGATTTTGAGGTTCATCACAAAATCGACCTCTACAATTGGCGTCGTCCATGGAAACGACTTAAAAACACTCACGAATATTACAGTGGTGAGATTCAATTACAAAGTCACGATTAACCATCAAAATCTCTATTTGGAGTTGGGGGCCGCCAAACGATACTCCTCTGTAGGTTTAAGATCCCCAATCAGGTCACTTTGATAAGGGATGGAGAACGATTTATTTACCAGGGCAAACCTTCAATTTATGGGGATAACTATTTAATGAAATGATCTAGAACTGATCTGGTCACTTGTTTGAAGAAAAAATTGATTTGATTCTTAAAAAAGCAATAACTGACATGGTGAGGTTATCATACCGAAAGTTGATCTGACGATCTGAATTTGAAACCCATCACAAGAATGTGAAAAAAATTAAAATCCAAACACAAAGCTAAAAATAAGACCAGGTACCGGAGATGTTGGACACGATGTTTGGGTAACGTGCACATCTAAGGAAATGTTATTGTAGGCTTGGGATGATATAGCCAGGTTGTTAATCACGAGAGTTCAAAGCATTGATAATGTCAGGGTTGTCCCACTATTTCCAACCATCCACAAAATAGAGGTGTTGTTGCTAGACAATTTAAAGCCACTTAGGAGCATCGATAATTCAAGGGTTTTTTTATTACTACCAAGGATCAACAACAATCATGGGTTGAATTGAAATTCTTAGGGATTTATATCTTGAGGGCTCATGCACACCCAATGGATAAACTCTTCATTATTACCAAGGATCAACATCAATCATGGGTTGAATTGAAATTCTTAGGGATTATATCTTGAGGGCTCGTGCACACCCAACTTGTGACCCTACAACAAGACATTCTTACGAATCTAGTAGTACAACATATGACACATTTTTTTCTACTCATAGTAAGCAACAAAAAAGGTACCATATCTAACTCACCTAACTTGATTTTAGTTTCTATTGAGTTTACTCATTCAAGTGAGGTTGTTTAAGTGCCAAGTTAAATAATGGTAAGGGATCAATCCATGCTTCAAAATTTGGGTTCCCAGGACGACCTAACCACTCATGAAGATGAAAAGGTAAATTTAGGTGTATGGCATTATACATCATCGTTGATGTATGGGACCTATATTCTATTTGAAAAAGTAAACAGTAAAAAAGAATAAATAAATTATTTAAAGTAAGAGGGGTGAATAGGGTGTAAGGTGTGACCATCAAATATGATATGCATTTCTTGAATAAAAAATAAAATAAAACATTTGATAGTCACGCCTTACACTTTATTCACCCCTCTTACTTTGAATAATTTCTTTAGTCTTTTTTACCGTTACTTTTTAAAATAGAATAGGGGTCCCATACATCAACTATGATGTATGGGACATACACCTAAATTTACCTTTTCATCTTCGTGAGTGGTTAGGTTGTCCTGAAACCCAAATTTTGCAAGCATGGATTGACCCTTTGCCATTATTTAACTCAGCACTTAGACAACTTCACTAGAATTAGTCCACTCAATAAAAACTAAAATCATATTAAGTGAGTTACATATGGTACCTTATTTGTTGTTTATTATGAGTAGAGACAAACGTGTCCTATGTCGCACTCCTAGATTCGTAAGAATGTTCTATCGTATGGTCACATATAAGAGTTTATCCGTTGGATGTGCAGGAGCCCTCAAGATATAAATCCCTAAGAATTTCAATTCAACCCACAATTGACGTTGATCTTTGGTAATAATGAAAGAGCCATTGAATTATCGATGCTCCAAAGTGGCTTTAAATTATCTAGCAACACCTCTATTTTGTGACTGGTTGGAAATAGTGGGACAACCCTGACAATAACATCTCCTTAACTGTGCACGTTAACCCAACATCGTGGGCAACACATCCCCTACACCTAATTGTATTTTTAGCCTCATGGTTGGATCTTAATTTTTCGTACTCTTATAATGAGTTTTAAATTCAAATCGTCGGATCATCTTGTGATATGATGACATCACCTTGTTAGTTATTACTTTTTCAATAATCAAATCAATTTGCTCTTCAAACAAGTGACCAAATCAAATCTAGATCATTCCATTAAATATTTATCTTGATCAATAGAAGACTTGCCCCGGTCAATAAATCATGCTTGATCCCTCATCAAAGTGATCTGATTGGGGATCTTAAACCTATAGAGGAGTCATCATTGTGGCAAACCCTAACTCCAGATTGAGATCTTGATGGTTAATTGTAACTTCGCGGTTGAATCTCACCATTGTGACTTTCGTGAGTGTTCTTAAGTCGTTCCCATGGACGATACTAATTGTAGAGGTTGATTTTGTGATAAACCTCAAAATTTGCAATGCTATTAAGATCACAACCAAATAAATCATACAAATAATGGAAAAACATAGAAAAGAGAGAACACATGATTTTTGGTGGTTCGGCATGTTCTGCCTACATCATGGGCTTGGGAAGCTGTTCCTCTATATTCTGAATTTATTACATGATCTCCTCTCCTCCTCTTTTCCTCCCCCATTCTTTATCTCTTTTTACAATGGGCTTAGCTCTTTAAATAGAAAAATCCTAACCCCTAAAAGGAAACCTTAATTCTAATTCAATTACAATTGTCATTTTTACCTCCATATAAATAAAATAATTATCTAAAAGGGAAGAATCCTCCCAAATTGGGATTCTTTCCTATTTGCATAGAATTCCACCCAAACCTTGCCATGTGTTTTTCTCAAAATGTGTGTTGATGGTGCAAATGAATGATCCATATGAGAGTGAATTTTTATCCCTCTACATAGATTATATTAACCTAAAGAATTAAAATGAAATTAATAAAACTATAAAATTAAAATAAAATAAAAAACATACCTCAACACCTTGTTTGAACAAATGCAGGGGGGAGAGAATGAGAGTGAACATCTTGATTCTTTTAATCACGATACCCTTTCGGATTTTCACCATGCCCTTTCAAGTCCAACTTTTTTTTCCCTTTTCGAACATCCATTTTGAACTTTCTTCTCGACTTCCCTAACTTTATTTGTGGTCTTGGAGTCCAAGTTGTAGATATGTAGATTTCAGTTAGGAAATCTTCACACTACTTAAAATTTGGAGTCACCACCATTTGTTTATTTTAGGGTGTGCATGGGCACCCAAAACATATTTTCATTTGAAAGAAAATATTTTTTTAAATAAAATTGAGTCCTAAAGATCAAACCAAAGAGATTTGAGTAAGGGATTAGGTTGAAGAGTGTGGAAGGTGTTGAGATCCCAACTCTCTCCATCATCGTGATGGTTACCTCAAAACTTGGCCATTTTACAAGATTTTAAAAACTTGAGATAGTATACAGAAAGTAGAGTTTAGACAAAATGTAGGAACCGAATCGATTTTCAAAACAAGTCTTAGGTTGATCTCATTGGTGTGTGGGGAACTTTTGAACAAGTTTGTTTTAGTATAAGAAACATAAAAAATTGCATGAAAATAAGTTTTTGAAGCAAATACAAAATATGACATGCTTAAAGCTAGATAGATACAAATTTCAACAATCTAGATTTTTGACACATGGGAAGAAATCATTGTCAAAATCCAAGCAAATAAATTCCAACTGGAGAGATTTTTTACCAAAATGAATTAAACTTCCAGATGATTCTATCAAAAAAGAACAAAACACATTTGGAATCCTGATTTGGGATAGCCTTGGGAAGCTGTTGTCCCCAACTTTCTATTGGTACAACTACATACCTCTTATTCAGGCCATAACTCCTAAACTACTCCATGGATTGTTCTGCCCTTTAGTGAGTAGAAAGTCAACTTAAAGATGATTTTTCTCCAAGTCGAATCAGTTCAAAAACTTCTCATGAGGGAAAATCATTAGTCCCAAGTTAACCTATTATTTCGGGTGTATTCACTTGGTCTAGTTATCCTTTCCTTTAATGTATGAAAGTGATAAAAGTATAGGTTTTGGATTTAGGATACCCCTCGTCCATCCTCTTCAAGGTTCATTAATCGAAGGTCTTTTGCAAGTAAGACTTGATCGATTGATTTGGATGAAATTCGGGGTGATTTGCACACAAGACTTCTAAACTATGAAAAGGAAAAAAAATATTAGAGGGAGAAATTCCTATAAAAGATGCCTAGATTATACCACACATTACCTTGTCTTAAACTTCTTCTTCAAAGACTTGAAAGAGGTAGAGAGTTTAAGAGGATGAGATTTTTCCAAAGTTCCAAGGCTAAGGAATTGATTTTTTGAAGCCCTGAGCTCCCTCTATTTATAGGCTTCTTGAGAGAATTTTGGGTAGTATTTATTTTCAATAAAACCAAGAGTTTGGATTTTATTTACCCTCCATCAAAAGGGTCTTGATGGTAATTTACTACTTGAAGAATTGCAAATAATACGTTAGTGGTGGCAAAGACTTATATTTAACAAGAAGGTTTTGATGGTAATTTACCATCAATTGTCTCTCAACAAATCAAGGTTTTTCTAGAACTTCTTTGAGGGCTTAAAGATCCATTCATTTTCATTCCCAAACTAGCCTAAGGAAAAAGTTGTCCACACACATCATCCTTGAATTATTGACTTCAAGAACCTTGGAATATGCAAAGTGATTTTAATAGAAAAAAGGGCAAAGAGGTAATTTTCCCACCCATGTGCTATGTTATTTTGGGAAGCCAAATTAGCTATGGTAATGTATAGTGTAATCTAGACATTTTTTATAAGAATTTCTCATTTTAATTCTCTTTTCTTTTTCATAACTTAGAAGCCTTGTGTGCAAACTACCCTCAACTTTATCAAAATCAATCGGTCAAGCCTTGCTTACAGAAAGTCTTCGATCTATGAACCCGGAAAAGGATGGATGGGGGGGTACCTTAGATCTAGAACTTATGCCTTCATCACTTTCATGCATTAAAGGGAAGATAAACCAATCAAGTATCTCTTTCTAGATATAGGTACCTTTGTCCTTGCCAAGATCAAGATCTCACTCTTGGAAATTTTTTGCATTCAAATAGTATAACCTGCATATCCCCAAAGTAAATAGTAGGCTCTCTTATGGGATCTCTCATCTTTCTAACGAAATCAAATAAAGTTCCATGCATCATTTTCTTTCATTCCCCACATTTTAGAGCATTTCCCAGTACTAATGAGATAATGCCATTAAAACAGTAGATACAACCAAAACAGTAGGTTAACTTGTGCAGATAGTTCTCCTTCATGAGAAATTTTTTTGAGTTGATTCGAATTGGAAAACCATCTTGAAGTTGACTTCCTACTCACCAAAAGATAAAGCAATTTATCGAATAGTTTAAGAGTTATGGTATGAAGATGTGTGTATCTGTGGCGATAGAAAGTTGGGGACAACAACTTCTCAATGCTATAATTATCAAATTAGGACTCCAAATGGGTTCTTTTTTTTATAGAACCACCTTAAAGTCTAGTTCATCCAAGTAAAAATCTCTCCAATTGGAATTGATTTGTTTGGGTTTTGACATTGATTTCTACACATGTTTTGAAAATCCAAATTGCTGAAATTTTCATGCATATAAGTTCAAACATGTCATATTTCACATTTGCATTAAAAAATATTTTCTAAATGCTTACCTGACATGTTTAAGTCAAAAGAAACTTGTTCGAAGGTTCCCTATACCAATAGGAGCAACCGAAATGATAGATTTAGATGAAGTTAGGAGGTGATTTGCACACAAGGCTTCTAAGTTATGAAAAAGAAAAAGAGAGGATTAGAAGGAAAAATTCCTATAAAAGATGCTTAGATTACAAAACAAATTACCTTAATTGCATTGATCTTTTGCTTCTTCAAAGATTTGACATCTTTTCACTTGTTTTTCACCAACAAATTAAAGCAACTAAGAGTGTTTTTACCACCTTTATCTAATTACCAAAGCCAACCACACCCTTGGGTTAGAATTTAAAATTTTTGTCCCCACCATCATTAAAAATTCTCCAATATAGACTTGATTTGTAATGCAAATAAAAAGAGATCCTAGGTTAGTTTTGGAATTAGTCAACTGGACTCTTTAAGCCCTCAAAAGAGCTCTATAACTTCTTGGTGGGAATTTACCTCCAACCCTTTGTTTGTTGATAGACATAAGGTGGTAAATTACCACCAAGATCATATTAAGTATACATACATGCCTCTAAAGGTGTTTCTTGAAAATAATCCAGACTTGTGATGTATGGACCATTATATCCAAAAAGCTCCCAAGAAGCCTTTAAATAGAAGAGGGTCTCAACTCAAGGCTTCAACAAGCAATTCCTTAGTCTTGAAACTTTGGAAAAATTCCATCCCATTCTCTCATCCTCTTGACTCTATACCTCTCAAGTCTTTAAAGGAAAAAAAGATCAAGAAGAAGTTCATGACAATTAAGGTAATGTGCAAAGTAATCTAGACATCTTTTTCTAAGAATTTCACCTTCTAATCATCTCTTTTCCTTTCGTTAACTTAGAAACCTTGGGTGCAAACCAACCCCCCAACTTCATCCAAATCAATTAGTCAAGCCGTGTTTTGAGAAGGTCTTCGAGCAATGGACCCATAAGAGGATGGAAGAGGGTACCCTAGATCTAGAACCTATGTTTTCATCAAATTCATGCATTAATAGCAAGACGAACAGACTGAGGATCTCTTTCTAGAGATAGGCACCTTTGTCCTTGCCAATATCAAAATCCCATTCTAGGAAAAAATTTGCATCCATATAGTGTAGTTCTCAAAACCAAATTGTGGGGGATTCTCTCATGGGATTTCTTTCCATTTTATTTGAACCAAATAAAAGTCCTATGGAAGGACATATTTGATGCATCATTCCGTGAATTTCCACTTCATAGAACATTTTCCACGCCAATGAGATTATGTAGCTAAAAACAGTAGATACACCCCGAAACAATGGGCGAACTTGGGACAGATGGTTCTCCCTTATGAGAAAAGCTTTTGAATTGAAGACACCCCAAATTGCCCAAACCCCAAGGAAAAGATCAAATAATAAAAAAGAATGGTCAATGGGTTACTTAAGGCAAAAATTCAGTCAAAAATCATTTAAGTCTGACATTCTTCTTTTTCTTGGGCTTGGTCCCCACATGCTACTTGGCCTTTCGTTGAAGAAGTGACTACAATCATTCCACTTGGCTTTCTCCTATTCATTTTTTACCCAACAAATCAAAATATCTTCAAGAGTGTTTTTACCAGACTACTATTCTTTTATTTTTAATTATCAAAAGAACTCTAGGCTAGTTTGGGAATTGGATACTTAGACCCTTGTTGCCCTCAAAAGTTCTCTAGAGAATTCTAAGTGGGAATTTACCACCCTAACCTTGATTTGTTAGTGTATGAGAGGTAAATTACCATTAGAACCCCTTTTTTAAGGATAAATTCATGTCTCTAAAGGTATTTCTTGAAAATATTCAAATTTGTAAGGCATGGGCTTTCCTATCCTCAAAAGCTTTCTTTGGAATCTTGAGGGTAATTTACTATTTTGATCATCTTGATAGGTAAGAGACCAAATGGCAAACTACCATCAAGACCTCATTATGGAAAGTTATTTTGAGTCCACATTCTTGGTTTGATTGAAATTAAATGCAACTTGTGATATGTGGACCATTATATCCCCAAGGCCCTCTTGATGACCTACAAATAGAAGGGGGTCGTCTGATGCAGGATTGAGGGGAGATAAGAAAATATAGGGGTTTAGGGAAATCTGGTTGGGATTGGTTTAAGGATTTGGGCAACAATTGCAAAACGTTTCCAATTAAAATTTTGAAATTACAAGGTTAAGGGTATTGGGATTAGGGGAAGGTTTAGGGTATTTGGATATAGGGTAGACTTGGTTTAGGATAGGGCAAACCCAAAAGGTAAGATGAAAATTTTATTTCAATTATTGTAAATAGAAAAAAGAGTTACAGAATGGTTAAAGGTTAAGAGAAAGGATAAAGAATTATAAATTGAGGTTTGTAGGTTTTCAAGAATCAATAATTAAGAATCAATAATCAAGAAAATCAAGAACAAGAAATTAAAAGAAAATCAAGAGAAAAAAAATAGAAAAGAAAAATAAATATTAGAAAAAAAAATAGAAGGGATAGAAAGAACCTTAAAACCACACCAGGGGTTTCTTGTAATCATACCAAGAATGGTGGAGAACTCACTTCACTCCATTAAAGAAACTCATTCTTTATTCATCAAATCTTCATTGTTCATTCATTAAAAATAAATCTAATACAATCTATATAAAGAAAATAAATCAAGAATCCTAGTCAAATTACTAATTTTCGTAATTTTCTCTCTCCTAATTTTCAACCCTAATAAACTTGAACATAAGACAAACTAAAGTTACTAAACTGTCCCTAAATATTATACTAAGACTATGGACTAATAAAATATCAAAATAGGCACACACAAAAACATGAAATTACGACCGCGAAACATAAAACTAAATAAATAACTATAAAACGATAAATCTAAACCCAAATAAGTGAAAATCTAAATAATTACAAATTTTCCATCGAAACTCTTGACCGTTGACTTGATTTACGTTTTGCATTATGGTCTCAAGGCTACCAACAAGCAATTCCTTGTCGTGAAACTAAGAAAAAATCTCATCATATTCTCTCAATCTCTTAAACCCCCTATCTCTCTCAAACCTTTTGAAAAAAAGATCAAGAAGAAGTCCAAGGCAACCAAGGTAGTATGTAGTGTAATCTAAACATCTTTTTTAGGAAATTATCCTTCTACCATTCTCTTTTATTTTTGATAACTTATAAACCTTGTGTGCAAATCAACCCTCCATCTAACTTCATCCAAATCAATTGGTCAAACCTTGTTTAGGGAAGGCCTCTAAACAATGAACCCGAAATAGGATTGTAGACACCCCAATTTGTCTGAACTAAGCACGAGAGCTCTCGAAATCCAGCAAAGTGAAGCCCGATTCAAAATTTTCAATTTAATCAAAAGGGCCCCACCTCAAAGGAGACCAACTCTTCAAAATGTGTTTTAAAAGCTTAAAACCAAGCTAAACCGTGGGTTACCCATGGCCTAGGTGGATTTTCATTTGGGCCTTGGGTCACTCATGGCCTTACCAATTTTGTACAGAATCTTGGGTGAGTCATCAACACATGCAGTTTTACACAAAACTTCATTCACCCAAGGCCCATTCAATTAGGCAATTGTGTTGGGGATTAATGCACTTGAGTGCTCTAGATTTTTTTTTAGGGAAATTACCCCTTAATTATTTCTTCCTCAAGAAAGTCCAAACACTTGCCAATTTTACCCATGCATCAAGCCTTCATTAATATGGCAACCTTGGTCTTTTGGTAATTGTATTCTTCTTCTACTCTTAACTCTTGATCACCCTTGGTTCTCACAAAGAGCTAATTACCCTCATGCCCTCATTTTGTTGGGACACAACTAAGGTAGATTGACCATTAAACCCATCATCTCAATCCTTAGTTCAAGGTTTTATCTACTAAAATCCATGCAAATTGACTAGAATCAAGGGACCTTGACTTTTTTGCCCATCCACAAGAAGTCTCTAGAACCTATAGGCCCTTTACTCTTCTACACTCAAGTTATTAGGAGCCTAGTTAGTGCAATTGTCCTAAAATTCCTAATTTCCTATCGCAAATTACATGCCATTGTTACTAGGTCCTAGAGTTTGACCAAATTCCGCAAGACTTGGACACTTCTCAAAATTTCCAAATTAGGAAAACATATTCATCATAGGAGAGTGGGGTGCCTAACACCTTCCCCACTCTTCAACCAAATCCCTTTACCTTAACATAATAATCAAGTCAAGGTTTGCGAATAAGTCAACAAGGGAAAATTTTGGTAAAATTGGGAAACATCAGAAAAAAGTCGAGAAAAGACCATGCTAGGTTAGGGCTATGTAATTGTTCCTACTAGTGGGTGTTCTTATATTATGTCATTAAGTTCCATATTAAACTAAAATGATAAATCACCAATTCCCATATTGATATCATTTATGCATCCACAAACAAGTAACCCCAAATCCATGACATATTCAAGGTTTATACTATTCAAAATATATAAAAAATAATAATGACAATTATGAGTCCGAATTAGGATTCCTTAACAGATCAAAACCATCAAATCAATGTCATTCTCAATTGCATCCTCATTATTTTCGTATTATTCGTGATTTAATCGTGAAGTTTGTAAAATTCATGTATTATTAAAAAAGTCGTGACTAAATCAAGGAAGGAAAAAGTCTGAGACTTTGGTGGCTATGTACCCGAATCTCAATGGTTTAACCATTGGAGTCACTTTCTTTTGAAAAATTTCTTTCAAATGAAAATCTATTTTTGGGGGACCATTTATACCCTAACATAAACAAATGCACGGCAACTTTGAATTTTAAGTAGTATGAAGATTTCCTAATCGAAACCTACATATCTATAACATTGTAATAGTCTACATATGAATCTTAATATATATTATTTTAGCCTAAGAATTAAAATGAAATTAATAAAACAACCATTAATTAAAAAACAATTAAAATAAAACAAAAAAATGTATTTGGACACCTTGTTTGAACAGACACATGGGGGAGAGAATGAGAGTGAATATAGGGGGTTGAAAAAGCATGTCCAACACCCGTTCTAGGTTCTTTTTTGCAATTGTCAAAAGTATGTATCTTTTTTAAAATTATTATTTTAATTTTTGAAATAAAAATAAGAAAGGAAAGATATTTTGAAGATCCTTTGAGAACAAGATAAGGAAGAAGAAAAATTCCAACCTAATTTAAGTGATGATTTTGCATACTCATTCCACCGGTGTTTTCAACTGCAATTTGTGAGTCAATATCGGGTTGTGAAGTCTATAATCCATGGTTCAATATGCTTAATTGATATCATTCGCCGCAGGTATGATCACTCCTACCAATCCCTCTATGCAACTCCCTTTCAAATATATTTGGGGTTCGAAGGCTCCATCAAAAGTATGGTTTTTCATTTGGCTAGCAACCTTCGACAAGTTCCACCCTCGATCATTTAATCAATCGAGGATTTGTGACTCCTGTAATTCAAATGGTGAGAGTGTGGACCATATTTTGATGCATTGTCAACTTTCTTATTTCATCTGGTCCCACTTCCTCGGTCTTTTTAAAGTTTTCAACATGTTCTCAAATTCATTGTTATCCTTATTCTAAAGTTGGGATTGTTCCTTGTTCATGGGGAGAAAGAAAATTCTTTGGAGGCTTCTTCCTTTCGCTATTACTTGGGGGTTATAGTTGGAAAGGAATAGGATAATCTTTAAAGGGGTGACTTTGTCGGCTCACAACTTGATTTTGAGTGTTTTGGGCTTGATGTATTTTTGGTGTAAGATACGTCTGGAGTTTAAAGGGGTATTTTTTTTGAGGATTTCGTCTTTAGATGGGACGCTTTTTGTAACTTTTAGCTTTTTTTGTGGTTGGTCATCTCGACCACCAGCTGTATTCACTTTTCTCCTCTCTTAATAAATTTATAATTATCATTTTTTATATTCTTAAGAAGTTTTTATAATCCTTTTGTCATGGAAAGAAATCTTTCTTTCTTTTTGAAATACACCCTTTTCGGTAAGTCGTTTCTAGTTACCCAAGTGTCGAAATTTTTACTTTTGACTTTTATCATCCACTATTTTTGGCTAAAGAAGAGTTGTATCTTATTATTTCACATAGTGGAAGTTCTAGACTAAGTCAAGTGGTTTTTACCTTCATTGAAAGGTTTTCCATGTAAAAAATTGTAGTGTGATGTCTTTGATTCTATCTTTGCGTAGTGGAAGTTCTATACATTCATGTTTCTCTTTTATTTGCATGGATGGAAAAGTTACATAAGATTTTCCCAATATTTTCTGAAAATGTCATTTCAACCCTCAAGACCCTACTGATCTTGTGGAAAAAAAATAACAGAAAAAGAAAAAAACTCTCAGGACCCTAAGCTTGGTTCCAAAGGCTGAGCCAAATTCAAATTTCGAAGGTCAACACGATGGTGGAACTCTCACCCTTGTCTCTTCAACTCCCCCTTCAAAACATGCCCTATTAGGAAAAGATTTGCATGTCCGGGATTCAAATCTGGCTAAAACTAGTAGGAAGAATTGAGCAATCTCAAAGCATTGCAATGTCAAATAAGGAAAAAAGACAGAATAAATTTTAAACACAAACTTGTTCTAGACCCAAAATTTTCCTCTTTGTGCACTTTCCTATTTGTTCTCCATCTATGTTTCACAATTCCATAAAAAACCTCGAAACAAATATCCAATGTGAACTGAATCTTTAAAATAGCAGTGTGTCATGCTACTTAGTTTTAATGCACCAAACAAAGACAAATAACAAAAAAATCTTATTTATGCACATAACATTGGCCGTAAGATTATGAAGCACAAGAAAACAAACCTGAATCATGCAAGATAGAAGACATCATCGGTCATGATAAGTATATACTGCAAAATCCTTAAAGGGGCATTTCTAAAATCCAATGTAGGCAATCTCAGCTCTCTCAATCTAAACTCCCCAGTTGTAGAGCCACCATTATCAGATCGCCGAGCCTGAACCCGATTAGAATCAACCTTTCTGAAGAGATATACAGAATTGGGGCAACAGAAGCTAAAATCACCAGAAACAAGAGATGGGTTGCTCTTAGTCTTGAATAGGGTCCAACCCATTCCAGCAAGAACTCTGGAAAAGCTATCCATGCTATGGATTCGATCACCCGTCACTCGGGAAAATAGGGAAAGTGAAGAACAATTCCAATTATTAGTGTTAGGGTTCTCAATGTTGTTGTTGAATTTGTAGAAAACAAGCTTGAAGAGACCTCTAGAGAGGTTGATAAAGCAGTGAAGATGGGCAGTAGAGGCAGAGATGAGGGAAGGGAAGGGGAGAGGGGCAGAATCTCCAGTCAATGACCATGTTGATGATGAAGATGACCATAATGATGGTAATGATGATGATGATGATGGTGGTGATGATGATGATGATGGCCATGAGAAGATGATGTGGGAGAGAGATGGGTTAGGGTATAGGTCCATACCCATGTCTCTGGCTATGGTTGCTAATCTGTACGTGTCTTTGATGATTTCTTTGGTTGGAAGAAAGTAAAGTAATGGACTCATTGTGTTGTTGTTGTTGCTACTATTGTTTCCTTTTCTTCCTCTCGTTCTTGTTCTTCTACTAGTACTTTGATGATGGGTATGGTGGACATGATGAACATCACCATCACCATCATTGTGGACATCACCATCATCATCATCAAGATGGTGATGATGGTGATTTTGATTAAAGAGGATAGAGTTGTTGATGGTTTCTCCCAAAACCAGAGAGCGTACCAGCTTTAGTGGAAGCATCCTACTTTCCTTCTCTCTCTCTCTCACCCTTTCTTCACAGATGGGGGATTCCTTCTACAGTTTTGATAGAATGATGATGTCATAGTAAGTGCAACTATGTATTAATCTTACTCATCCTTTGTGGCAATTTTTAATTGGACAAAGTGGTATATTATACTAATATTTTCACGTATGTGGAAATCATGCAAGAGATATTCCTTACATGGCCCATCAGTGAATATCTTTTATACTCTATAGAGTGGGCCTATATCAATATCATGTCGAATAATGTGTCAAGATACTTATATTTTTAGAGATCATTTAATTCTCACATATAAACCCTCGTTCTAATGTTTATTTTTATTTTAATAATCGATTATCCTTGTAGACAGGGGATTGGGCCCGTATCTGGGCTTTACACAGTCCATATACTATGGTCTTGTCCAAGGACTAATCTCGAGGCACGTACAACGCCCATATATCACACGCACCAAGCAAGTGAGGGTGAGCCCTTGCAGATAACCCATGAGGAATTAATGCTCATACTAGATATTGAACTCACGACTTACAGGCATTAATCACTTATCGGTCCGAAGTTGCCATTAGGATTTGCTGCGATTCTCACATTTTTTATGTGTTGGTGCATGCATAATCGTAAATGGTTTTACTCGTATCTCAAGTAAACACATCTATGACTATCACATCAGCGCAGTGAAAAACAAAGCCCCCCCCCCCCCCCCCCCTTTACCCCGCGGATTTTAAACAATGTTCATTCTAATAGTTAGTAATTCTTTCAAATGGTTCATAATTTTATACATGAAATTTATGGATAATGCAAGAACTAGTTATAATGGTCATGCAATTCAATTTCTCAACAACAACAACAAAATTACTACATTTTTTTGAATAATTACATGAATAAAAAAGCAGTAAAACAATGAAGCCTGGTTTTATTTTATTTTTTATTTTTTTTACTTTTTCATAGTCTCACATAACACTATTGTAATATAGTGTTTCATTCTTCCCTCACACTTACAGCAATAGATAATTACATACCATCCTATTCTATGTCCAAATTGGTCTGTTTCTTCACCATTGTTCTACCTTCATCTTCTTTTTACTCTTTATAATTTTTTTATTTTTTATTTTTTTGAAACGAGTCTAGGTGGAAAATATTACTCAATTAAATAAGATATTATTTTATGTTCATTTACAAAGTTTTGTTTTAACAATATGATTAGCAGTGATTGGGCCTATAGAGATTCACTTTTCAATGGTAAGTAAATTTCCACTCATTCCAACCCTAAGTATTGCCCACTACTATTAAGTAGTGACATGAGATTTATCATTGATCAATCAATAATCACTTAGGTGATTGAAAAATTGAAGCTTGACAAAGTCTTGTTGTATTGTTTTTAGTCTTTTCTCTTGCTCAAAATTTTAGTCCCACATTGAGTAAAGATAAGGTAAGAAAAGGGTTATGGTAACTATACATGCACTCAATGTTAACCAACCATATGTCACAAAAGGTCGACCTCTTATAAAGGGGGAGCACAATGAAGCTAAGAGGGTTACAGATTAAACATAGGTAAAATAATACATAACACTCAAGCGCAAACGAATTCCACACTTTTACTTCAACCAAAGAGCAAAAATAATAGAACCCATAACCTATGTGAAACTTTGCTCTGATACCATATTAATCAACTCGAGAGCTAAATAGGAGTATGATAATACAAAACACCCGAGAGGAAGCGAATCCCACACTCAACACAGAACATTGGGTCTAGCTTTGGTTTGGGTCATTAGATGTGGGCATATGCATAGGCCATGGGACTACGGGCCCATATTGCTTTATGGGCTTTGTTGTGATATCCACAAAAAAGTTAATAAAAGAGGTGCCAACTTAGCTAAGTTGGTAAAGTGTGTTGACTATTGAGTCCATGACTTAAATTCAAGCCTTGTTGAACCCACAATGTTGATGACTAATTCCTTGCTTGCCTAGCCAATATATATAGTTTCAGAATGGCCTGTGTTTTTTTTTTTTTTTTTTTGTGAGGATCTCTACGGTGAAGAAATCCTCCTCACAAAAAATCAGCTCATTATAAAAATTTTAATCATAGTTTATAAGTTGAAGAATTGTGGACCATCAATTTTTTACCATTTAGTTTGTAACCACTTCTCATTGGGTTAGAATTTTCGGAATGGGTTGATTTTTTGTGAGGATGGTCTGCTCACCGTAGAGATCATCCTCACAAAAAATCAATCCATTCCAAAAAAATTTAGCCATATATATCTGGACAACATGCGGTAAACAAAGTTTTATCTTATATGACTAAAAAGTTTTGGAATTGATTGGTTTTTTATGAGGATGATCTATATGATGAGAAGATCATCCTATAAAAAATCAGCCCATTCCGAAAATTCTAACCTCATATAAAGTGGTTTCAAACTAACGGTAAAAAATTGATGGTACATGATTCTTCCACTTATAAACTAGGGTTAGAAATTTCATAATGATTTGATTTTTTGTGAAGATGATTTTCTCACCATAGAGATCATCCTCACAAAAAAACATGTAATTCCAAAATTTTAAACTCATATAAGACAAAACACTTCGTCTATGGATTCCAACCCTATATATATATATATATATATATATATATATATATATATATGAATAATATTGAAGTGACCTCAAAATTGTACCTCATATCTCACTTTCCTGACATGGAAGTGTGAATGAACCATAGATGCTTTACATCAAGGTACGAGTGAAAAAGCATCTATAGTTCCTATGTACTTCCACGTCAGGAAAGTGATGTGGGGTACAATCTTGAGGTCACTCCAACACAACTATAGAAATAACCCTAAGCAATGAACTATTAAATTTCCTATATCATGGGTAGTTCATTGATTCTCTAATCTCTTTACTTGTTATATATTCTTGAGGATTCTAAATGATGTTCATAGTTTTAAAACTTGTTGAGTTGACTCAAAACTAATCCGAGTCAACTCAACTTGATTGGATTGCAAGATGACTTCACTCCAAAATTTGATCGAGCCAACTCAAAAAATTATTACAACTTGACTGAGTCAACTAAAAATAAAACGAGTTAATTCAAAATCTTGCTTGCGTTTCAAGGAATAATATAAGTAATAGTTTTAAAATATTTATAATATTTTATTTGACTCATCCAAGTTGACTCATGAGTTGTCAAGTTGATTGACCCGATGGATGTAACAGTTGCGAGTCATGTCTTATTTTCAATTATGGATAATTTGTTGTACCGGTTTCCCCCCATTCTCAACCGAATTACCTAACTATGAGAAAACGACAATGATAGAATGGCGAGGTTCAAACTTCATGTTGTGAGACCTACTTTTTAGATCACTTTCTCCACCTACCTTCAAAGTTCAAAGTTCAAATAGGATTTTTTTTACTATTTATAGAAAGTTTTTATTATTATTAATAATTAAATCTCAAAATAGGATTGATTTTTTATTTTATTTAATGCTTGCAAATTATCACCCTCCAACAAAAAATAAAAAATAAAAAAAATTTGAAAAACAGAAGAGAATACAAAAATTTTATTTTATTGAACATAGTGAATTTGGGAACTCACTTCCCTCGTAGCAATAATTGCTAACTGGGTAGGGGTGCCAATGGTGCCTATTGGTCCGCTACCCAGCCTGGCCAAGAAAACAAGGGTTTGGGCCCTCCTATTGAACTCGAAAAGATCGGGCTGGATTCAATAATTTTTAGTTCGTCAAATCTAAGTTGGGCCAAAGCCTTGTAGTATCTAACCCGGTCTGATCTTTTATTAAATCTTATAAAAATATTCATAATATATTTAATTAAACGAATATTTTTCTAATTAAAATAAGATGTATTATCTACTTACAAATTTAACTATGATCTATACGTTTATAGGTTAATAAGACTTTAATTTCAACTTTGATTGGATAAGATTGAAGTATACAAACAAAAATTATTTGAAAAATATATTATTTTTTCATTAAAAATGTTGAATAAATTGGGGATAGGGAAAAGGTCACCTTATTACTTAAGTTTAGTTTAAGGTTAGAACAAGTGAGGTTAAAGGTGTCGGGCTTGAAACCCCTAACAAGACTGAATCTACCTGAGTCTGAAGCAATGGCTTTTCAATCACGGGTTGAAAACTCTTCATTTTTCAAGCTTGGTTCACCTGTCAAATCAAGGTATAGACTCGGCACAAATTCCCCCTTTTTGTGGCATCGAAGAAGTAATTTTTTTGCCTGTCTATGCCTCCCCATGTGTCTTTCCCCTAAATGGTGGATGTCTCCCCTTGTGGTCTAGGAATAGATGGCTTGAATCAATCTAAACTGATTATTTATAAGAAGGATTCAATCTGGTCACCCCACCCGAAAAAAGGAGAAACTTATCTTTCCTAGCCAGTACACTGCCAATATCCCACAACTCCAATATCCCAAATGAGAGACTTTAATCCACATAAAAAAAAAAGATTCATAATTCATCGAGTCAACATAATCATAATATGATATTCGCATAAATGATAAAACGTGCCTTTTGCTTCGATGTTTCAAATCACTCCATTCCATTTTTATATTTTTTTGGTCATTTTATTTGGCCTGAACCTGATCCATGTCAAGCCCGAGCCCATTATGGTCGAGCTAGAGCTTAGTTGACTTGGGCATAATGGCGATATAGGGCTAATCTAAATAGAGTTTACTTCTCTAGGATCGGGTCAGGGCTTGACCAAGTCCGGCCGAAGCCTCCCATTGACACCCCTACAAACCCCTTTCCTCAGTAGCTTATTCTTCGGCTTTATCCTCTCACGCGCTTCTTCTTTGATAATTCCAATAGATTGCTTCGTAGGTCCTTCCACAAAATTGGTTACATCATTTATTTTCTTTGTAATCTCTATAAATATCCTATTGGGATTTATGTAATTATTGATCCAAGAATTTTCAATAGAAATTAATCAACCACGATAAGAAAACTAGCCTAATATAATTATTCTAATTTATTGATACTTTCAAATTTAATGATGCAATGTATCTCATGCATTATGCGGTGATTGCATCCATTTCTCTAACACAATTTAATGTTTGTTGAATTGATAGGTAGATATGATGTGGATAGTTATTGTATGTTAATGTTTTATTTGGATGGATGATATGTGAAATGTGATTGATCGATTGATAGATGTATGGTTTGATGAGTTGGAGATGATTGAAGGTATGTATGGTGTGTGGTTGGATGTAATTGATTGATGTATGGTTGGATGAATTGAATATGTAATGTGTATGATTGGAGTTGGGTAATTTATTTATTTGTATTTTTATTATTTGTTAAATGTGTATGGTTGGTTGGATAGAATTTGAAATATATTTTGCAGGGTGTACAGATGTTTTTTAATGAAGATTGGCCTTTTAGCCCTATTGAATAAAAACAAATATTGGTTTTTTTTTCTTTTTTTTTCATATTATCAAAAGCATTTTTGATTAATTTTCCATTACTTTATCATCTATTGGGTTATTATTAATTTTTTACAAATATCTTCATTTCTAATTTTATCTTTTTCTAGTCTTTTAATTTCAATTTTCATATTTCATGTTTCACGATTGTTTGAGAATCAACTTCATAAAGACATAACTGGTTTTACTATCGTCTTATAAGAACTTCTTTTTAATTTGATTGGGATGCGTCTACCATTCCATAAGTACCTTACGATCTTGCTTCATTTAGAAGAAGCTATTGGTGGAATCTTCTTTGCCAAATACAAGAGCTTGTCTTTACAAGTACAAGAGCTTTCGTAAATTAAATTGACATACTGTCAAATTATATTAGGGTCTTTTCCATACGTCCACATAAAAATATCTCAAATACTTACCAAAATGTGGGTCGACATTTCTAAATCCCTAATTTTTTACCCTTATCTTCAACCTTAAGATTTTATCTCCTCCAACCTCTAGGCGTAACGAACAATAGGTTCTGGAGAAGTAGACTATTGAATAGAAAAATCAAGGGTTTTCTACAATGTCAAAGACGAAGTTAAAAGGTTATAAATAATTTACCCTGAAGGTTAAGAGTTTGAAGATGGTGAAATTTTGGGAAGAAAAATCAAGGGCATTTAGGTCTTTTCGATTAGTCTCTCAAAGAAGACCTAGGTCAAGGGGCAACAACTCATTAATTTGAAAACATGTACATCAGATATTATCTAAAGCATGTATGGTTAGTCAATATCACCACATACCAAATCACACCCAACAAATCGAAAGGTTGGTTTAATGGGGGCTCACCAGCTTCATCAGTCCACTTTAAAGTCAGTGTCGCTAAGCAAACCAACCTTAAGCTTATTTTATTACGTACAAGAGGGTCCTACAGTGGTCCAGTACAAGTCTCGTGGGGCTTCTTTTAAAGATCCTGAAATAAAAGCAATGGCACAACAACCTAACCTTCATTAAAAGCATCTAATAATAATGAAGTATCTGTATGTATTAGGGAAATGATAGTATACTCCATGGTGGACCTGTGGGGATGTCTCATGATTTTATAACTCGGTTTTCGTCTAGTCTCGTCCATGCCAGATATCAAGTCGTCTCGGACGAGTTTTCTGATACGTTTGAGATGTCTCGTCCAAAAATTTTAAAAATAAACATGAGGTATTAAATCTTGTTCAAAAACTGATTTGTGCATTTGTATCGTTCAGACCTGATATCGAGTTAACTCGGACAATACATCTCGGTCTCAGACGAGTTTTGAAACCATGGGATGTCTAGATAATTCTCGGATTTTCATGATTTGAATCTTGCTTTTGATGGGCAAATACTAGTTTCCAATTTGTATTTTCTCATCCAATCTTTCCAAGTATAGTATTGAAAGATTAAAAATCCGATTTGATGACTAAGGTTCTAGATTGAAGATTTTAGACTCAACAAGAACCCAATCCGAAATATATACATATGGTCGCAATTAGAAAACAATGTTTTTATAATGTTTGGTTCTCGTCCATTTTACAAGATCTGACGGTACTGTAAAAAAATATTGACAAAATGTATGGCATCTGGACGATGTTGTAAAAATTAGTATCCCCCCCACCATACACATGATCAACTAACTCATTAATATGATACCAAATAATTAGGAGAGGTCCCCATTACAGATTTCTAATCCATCCAATTTTTAGAAGAAAACAAAAAACTTCTAATATGGAGAGAAACAAACCCTCTCTCATCAATTTAGGGCTTTGCGTGAATTATTGTACTTATATAAGAGACAAAGCAAATAATTTATTTTACTTCAACTTCAAGGTGTGGATTATAAGTACATAAAACTAGTCATTAATAAATTTTAGAGGAAATGATTATCGTGACAGCTCTTGTACCGTCTCAATTTTTATATATCATCTAATTTATGAGTAACTTTGACTTACTTTTCCTTTTTTTTTTTTTTTTTTTTTTGGAAAATTGGTTTGACTTACTTTTCCTTTTTTTTTTTTTTTTTTTTTTTTGGAAAATTGGAGAGATCTCGGATTTTTTAACTAATTGCATGATCCTGTAGCCTTTGGTCTTTCTTGAGGGACTAAGAGAAAATAATCGAAATGCCATCATCTTTGACCTCATGATTATATCTCCTTCAACCTTAAAAGGGCTTTTGACAAGATATGAAAGAAAATGATGAAGAGGTTCGAGAGGATGAATTGAAAACCTAGGAATTTTGAGTGGAAAATCAAGGAGTTTGAAAGTGAGGGTATTTTTATTGTTTTTGTTGGTCTCTCACAAAAAACCAAAGTCAAGGGAAAGTTAGAGATTGGTCTCTCATGAAAGACCAAAGTCAAGGGATTGTGATATCTCTAACTTTCACAGAAAAACAAGGTACCCAAAATTACCAACATTATATTTGTCTTAAGGTTTGCATTTTAAGTAGGGGTGTCATTGAGTTGGTTTTGGATTTAGTTCAGATCCAAATATATCCAAAACCAGAACCTAAATAAAACATTGATCCGATTTCGGACATGGGATCCATGGAATCGATACCGATCCTACAACTATTAGACGCCCGATATGATAGATGATTTTTTTAATGATAAAAAAAGACTTCATCTATAATTATTTACTTGATAGTTGACACCAACAATGGATTCTTCAAGCAAAACAAAATTTAGAAGAAACCTTAAAATTTGGATTTGAAGTCTTTATTTGAAATTGAAATTGAACAACCTTAGGTCATTGTAATGGGGCTGAGAGGTCTCTCCCCCCCTTCCCCACTAATTCAATCATTCACTAGGAGGCCAGAGGGCTGGGGGAGGATCAATCGGGGGGAAGTGACAATCAGGAGCTACCACTCAATGCAGTGGGGTCTACCCTTCAAGAGAGAGGGAATAAAGGCTGTAGTGGGTGGTGGAAGTTGGGATTCATTAAATGGCTTCGATTCGGGAAAAGAGTGAGGAATGGTGATTAGAAATGGATGCATAAGAGAAAGTAGAAGAAAAATAAAGATTACAATATTCTCTTTTGATTCTAACTAGAGTTTGTTAGTGCTTGTCGGCAAGGTCATCCTATTTGAAGTTAAAGGGTAGAAGAGGAAAGGCAATAAAGTTGAAAAGGTATTCTTGAAAAAAAAGAAAAGAGGAAAACAAAATTTTAAGTTATTCTCGAGATTCATATTAAGTCAAGTCCTAACCCCACTTTATATGGGGGGGGGGGGATAAAGGGATAGGGTATATCGATTTTAGTTGAAGTTTATATAATTTTAGATACCTTGATAATATTTAATTATATTAACTATTTTTCCTATGAATAAGTTATAAGTAAATCAATTAATTGGAAATAAATCAATTATTAGTCGATACCCAAAGAAGATCCCATTCTTGTCTGGTCCCTAAGATGACTCTCCAAAATTGAATAAAAAATGATTGGATCTATGATGATCGACCCAAAATTAACTAATCAATTTGAGAAATATCTAGTAATTCGATAACTGAAATCCATGATGCCCATTGTAAATATGGATTTGAGGATTAAAAGGGTCTTAAGCCTCAATTTACTTGGATTTAAGAGTTGCCACCATTCATATAGTTTAAGGGGTTAAAGGACACTACTAGAAAATGAGTTTTAGAGATTTGTTTTTTGGCTTATAGTGACTCACAACTAATTTGACCATTAGTCATAGGTAAGGAGGTCTGATTGAGAGACAAAGAAGGTGTTAGGCACCTTGTCTCACTTACCAAAGTAGGGGTTATCAAAACATGGTTAAAGTGAAGTTGAAAATTGATTTTTTTAGAGATTTTTTGAAGTTAAGGGAGATAAGAGAAATTAAGAATCAAATGGACCATAGTTCAACTTGTAAAATCCCAAGGAAGGGGTCAATGAGCAAGTTAAAAGTGAAAAGTTGTACTTGTTAGATTTTTTTTTCTAGGCTCAAGACTCGAGTGCAAATCAACTTGGATTTCACTTTTTGGGATTTTTAAGTATTTTCATTCATTCATGTACTTACTTGGGAGTTGTTGGTGGGTATATACATCTTTGAAGAGGATTTAATGTTAGTATTGAAATAAGAAATATCTTATGGAATAGGATATCCCATGGAGTCGTTACATTTTACATGAGTTGAAATATTGGTTTAGGATTTTAAAGAAATTTCATGGATAAAATTCCCTTAGATCCATAACATTGATGCATGCATACTTGGCTATAAACTTAGTATTCCAACCTTATCATTAGAGTTGTACATTTCTTCATCATAGCCAAGTATGTATGATATGTGTGCAAAGTGTACATTATGATGCATGAAAAATTAATTGGTTAAGAAAAGCTTCAACCTCCATCCTTTCGGCCAAATTGCCATAAGCATTCCATGCCGAAGGTCGAGGTTCAACCTACTTGGGATGAAAGAGGGTTCTCCATTACATCATATAGGTTTCTAAAAAAAGGAGGGGATAGAAGAAGAAGATGCAAACTTAAAAAATAAACTAGATCTTAACTCACATTATCCCTTGATAATCTTGAATGAGGTTATCTTGAGTAAAAAGCTTGAAGTTAAGAGTTTTGGCTAAGTGTTAAAGGTAAGAGGTGAATGATGTTTTTTTTATTTAAAAGCTTAAAGGTTGATAAATGGTTGAAAGAGTTGAGTAGGGATTTTGGTAGAGTTTGGGGTTTAGAAATGAAGTTATTTATAGAGTTTTTGGAAAACTATTGGGGGTAAAGTAGTTCAACCCTAAAAACAAATAGAAAATACATGACTTTTTGATTTTTCATTTTTATGAGGGTAAAGGAGGAATTTGTGAGATGAAATCTTAAAAGCATTTTTAGTCTTTGATTTTTTAGTAAATAGATGTGAGAGAACAAAATTACTTTTGGAAGGGTGAGTAAATGAGTGACATGTGTAAATGTGAATTTGTAGGTAAAAGGTAGATACTAATTCATTTGTAAATAATTCATAAAACAATGGTGAATGTATATTTTTAAATTGGATTGATGGGAGAACTCCATGTAGGTACTTGAAGACTCCCCACCTTTTGAGGGTAGGATTGGAAGTTCTTCCAACTTTAGAGATTTTTACCAAAGACCAAAGTATCTTTTTATTTGACCACACTTTTTAAGAAATATATTTTTGGATTTTTACAAAGGAGTTGACTCTCAAATTAGATTAAAGCATTGAGTACTGAGAGCTTATGAGAGACCCACATGTGTCATCTTTAAGAGAATGGACTTGGCATGAACTTGGATTTGAATATTTGGGCTAGGTTTGAAAATGGACTTGATATTAGATTTGGAGATGGATAATAGATTGATTCATGGGTTAGGAAAATGGGTTTGTAATTAGATGGATTTGGGACAAGGTTTGAGTATGCAAAATAATATGAGTTAATGCATAGGTGCATGTATGCATATATGAATGAAGAAATGTGCCAAGTGGCAATTATTATGCAATGTGGGCCCATTGAAGGATTTTGGACTTTTAATTGAAATCAACTTGAGATTTTTAAAATTTTCTAATGGGTTTATGTAAATTAGGGTGTCTACAGGTCTAGCAAGGCCTTCACCTTTGACTCTAAATCTTTTTAAAATACAAGAAAAGCGGTTGTGCTCACTGTGTATGCATAGATTACTCTCAAAAGAACTTATTACATAGATTTATAAAAGGGAAGATCACCTCATAAAGAGGGATTACTCTCTTCCTCTTTAATCATGAAAAGAAAATAAAGCTAACTAAGAAATATAAAGGTACTTGAAACTTAAAAGGAATTGAAATAATAACTAATTAAAATTAAATGTTTACTTGGAACTTATTATGGACTTATAAGGGCAGATTACCTCACATGAAGAGATTACTCTCTACCACCCAAGCCACAAAATGAGAAAAAGTAAATATTACATTGCTATGAATTTAAATGAACTAAAATTAAGGAATGAGGAGATAGAAGGAGATTTGGGGTGTAAAAATATAACAAAATAGAAATTTATATTTTTTTTCCACTTTAGCATCTCTAACTTCTTTTTCTTGTTGCTTAGAAGCTTCAAAGATGTGTGAAAATTCACTTGGGACTTGAAAAATTTTAAGAAGCAAAATTGATAGAGTTTGGATATGCTAGGCCTCTTTCATTTTGCCTTAGATAGGGATCCTATTTATAAGCTCTAAGGAGACCTTTGAAAATTAACATGTCCAATTTTCTTAAGTTCTCAATATTCTCAAATAAATCCTAAAAAATGACTTCAATTGCCCTCCAACATCTTGTTCTTGATGGTCTTTTATTTATTCACGAGTCTTAACAATCATGATGATTAAGGGGTAGAATTGTAAAAGCCTACAAGGTTCTAGAGAATTTCAGGGAAGGGATAAGTTGTCCAAGTCCCTTGACTTTGGGTCAATCTTTAAAGAACTAATCCTAATGGCATATAATTTGGGGTTGTGATTTTGGACTTTTATAACATTACCCATATCTAGGTTTTTAACAACCTAAGGATAAAAGTGTAAAAAACATAGGGATT
Organism: Akebia trifoliata; assembly: GCF_017979445.1. Lineage (NCBI taxonomy): Eukaryota > Viridiplantae > Streptophyta > Magnoliopsida > Ranunculales > Lardizabalaceae > Akebia > Akebia trifoliata. The sequence continues at coordinate 31,667,602 of NC_141377.1, read as the reverse complement.
CTAGAGAGTTCTAAGGGGTGGGCGAAAAGGTCATGGTTATTAGAATGTGGTCAATTTCAAAGAATTACCTGAAGACCTCTTGAATTGTGGGCAAGGTTAATGAGCACAAGATTAAACCACCTTAATTGAGTCTTTACAAGATGAGGTTAGGAAGGTAATTTAACTCATGTGGGAACCAAAACTTGACTAGGAGTCAAGATTATAAGAAATGGGAGAAAGACTGAAAAAAAAGTCTACATAGGGTCATGGTCCTTCAGAAAATAATTGCCAGCTGGGTAGGGGTGCCAATGGTGCCTATTGACCCGCTAGCCCAGCCTGCCCGAGGAAACAAGGGTTTGGGCCCTCCTATTGAACTTGAAAAGGTCGGGTTGGATTTAATAATTTTTAGTTCGTCAAATCCGAGTTGGACTTAGGTCTTGTTGTGCCCAACCCGGTCTAATCTATTACAAAATCTTATAAAAATATTCATAACATATTTAATTAAATGAATATTTTTCTAATTAAAATAAAATGTATTATCTACTTACAAATTTAATTATGATCTATACATTTTATAGGTTAATAAGACTTTAATTTCAAATTTGATTGGATAATATTGAAGTACATAAACAAAAATTGTTTGAAAAATATATTATTTTTTCATTAATATTGTTGAATAAATTGGGGATAGGGAAAAAAAGTCAACTTATTACTTAAGTTTAGTTTATGGTTACAACAAGTGAGGTTAAAGGTGTGGGCTTGAAATCCCTAACAAGATTGAATCTGGCCTGAGCCTAAAGTAATGGCTTTTCAATCGAGGGTTGGAAACTCTTCATTTTTCAAGCTTGGTTTACCTACCAATTCAAGGTATGAACTCGGCACGGATTCCCCATTTTGTGGCATCGAAGAAGGGGTTTTTTTGTCGGTCTATGCCTCCCCATGTCTCTTTCCCCTAATTGATGGATGTCTACCCTTGTGGTCTAGGAATGGATGGCTTGAATCAATCTAAACTGATTATTTATAAGAAGGATTCAATCTCGAAAAAAAGAGAGAAACTTATCTATCCCAGCCGGTACACTGGCAATATCCCACAACTCCAATATCCCGAATGAGTTGAATTCTTACTCTTCCAACGAGACTTTAATCCACATAAAAAAAAGTTCAAAATTCATTCAGTCAACATAATCATAATATGATATTCGCAAAAATGATAAAAACGTGCCTTTTGCTCCGATGTTTCAAACCACTCCATTCCATTTTTTTTTTTTTGTCATTTTTTTTGACTCGATTCTAATTCATGTCAAGCCTGAGCCCATTATGGTAAGCTAGGGCTTAGTTGACTTAGGCATAATGGCAATATAGGACTAGTCTAGGTAGAGTTTGCTTCTCTACGACCAGGTCAGGGCTCAACCAAGCCCAGCCCGAACTCTCCCATTGACACCCCTACAAATGGGTGACAACCTTCCCTTTCCTCAGTAGCATATTCTTCCGTTGTATCCTCTCACGTGGTTCTTTAATAATCCCAATAGATTGCTCCGTTGGTCTGTCCACAGGATTGGATTGGTTACTTCATTCATTTTCTTTATAATCTCTATAAATATCCTATTGGGATTTATGTAATTACATCAACTACGATAAGGAAACTAGCCTAATATAATTCTTCTAATTTATTGATACTTCCAAGTGTAGAATATCATGATTGATATTTCTATGTATATATTCTCGGTCACTACCTTCCTTTGTGATGAGATACATTGATAATGATGTAATGTATCTCATGCATTATGCTCTGATTGCATCCATTTCTCTAACACAATTTAATGTTTGTTGAATTGATAGGTAGATATGATGTGGATATTCATTGTATGTTAATGTTTTATTTGGATGGATGATATGTGAAATGTGATTGATTGATGAATGTTGTATGGTTTGATGAGTGTGAGATGATCGGAGGTAGGTGTGGTGTGGTGTGTGGTTGGATGTGATTGATTGATGTATGGTCGGATGAATTGAATGTGTAATGTGTCTGGTTGGAGTTGGGTAATGTGATTTATTTATATTTTTATTGTTTGTTGAATGTGTATGGTTGGTTGGATAGAATTTGGAATATATTTTGCAGGGCGTACAAATGTTGTTAATGAAGATTGGCCTTAGCCCTATTGAATAAAAACAAATATTGGTTTTTTTTTTTTCATCTTTTGGGTTACTTTTAATTTTTACAAATATCTTCATTTCTAATCTTATCTTTTTTTCTAGTCTTTTAATTTCAATTTACAAACTTCATGTTTCACGATTGTTTGAGAATCAGCTTCATAAAGACATAGCTGGTTTTACAATCGTCTTATAAGAACTTCTTTTTCATTTGATTGGGATAAGTCTACCATTCCATAAGCACCTTACAATCTTGCTTCATTTAGAAGAAGTTGTTGGTGGGATCTTCTCTGCCAAATACGAGAGATTGTCTTTACAAGTACGAGAGCTTTTGTAAATTAAATTGACATACTGTCAAATTATATTAGTATCTTTTCCATACGTCCACCTAAAAATATCTAAAATACTCACCAAAATGTGGACCGACATTTCTAAATCACCTAATTTTTTACCCTTATCTTTAACCTTAAGATTTTATCTCCTCCAATCTCTGGGCGTAACAAACAATAAGTTCTGGAGAAGTAGAAGACGAAGTTAAAAGGTTAGAAATAATTTACCACAGAGGTTAAGAGCTTGAAGATGGTGGGATTTTGGGAAGAAAAATCAAGGGCATTTAGGTCTCTTCGATTAGTCTCTCAAAGAAGACCTAGGTCAAGGGGCAACAACTCATTAATTTGAAAACATGGGAGTATATCAAATATTATCCAAAGCATGTATGGTTTGTCTATATCAGCACACATACCGAATCACCCCCAACAAAGAAAAAGGTTGGTTGAATGGGAGCTCACCAGCTTCATCAGTCCACTTTAAAGTCAGTGTCGCTAACCAACCCATCCTTAAGCTTATTTCATTAAGTATAAGAGGGTCCTACTGTGATCCAGTACAATTCTCGTGGGCTTCATTTAAAGATCCTGAAATAAAACCAATGACCCAACGGTCTAATTTCATTAAAAGCATCTAATGATAATGAAAGTATCTATATGTATCAGGGAAATTATAATATACTCCATAGTGGACATGTGGTGATGTCCCATGGTTTTATAACACGGTTTCTCATCTTGTCTCGTCTCGACCATGCCAAATACCAAGTTGTCTCGGACAAGTTTTCTGATACGTTTGAGACGTTTCGTCAAAAAATGAACGTGAGGTATTAAATCTCGTTCAAAAAACTGACTTGTGTGAGTTAAGGCAAACGATTCGTCTCGATCTCGAACGAGTTTTAAAACTATGGGATGTCTAGATAATTCTTGGATTTTCACGATTTGAATCTTGCTTTTGATGGGCAAAATACTACTTTCCAATTTGTATTAAATGGGACACATCTCATAAATTTTTTAATCTCATCCAATCTTTTCAAGTATAGTAAATGAAAGATTAAATATCCAATTTGACAACGAAGGTTCTAGATTGAATCTTTTAGACTCGACAAGGACCCAATCAAAAATATATACATATGATCGTAATCAGAGAACAATGTTTTTATAATGTTTAGTTATCTTCCATATTACAAGATCTGGCAGTATCGTAAAAAACCATTGACAAAATGTATGGCATCTGGAAGATGTTGTAAAAATTAGTATCCCCCCGACCATACACGTGATCAACTAACCCATTAATGTTAGGGGCGGAGTTAGTAAGGGGCAATTGCCGCACATAACTTTGAGACACCCTGTATTTGCAATGAATTACATCCCCATATGTCCCCACTCCCTCACTTCTCTCCCCATTTGCCCCCACACCCTCACCTCCTTCCAATTTTTTCCCCCACACCCCTTCAATTTTTGTTGATGACATTGCCCTTGACCAGGCCTTCTCATATACTAATTGAAAATGATCTAAATATTCTTTTTCTTCAACTTCTAATAAAAAAATCTCTGAATATCTCCCTAAAACATTCATCTTCAAGTTCTTCAACTATACAACTAATCATAGTTTGCCCCCACACTCCCTTCAATTTTTGTTGATGACATTGCCTCTTGACCAGGCCTTCTCATATGCTAATTGAAAATGATTTAAATATCCTTTTCTTTAACTTCTAATAAAAAAGACCTCTGAATTTCTCCTTAAAATCATTCATCTTCAAGTTCTTCAACTATACAACTAATCATAGTTTGCCCCCACACTCCCTTCAATTTTTGTTGATGACGTTGCCTCTTGATCAGGCCTTCTCATATACTAATTGAAAATGATCTAAATATCATTTTCTTCAATTTTTAATAAAAAAAACCATCGAATTTGTCCCTAAAACCATTCATCTTCAAATTCTTCAACCATACAACTAACCATAGTTTGCCCCCACAGCCCCTTCAATTTCTGTTGATGACATAATCTCTTGATCGGGCCTTCTCATATACTAATTGAAAATGATCTAAATATCATTTTCTTCAACTTCTAATATAAAAAAATCTTTGAATTTCTCCCTAAAACCATTCAAGTTCTTCAACTATACAACTAACCATAGTTTGCCCCCACTACAAGAAAATCCTAGCTCCGCCCCTGATTAATGTGATACCAAATAATTAGGAGAGATCCCCATGACAGCTTTCTAACCCATCCAAGTTTTAGAAGGGAAAAAAAAAACTTCATAAAAAGAAAAAATCTAATATGGAGAGAAACAAACCTTCTCAAGGAGTAAACAATAATTTATTTAGGGTTTTGCATGAATTATTGTAATTATATAAGAGACAAAGAAAATTATTTATTTTACTTCAACTTCAAAGTGTGGATTATAAGTATATAAAACTAGTCATTAATAAATAATAGATGAAATGCTCATTGTGACAGATCTTGTACCCACTCAATTTTTATGTATCATCTAATTTATCAGTAATTTTGACCTACTTTTTAAAAAAAATTAGAGAGATCTCGGGTTTTCAAACTAATTGCATGATCCCTTTGCCTTTGGTCTTTCTTGAGGGACTAAGAGAAAATGATTGAAATACCATCATCCTTAACCTCGTGATTATATCTCCTTCAACCTTAAAAGGGCTTTTGACAAGATATGAAAGAAAATGATGAAGAGGTTTGAGAAGATGAGTTGAAGACCTAGGAATTTGAGTGGAAAATAAAGGAGCTTGAAGGTCATGGTATTTTTATTGTTTTTGTTGGTCTCTCACAAAAGACCAAAGTCAAAGGAAAGTTAGAGATTGGTCTCTCACGAAAGACCAAAGTCAAGGGATATTGATATCTCTAACTTTCACCAAAAAATATGGTACCCAAAATTAGCAACATTATATTTGTCTTAAGGTTTGCATTTTAAGTAGGCGTGTCATTAAGTGGGTTTTGGATTTGGTTCAGATCAAAATATATCCAAAACCAGAACCTAAATAAAACATTGATCCGATTTCGAATATGGGATCCATGGAATTTGAACGGACCATACATACAAATATTAGATGCCCGATATGATAGATGATTTTTTTAATGAAAAAAAAAGTACCTCATCTATAATTCTTTACTTGATAGTTGACACAAACAATGAATTCTTCAAGCAAAAAAAAAATTTAGAAGAAACCTTAAAATTTTTGGATATGAAGTCTTTGTTTGAATTTGAAATTGAAAGGGAATGGTGATTAGAAATGGATGCGTAAGTGAAAATAGAAAAAAATAAAGATTACAATATTCTCTTTTGATTCTAACTAGAGTTTGTTAGTGCCTACCGACAAGGTTATCATATTTTAAGTTAAAGGATAAAAGAGGAAATGCAATAAAGTTGAAAGGGTATTCTTGAAAAGAAGATAAGTTGAAAAAAAATAAAATTAAAAGTTTTTATCAAGATTCATATTATGTTAAGTCTTAACCCCACTTTATATGGGGGGGATAAAGGGATGGGGTCCACTGTGTTTTATTATATTGATTTTAGCTTAAGGTTATATATTTTAGATACCTTGATAATATTTAATTATATTAACTATTTTTCCTATGAATAAGTTATAAGTAAATCAACTAATTGGGAATAAATCAATTATCAGTCAATACCCAAAGAAGATCCAAATCTTGTCTGGTCCTTAAGATGACTATCCAAAATTGAATAAAAAATGATTGAATCCATGATGATCGGCCCAAAATCGACTAATCAATTCAAGAAATATCTGGTAATTCGGCAACTGAAATCCATGATGCCCATTGTAAATATGGATTTGAGGATTAAAGGGGTCTTAAGTCCCAATCTACTTGGATTTAGGAGTTGCCACCATTCATATAGTTTAGGGGGTGAAAGGACACCACCATGAAAATGAGTTTTAGAATCTATTTTTTGGCCTATAGTGACTCACAATTAATTTGACCATTAGAAGTCATAGGTAAGAAGGTCTGGTTGAAAGACAAAGAAGGTGTTAGACACCTTGTTTTGCTCACCAAAGTGGGGGTTATAAAAACATGGTTAAAGTGAAGTTGAAAACTGATGTTTTTAGATATTTTTTTAAGTTAAGGGAGATAAGAGAAATTAAGAATTAAATGGACCATAGTTCAATTTGTGAAATCGCAAGATCAATGAGCAAATTAAAAATGAAAAGTTTTGCTTGCAAGATTTTTTTTCTAGACTCAAGACTTGAGTGCAAATCAACTTGGATTTCACTTTTTTAGGTCTTTAAGCATTTCCATTCATTCATGTACTTACTTGGGAGTTGTTTTTTTGTTGTTTAGTCCTAGGGACATATCCACAAATGGATATACCCTTAGTGGGACTTAAAATCATATGCATGAAGATGTGTCCCCATGGGACTATTTTTGTTGAATTAAAGAGTTAGATGTAAGTCTAGAAAAACCTTCACCTTTGACTCTTAGCCTTTTTGAAATATAAGAAGAGTGGTGTGTGCTCACCATGTACGCATGGATTACTCCCAAAAGAACTTATTACATGGATTTATAAAAGGGAAGATCACCTCATAAAGAAAGATTGATGTCTTCCTTTTTAACCATAAAAAATAAAAAAAAGCTAACTAAGAAATATAAAGGAACTTGAAACTTAAAAGGAATTGAAATAATAACTAATTGAAATTAAATGCTCGCTTAGAGCTTATTATGGACTTATAGGAGCAGATTACCTCATATGAAGGGATTATTACTCTTTACTACCCAAGCAATAAAATAAGAAAAAATAGAGATTATATTGTTATGAATTTAAATGAACTAAAATTAAAGAATGGGGAGATAGAAGGAGATTTGGGGTGTAAAAGTATAGCAAAATAAAAAAATTATGTTTATTTCCACCTTAGTCTCTCTATCTTCTTTCTTCTTCTTGTTTAGAAACTTCAAAGAGGTGAGAGAATTCACTTGGGATTTGAAAAGTTTTAAGAAGCAAAATTGATAAAGTTTGGGTATGCTAGGCCCCTTTCATTTTGCCTTAGATAAGGAACCTATTTATAAGTTCTAAAGAAACCGTTGCTTGAAGATAAACATGTCCAATTTTCTTAAATTCCCAATATTCTCAAATAAATCCCAAAGAATGACTTCAATTGCCCTCCAACATCTTGTCATTGATGATCTTTTATTTCACCACGAGTCTTAGTAATCATGATGATCAAGGGATAGAATTGTAAAAGCTTACAAGGTTTTAGAGAATTTCAGGAAAATGATAAATTGTCCAAATCCCTCGACTTTGGGTTAATATCTAGAGAACTAGTCTTAATGGTATGTAATTTGGGGTTGTGATTTGGGCTTTTATGACGTTACCCACATCTAGGCTTCTAACAAGCTAAGGATAAAAGTATAAAAAACATAGGGATTCTAGAGAGTTATGAGGGATGAGCAAAAGGGTCATGGTCCTTAGAATGTGGTCAATTTTCAAAGAATTACATGAAGACCTTTTGAATTGTGGGCAAGGTTAATGAGCACAAGATTAAACCACTTTAATTGAGTCTTTACAAGATGAGGTTAGGAATGTAATTTAACTCATGTGGGAACCAAAACTTGACTAGGAGTCAAGATTATAAGAAATGAGAGAAAAACTTAAAAAAAGTCTACATAGGAAAATCATGAGGGGTTAAATGCAAGGGCATAAAAGGGAAGAACAGGACTTTCTTGAGGAACAAGTCATTAAGAAAGGGATTAGGGAGTCTTTTTCCTAAGTAATTCTTAGGCACTCATGTGCACCAACAACCTCAACCAAATGAGCCTTGGGTGAGTGTGTTGGTGTGCAAATTTAGTTGTGATGATGACCTACGCAAGGTCCAAATGAGAAATAGCTATGGCCATGGGTGACTCACGGCCCTAAGAGATATTCCTTTAGGCCGTACCCATGACTTAGTTTGATATAATCCTTGCAAATTGTTTCTAGCAGAGTTGGGTTCCACTTGAATAAATTGGATACTTTCAGTTGGACTTCCCTTGCTAAACTTCGAGAGGTCTTTGACTCGATCGGAACAAATTGGGGTGTCTAACCCATAATTTTAGAGAGCTTCTATTGTCACACTAACTTTTGCCAATGCCACTCTAAGATATATGCTAATTCTTTAGTGATTTACATATGAACGGGGAAGCGTTAGCAAAACTTGGTATAACAATAGAATTTCTCTAATTTTATGGGTTTGTTTGTTTGTGTTTGTGTGTGTGTCCAAGAGAAAAATTCTCACCTAAACTTGAAACAAGTTTTTCAAAATCATTTTTTTTTTTCAAGTTTCTTACAAATTCTTTTTTACAAATCATTTATGACATGTTTGATTGCACGACAAACTATAAGGAAATTAGTTTACTATGGAAAATTGATATTTGAAGGTGTTTGAGTGCAAGAAAAATAGAAAAGGCAGGGAAAGTCATTTTCCATGCGCAAGAGATTTGTCGCTTAAGGCGGCAATCTTTTCTCACCCCTCCCCCTAAGAAAATGATTTGCCACAACAATGAGTTCGTATCTCATAAATACCCTTATTTTTCTATTTCAACTTCATGCAAACGAGGTCATTTAAGTCAAAATCATAAAATTGCAACTAACGGCCTGTGAACAAGGAGGTTAGTTTTCCAATCTACAAAAAAAGATTTAAAAAAAAATCCTTTATTCAATATTTAAAATTATAAGTAAACCTTTTCGATACTTGTCCGTGTCCTCATAGTCTCATGCCATCTTCCAAATTAATTAAAAGAAAAGAAACACTTATCTTATTAAGGGTCTTTGAGTTCAAAGGGATTATCAAACTGGCAATCCAACACCATAGCCTCTAGATTTATTAAAAAAACTCACATATAAAAAATGAATAAAGAAGAGAGCTGCTATTGCCATACCAATTCCTATGTAAATCACCAAACATTTGCACATAGTTGGTGTGGCGTTAGTAAAATATACTAATTTGGTGTGACAATAGTAACTCTCAATAAAATTTATTATCTTTTTCGGACTTGATCTAAGGTTTTGAAAATGGACGACTACTAAACTCTCAAATTTAAAATTAAAATTCAACAGTGAAAAATAATTTTTTTAAGTTATCTTTTTAAATTTCATAGAATATTGTCCTTTACATCTTGTAGCATCGGATCATGGATGCCACAAGGTTAGCTCAATGACCCTTGTAAGATTTGAAATCTTACCTTAGTGAGGTTAGACTTACTAAAAATATAAATATATAAATAAATAAATAAAATCTATACCACCCAATTTAAATGAAAGAGCAAAAGAGATTTTTTACGTGATTTTCCATGATGTGCTCAAGCACACCCTTAGGGTATGTTTAATAGCAAATGGAAAATAGGGTGGAAAATCATTTTTCATGTATTTAATTGCATTTTTACATGAAAAATAAAATCTGAATTTTATTTTCCCACCTTTACCCATGAAAAAATAAAATTCACTCATATTTTTCATCTCCAAATTAAAATCATAACTTCATCTTTTCTTCTTCCCTACCACTACTATAGCCACCATCACATCCACTCACTTTGTTATCGTTGCCACCATCTTCATCACCAGCCAAATTTTACATTTTGATTGTTTAAATTTTTCTCAGTATGTATTACTAAAAGATGTTGAAATATTTTTCTAGATGCATTTTATATATTTTTGTATCACTTAAAAAATATAAGAAATTCTACCGAGACTTTATATTTTTAGGATACAAGTGGTAAGATCTTGAGGTATTAGAATTTTTTTCTGCCCAAATTTTCGTTGGACATCCTTAATATTTTATCTACAAAGAAATTGTACCTCGCCCAGTAAGGGTCTTTTCCAACTTTTTCAAACTAAATAACATTTTAATGATGTTGATTATTTTGTGCCTAACATTTATGAACAATATATATATATATATATATATATATATATATATATATATATATAGGTTGTGTTCAAGGGCCAACAAGTTTTGTCCTATATAAGTTAAAAGTTGCAAAATGGGCTGATTTTTTGTGAGAATGATTTTTATGATAAAGAGATCATCGTCACAAAAAATAAGTTCATTCCGGAAGATCTAACCCCATGTTTACATGTTGAAGAATCATACACAATCCATTTTTTGTAAACCACATTTGATGGGGTTGGGGTTAGAATTTTCAGATTGGACTGATTTTTGACGATGATAATCTCCTTTCCATAGAGATCGTCCTCACAAAAAATCAGACCATTCCAAAACTTCTAACCCATTTAAGACAAAACATATTGGCCAAACAGAGAGAGAGAGAGAGAGATCATCCTCACCCAATATCTTTAATGGGGTGTTTTAGACATGTCTCTTCATTGTTTTTATCCATATTAGAGATGCCCTCCTATGTTTCCAAATTGATGACATGCCCCCCTTGACCTAGATTTTGCATGAGAGAGACTAACAGAAAATATAACCTAAATGCCATTATCTTCAACCTCTAAAAAAAAAAAAAAAAAAGAAAACACTCTGAATTTTTCTCCTACAAAATATTTCATGTTCAATCCCATCTTACATTTTAAACTTATGAACCTCATCTCCAACCCATCTTCAATATATTATAAAAAGACTCAAGATCTAGTACAGTGTCTATGTGGCACGCTTTAGTTGGAGTTTAAAACACCTTGGGCTCCTAATCAAGTCATGCATGCATTCCAATGTTTTTATTCTCCAATCAAAACGTGCCACATAGGCAACACTTCCATCTATAGGAATGGAACACCATACTGGATCGTGACTCTTACAAAAATTTCTTGATTCTTCTACCCAAAATCTCATCCTTCCTCTCCAAGAATTCAATCTTGTTCTTAGGGTTTGAAGGTTGAAGGAGATAGAACCTCAAGGTTAATGAAGAAGGTAAAAGATCTTCAATCTTCAGGTTGTTAAACTCGAGGCAAACTATTTATTACCTACTCATTTATTTTTTTTTCTAGACTTTTCAACCTAAATTTCATCGATTTTCAAAATTTCATATCTTGTTCTTGTAGTTTGAAGGTTGAGAAAGATGAGATCTTAAGCTTGAAAAGGTTTAAAAAAAATCTTCACTTAGTGAAGATAATAGATTTTAGAGATAAAATTCAGATGGTAGATGACTGGTTTTAGGGAGAAAATCACAAATCATCCTAACAAAATCTAACCAATTTAAAACTTCTAAACCTATAGATACTGGATTAGAATTTGAAGCATGTTCTTCTTCTTCTATTTCAAGTTTCAACATCACAGACCCATGTATGTACTTTAGGTTCAACAAAAGTGCAAGCAAGTCACTATTCCTTGAAAAGTTAAAGATGAGGGTATTTAAGTCATTAGATGTTAGTCTTTCATGGAAGCCCTAGGTCAAAGGAGACTGCATGGTTTGAGAACACACGAGGTATCTTTAATATTGACCAAAAAGAAGGGGGGGGGGTCATGTCATGTCTGATTCTCCCTTTATAATTTTCTTATGATTGCAAATAAGGGGTAACATTGTAATTAAGTTGAAAAAGGCAAGGTTTGAAAGAGTTGTATGAACTTTGAACTTTAGGTGAGTGATGCATATGAGTTTTGACTTCGAAGTTGTCAATTTAAACTAATCCTCCTCTTAGCATGACACGTAGGATTTTGTGTTTCTTTTACGTCTCTATTTTTTATTTAATATTTGGGATGCCTCGATGACACCATTTGTGATCTAAAAGAGAGAGTTCTATTGAAATTTTCAAAGTTTTTATTTTTATTTTTATATTTATGCTTATGTTACTCAGGATAGAAATAACTAAAGAGTTTAATTTTTATATCGAAACTCTCACATAGTATGATAAGTGTGAGAAAAATATAAGTCAAGCCTACACGCACGTGAGTGCCCATAAATTTTAAAAGGGATTTGAGTAGAAGGGATTTTGACCCATTAGTTTGAAAAATCTTAGTGCATGCATGTGCAAGAGGGGTACAAATAATCTTCAAATTTAAATCTTGTGTGAAACACTCATTTTTACTAAAATTTTATTATATCGATTTTAACTCAATGAGTTACAACTCAAACTCTACAGATATTTGTGTTTGTTTGAACGATTACCACCCAAGTATACTTTTCAATAGTCTTGGTGACTGTCACAGAAGTAGCATACCAAACATGAGATTTCTATTTAGAGCGTTGATTTTCTAATTAACTAGAAAGTTTTTACTCGACTGACGTGGCACGGACACAAAACCATAGATCTTGTCCTTGGGATACACAACTGCAATCCGCATAAAAGATGGGCAGTTGTGTATTCCGAGAAAAGAAATCTATGGTTCTGTGTTCATGCCACATCAGTCGAGTTTTGACTGAGCGAAGACTTTCTAGTTAGAAAATCATTGTTCTTTTATTTAGAAGAAGATAAAAATATAGCAAAATATCACATGGGGTGTGATAAATATGCTTCCTTACCATGGGAGGAAACAGATGGTAAGACTGGGTGTGCTCCCCAGGTTTTGTCTTCGAATCCCCTTCCCACCACCTTGTGTGGCACTTAAATGGGTTTGGGTTAGTCCCCTTAAATCTCGTATGGGGTTGGTCATGCGGGGCCCCCAAGGGAGATTAGTCCGTCACGGTTACGTGAGAGTGTTGATGGGATACTCCCTCGGTTACAAAAAAAAAAAAAAAAAAAACAAACAAACAAACAAACAAACAGTTGGAAGAACTTTATGAGGTTAGATATGGATATAAATTTTGGATCAACTATATGGAAATCGCATCTTTTCCTATGCGTGAGTGTTGGTTTAATTAAAAACTGGTGGGTTGCATGTGTGATGGCACACGTATTACAAAATTTTGGATTTATGTATGATTAAATAAAATTTATAATTATTTCAAAATTTTACATTTTAAGATTTCAAATAAAAATTTAATTTTATATCATATTTTATCATTTAATATATCGTAAGGTTCTTTTTGTAATTTAGTACATCAAGTAAGGTGATTTTAAAGATAACGTAATAAAATGATATTTTTATAATTTTAAAAATCTATTTAACATGGTTATAGGGGTGTCGCGATGTAGGATTGTATCAGTGTTTTTGCTATTTCAAATATTAACTAAAGAATTTTGAAGATGTCATTAAAACTAACTAACGTGCCTCTAGGGTTGGTGTTATTGAAGTTTTATTTGTTTTGACAAAAATGACTTTGATATTCAAATATCTTTTTATTTTATATTATTATAAATATAGATCGATGAATTATTTTGAATGTAAATCTATCCATATTTTTATAATTAAAAAAAAAAAATTTATTTAATGTAACACTCACCCATTTCCATGGTTTCAAAACTCGTTCGAGAGTAAGACGTATCACTCGAGTTGTCTTGGTATCAGACCTGGACGAGACAGGTAGACAAGTCAAATTTTTGAACAAGATATATAACCTCACGTTCATTTTTCATTTTTTGTTTTTTGAATGAGACATCTCAAACATATCGAAAAATTTGTCCGAGACGACTCGATATCTAAATGGACAAAACGAGATGTGAAATTGAGTTTTAAAATCATGCCCATTTCTCATTATAGTAGTATAAATATTATGTTCACTATTAAGTGAAAAAATTGTATGCTAGAGCAAAGTCATGTCATAATTGAATCAAGAGTTCAAGACCAATCATAACATTGGAATCATGGTCATTTCTAGTTAAACAAAAGAGCCGTGATTTTTTTACTCGAAAATTTTCACTTGGTCGATGTGGCAAGGCATAGAATCATATATCTTTTTCTTCGAGATACACAAGGAAAAAAATATCTACGATTTTGTGTGCTTGCCACGTCAACTGAGTAAAAAAAATTTGAGTCAGAAAATCATTAGTGTACACAAAAATATATTATGTAATGGTGGACCCCACCCTGCATGATATTAATAATATGTAAACATGTTTTGAGTAAATTCATTTTAGAAGTAAGAGGCTTTTTATTGTCACACCAATTTTAGAAAAAAATTTGGGGTTAGATATAAAATGTCAATCTACAATAGTATAACAAGATTCTTATCATGATTTTGAAAAAAAGTCTTGGACTAAGATGACTTGTCCAAGTAATTTGGGAAACGTTTGTGAACGAGGCAAGACACCATGATTTAGTCACCTTTATATCTTCTTGTTCTTCTTTCAGGTGCTAAGCTCGGCAAAAAACGTCGTCTAATCCAATTCATCTCGATTTTGATATATTGTAAATGAAATAATATGAAAATCTGATATTAATATCGAAGCCATGATTCTCATAGAAAGAGTTCACAAATGAAGTTGTCGATTTAGGCGAAAAACATGTAAAATGACATCATCTGTGTTCAGTTTTCTCTTCTAGATTCATTGGCACATGTAGTTGATGCGTGTTATCATGTGCAATTGATTTTATTTGTTATTGAATATGGTTGATGTTGATGGAATCGTGAATGTGACAATTCTTGAGTAGGAGATGGTAGTCTTGATTTCCACCCATATAGCCTAATAAAAGCATTTTAAACAATACCAAAGGTCAAAAAGGGGGTGATTTTAATAAGCCCAAGTGGCCAACATCCCAAGAAGGAAGAAAAAAAAAAGAGAGTGATTTAAATAAGGCCAATCCAAAAAAGATATAAATAAAAAAAAGAGAAAAATTATCTAAAAAAAAGTCAAGTGTTAATTAATTATAAAAAAAATAATAACTTTTAAAATATAATAAAAAATAACTTAAATCACTGAACTAAATTGCTGGATGGTCCAACATTTTATATTGTATTTTGCACTAAAACACCGAAAATATCCTTTTACTATTAAGGCCTTTAGTAGGCATTTTCGTTATTCAAATTCATAAAATAACACAAAACTTTGCATTGTCGAACGAGTTACTAAAACACTGGACAATCCAATGATTTAAGTTGTTTTCGATAATTTAAAAAAAAAACTGTTATGATTGTTATGATTAAGTGAGACTTTGACCCTTTTCGGTAATTTTTTGAAAGAAAAAAAAGGTGTGGTTTTAATAAGGTCAAGTGCCAACAATCCATCATTGAAAAAGGAAAAAAAAAAAAAAAAAATTGGTTTAGAGATACTCTTCTACACTTTGGTGAGTATTTGGGATACTATTGGTTTTTCAAAAATGATGACATACCCTTTGACCTCGGTCTTTTGTTATTGATTAGTGATAAATGACTTAAATGGCCTCATATTCTATATTTAGCAAAAAGAACACATCAATTTTTCTCTTAAAAATCTGTCATTAACAAGCTCTTATTGATCTCTATCGTAAATTTATTTTAATCTATTTTCCAACATTTTCAACCTTGTCTTGACTCTATGTATAAAGTCCTTGATTTTTTTCAAGCGCGGAGCCAGGATTTTATTTACGTGATGGGAAACTAAGAACTCATTAATAATATTAAATTTTATTTTATAAAATCTAAAAAAACAAGTTTTTACTATATGTAACTCCAATAATTTACATTTACAAAATATATTAACTCATAGTATTTATGCAAAATGTTAACATTGTTTCTATGAAAAAAAAAACAATTCTTAATCTATATACATAAGTTTTCACAATTGTTTTCAACGAGTTCTCATATTTTGATCATAAACCTGTGGTAACCAAACCTTGGAATGGGGATCCACGTCATACAATTCAAATTGAAGTAGTTAGTTGTTACTTAACATACCTTGGAGTGGATCCTAACCACATCAATTTGTGGCATCCAAAAACATGATCTGATGTCACATGGTTATAAAGGACAAAATTCTAAGAACTTTGAAAAAAAAAAAAGTTAATTTTCACCATTGAATTTTAGTTTTAAATTTGAGAGTTCAATGGCCATCCATTTTCAACACTTTTGATGAAGTTCAAAAAGGAATTCTTTTTCTTTTGAATTTGAGCTTTCCATGAAATCTAAAAGGTTGTGGTGTTGGGTTATAAATTTAATAATTCATATAGGGCCAACAACCCTTAGTAAGATTTCAAATCTTACTAAGTTAGTTATGCTAACTTAATTCATAAAGTAAAGTTTGTTGCGTAACAAACTTTACAGAGTACGAGAGTTTTGTAATAAAATTGGAAAAGATAGGGGCCCGTGTGGATACAGGAGCCAGAAGTATTTAGAACATAAGTACTTTCATAAGTATTTTTTGAAGTACTGTCTGGAGTAGGTGGATAACTATTGTGTGTTTGAATGCAGGTTCTGAAAAGTACTGTCAGAAGTACTTTTGATAGAGTTTTGTGTTTGAAAACTATTTTGAATTTGGTCAAAATGATCAAAATGCCCTTATAAGTATCAATTACTACTTTTAACATTATAACTCAACAAATTATTCTTCAAAAGAAATAAAAGTTATTGTTTTTATTTATAAAAACTAATATAAACACCTAACAATTATAAACAAATAGAAGATATTGTGAGTAAATATATACAACCACTAAAAATATGAAGAAGCTTTCACCACATCAATGGATAGTAAATTTGTGTGTAATTATTCATATCAATCTTGCAATAAGAAAATTTCAACCATGGTTGGAATGCTCATGGATAAATCATTGAGTGAGCAATTGGGAGAGTTAGAAATCCAAATTCAAATGCTACACTATAAGGCTACTACCACATTAATGGAAATAATAAAATATTATTTAATTGTATTTTTGAGAATATACTTATAATTTTTAAAATTTATGAGGGGCATACTTGTCCCAAATACTATACCAAAAAGCTACCACCACATTAATGGATAGTAATATAGTATTACTGCAATTGCATTTTTTAGGGTATGCTTGTAATTTTCAAAATTTATGAGGGGTATACTTGTCCTAAATGTTACACTAAAAGGCCACCACCATATCAATGAATAGTAATATAATATGATTCCAATTGCTTTTTTGAGGGTAGGTTTGTAATTTTCAAAATTTATGAGGGGCATACTTGTCCTAATCTCATCATTTTGACAATGTTTTGTGGCTCCGCGCAAGAGTAGTTTAGAGAAGTAGCACCATTGGTACTCTGTGAAAAAGCACTAAAATGACTCCACAGTAAAGTAGTTTTTTCCAGAAATTATTTATCCAAACACCTTTAAAGTGCTTCTGACTCCCCGCAAAAGTCAGAAGTACTTAGAGAAGTCAATCCACACAGGCCCTAGGTTTCTCGGTGAATCTCTCTTTAATTTTTTCTTTTAATTATTAAAAAATTCTTCTAAATTTTAAAAGTTTGTGTGTGGGGGGGGGGGGGAACTCTTAGGAAATCATTTTTTTTTAATTACTAGTTGCTCCTTAAGTTTTTAAAAAGAGAGAGATTATATTGCCACACCAACTTTTGCTAATGCCACCCAAATGTGTACTAATTCTTTGGTGATTTACATACAAATTGGGGTGGGATTAGCAAAAGTTGATGTGGCAATAGAATCCCTTTTAAAAAATTCCTTCGTGGCAATTGCCCCAATTGAAAATTCGTCACTGGATTTTTCAATTTTAAATTTAAAAAAAATAAAATAAAAAAATATTGTCTTGAGGTTTGAAGGTTGAAGTAGATAGAATCTTAGAGATGAAGAAGATGAAAAATCAATAAATTGTGGCAAAAAATCGAAGATGGGGGCATTTAGGTCATGTTCTACTAGTATACAAGACGTTTCCGATCAAGGGGGCATACCATCAATTTGAAGATATTAGGATATCTCAAATATCCTTGAAACTAGGGAGGGGTGTGTCTAAATACTATCCAAACATTGAGAAATTGAGAATTAATTGTGAAATGAGAAGACAAATTACCTTGACAATTACTCGTAACCTCTTCCTTAATTTTTGGAAAAATTTATGATTTTTTTTTCTAAATAATCCCTAAGTTTTGGGCAATCTCTTAATAATTCATTTAATAAAATTTTCTTTTCTTAACAGTCCTTGAACCTCATCTCATGCGTATAATATCATTGAAATACCCAAACTACATTTTTCTCATCTTCTTTGCATAGTCAGATTTTTCAATGGTGATTATGATCATGAATAACGAATAGAGAATGATATTCTCTTAATTTTGAATATCTAGATTTTTTTTTTCAATGATTTATAATAAAAAAAATTAAAGAACGAAGTTGTGATTCAATTGTTTTTAATGATTAAGCTCTAAATTTTGATTTGCAACTACGATTTTATGCATTTTGGGTATTTCAAGAAAATTCACCAAGTATCAAATTTTGAAAAGAAAAAAAAAAATCTGATTCACATTACAGCGTTGAGTTCACCATTTAGTGTCGGGTTCACCACTCTTTATTTAATTAATGTCGAGTTCAATAATATTTTCATTGGAAAAAAACCATCGAGACAATAATTAAGTGGTGAACTAAACAATAAAAAGTGGTGAGCTCGATGTTGTAAATGTAAATTAAATTTTTTATTTTTTATTTTTCCAACGTCGATATTGGGTAAATCTTCTCTAAACACCCAAAACACATAAATCATACTTGCATATATTTTTTTTTTCAACCTAATCATTAAAAATTTTTGAATCACAATTTCATTCTTTAATTTTTTTATTATAAATTATTGAAAAAAATTTTTAATATTCAAAATTAAGAGAATATCATTCTTTATTCGTTATTCATGATCAAAGATCATTGGAAATGATCACATTTGCTATTGAAAAATCTAATTATGTGAAGAAGATAAGAAAAGAGTAATTTGGGTATTTCAAGTACCTTAAAACGGTGAGATGAGTTACGTGTACAATTAAGAAAAGAAAAGTTTATAAAGTTGATTGTTAAGAGATCGCTCCAAAACTTAGAGATTATTTATAAAAAAAGTCCCTCTGATCTGGTCCTTTATTGTTATTATTTATTTTTATTATCTATAAAAGGAGAAACCTTATTCCCTGGTCCGCTTACCACATTTCGCTATTTCATTCGTTGGAGTTGATGTTGGACACAACAACCTTGTCTTATTCAACATGTGGTGATAACGAATAGCTGAAGTCTTTGGGTGATTTGGATGTACTCCTCACATTTTGATGAATATTTGAGATACCCCTACTTTGTTAATCGGTCTTCTCTAAAAGACTAATTGAAATGACCTAAATGTCTTCGTCTCCAACTTATAACAAAAAATAAAAATAAAAATCATTTATTTTCCTTAACAATCTACTCATCTTTTTTGCTTCTTCGGCATAATTTTTCACCCTTCTCTTCAATCTTAGTATTCTATATATTTCAAACTTCAAACTTTTTTATGATCCTATTTGACTTTAAAATTTTATTTATTTCAACCTTTAAAACATCAAGAACAAAATGTGATTTTTGAAAAGGTAAGAATTTTCTACAAGGGATTGAGATGAGGTTAAATAAAATGTTCCAACTAGCTTAGTAGTGGAGTCTAGACCTGAATTAGACCTCAATTTGATCTAATAACTTTAAGTGTAAATTGAGGAATTAGATTTCAATAAGAATCCAATCCGATAAGGTTTCAATCCAATATCTTACCAAATTGGTCCCAGTTCAATTATTTCTCGATCCCAATAAAATGCAAGAAAGTTCCTAAAATTATACCATATGTTTTGTTGAAATATTTAATTTTTATTGTTATATATTTTGTATAGAAAATCATCTTTGCCCCAAATCGGACTTAATCCAATTGTTATTAGTTCGGGTTTGGATCTTAATATTGAGATCCAATAAGAATTCAATATGATGCTTATTAAATTAGTTTTCTGTCCAACCCTAATTAGATTTATATCAAATCACCATATCCAGACTTGATTTATTGATAACTCTAAATGATTCCATAGTCGTCACATAATTATTAGTCTCATAAAAACAAATTCACTGATAAAAAAGAAAGATGAGGTTCAATTAGGGGTGACAATCTTAACACGACAAAAAAATAACACGAACTTAGTGGGTTTGGGTCATTATAGCGTCAACCCGTCTAACATGATTATTAAATGGGTTGGGTTTGGGCACTAGGCGTCAACTCGTCTAATCTGTTTAAACACGTTTAATTATTCTGTCATTAATGTGTAATTTTAATTATATCAATAATTTTTTAAGAATTTTTTAAATTATTAAAAAAAATTTAGAATTTCTTTGAACTTTTTCATAATATATTTTTTTAATTCTATAAAATATAAAGGGTGTTTTAAGATATTTTTAAATTAATAAATGGTTAAGTTTTAGTTTGGAAAAGAAAAAACACTTTTCTTAATAAGTTATTTATTTATATTTATATTTTTTTTACTTCATATTTTTTTATTAAAATAAAGAGGTATGTGGTGTTTGATTCCTAATATTGGCAAAATGTCCCTTAGTAAGATTTAAGATCTTACAAAGTAAGGCTATTATATCACACGTGATAATGAAATACACTATGCTTAGCCAATAATAATAGTAATAATAATAATAATATTGAAAAATACTTTATTTACTAAATTAGCAAGGAAAATTTTCTGACCACATCACCTTATGGCATCCAAAAACATGATCTGATGCTACACGGTTGTAAAGGACAAAATTCTACGAACTTTGAAATTTTTTTCTTTTAAAAAGAAAATTATTTTTCACCATTGAACTTAGTTTATAATTGTGTCACTTTATTTTTAGTAATGATATTTTATTTTTGGTGGTGGAAATGAAATTTATTTTTCCCAATAAATATTAGAATTTTATTAAATAGGTTTTATATAGCAACGGGTCAAGTATACTTATTTATAAAGAGGTTGGGCTTGGTAAATTTTCATAATACTCTTACCTCAACACAACACAAATCCAAACCAACCAGATCCATTGCCAGCCCTACGTTCAATAGATTAGCATTTATTTACCTCTAATTTACCATAGAGATTGAAGATGATCGGATTTTTGGAAAGAAATTTGAAAACAAGGGCATTTAGGTCACTCCACTGAGTCTATTAAAAAAGACTGGGTTTATGAGAGGAGCATGTTATAAATTTGAAAATACAAGAGGGCATCTCAAGTATTCCCCAAAACTTGGAGGGGTACTTTGTCTTTTGTTTCTTCTGTGTTACACGTTTCAAACTGACAACAGGAGTACTCCTCCTCCTCCTCCGTCACTGTTCGTTTTCTTCTCCTTGGCCTACTCTCTCTCTCTCTCTCTCTCTCTCTCTGTTATCTCTATAAAGCGATCGACATTATCGTCTTCTTTAGTTCTTTGTTTCCTTATTCTTCTAAAAATCTAAATCTAAGAGAGAATCTCTGGTTCTGTTTCTTCTAAATCTCTACACTTAATGGCGGAAGAGAAGACGAGATTCGATGCAGAGAGCGCTGCATCGTTAGTTAATGAGTTGAGAGCGAGCTTCGCTTCAGAGAAGACGAAGAGCTACCAATGGAGAGTTACTCAATTGAAGAGCATCGTCAAGATGATCCAAGAGAAGGAGAAAGAGATCGTCGAAGCTCTTGGTAAAGATCTCTCCAAGCCTGAACTCGAAGCTTTCGTCTCCGAGGTTCGATTTCTTCTCTTGAATAATAATAATTTTTTTTGTTTTGTTTTATAATTCTCTCTATCGATTCGTTATTTTGTGGATTAAAAGTCTCATTGATCGATATAGGAAAGAGTTTTGTTGGCAATTTGGGACTTTAATTGATTGGAGGATCTGTATTCTTGCCTTCGATTCGGTACTGATTTCGTAAGCTTTGTAGGATAGAAAGATTAGCTTGGCTGATTCTCTATATTACTTAAAAATCATGCTTGAGATCTCTTGAAAACTCAAAAGTTGTTGTTGACCTTAAATATGGCTAGTTTTGATGATTTTCTACTTTAAGGGCGACGTGGGAGGATGTGAGAGATGAATTGATTATTAGATTGATTTGATTAATTAAACTTGATTAATTATATTTATGATTAGTTTGGGCAATATCGAAAACAAGAGACAGATGAATGAAGATTTCTCGATGTTGTGGGATGTAGACAATTTGGTTGGTGTCATGTTTTGATGTTTATTACTACATTTTTTATACTAAGTTACGACTGTATAAATTCATCAATTGGTATGGCCGATTGTAATCGGAATCATAACTTTATAGATTAAGAAGGGGGAACTTGTTAACTATGAAAGTCCCAACCATATAATTCGATGCAGGGGACTAGTAACAGAGTATAGTAACCCTTTTTCAGATATAAGGACCAACTTTTAAATAATTGATTAAAATTGGGCAATTTTGATGTTACTTCTGAAGCTGGGACCGATAGATCAATAACTGTATTTTGAGAGAGGTTTGGGTTTTCTTTATTGATTGTATGTGGCAATGGACAAAGTAGTAACTTTGTTATTTGTGATCTTTTCATTTTCAAAACTGTCGGTATGGCTGTGATTTGTGAATCTATGATTAGAGATTGAGAGGACAGATATGTCAATTAATTGATTGTTTCTTAGTGCATAAGCAAGCCCCAGTTCAAGCTCTTTCTTAGTGAATATTATTCATCTTAATGCATTTTGAATTTTAAGTTGCTGTTTCTGACCTGCTATTGATAATTGCTTGGTCTTGAGTGTGGAACTTGTAAGACCCTTCTACTTTGAGACACGCATGGGTATCCAACACTTTCGTTTTTCATGATAGGTAAGTAAAATTGTATAAGAAGGGACAAATTCATACAAATGCCAAGTGTATAAGGTCAAGGTGACCCTCCTAGACCACAGAAAAAATAAAAAATATACTTTAGTATTCATCCTCAGCAATCCATTTAAACCTGAAAGCTTCAAAAAGAACATGTTTACCATCAATGGACCAAGGACCAGCAGAGTAGGAAAGTTCTGATCTTCAACACTATTGTGTTAACATCTTCCTCTTTCGCATCTAACACTCTGCTATTTTGTTTTTTTTCCACAATCCCTGACACCATAAGAAAAAAGGAAGAAAAAAAGAGCAGGTCTCCAATACTCTATCCAATGCTCCCATACAAGTTTATATGATTGTTTTTTTGGCAACAATTTAATGCTAGGGAACTGTAGGACTAAACCTTAATGATTAGCTGACAATTATGAAAAACTTAATATTCAGGATGTTTTTGTTACTTTTGTTTTCATGTACTAAATAGAGAATGAATTTACACTATAGTATCTTGATAGTTCTATAAGCTACATCATTATATGGATTTTTTTTTGTGCATTGACAAGAAGTGTCTTGTGAGGATGGCAAACAAGTGTGAAATAATCACATTCTCGCTTCCAGAAAAAAGAACAATCAGTCAATCTACTTGAAGTTGTACAAACATTTTTGGATGGATTTCTGTGGGAAAAAGAGATTGGGTGGGTTTCGAATTGGAGGGCGCTTTTACAAGTTTCTAAACTTTTGTGTGCTCTTTTTCAAAATAAAGTGAGAAATCAGTTTGTTATGCAATAATTGTTTGAACTTCAAACAGTCATTTGTACATACAAATCGATGTAACAGTGACATAGAAATGTGTCTAGTCTAAATGTATACGAGATGAATGACACAACGACGTCAATTATTTACATATATTATAATATTTTATTTGGATATATTTACTTAGAAATTTTCAAAAACATTTTGAAATAAAGAAATTATTATCAATTCCTTTTCCCAAATATTGGAATTGATAATATGAATTCTGTTTTGCCATTCAAATCTATCTTGAATGATATTCTCAGTCGAGGAAAAGAAAAGAAATATATGATACACCGAGAAGACATTTTCGTACACCTTAGTGCTATTCAACAACTTAATAATATAGTAGATATATAATATCAAACGACAGTAACTATGTTTAACAACTTAATAAATTATTGTAAGGAGAATGGAAAACATCATCTTTCTTTTATAAGTCATTTTATATAAAAATAATTAAAATATAGGTTACACTGCATGACATGTCAAGATGTGTGTATCCCAACAGACGAACTGACCCAAAATTTTATTGTCATTATACACACACATGCACATATATGAATACATATTTAAATCCATATATTGCTTTAGATCAGTTGTTTGGGTAAGTTTTTTCATATCCCTTCAAAGATTTGCTCCATGTTTGGAGCTTAGTTGACACCATAGTCTTGAGAAGCTAAAAATAATTGTATTTCTACTGAAATATTAGAGACATGACCAATTTCTGGAGGAAGTAACATACTTGTAAGTGATTTGGATACTTTTTTTGTGATTGTTCCATCGACATGAAACTCCTATAACAACAAGAGTCCTGTTGTTATCTAGATTTCTCAGATACTCATTTCCATCCTTTGCATTCAACTCACATGGTTCATAATGCAGATTTCTATGATAAAGACCTCATGTAGTGTGGCACTTAAGGAACTAAAACGCTGGATGAAGCCGGAAAAGGTAATATTATCAGTACCATTCTGTTACTTGGAAACAATTGTAGACCATGTCATTTTGATGGTCTATTTTTATGTTCAAACAATTAACCACCATATGATTTGGAATTTTGACATTTTTGCAGGCTAAAACCTCAATAACCACGTTTCCATCATCAGCAGAAATTGTGTCAGAACCATTAGGCGTTGTATTGATCATTTCGGCATGGAACTATCCATTCTGTATGTAGCAAACCTGGTACCTCAAATATATTGACTAGAACTGTTGAACTTCTTTAAAATACTACTCAATCCTACTCAGGTAGTCTGAATTGAAACTGTTCTTAGGTATGCTTTCCACTGCTATGGTTGTTTTTTAACTTGACAGTATTCTTGCTAAAGAAGATGGTTTATGTTTGTTTATCCCCTTAACTTTTTTATGTTACAATTGCTTATATGTTATGTATATAACATAGGTTTTTCATCCATTGCAGAAAATTACTGCCTTTATATGCTTATTAATGAAATCCTCCTAATTGATATATTAACTGAAAGCTGAGTTTTTACCTTCCTATTAAAAGCCATGCTTGAACATATAAGTTCAAATAATGCAACAAGGCATGATACTTGTGGAATAGTACTCCTATATATTTTATGAATGATCAACGCATGCTGAATTCAAAGTACATGAATAGATATTGGCCGTCTTGTGTAATATATCTGAAGCCTCAAATTCACACATGACTTTGCAGTACTTGGGTTTAAACAGTTGAAGATGTCATTCACATTGCCTTACAAATCAAGGAAAATTAGCAGGGACACAATATCCTTTGAACAACTGTCACATTAGGCTATCATCTTCTTATTTTTTTCATTGGAGGAAATCAGGGGAATCTCTTTGTTAAAGGGACAATTGGCGAACTTCACCTCAAGGCAAAATTGCATCCACAGCAAGTTGGATATGCCTTGTCTCATTCATACTTGGGTCCTGCTCTGTACAGAGCTAATGAGATGTCATTCCTATGAATGCTTCCCTCATTTTTTCTCGCTAGACCACGGCTGTATGATTGTGAACTATTTTAATGATTGGGAAGTAACATGTGTTTTTATCAGTTGAGAAGAACATATTGGTCCAAATTTTAAGGCCACTATATTATTTTATGAGCTCGAAAGCCCAAGAAGGATGGCAAGGCTAGAACAACTGGAAGAATTTAAAATTTTGAGTTGGCTGAAGGAAAAGAATGCTGTAAGAAGATTTCTCGTGAAAATCGAATGGACTCCAATAAAAATTAAGCATATTTTAAGGGAAGTTTCGTTGATTAAAATATAGGAACGGAAAGTCCACTAGCTTGATGGAGTTGGGTTCTTTCAAGACAAGGCCTGAAGAATCAGGTCTTAGGAGAAGCCTTGGTCAGTTTAGAGGCCCAAACCTAGTAGACCACACAGGTTTAGGTTAGGATTGATTTTATTTTGATTAGAGTTTTCTTTGTTCTTATACAGTACAAGGGATGAGTCAGAACATACTTTGAATTTTCTTAGGGAGTTGTCTAATGTAAATCGTTAGAGTTAGGAAATCTATTTATTCAGATGTGATCTCTGTCATTCTTCAGAGTTGCATGAGAAATTTTTTCAAGGTTTTAAAAATCATGTTACTTAGAACAGATTCTTATGTCCTATTGTCATAACAACGACCTTCTGAACTACTTTCTGCATATAAAATGGCTCTTATGTCAATGAAACATCAATAATTCATTCAGTATTCATTTTTTCCCCTTCCAGTGTTATCTCTTGATCCAGTCATTGGAGCTATAGCAGCTGGTAATGCAGTGGTCCTGAAACCATCAGAAATCTCTCCTGCCACATCTTCATTACTTGCAAGGTTCGTAGAGGAATACCTAGACAGCTCTGCCATAAGAGTTGTTGAAGGGGCTATTTCTGAAACATCTGCACTGTTGGAGCAGAAGTGGGATAAAATATTCTATACAGGTATTTTACTTTAATTTTTATTTATTTAATTTTACTTTTTTAATTGTAGAAATGATCTTTAGATGTCAAATGAATGGAATAAAAGAATCAAGTTATTAGTTTTTGTTTTCTTCTAGTTTGGTAGTTTCTCTTTATAATATCTATGTCATGTGTGCCTGCTTTAACAGCGAAAAACCAAAACCTCTAAGCCATCTTTGAACTTCTCTTATAGGTCGTAAACATACAATCGTCATTTTCTTATTGATTTCTTGTCATATTTTGTTCAGAAAGAGGATAAATGCATTTTAAGGTTTGTTAAAAGAAAGTTCATAGTATTTTGGATCAAGTTGGCTATAATTTATAGCTTGAAATTTACTCTTGTACAGGAAGTCGGGGATCTACTTCATTTTCCTCAATTATTCCAGATTAATTTATAATTTTATATCTACTTTAGTATATATTCAAATACACAGGTAAAATATTGAAATACACTCCCAAGCAATTCAAGAAATGAAATCAACTTGAAAAACCAAGACATGAAGTTATACTTGAGTCTTATTAGCTTTTTTTGCATGTTCATCAGTTTCCTTTCCGTGGCCATATGCAATTAAATCTTCGCCGCATTAAATTTCTTTATACAGAGGCTTTTCTGAATAGGGTCCCTTTCTCCTTATGTTACACACAGGTAGCTCTAATGTACAGTAGGAATAATTTGAATTAGTGTAGTTAAAGAGTTTCCTAGGCAAACGTTTCACCTGGCTAGGGTCTAAAGCACCTAGGCTGTCATCAATTACATGGTTGCAGGAGCTGAAATGCTATTTGTTTAAGATTGGCCTAGACACTGCCTGCAACTTAATAGAGTATATCTTTTAGTCATAAATAAACCTCTTCTAACATGATGTATAAATAGCTCTAATAGATAATTTTCATTCTTCTTTCCTTCATTCACATTTTGCATCACTAGCCATAAACTTTGTAGCCTCACTTAAATAACCTCCTTCTATTTTTAGCATGCACCCTATCGTTTACTCTCCTTTGTTTATAGGAGAGGGACTGTTTGTGCAACGCAGAACAAATCCTCTCCCATACTTCTCATTTAGGATAGGCAGTCTCTGAAACACTATAACATTCCCTCCTTATTCATTAGTTCCTCTTCTTCTTCACCATCTTTTCCCCTTTTTCTCTTCCTTTCTTTTTTTTTTGAAGGAGCATTGTGTTTGTCCAATAAATAAACACCCTCTTATGTATTTGTTTTTAATCCTGGAGAGATTCTATTTGAGCAACACGGTAATTATCCTTTCTTCCTAATGTTTCTTTCAGTTTTCTATTTCTTCTTCTCCTCCTCTCTTCTTTGGCCATTCATTATTTTTCATTTGCTTTGTTTATTTGGTATTTCTAACTGCCGATAGAAAGAAATTCCAGTGTCCTATTCTTTGCTTGAAGCATCCAGAAGAAAAAAGAAAAGAAAAAGATAGTGATTGATGATCAAGTTACGTAGTTGATAATTCTTCTTTGGCTATGAGGTCATAAACTAATGATTATCGTAATCATTTACAGGCAATATATGCATAAGTAATCAATTACTCTCTCTCCTTCCCACGAACTATCATCGTTGCATCCTGATACCAAACCCATCTCTTCACCATTAATTTCTAATCCCACTGGACTCTGTTTAATCACCATCAGAGTGTCATTGGACATGGGTCCTCTCTCTCTGCAATTTAATGACATAGAAAAACAAGGTAGGGACCCACTTGAACCCTTAGCGTGCATAAGTTTTTTTTTTTTGCTAAGTATAAATTTTTTATTGAAAAAGAGAAAAAGCGGCCAAGATGGTCAACAACAAGAGAAAAAGAAAACAAGGAAAAAGAAACAAGCTAGACTAAAGTTACGCCCCCGACCAACAACCTAATTGTTACAAAGCATCTTCCATTTGAAAACAAAGTCTTCAAAGAAAACCCCTTGAAGAACAAGTTAGGGACCCACTTGAACCCTTATCTTACATGCGTAAGCTATGGCACTGTTAAGACCTGAACCAGTGCTCCAAAAGTACCTAGGCGTTAATGGAGTGGAAAGTTTAAGTCTTAACCAAAGGATCGTAACACCCCCATGCTTCAAGGCCGATGCCTTTGTTGGCCCATTTTATGGCGAGCCCCCCTGGCCCCTTGGCCTTCTTTCCAAGTACTAGATACCCCTCTTTTTATTTTTCTATAAGTTGCCCCTTCCCAAACTAATCACGGTGGCCTACTATGGCGGACCTCTTCTATATCCCATACTATGTTGAACCCCCCCCCTCCCCCTTTTTTAATTTCCGAACCCCTTCCATATCCCTACTATAGAGGCGCCCATTTTTTTTGTCTCCATAATTGCTTCCCCATGACTCGAACCTTGGACATAGGGTTGGCTCTGATGTCAAATGTTAAGACCCAAACCAATGGTCCAAAAGTACCTTGGTGTTGATGGAGTGGAAAGTTTCAAGTCTTAACCTAAGGATCGTAACAGGCACCAAGATGACATAGAGACAATGCACATACAGGTAATGTAGTTGGCCCACCATTCAATATAAATGTATAGAAACAGTTGGTGCATGGAGAAGCTGATGAGTTTTACCCGAAAGATCCAATTAATCCTTGAAATATTCCAGCAATACTATATATTGACTCCTAATTGAACAAATATGAAGAATAAGTTCCTTCTCATGAATATGTCTTATTTCGTAATCATACAATAAGCTCCCACGGGTCTTCGATGTCTCCACACAAGCTCTATAAAGCCTCTCTACCTATCCTTATTTTAGTGTTAATTTTGCTTTGGCATTAGCGAGCAAGGCTGCAGATGTTTGGTAACATTTCTTCCAGAATTGATTCTGCATTAATGTTTTTTGGCAAAACCAATTCTAGAAATATAATCAGTTCTATTGCTATCTACGTTGTTGCTTTATTTTTCCTTTCGTTTGATTCAATTCTGAAGAAGGTGCAACAGGAAAAAGATACAACGTTAATTTGCCAATAAGACATGGGTATCCCTTTTCTTCCTTTGATAATATTTCTTTATTCTTTTTAGATCTTTCAAGTTTCTCTTAGTTTGTTGGCCAGTTATATTTGAATTTAGTAGACCTCTTTTACCATTTAATTTCACTCAAATGATTCATAAGGCAGATCGATACACATGTAGTATGATGTTGACTATTGGAAGTTTGAAACTTCAAATCATATTGGAGGGAAGGAATTAGAAATGTTGAGCTCAACAAAGTCAGTTTTAATGCTTTAGTGCCCATCAGTTGGTTGGGATTTGGATAGTATAGTCAATCACATTTGAAATTTTATTTTTTGGGTTTGGAGAGCTGGTTTGTCATACTTTAGTTGATGTCAGGGTATCTGTGGTAATCTGATGGACAATCCTCAAACTTTGCAGGTAATGGAAAAGTGGGGCGCATTGTGATGGCTGCCGCCGCAAAGCACATTACGCCTGTAGTTTTAGAGCTTGGAGGAAAATCTCCTGTTGTTGTTGACTCAAACATCAACTTGAAGGTAAAGGTTTTCCTTTTTAATCACAACAGGGTTTGTTGTCCTCTAAACTTTACCTATTCTGGATTTTTTATTTCTTTGTTTCCAATTACATTACCTATAGTGATCTGAGAAGTAGATTTATTTTTGTTGGTTGAAGGTTGCTGCAAGGAGGATTGTTTCAGGTAAATGGGGATGCAACAATGGACAAGCCTGCATAGCTCCTGATTACATCATAACCACAAAAGCTTATGCTCCAAAATTGGTAAGACTGTTTAATGGATGGAATGCAAACATATGAAAATGCTGTATTTCTCTCTTGGGTTCATCCATTGATGTCATCTTTCTACCAGATAGATGCTTTGAAATGTATATTGGAGGAATTCTTTGGAGAAAATCCACTAGAATCGAAAGACCTGTCTCGTATTGTGAATCACAATCATTTCGAACGCTTGTCAAAGCTCTTGGATGATGACAAGGTTTCGGGTAAGATTGTCCTTGGAGGCCAACGAGATAAAACCCGCCCGTGAGTTCTAGCTGTCCATTCGCCACTCAATTTTTTGGTTTTAAGCTTAAGGCAAACAGGACAACCCCTCAAACCAATAATACTTCTTTGTATCCATTGCAGAAATATTGCTCCCACTATTTTGCTGGATGTTCCAGAAGACTCTCTAATCATGACTGAGGAGATATTTGGGCCCTTACTACCCATTGTCACGGTGAGAATCAAGACTCCCTCTCTCATTTTTTTTTTTTTTCTAAATTATTATTATATGATAGTAAAAATGTGTTACGTTTGCTTTCATGTCTTTTTATGCGTATGTGTGCTGCATGAGAGATCTAAAATGATTTTATCTTTCTTGTTGCCAAAAGGTTGATAGGGTGGAAGATAGCTTTGATATTATAAAATCAAGATCGAAGCCTCTTGCGGCGTATCTTTTCACCAATAA
The DNA here is from genome assembly GCF_017979445.1 of Akebia trifoliata. Taxonomy (NCBI): domain Eukaryota; kingdom Viridiplantae; phylum Streptophyta; class Magnoliopsida; order Ranunculales; family Lardizabalaceae; genus Akebia; species Akebia trifoliata. Next base: position 31,636,479 of record NC_141377.1, on the reverse strand, counting down.
CAAGAAGCTCGAGGAGAAGTTTGTTAGTTCCATCTCTTCAGGAGGGATGCTCATCAATGACACTGTCCTCCATGTGATTATCTTCCTAACTTCTAATACATACTTCCATGCATACACTCTTGTCTGGGTCTTGTGACTTATGTTGGGTATGTGGATACCTGTCTTTGACTCTAGATCTCAAATAACAGGGTCATGGCCATATGACGTATGAATATATATATGAGAGATTTACCCAGCAGACTTAACTGTTACATTTTTAATCTTACTTTATCAAGTTTGTTACCCAGCAAACCTTAGAGTGGGGATCCATGACATAAAATTCAAATTGGTGTCTTTAATTTGTACTTAACATACCTTGGAGTGGATCCTAACTGCATCAATTTGTGGCATTCAAAAACATGATCTGATGGCCATCCATTCTCAACACCTTCGATCAAAAAGTTAATTTTCACCATTGAATTGTAGTTTTAGTCATCCATTTTCAACACCTTCGATCAAACTCAAAATGGATTGTTTTTTGAATTTTTTCTTTTGAATCTGAGTAGTTTTTTCCATGAAATCTAGAAGGATGTGGAGTTGGATTGCCAATTTGACAATCCATGTGGGCCCAATGACCCTTAGTGAAATTGGAAATCTTACTAAGTTAATCATGCTAGCCTGATTCATAAAGTAAGGTTTGTTCAGTAACAAACATGATAAAGTAAGAGAGTTTTTGTAGTAAAATTGCAACAGATAGGTCTGCCCCGGTAAATCTCTCTCTCTCTCTCTCTCTCTCTCTCTCTCTCTCTCTCTATATATATATATATATATATATATATGCCCATGCGGTGCTGTGTTGACAGAATTTCAAGTTGCGTGTACTGTAGATCACATGCATAAGTGCATTCATATGACTTCATACATCTATTGCTGATGTTCCCATTTAAGTTCCTTTGTTTTTTATAAATAAGAATCCTAGTGATGTATTGTATACTTTGGTAATGCAGCTTACTACTCAAACTTTACCCTTTGGAGGCGTTGGCGAGAGTGGAACTGGTGCATACCACGGAAAGTTCTCATTTGATGCGTTTACACACAAGAAGGCTGTACTATACCGAAGTTTTGTCGGGGATGCATCAGCAAGGTACCCACCTTATACTCCCCGAAAACAGAGGTTATTGAGGGCCTTACTCAATGGTGATATCATTGGCATAATCCTTGCCTTAATTGGATGGTCTAAATGATCCACGGGATTGGGTTATATTTATGTAATTTAACTTCCTTCATTCCTTTGTAAGTAAAGTACTTTTATGTAATTGATTGCAAGTGGTTCTAATTAGATCTAAACTCAAAGAAGAATGATTGATAAGCTTGCAATTGATATTTACTGGTATCCTTTTGTGATTCTTATTGCTGAATGATGTTAGTGTTCGCATCTGTCAAGTTTATAATCAAAGAGCAGAACCTACCAGGCAAGTTGTGGTCTCTTAGAGCTGTGTGTGATTGCAGTTATTTTTGCTTTCATGATCCATGATTTTGCATTTTTCCCCCATGCACTCTCTATCTGAAACTTATCAAGCAGAACAAGCACAGTTACTTGAATGCAATTTGATGGTGACCATAATGTGCTGTGATGCAAAGTCTGATTCCAACCTGTGAAACCCATTTGTTAAGTGGGTGTGATTTGGTTTGTCAACTTTTAAGCTATGAACTTGAGCTTTTTGTCTTCCTAGAACTGACCAGTTAGAGCTTACATTCTAAGGTCTATGGTTTTGCAAGATAAAACAGAGAGGGGGGGAGTTAGAAGACCAAGACTAATGAATAGAGCATTGTTAGAGAAGTAGTTGTGGTGGTTTGGGAATGAGAAAGAGGGGCTTTGGAGGAAACTAATAGTACACAAAGTATGGGGAGGATCTGATGGGTTAGTTGAGTAGATCAAATAGCATGGCATATGGTTGCACTGGGTGAAAGGAATTTGTAAAGTGGGCATTGAATTTGGCAAATACATCCGTTTCAAGGTAGGAAAGGGGGATTGAGTTCGCTTTTGGGAGGATCAGTGGTGTGGTGATTTCCCTCTTCAGGATCTGTTCCAAAGACTTTATTATTTATCCTCTAAAAAAGGTATGCCTGTCTCTTCCTTCTTGATCTCTAATGATGGGAAGGTGTCTTGGCACTTAGGTTTTAGAAGAAGATTCAATGTTTGATGCAGCCTCTCTCATTAATTTTTTATCCAATTATGTCCTAGACTGTTTTGGAAGACTAGGATCTGGGTTGGTAATCGGATGGTATCTTCTTTGTAAGGTCGTTCTACTCCCTCCTTGGGAGCTCGGAGTCTTCCTTTCCAGCCTCTGTTACATGTTCCTCAAAAGTCGTCTCAACCAAAGTTACTTTCTTCAATGTGGGTGGTGGCCTTGAACAAACTTCCTACAATAGATCACCTAAAGTTGAGGAGTATGTTTCTTGTTGATTTTTATTGTACCTGTAAAGCTAGATCACCTCCTCATCAACTGTTGAGTGGTGCGTGTCGTTTGGTCTCATTTTCTATCCTTCCTTGTTCAACAAAGTCACCAATCTTTCTTGGTAAAGTGAAGATTTTATGGAAGTACATTCCTTTTGCCATTTGTTAGAATTGATAGAAAGGAATGAAATTAGTACTCAATCACTAGCATTCTTGGTTTGGTGATCTTATGGTGTAAAGTTTAGAGGCTTGTTTTTTGAGGATTTTATGTTGAGATGGCATTTCTGTGAAAATGCCAAGTTTCTTCATCATAGCATCAACTCCTCTCTTTTCTTTTTGTTAGAATGCAACTTCAGATATACATCGAATGGACATAAAGATGCAACTTTAGGTATAACTGAAGAAAGGAACGTAATATTCGTTCAATGAACTCCTAATGATGACAATGATGATAAAGATGGATGACAATGTAAAGCTCCATGATCTTACATATCAAACAAAGTACAAGGTTTTTAAGTTCATTGATATGTAAATGTCAAGGAAAAAGAGAAACATTGGGGCAAATACTTCAAGCAAGTGAAGACATGAATAAGACGTTTATCCTTAATAGTACATATTTCTATATCCATCTGTTAATTTCGAGAGTTTCTACACGTCTTCTGCTTATAAGAAACATAAAGCAAAATGAGCTCAACGGTCAAGAGGAATCCTGAAGAAGGCTTCGAATATCAGACCGTTGTTCTTGACTCAATTTGGTTGGAAAAATGACATGGAATTTGATTCTTAGGTCTCCCCTCATTCCTTGGTCTCTGGGATTAGTCATGCCTTGGCCCGGAATTATCTTTTCGTAACCTGGGTATATTACATCGTCTAACGACAAACCCATCTTGTCCCCACCCAAGAGAGGGATCGAGAGCGTGCAACCTGTGAGTGCCTTTATTAAGGGGATCTCAACTGCCAACACCAAGTCATCTCCTTCCCTCTTAAACAAGGGGTGTCGTTTCTCATCAATCGAGAATATTATGTCAGCTGGAAGACTGCCCGGACTCTCGTCACCCATTCCTTCAAATGTGATCTTCGTTCCTTTCTTCCATCCCGGCTTCACTTTTATCCTTAGTAATTCCTCTTCTTGAACAATTATCCTGCCAGAAAGAAAGATCATAAACACCAAAAAAATTGGTTGTATCCAAATTTGAATGAGTTACCACATTATTATTGGATAGGTTATGAAGAGTCAGTGATAATGATTCCAATTTACAATTCAAATTCTTTATGGGATTACTGAAAGACTGGAAATGACGTAGATTGAGATAGCAACACTAAAGATACGAACAAACATACGTTAAAATAAGATATAACTCTAGATAGAGTTGAATAGTTAAACATGTTTCATATTGGGGATTGGACCCCTAGCTTAGTTGGTTTACATATATATTATAATGCAACTTTGAGGTGGCTGGTTGAAGTCCAACTTACCATTAAAATAGAGTCACATTTCATGGGTAAGAGACTTGACAAAGATATATGTTTAAGAAAGATAAAAGAAACCAAAAGAAAATGTGATGAAGGCTTAATCTAAGTAACAAACCCAGTATTAGTGATGACATCTCTTGTGATCTTGATCTTCTTCACACATCCATGGCATAGCTCTTCAAGTGTGCATTCGAGTTTCTTCTCAATTGGTTCTGGTTTCCTCCTTACTGTCGAGTATGAAAACATGATCGGAGTGGTGCTCCTTCGGCTCACACTCTTTTGGAGAGTGCTAGAAGCAGGCGTTGGGTTTTGAACCCTTCGGCTAAAGCTTTTTGGGAGAAAGCTAGGTTTGGAGGAAAAATGATTATCAACACTTCGATGCCTGTATGAAGCCCTGGGAGTTGTTGGATCATCGCCTCTTGATCTAGCTCTTCCATCGTCTGTAGAATACCCGTGTCCACCATACATGTTTCCTCTATCTTCTAGTTTATTGTCTTTAAGGGCCTGCAAATCAACAAGGACATGAAGGTGAAGGCGAATTCATCGACGAAATAAGATGGATATATGCATGCATGGATAATGGAGGTACTTATGTCCATAATTGACAAGGACTCAGATGCTAAAAGTGCAGAAACCACCGTGTCTCTAGAAGTGTGATGAACTTGTTTCGCTTGACATGAAGAGTCATCTTTTGTGATGTCCCTTGGAACATCTTGTTTTTTCTCTTTTTTTTTTTTGGCTCACTTACCCTATGAGCTGATCTTAAGTGGATCTATACGCAGACAATCAGATTGATCAATGGCTTCTAGTAATTAGATTCAAGCATGTTCATGGTTGATTTGAAGCCAATTTTGTTACATACCTAAGTGGTTAAGTGCTTAAACTTGACGCGTTCCAACAGGTCTAGGCCTTATAGAATATTGGTTTGGGTTCCTAATATTTGGTATTAGAGCCAACCCCACGTCCCGAGTTTGAGTCACGAAAAAGGCTACGTGGAGGGCTATGGGAGAAAGCCCTGAGACATGCCCGAGGGCTATAGGCTACAAAAAATAAAATAAAAAAACTAAGAAAGCTCGAGTCTAATGTTTATACATCGTCCATACTTAGCATAAAAGTTCAATGAGAGAATCTGAATATAGACAATATGAAACTTTTTGTACCAAGCGAAGAACAACGATTAATGCTTCTATTGACATTGTGGTTTATGTGCCCTTAACATAATCATTTCATGTGAATCACTCGCATCAAACTCGTTTGTTTACAAAGTTTACATTTCATTTCATACCATGCATGGATAAATGTATATACGTGCATGCAAGCATGCATTGTGTACGTACCTCATACGCTTCGTTAATGGATCTAAATTTGGCTTCGGCCTCAGGTTTTTGTGAAGTGGGATGTTTATCGGGATGCCATCTCATGACCAGAGATTTGTAGGCCTTGCAGACGTCTCTAATGGAGGCGCCTTTAGCAACACCAAGAATGCTGTGGAAGTCGGGCGAAGTCGCAGGTGGATGATGATCTCCCATGGAGAAACGGATCTGAAGGGAAGGTTTGTTAAAGAGATTCAAGATTAAGAGGAGGAAGAAGAGGACTTCCACAAAATGAATGGTGAGCCTAATATTAAGGCTTTTTATTAGGGACAATCCGTTTATAGGAGGTGGACCCTTTTTTTTAAATCCTGTGAAAGTATTATAAAAACGGATATGAAAATTTGAAAACTACTTACTTAAATGAAGAAAAATATAATTCCTTTCGTTTTTTTTAAAGATTGAGTCCCACATGGTTGATTTTCAGCCCTCCGAGTAAGTTATCAAATCAAATTCTAATTGGATTGGTCCTTAAGAGTGCGATTTTGGAAAATCCCACATTCCTATTGGTCCACATGTATTAAAGGCCTCCCAACATGGGTATTTTTGTAAATTTGAAATGCGATTCAATACTAGTCTCTGTCCTTGATATGGATCCTAATTTAGTTATCGGGTAGGAATGGGCTTTAGATCTACCGCTCAATTGGTTTGACACATTGCAAAGCAATTTTGATATTATGCCGGACCCCATCCATTGACATTCCTATTTGGAAGAAATCTGTTTTGCTCAAATTAAATGGAACGGGTAATTTGAAAGAATCATTAAATTTTTCGGTAACTAATAGTTCATAAACTTTGGTGAAAAGAATATCTACAAAGCTTTGTTGTAGAAAATACATTACGTTTTCTATAGATATCTATATAATAAAATGTAATGACGGACTCTAGTTTCTTTATTTTCCGATAAAAAGTGGTTGGGATTTAATCTTACTACAAATGTCGACGATAACTTTAAAATACGTTGTTAAGATGAATTTAAAACACATTGGAAATAAGCACCTGACGGTGTTTTTGACGGTGTTAAGATGAACTTTATATCTTTTGAGCTTAGACCCATAACTCAGTCGGTTTGACACATTGCAAAAAAAACTTTGAAGTCGTGGGTTACTCATAGAAATAAATTTAAAAAAAAAAAAAAACATTTATCGTCTTTCCTCTTCTACATTATTTCCAAAGAATACCCAATTACCCCATTTTTTCAATAAATACCCATTCAACTTTAGTGCCTTTCCTCCTTTACCCCATCAACCCTAAAGTATACAAATCATATAATGCTTTCTATTGCCACACCAAATTTTGTTAATGCCACACCAAGGTGTGTGCAATTCTTTGGTGATTTACATATGAATTAGAATGGCGTTAGCAAAAGTTTGTGTGGCAATCGAATCTCTCAAATTATATTGAATTTTATTTTAAGAGATGGATGTTTTTACCAAAGAATAGGGGAATCAATTGCAGTTTGGTTCAACTCTGTATTTAAAAAAAAAATAGTTTTGGTTCCTATTGGATTCAGTTCTCAAATCAATGGAACTAGACTTGGAATCATGAAAGAAAAAAAATTCTCTTTAAACAGTTTCGGTTCTCAAATTTTAATTGGTCCTTATTGATTATGGTTCTCAATTGATTCGGTTTCACATAATATTTTGTGATCGAAATTTTATTCTTTTTCAGAAACCCAAAAAAATTTCCCCTAAGAAAATTAGTGCTATTATGAAAACACCAAAATAGAATACATTTATCTTTATTTTGAAAATATTTGACAGAAAAAATTTCTTATGATTATATCGATATTTTACCAAACAACCTTTTAAGCATTTAAAAAACAACTTATGTACCAAAAACAAATTTTTTTTTTTACGAACTTTGCAAATAATTTGGAATGTGCACCATCCGAGTAAATAAGATGATTTCAATGCATGTTTAAAATACTCACCCTTGTGTGAAATAATGACATACGCCACTTACTTAACCTAATTCTACATTAGAAAACTAAAAGAGAAATCCCTTACATTCAACCCATAACCAAAAATCTTGACCTTTCTCTCAAAATTCTACCATCTTTAAGCTCTTGAAAATCTAGGACCTTTGGTAAAAAAAACCGTGAATTTTATACTAAAAAAAATTCATCATCTTCTACTTCTCAAAAAACCTATCATGGTTTTGAAATTAGACTTTGAAGGAGACCGGATCTAAAGATTGTAGATGAGAAAAAAAAAAAATCTCATGGGTTGAAGTTGAATGATTTTAAGGAGAAAAAATCAATAGTTTTTGGCTAGACGTGGAAAAAAGAGGGTGTTTGAGTCATTTTATGTTGAGCTTTCAGAGAAGAACAAGGTCAAAAAGAGTAAGTCAACAGTTTGAAAACGTGGAGGGTTGATCGGTCAAAGTAAGATGTTACCACTTACCATGGCTTGCGAGAACAAATTTTAATGACAAAGAAATTCCCTTTTAAATGGCTTTACAAAGCACTTATTCTTAAGGCATATGCATGTGTTACAAAGATGTGGTCCACTGTACATTGATCAAACATCAGTTAATTTGTGATCCATACTGAAATCGTATATATTATTTGAAATCAAGCATTTGATCAAGAACTAAGCTTTGGTGATCTAATTTTTTAGTAGAAAAATTGGCCCACCAAATATTTTTGTAAAATTCCAGATGGATAGCCTATGAGCTTAGTTAGATAAGGTGTCCATGGGACATAATTTTCTAAGTAGTGAGAAGTAGGGGTGCAACTTGGTCCGGTTCAAATCGAGAACCGAACCAAACCGATAGTTTTGGGTTGCTTTGGTTCAGTTTGGAATAAGTTGCAATTCGGTTCTGTGTTTAAAAAATGGAGAACCAATTAATTTGATTCGATTTTGGTTCAAGACTTTTATAGAACTGAACCAAACCGAGAACCGAACTTTACAAAATAAATAAATAAATTTATTCAATTATATGAATTATTTTAAAGTTAGGACATATATTAATCACTTCTTTAAGGATAAATTAATGATTTTTTTATGAATAAATTAATTATTTATTATATAATTTTTTGTTTATTATTTATTTATTAAAAATATGTTGTTTCTAACTAAGGGGTCGTTTGTTAAATTGAACAAATAAGTGCTGAAAGATTATAATTGTTGAAACAATATAAGCGTTGAATTTAAGTGTTGAGGATGTTGTCTGTTTACCTATTTGAATTGTACTGAACTGATTCAAAGTAAGCACTCAAAAAAGCTCATACAGTTTGTTTAGTTATTGTTGAAAATTAGTAAATTGACTATATTACCCTTTTTCAATCACAGTATATTTTGTTTGACTATTTTAATTGTTAATTCACATCACACATAATAAAAGGAGCACACATGTAAAAGATAAGATGGTTTCATATTCTAAATTACAAGCATAATTCATTGTACTCAAATTTTAAATTATATAATATTCTATTAATCTTTTTTTGGATCTAATTTTTCTGTCAAATTCTTGCATAAGTCTACAATGTTAGTCCAAATTTTCTCAATCTCTTTCTTTTTGCACTCGATTTTTTCTTTCTATTCTTTCACGTTTGTTGATGAAACAACATTTAACTCCTCGTACCACGTGAAAAAGCCACATCCATTTTTATTGGCTATAATAAAATTAACGTAAAAAATAAATGATATTGAATTATATAATTTTTGTATTATACCATCTTTAACTAATATTTCACCATTGATTTAGGATAACAATAAAATCTTCGTCTTTTATGAACATTTTTGTTGGATGTAATTGTTAATAATTTACATAGTTCACATCCACATTTACATCATTTCAATTCATCCAACCAAATTCAAAATCCACATCCCTTTCTATTTTCAATTTGAAATAGACAAACAAAAAAATATTGCATTTTAAATATTAACATGTGATTTCAAATAATTTTGTAAAATATCTTTAAAAAAAGTTACAAGTTACTGCATTTGGACATTTGAGATACAAACGGTCTGGGTTTCTTGAAGTTCCCCATGTACAAACTTGGCAAGTGCATTCACCACATGCACATGAGATTTTTACATCCATTTAAATAGATAACACAATATTATAAATAAAACAAGTAATAAACATAGAAACAAGTAATAATAAAAAAATATACATTTACATAAATTCAAATGTTTGCATTGGTGAGTTCATATTTAATAACAAAAAAATAAAAATAAATAAAAATGCATCCACATCATACAAAATGTCTAAACCATAATAACAAAACATAATATTGTTTAAACATAAATTCAAGTATTGCATTGATAAGTTGATTTACAATTTGGCCGTGTAAACCAATCTTGAACGCCCATTCAGTTTATTCATATACTTAATCGATCTCGTGAGAGTTATCTACATCGTTAGTCATATTTAGAGGAACTTCATCGTTTTCAACTTGTCTAAATAGTTCATCTGTCATCGAAATTCTACGAAGAAAAAATTATGGATTGCCATAGATGCAATCATTATATTCGTTTGTGTTGAAAAAGTAAATGATACTATCCTTTTTAAAATTAAGAAGCATACCTTTAGAACTTCGAAAGCCCTCTTTATTACACTTTTCACCTTGATATGTAAATGATTGAATATATTTTCTTTACCCCTAGTTTTACCACCACGAAAATCAAGCAATCAATACTGAACGTTACAGTATGGTACCATGAATCCACGTGTGTGCGTATAAGTAACATCAACGGAATACTATTTATCTACATTAAAACGAAAATAACGTCACATTAAATAAATATTATTGATAATATAAAATAAATAAAAACTATTTTTACTAGGTGGAGGTATTGGAAATCTATTTTCAAGGTGACAAATGGTCTGCATTAGGATATGTGAATCATGTGCCACTCCTTCCCATCTAGCTTGGACATACGTGAAAATCATATCAAAATTAAAAATAGCTATGATATTTTGACACTCTCCATCTGTTGGAAAGGTTCAAAATCATTCAAATCGATTATTGATGTCAATACCTACTTCAGGACTTTAACATTGAGCTTTGCAAATAGCAAAAAAGCTCGATTGGAAATACCCCCCGAAGTTTATCTGATTATATTCGTAAGAAACACCTCTTAATCTTTTCAACAAAGTGGATGGAAACACTGAAGATCAAACATTCTAATAACTTCTTTTTTTTCTATTTCACTCTTTTATAGTCATATGGCAATGTTTGCTTGGGTATTCTAAATGATACAGAAATTGGATAGCCAAATCTCAACATCGTCAGAGGTAAGAGATTGTTTATATAGTACCATAACCTTAACAGTTTAACTTTCCTATTAACTCCCCTCTCTGTCTATGCTCATAGATATTTCGTTTCAAGATCGAATAGTGATTTACAACTACAAGAAGCAGCAAATTGGCTGGAGCCCCACAGATTGTAGCAGAGTTCCTAAGTCTGGAAAATTCTTACTTCAAATTTCGACAGTGTTCCAAGGATGAAAGCTTTTTAAATGATGCTTTACAATAGGAACAATAATGAGTGATTCGATAGCCATAAAAACTAAGTAGGAATAAAAAGGATAGAAGTAACTACATTTTTTTTTCTCGAGTTCATATTACAATAGACATAAACATAAGATCATAACCACAAAATAAAGGACACGACTCATGAGCTTTTCGTTTGTTTGTTTTTTTTTTTTTTTTATTTAATCGACATTGTAGAAATTATAAATGGGTACACATCACAATCATAATAACAAATTGAGCTCAAGAAAGAAAAAAATTCATTAGCATTCCACCTGTTAAATATAGAAAACAAATATATTTATAATTAATATGAAGGCATAGAGGAAGCATTTTACAGATCTAGAGAACTGATAATTTTGATAGCAATCGAACATCATTATTCTTACATCATACTACATGCCACCACTTAACCCTATCACATTCTCTTTAAAACATTTCACAAGCTATCTCTATACCCCCCACACTCCTTCTCCTTAATCAACTCACCTTATACCATTAGACACATGTCACTACCAAACTCACCATCCCAAAACCTAACTACCTAATCTCCTACACAAGTTATTATTTTAACCAAACACCCAATTTAAATAACACTCAAACTAAGTATGGGTACCCTAACCAACCCAATTGGATTTTACCCATTGGTTTGGGTCAAAAGCAACCCATCAAACCCTTTGACCTTATTTACCCCTTTTCAATCCAAAATGTCAAACCTTTTAACCTAAGATTCATGTCTTTTTCTACCACCTTTTACCTATAATCATCTTACCCCTAAAAATAATCATCAACCCCTATAAAAACCCCTACACCTTATTCAAAAACCTCCCCAAGACTAGAACACCAATGCTTGAACCTTTTCTTTCAAGTTTCAACCCCTCACAAATTTAAAACTCTACCCATCTCTCTACTACTCTCCGTACTTTCTCTCTCTTATTCTCTTTTCTAAAAGACAAAAAAGGATTTACATAAACATTTTCATCAAAGACTCAAGAAGAAGAAGAAAGGCAAGTCCAAGCTTTAAGGTGATTGTAAGAAATAATTTCCCCCTTTCTCCCCTCTACATCTTCTCTTCATGTTTCATTTTTCAATTTTTTTAAAGATCTACCTCTATAAAAATGTAAGTGCTTGAGGTGTAGACACAATGGGATCCCTTTATAATGAGGTGACTCCCATGATTTAGGCCCAAAATAAAATTCCTCTAAGTTTGAGGGTACAAATTTTCTTTCTTTACTGATTTTCTATCTTAAAATTTATAAAAATTAAAAATAACTATTTTTAAATATTACCACCAATGGTGGAAGGAATAGGGTGCCTAATACCTTTCCTATCCTTTAACATGGACCCCCTTACCTAGATTTTTTGTAGAGCAACATCTTTATCCTTATGAGAGTTACTACAAACAAAAATGAATTTTCGAAACTATTTTTCTAATTTCTTTTCACACCATTTAAAAAAAAAAGAATGGTGACGACTCCAAATCCAAGTAATAGAGATCTTTATAAACGAAAATATCATATTTACAACTATTTTTGATATTTTTGTGTACATTACCAATCTTTTGAAATACTCTTTTGCTTTCAAACTGATTTACATGCCCCTTTTAAGTCAATCTTCTATGATAAGCTAAAACCTTTGATTTCCTTTCTTTCTTTTTCATTCTTAGAATTAGTCATCTTTGGAGCTAGATTTTTCATTTTCAAAATCAATCATCTTCAATATTAAGATTCTAGGATTTTTGATAAAGTAGAAAATAAAGAATTTTTTAGTAGAAAAATTCAATATTTTCTACCTAAGAATAAGGCAAGCTTGAAAAAGATGGATTAAAGATAAGGTTGACTTGATTAAAATAAATTTACAAATATCAGGGATTTTGAGGGGTAGATGTTTAAGATGAGGACATTTAACTTAATTGTTATTAACTAATAAGAGAAGACCGTCAAGGGTCATGTAATCATTTTAGAAACATAGGGGCATCCCAAATCTCCACAAAAACATTTAGAGAGATAAAAGGTTTAAAGATAAATTCTATTTGTACACCAACTTTTACTGCAACACACCACCCCTTTCGAAATTAGATAGACGTCGACATATAGATTGGTGTGTTATAAGTAAAAGTTGGTGTTTTAATAAAAGTTCTTGTGACTAAATCACCCATTTATTTTTTATTTTCTTCTATAATAAGCCAACTAGAGTCGACAAATCTCCATACCAAATTCCTGCGTTGAAACCCAAATTTCTTTCCCCCGAGTCAAATGTACAGTCAGAAAACACATTCTCTCTTTCCATTTCCTTACCTCTAGGTAAAAATCAGTTTTTGAGTCACTATTTACTAAAAAATCAAGTTTCTAAAATCATTTCCATGGTGTCCATTCACATTTTAAACCCTTTGAATGATAGCGACTTCTAAATCCAAGTAGATGAGGTATAATGTCTTAAACTCTCAACCATATCTGTAGAGATGATCTCAAAATTATTGTGATTATAAACATTCCAAAATATTTATCAAATCACATTTTTCTACTGATGGGGTCCTTATTTATTTTTTAAAACAGTAAGATAAAAAGGGTAGAATTGATATTTTACAAAATTAAATTCGTATAGGGGCATTTACAATATTATTTACTAATAGCCCTTTTAAGCATTTAAAAAATAACTTATTTACCAAAAACACTTTTTTAGCAACTTTGCAAATAATTTGGAATGTGCGCCATCAAAATAAATAAGTTGATTTCGACACCTGTTTAAATTACTCACCCACACCATTACTTGACCTAATTCTACATTAAAAAACTACTAGAAAATTCCACCATCTTCAACCTTTAGCCAAAAATCTTGATCTTTCCCTCAAAACTCTGCAATCTTCAATCTAACCTTTAGGTAGGGACGGAGTCAGGATTCTTCCCATGTGGGAGTAGCCAAGCAAAAAAAAAATAAAAAAAATGTGTGGGCAATAGTGGTGGATATTTTTATCTGTTGCTGCTATTTGTCACAATAGCTCATAGTTCCTTGATAAACTTTGAAAAATCTAGTAGGGCCATTGTACCCCCACTGTAAATCCGACTCTACCTCTAGGATAAATAATTTTTATCCTTTTCAATTCATCATCTTCAATCTGTTATAGAAAATTCATGAATTTTCTACCAAAAAATCCATCATCTTCTACTTGTCAAAAATCCTATCAAGCACCTATAGATTAAAGAGAACATTTTGGTCATTTTGTGTTGAACTCTTAGAGTACATCAAGGTCAAGGGGTATGTCATCAGCTTGAAACATATGGGTATCTCAAAGAGTTACCATAACGTTGAGGGGTATGTCTAAATCACCCTTATAAAAAAGTTTGACTGGGCAAAGTAAGGTTTCTTTTGTATCGTGAGATATTCTATCTTTTCTGTCGTGAGATCACCAAAAAAAAGTGGATGACATCACCAATTACCATGACGGCATGACCCGAGAGAAGAAATTTCAATGTGCCTTTTGTTGACAAAGAAATTCCCCTCTAAATGGCTTTATAAAGCACTTATTCTAAAAATCAATTTGTAAAACTTTCTCCCTTTCCTGATTTGGTAAGAAAATTGCATTTTCCTAATTATTTTTAATGCACAATCATTCAGACCTAAAATGGATTTATTGGGTCTTCGTAAATGAAGATATATTTTATTTTCACACCAAATTTTACTAAGAGCACACCAATTAAAATAATATTGAGGATTTAACACACATCTTGGTGTGCTCTTTGTAAAAGTTGTTGTTGCAAGGCCTACTGAGCTTCATTCTTATATAAATAAGAGTTAATGAGACATAATCCACCCACCCACCCCACCCCAAAAAAAAAATAATTAAATAAGGATTATTATTGATGGTCTGGGCATAAATATAGGAGAAGGTTCTATGAAAATTAAATGGGATAAGTCAATAATAATTAAGGCGAGGACAAGAGAAGGTACGAAATTTCAAATCATTCTTACAGTGTTACAATTTTCCCACGAGTAACATACGTGCCTGAGGGTAATCAACAAGGACCTTTATCCTGACATATAACAAAGAGACAACAACAAAAGGGGTTTCAATAATTCTGACCCAAATCTCAAGGTATGTGATATAATTTTTCCCTATAAACTATAAAACCCTAGAAAGAATAGATTAAGAATCCTAACATAGAAAATAATATATAGATGAGGATGACGACAACGATTAATAATTCTAAGTTGAATTTGGGCTATATTATTATTTAGAGTCCTGATAATATGACTCGCCAGATGACATATTCAATCGACTCCCTAACGTGGACAGGTTTGAGAATCGTAGATCTGTATGCATCGGGATACACTTTTTATTATTACGGGGAAGAGCAATTGTGTATCTCAAGACATATAGATCTACGATTCCCAAACCTATCTATGTCAAGGAGTCGATTGACTATGCTACCTGACGAGTCATATTATCATGACTCTATTATTTAACGAGCCCAACCTAATTGGTAGTTGGATTTGAGGTATCCATACCTAGTCAAACCAATTTTCAACATTTGCAATTTAAAGTTATCAATATTAAATTACCTTGTTCTATGAGCATAAATTCAAAATAAAAAAATTACAAGGTTAAATCATATTTTCAAAATTGGACAAATTTGAATTGACTAAGGCACTTCGAAACAAACTTGGGATTTGTTGAGTGAGTTTTTTTTTATATGAACCAATTACCTCATTGGTATATTTGAAAATTGAGTTGATTCATTCGAGTCTTTCACAATATTCAGTAAGTTTCATGGTTTTAAAACTCGTCTTGGCGTCTCATCTCGAACGAGTTTTCTAATATGTTTGAGTCGTTTCGTTCGACAATGAGAAAAATGAATTGTGATTTTAAATCTCATCTGATACGTTTGATTTGTCTATCTATTTCGTTGGTAGAAGATGCCGAGACATATTGGACGAGACATCTCGGCCGAGATTTAAAATCATGGTCAAAAATTAAATTGATGTCTCCATATAGGTTGGTCTGGTGTGGTGTAAGTAAAAGTTGTCGTGCCTATATCACCCAATTATTTTCTATTTTCTTCTCTACTAAGCAAACTAGAGTCGACAAATCTTCATCTCGAATTCCCGCGTTGAAACCAAATTTCTCTCTCCAAGAGTCAAACGTTCAGTCAGAAAACGCGTTCTTTCTCTCCATTTCCTTTTCTGCTCTAAGTTTTCAAAACCACCACAACTGAAAAAATTCTTGCTTTTTCTTACAAAGCTAAGTCTTTAACTCTGACTCGAAGCAGAGCTAAATCCACAAAACAATACAGAGATGATGGAGAAGAGAGGCAACGTAGTGATGCTGTTGTTTTTAATGTCTTTGGTTTCATCTTTAACTTCGTTTCAAGGTTGCTCTGCAGAACCAAATCAGCTCCAGTCCCCATTAGCCAAATTTGCTGCTGCTGCTGCTGGACGTATTGGGTCCACTGCTGTCTTCCCAATTTATGGAAATGTTTATCCCATTGGGTTGGTTTTTTTCTTTTGAATCTCTTGTAATAATGTTTGTTTTTGTTTACTTGGGTGGTTTGAAATTTCTGCTTTTTTTTTACATTATGGGGTTTCTCTTGTTTCAAGGATTCATGTATTTGTTTTGGGATTTTGATTCCTTATGCGATATGGGTTTTCTGTAATTCGACGACCCATTTTCAAATTTTCGATTTTTTTCACAGTTTCTTTGATAATTCTGGTACAAATGTTAGTTTGAACAACAAATTTGAATAACCCAGTTTGCCTAAATTGATTTAAAACTCAATTCTGGTTCAAAATTCAGTTTGAGCAACCCAATTTGCCTAAATTGATTTAAAACTCTAACATTTTATTTTTTTTTTTTAAGTAAAATTCAGAACCCATTTATCCTAAATTGGGTTCTATACTTTCCACCTTCAGTTCCGTTAAAAAATTTCAATATTTGGTCATTCTTCGGCTCGTCACCATTGATGTTGAAAAATTTATCCTTCTTTTATACTGTAATATGATGATATAATCGATGTGAGTAATGTCTTCTTTTGTCCTTTAGATATTACTATGTTGCTCTCTCCGTCGGCAACCCAGCGAAGCCCTACTACCTTGACATCGACACAGGCAGCGACCTCACATGGCTCCAATGTGATGCCCCCTGTGTCAGCTGTTCCAAGGTAAATCTAATTATACAAAAACTCATCGATGGATACCATTATGTTTGTGCATTGTCCTCTGATTTTTCAGTTTTTTTTAGAGGAAGTGAGATTGTGACTTTGTGACTGTAAAATAGTGAAATCGGATCTCATCACCATCCCATGGTTGTAGGCAATCTTGCTGAACCATGAAAATTTTGTGTCACATTCTGTTTATTTCTAATTTGCCTTTTTATTCTGATTCCACCAGTAGGTAGCATGTGCAAACGCACATATATTATAAGGGCATAATTTAAAATATTAATTAAAGGAATTTTAAAGATCGAGATATTTTTGTAATTTTCAAAACTAATTATCTAATTATAGGGTCGTGGGATTGTAATTTTATTGATTTTTGACTAAAAATGACACTAATAATATTTAGTTTAAATGTAAAGATGGGGGGTGGAATCCAAATTTTGGTGTCGAATCACACCTACTCCCCCTTCTCTCATTATAATAGTAAAGATTTGCCTTTTTTATTTTGATTGTTATCGTCGATCATATCATATTTTTCTCTCTTTGTGTAGGTGCCTCACCCTCTGTACCGACCCAACAAGAATGGCATCGTCTTCTGTTCAGACCCCATTTGCAAGTCTCTTCAATCCCTTCATGATCACAAATGTGAGAACCCACATGATCAATGCGACTATGATGTCGAGTATGCCGATGATAGTTCCTCCCTCGGTTGTCCTTGTAAGGGATGTGTTCCCCCTCCATCTTGTCAACGGAACCCTTTTAAACCTCGCTTGGCTTTCGGGTGGGTAATTTACACGTGCCCTTTCCAAATCTTTCAATGATTTTACATGCTTTAATTTCATTTGATTCTTCGGAATCTTAATTGGATCATAGTTTGGAATCCCTTTGTTCGCAGATGTGGATATGACCAACATGTTCCCCGTGGAACCTCATCGCCCACCGACGGAGTATTTGGCCTTGGAAACGGTAAATCCAGCATTGTATCTCAGCTTCGGAACATGGGTCTAACACGAAATGTGATTGGGCATTGTTTAAGTGGGAAAAGCGGAGGTTTTCTCTTCATTGGAGAAGATCCTGTACCTACATCAGGTTTAGTTTGGACATCGATGTCACAAAGTTCCTCACAGTAAGCACCCCCTTTCACTTTTTTCTGTTTTTTATATGGAATCCATTTTACGGCTTTTTATCCTGAATCCTGCATTTGTTCTTTGTATCACAGCGAACACTACTCACCCGGGACTGCAGAACTCATTTTCGGAAAAATGTCTACGGGTGTTAAGGGTCCCATAATTTTTGACAGCGGGAGCACGTACACTTACTTCAATTCACAAGCTTACAAAGCTTTAATTTCTTCGGTGAGTTGAAAACAAAGAAGTGGATTGATCCCTACTCTTTATGGGTTTCTTTGAAACTGATTTACGATGTTTGTGTATACAGTTAAGGAAAGATTTAAGTCGTACGCCATTGAAAGCAGCGGATCATGATAAGACACTCCCCGTCTGCTGGAAAGGTTCAAAACCATTCAAATCGATTCTTGATGTCAAGACCTACTTCAAGACTTTAACATTGAGCTTCACAAATGGCAAGAAAGCTCAATTGGAAATACCCCCGGAAGCTTATCTGATTATATCCGTAAGAAACACCTCTTAATCTTTTCAACAAAGTGGACGGAAACACTGAAGATCAAACATTCTAATAGTTTTTTTTTTTTTTTTTTGTTTCTTTCTTTTATAGTCGCGTGGCAATGTTTGCTTGGGTATTCTAAATGGTAGTGAAGTTGGAGAGCCAAATCTCAACATCGTCGGAGGTAAGAGATTGTTTGTATCGTACCATGACCTTAACATTTTAACTTTCTTATTAACTCCCCTCTCTATCTATGCTTACAGATATTTCGTTTCAAGATCGAATAGTGATTTACGACAACGAGAAGCAGCAAATTGGCTGGGCTCCTGCAGATTGTAGCAGAGTTCCTAAGTCTGGAAAATTCCTACTTCAAATTTCAACAGTGTTTCAAGGACGAAAGCTTCTTAAATGATGCTTTCCAATAGGAACGATAATGAGTGATTGCATAGCCATAGAAGCTGAGCAGGAATAAAAAGGATAGAAGTAACTGCATTTTTTTTTTCTTGAGTTCATATTGCAATAGACATAAACATAAGTTCATAACCGCATAATAGAGGACACAACTCACGAGCTTTTCGTTTTTCTGTTTTAATCGACATTGTAGAAACTGTAAATGGGTACACATCACAATCATTATAACAAATTGGGCTCAAGAAAGAAAAAAAATTCATTGGCAATCCACCTGTTAAATATAGAAAAAAATATATATATTTACAATTAATATGAAGGCATAGAAGAAGTATTTTACAGATCTAGAGAACTGATGATGTTTGATATCTGAAGAAATTATGCTCATGGGGAATCATTTTTAGTTAAGTACGAAGAGAACTGTGAAAGTGTTGTGGATGCCACTTAAATGCAACCTAAGGTACATAATGAATGTGTAATGATTTTGTAACTCAACTTACAGTGTGACTCAAAAACTCAACTGGCGTGTACCTTGCAAGAACAGTAGATTTTTTTCCCTTGGGATAGACAACTGCATATCTCCATAAAGTTGTGTATCCCGAGAGAAAAAAATCTATGATTCTTGCACCTGTCATGTCAGTGAGTTTTTGAGTTACCATCAGGTTGAATTACAAAATCGGCACTCTGAATGAATTGCTACTGTGAATGTGCTCGAGTTCCCTCTTATAAAGCATATTGCTTCCAAATTTGTTTTAGTTCCCATCAACCCAGATGATATTTTACGATCATAATTTAGAATTTCATTCCATTTTGAAATGTTTCAATGAGGGAGACATTCAGATTTTGCCCAAGTGTGGAATGAAAAATTAAACTCTACATGAAGGGTGTGTTTGGAAGCCGGAGTTAATCGGTGTTAGAGTTGGAATCGGTGGAATTAGTTATAATTCTAATATTTTGTTTATCTAGGAATTCAGCTGAGGATTTGTAAAAAAAACTTCAACCCTCGTTTTTGCTAAGATCAACTATGACTCAATCAAGTTAATTTGACTTTTATGTATTTTTTTTATACAAATAATTGATTTAAATATTTATTATATTAAATATATCATTCGGATCTAGGCGGATATAAGGATGGATCCATATCTAATTGGGATCCGACTCAGGTTAAGGGATATCAACCTATATTTTTCCCTCATATCTACTCCAAGGGTCCAAACCGCTAAATTCAGATCACTCAAATTTCGGATAATATCCAACCCATTTTATGATGTATTCTAATCACATTATTTTATAAAAAAATAATAATAATTTAAATAGTAATCTAGATCATAAATAATGCAAAATGAGTTGAATGATTTATATTAGAACTGTCAATGGGCCGGATTTTGGCCCTATTCAGTCTAGCCCGCTATGGACCAGGTTTGGTTCAGTAATTAAGTTCATTTAGCTATCAGGCCAGCCAGTCTAGGCCTGTTTGATAATAGGGTCGGGTTTGGATTTTGATTGTAGACCTGATGGGTGGCCCGGCTCGTTATACTATATTAAATACAATATATAATAGTCTTATTATAAATTAAATTTATAATAATCCCCCTATCTCCGTAGTGTCTTTGAAATTGGATTAGCCCGCAAATGGCCCAAATGTTGGTGAATGTGGACTGTGCTTGGATTAAGGTTTTATTTATTTAGTCTGACTCGATATTTAGATGGGTTGTGTTAGGACTTAATTTTTTAGCCTAAAAGGCCCAGGCCATTTAACACCTGACCCAATCTAGGCCATTGACAGCCCTAATATGTATACTAGATGACTCATGTGAATTAACTCGATTTTTGGGATTAAAGATTTTTGCCTGAAGTTGTAAATCCCAACGACATAGGTGAGAGTTATAACTACTTTAAAAATGGGAGTTGAGGACCTTCTTGGAATTGCAACTCGATGGAATTGATGAACCAAACAACCAATTAGAATTCTAAGAATTGTAACTCCAACTCCCATTTCCAAACATGCCCTAAATGTTTGGCCTTTAGAATATGTTTAGGATTGTCTTGAAATGTTTTGAAAAGATTTTTCTCTTGAAATGTTCCTTCCTAACAAGATTTTAAATCTTGGTTAAGACTAATGAGTGTTATAAAAGTAGTGTGTAGAAATTTGGATTTCCAACTATAATTTCCCAAAGGCTACTATCAATTTTCAGAAGTGAGCAATTTAACAATATAAGAAGAAAAGGTTTCCAAATATACTTAAAAGAGAATTTTGCAATTAAAGATTAAAACCCTCTCTTCAAACATTATTAAGCTTTGGTTCATATTATAATCTCAACAATAGAAAACATCAAAACACTCAGTTCAAGATGTTTACAATTATGATTAGGCTCATATAAAAAATCCTAAACCTAAAAATTAGAAATCTAATGAACCAATCAAGTCGTGTTGATGTAAGCTCTGTAAAAAATATCCATTATTGATGATCTTCACATTCAAGCAATGTGAAACATCTCACGATCTTAACAAAGCTAGTTAAACTGACTGACAATATTCTTAAATGTGACTTCATCAAAATCCATAATTTATTTGCCAACACAATCCTGCCCTTTGGATAATACATATATAGAAACTATGGGCCTGTTTGGATACCAGGAGCAGAACTACTCTTCCAAAGAACAGGAGCTGAAGTACTCTATGGAGGAGCTAGAAAAGTAATTCTGTGCAGAAAGAGCATTTGGCAATCAACTCTGTGAAGTACTGGCAGAAGTACTTTTGTGCTGGAAATCTGTTTGGGAACCATACTGACTTCTCATGACTTCTAGAAAAAGACCAGAATACCCTTATATTATACCAGTTACTGTTTTTTATCTTTTAGTGTCATAATATGCCTTCAAACTATACTGTTTTTGACATTTTAATTATAAATATTAATATAATATAATATAATATAATATTTTAAATATTAAATATTAATATAATATGTTTAAATCCATCATACTCAAAATTTAAAAAAAAAATTGACAGATTGTTTTTGACATAATATGACATAATATTTAAAAAAAAATTTACAGACTGTCTTTTAGTGTTATAATATGCCTTCAAACTATACTGTTTTTGACATTTTAACTATAAATATTAATATAATATAATATAATATTTTAAATATTAAATATTAATATAATGTGTTTAAATACATTATACTCAAAATTTAAAAAAAAAAATTGACAGACTGTCTTTAGTGTCATAATATGCCTTCAAACTATATTGTTTTTGACATTTTAACTATAAATATTAATATAATATAATATAATAAATATTAATATAATATAATATTTTAAATATATAAATATTAATATAATGTGTTTAACTATAATATTAATATAATATATATATAAATATTAATATAATGTTTAAATCCATTATACTCAAAATTTAAAAAAAAATATTAATATTAATAAATGTTTCTTTCGTTTGATTTAAGGGCAAATGAATTAGGAATATTTTCATAGAAAATTAATAAATTTAAGGGTATTTTGGTAAAATGAACCGTTAGATTTTGACTTCCCGCAAGATGAGTTTTGAGAAATAGGTTTTCTCGACTTCTTCACAAAAAGTAATTTCTTGCTCTTGCGCGGAGTAACTCTTCGAAGGAGTTGTTCATCCAAACACATCCAAACGACTTCTAACTCTCCGCAAAAGTCAGAAATAGCCAAGGAGTCATATCCAAACGCCTACTATATATCCCCAAGACCACTTCCAATAGCTCACATATACAGAGATTCAAGAGTGAGTTTTCGAGCTTCTGTATCATCTCTAAAAGGTGGTGTTAAATTCACTCTGACATTATTGATATACTTTTATACCCACTTATCACCAAGTCCACTGAATTCATGGAACCCCATGCTCTGGCATCCCTAGAACTTATCACTGTATAACAAACCAAACGATAAGGATTGGGCCTGGTGTTGGTATCAAGACATTTCAGCAATGTTATATTGTGGAAGATGAACCAATGCACAACACGGAAAAAAGAATACGACTCAAATGTTCAAGAAATTGAACCGCATGGGAAAAAAATGGTCTGACAATGTATCAACCAACAGGACTAAAACATGTCCGTGACAATTTCCACCCAAGAATTCAGATACTAAATGTTAATTTACTCTGCTAAGAAAATAATGGTATTAAGAGCATTAAGTTGTGAAGGTCAAATGGAAAGCAATTAATCAAATACTCTAAGAAATTCTACAGAGAGCGATGAGTTACTAAAGGGATGAATTGGACATTTTCCGAATTGTTTATACAAGACATATGGGCTATGTTCTCACTAAAACAATTGAAAAGATGAGAAGATGGTAGTTAATGTTAAGACCAGCAGTTGAAAATCAAACAAAAAGCAGTTCTTGAATAGAAAACATAATGTCATAAACAGTGAGAAGACAGAAGAAAATGAACAATAGATATAATTAGATTGTCTAACACTACAAACTCTTAAACCTACTCATCCCATGTTTGAAATATTCAACAGGTAAAAAAAAATTATTGTAAGCTGAACTTCCATCTCCTTTTACAAAACTCATACATGAAAACCTAAGGAAAAGAAATAAATGTGTTATGCCTTCAAATGATCTATTCTACCGAATAAGAAAATTTTCTACCCATTTCTAACACCACTCAAACCTTCAGTAACCATCTCCCAACCCTAGATTGTTTCTCCATTTGTCACATAATTTGAAAGATTATGCATAGCGTGATTCACATGGTTTTCTTTTCCCCTTTATGGAAACCAAAATGAACTATAAAGGCAGTAACAAAATGCGAGGAAAGAAACAGGTTCCTCAAGTGCAAAACTCCTAAATGATATTCTGTCTTTTACCATACTTTAGAGCTTTCTGAACCCTTCCAAAACTCTTTAGCTTTCTCATGATTTGATGAAGGAGACACATAATGAGACTGACACTCTTGATTTTGTCGACGTCCTTATCACCTCCATATTTCACTTGTCCAAAACTACTTCCTTGGGTCCTTCGTGGTTGCTTATCATACTTTTTTTTCTTTTTTTTTTTTTTTAGGGGGGGGGGGGGGGGGGGGGGGGTCATAATGCCTCATTGGCCCTCACCTAACCCAAATTGTTTGTTCAACTCTCTCTCCTGGCCTTGGTGATAATATCATTCGCCTCTCCGAGTTGCTTCCTTAGGTCCTCCATCCCTTGCCCAACTCAAAGTCATTCCATACATCCACTATGTTATCGTGCCGCCTCTTGAGCTCTGTTTGGCCCTCACCTAACTCGACCTTGCCTTCCTGGCCATGGTGGCACATCTGTCTCTCCAAGTCGCTTCCTTGGGTCCTCCATCCCCTGCCCAACTCGGAGTCATTCCATACATCCATTATGCTATTGTGCACCTCTTTGAGCTCTCTTTGGCCCTGCCTAACTTGACCTTGCCTTCTTGGCCTTGATGGCACATCCGTACCTCCAAGTCACTTCCTTGAGACCTCCATTCTCGCCCAGCTCAATTGCTATCACTATCTCTGTAGTGTAGCCTTGATGCCAACTTCCTCTAAAGATTCACTATCCACATTCCCTATAGTTGGATTTCCCATGAACAAACTTTCTCCCTGAACATACCCCGATACCAACTCCCACAAAAAGTTGGCCTTCCCCTAAAATAGGCTCTTTCCCCCAACACAAACACACACACACATTGCGCAAGTCTGAGAGGCTTGAGCTAATGACCACGATATAGCTCAAGTTAGCCTTACCAATGAGCCCCACGAAATTCCCCAACTCTCAATGGCACTCACACAAGAAAATAGATACACATTTGCACTTGACTTGGAAGTTTTACTCGCTCTTCAAGCTTAGCTGATCCCAAAGGGGATGATTACAAATGAAGATCTCACCTCTTCATATAGACTTGGGAGGACTTTCAAGACAACTATATCATCAATTCATTTTCCAAAACCTTCTTAATCTACATTTATGACTATCATAGACCTACTCTAGAACATCCCTATTTTATTACATTCCCAAAGTGTCCAAGACAATATATAATCCTTATGCTATGCTAGAGAATCCCCTAAAATCTTCTAGACTCTTTTATCTCCTCAAGAATATTCTACATTTTCTACCATCTTCTAGAGCTTTATAGATCCTTCCAAAACTTTCTAGCTTTTTCAAAATCTGATGAAGGTCACATATCGCACCACGGAACCATGACATAAGGGTGTCAATCAAGCGAAGAGGTGACAAGATGTTGCATACGTGAAGCTTTGACTACATTGAACCCAACCAATCAAAAGAGCACAAGCCATTGCTCCATTGGATTCCCTTAAGCCGACAATATATGAAAGGACTGAAAGGCTTGTTAACTTCTCATCTTTACAAATAACACCAATTCTTAGTAGATCATGGATGCAAATGTAACATTGATATGGGGCATAATTCTCCCACTTCCCCTTTTTTACCAACACAGCTTAATTTCCTTTTCCATCTCCTCTTAGTCCTCCTTGATCCAAATCAAAGCAAAGAAGGCATCAGGCAATACCTAAGGAATAGGGTGTCCCAAGCTTGCCTAATGGAAGAACAAGATTCATTCAACTAACCCCAAATTTTTAGGATAATGATGATGGACAAGAATTTCTCCTAAACATGGTATAACCAACCCTAATAAATGCTTTTTTGTTTGGTTGCTAAACTTTGGTCAAATCCACAACCTCAAATTCACTTTGCAATATTCCAACTGACCGAACTATGGGCTCAAGATCCATTTTGTTGTCAAATCATTTACATAAAATTTCCACAATAGATATTTGCAAAACAGCGGTCATTTCCACACACACTAACACACGCCCACGGCTTTATCATCATCACCACCACTGCCACCACCAACTTATCCTACATATTGTGGTCGATTGTCATGAATTTCCTTTCACCGTTTAACTGTCTAAAGCTATGACATAAAATTGCATAGACTATATAGATTAAAATTGGAAAGGCCTAAGATATGCCTAAAATACATTTCCTAAATAGAACAAAGGGTTTTGTTTCTCCTTTTCATCTAAGAGTTTCGCTCAATCACCTGATGCTCCAAGTCTTACGAAGAACCTCAGCAAACCTAAGTTAACAACACTAAACCATGACAAGATTCAGCCTTGAAGATTTGACCAACTTGTTCCTTGCCCAATTACTTTTTTAACCTTGATCATGTCATACGCCGATTTAAGAAGTCAAAAGAACTAGATGGACCTGTATCATACTCAACGAAATAGAAAAGCCTAGATCAAAATTGAACTCCATTATCAGGAAGAAGGAGAAAGTCCTGCAATACTTCATCTTCACAGCAAGAATAGATGACAGAAAGCACCAAAAATTGTTTAACAGAGACAAAATGAGACTAAAGTTGATGCAAGATAGAATAATGGAGAAGAAAGTGAGTGGTTGATTTGCCACTTACCTTGCAAAGCCAACAGAAATCAACTGAAGTGATACCCTAAGGCCAGATATTATCCAAAGTCAGGATTTCAATCAAAGGAAACGATCCAAATATGCAATGTACCCATTGTCTCTGGAACTATGGTCAACATCTCAATTTATGTTTGAATAAGTTGACTTTATATCCTTTGAACCACCTCAAAATAGATTATGTTCACTTGGAAATAATTTGGATGATTTTTAAGCTAAAGAAAAGACTAAAACTAAAAAAATAAAAAATAAAAAAGCTAAGGGCATAAACTGTACAAATCCAAGCCAACAGGGTGGGAAACAATCAAAAAGACAAAACTGAAAAATAAAAAACCAAAATAATTTAAAATAAAGAAAATAATAAAGCTGGAATCCAAAAATTAACCAATTTTTCTCAATGTGCCCCTAAGAGAGTGAAATGGCACAGAAGTAGCATTCCAAACGACCATTCGATTTACACATTTGGCAAAAACCACAATGCATATTATCAATAGTAAGAATTCTATCAAAGGATACACACCCGATAAAAAATGTCACTTTGGAAGAAACCTTGGAAAATAAATAAGGTTAATTAAAAAAATAAAAGAAACAGCCTACAGGACTAGTTCCTCTTCCATGGACCATGAGATTAGTGTGTATCCTAGGTGAGTCCATCCTCTCCATCCACTAGAAGGACAAACCAATAGCAGACAGAAAATCGGACGGATAGAACAAATATCTAAAGGTATGTTTGATTGCACATGGAAAATAGGGTGGAAAATCAATTTCCATGGAAAATGACATTTTTCAAGTGTTTGATTGCACATGGAAATGGAAATTCATTTTTCACCCCAATCAAAAAGTCCACCAAAACATGGATTTCACTTTCCCACCCATATGGGTGGGAAAGTGAAATCCACCCATATTTTCCATCCCTAATTCTTCCCCACTCATATCTTCTTCTTTCCTACCACCATCACCACCACCACCATTACACTAACCTCGTCGTCATCGTCATCACTTGCGCCGTCTCCATCTCTATCATCACCATCTCCGGCCACCTTCTCTCTCTCTCTTCTTCTCCTTCTTCTCCATCCCTTACCTCCTCCGCCACCACCACCACCACCACGTTTTCCCCCCATCTTCTTCATCATCTTCTTATTCACTTACCTCCGTCGCCGCCACCATCACCATCACGTTTTCCCTTCTTCTTCCTCACTTGCCTCCACCACCACCACTGTCTCCGTCGCTATTGCCGCCGCCGCCACATCCTCCCCCCTCCCTCTTCCTCCTCATCTTCTCTTCTTCTTTTTTTCTCATATTTTTTCCATGATTTTATCCAAGTAAAATCAAACAATGGAATTTGATTTTCCAACTCTACCTATTTTCCACCACTATTTTTCCATGGATTTCAAATTCCATGGAAAGTCACTTTCCATGCAATCAAACATACACTAAGTCTCTTGATGAGAACTCCCACTTTGTGAGTTCTCACCCTCATGATGAGCTGGCCATCTGGGCTGTTTATGCCTCTTTCCCTGAATTAACTTCTTTTATGTAAAACCACTTCATTATGTCATTACGCAACACCATGACTAAATATAGATATCTATAAGATCTTCCCCAAAGTCTTCAAATGAATAATTGGAAAGAAGCACAGTTAGATTGAAAATGATGCTCCCAAAAAATTAATATCATCTCCTAAACAGTCTTTTAATATGTAGATCAGTTAGTTTTAGAACCAAAATGTAGTATCTGAATATGATATCACGAAAACTTAAAATACAATGGTACATACATAGGAACAATTACAGATAAGGGCAATCTAAAATCTGTTCTTGATAAAACCATATAAAGGGTGGGAATTAAATCATACTACAAGGATCCAATAACTCAACTTCTCCTTAATCGTTCTATCTTGGCATCCAGATAAGATAATTAGCTCTTAAACTAGTAGTGGAGATGAAAAAGAAATAACATTAGAGAGAACATGAATGTCTGAATTTCAAAAAACGTGTAACACTGCAGAGAAAATTCATTGACTTATAAACTATTTTGAGAAGTCTCTGCAATAGACGACAAACTTACATACAAGAGAAACATACGGATGCAATGGGAGGACCTAGTAATGGTATTCACATTGTCTACCTGATTGTAACAAACTTGTTGGTACCATGTTTTGCCCAATACATCCTCAAATCAATAGGATTAGAAAAATTATACCCTTCAGCCGCAAGTTTCTCCAACACTTTCTTGAACGCTCCCAAACTCATTTTCCGCCCGGCGATCCTTGCACCACGCCTTTTCGTGCTCATTGGTAATGGGTACACCGAAATACTTGTGGTACAACATGCTGATTGCCAACCACCACAACCCCATCGGTAGCACTGCTGAGGAGTTCCAGTGCAAGAACAAACGGGTGAAGGTATACCCGAGATATCCATATCGAACCCATTTATGACAACTCCCATGCTTTTCTTCTCAGGCTTTCCTCGTTGAACGGAAGAATTAGTTTCATCTTTTGGCACGGTCCTCTTAGTCTTCTTTGTTTTGGGGGATTTTTGGGCACGACTATTCCGTGTCTTCTTCATAGGACCGTCCCCTTTACTGCTTGATTCTTCCATTCTAGACACCCTTTCTTCCTTCGACGAATCAGGTTGTTGTAGCATTTGGAAAGCGTGAGGTCCCGGAGCTTCGGATAGAATCGTAAAATTAGGGTTTCCTGGTAGCATATTTAGAAGCTTATCTCTCTGGTGGATCCAACTGTCCCTCACAAACTCCATAGGGAGAGACGATCCCGGGATCCCACAATCTCTGTGGTGAAAAGAACCATTGGTACCAATCATGGAAGCAGTGGTATCTCGGCCCGAAAGGAGAGATTTAGTGTCTCTCTCCACCACACTTGACATCAGCTGTAGACCAAGGTTCCCTTTAAGGGATGGTTCATAATAACCCCAATTACGGATACCCAATCCGCTATCATCATCCATTAGTGCAACAAAAGGGACACAAAATTAACAGCAAAAATAAATAAAAACAATTTTTATCTGGTTTCGCTCAACCCATATATTGCATTGTGCCCACTCCTACCGAATCCCTAGTAAATCTGCATGAAACATTAATCCAGAACAAATGAAAATGAAAATTCTACTTAGAAATTAGACATGAGAGTTCGTTCAAATCATCAACATTTCTTTAGGGCAAAAAAAGTATAAATTTTGCACAAAAAAGAATTCTTAAGGATTGGCACCAAAAAACAAATCCAATTCAAATATCTATGAAGCTAAAACAACAGAAATCTCAAACAAAGATCCATCAACCACCCAGACCTACAAATAGTTAGAGACAAAAAAAGGGTTTGAAAATCATCTGAAATGCCCTCAAAACTGAACGACATTCTAACAAATCTCACCTTTCGGGGGGTTTTATGGCTTGGATCTCTGAACAAAGACAGAAAACGGAACATGAATCCAAAAAAACAAAGGGTTTAGATCACAATTCAATCTTTTCACCAGAGAACCCTAATGTAAACAAGGCTTATACATATGAATGACAGATATAGAGACTAGCGAGAGGACTTACTCGAAGGAAGCAAAGAGCTCCTTAGGGTTCTTATTTTTCCCTAACTGTGATGTTCAGAGACGAAAGGGGCAAAATTTTCCGGCCTTGTTTGTTGACAAAGCCCTTTTGTGTTAAAATGTTTGTTTATATATTATTATATAATTTATCAATTTTTCTTAAATTTATTTATAGAAAAAAAAAAAAATTCTAATAAATATATATATTTGTCTGGAGTAGAATACCAGGTAACAACACACCGGGCCTATCTTATGTTCTTGCCAGTTCTGTACTCCTGTCTATGGTTTTTAAACTAGGTATCTCATCTCGTTTGGCCCCACCAAAGGTGCTGAGTTAACTCATCCGAGTCCTAATGTGTACATTGAGTCATGCTGGTTTAACTTTATTTAATATTACATATTTCAAAAACACAAAATCCGATTAACTCGATCAAGTTTTCATTATCTCAGTCGATATTTTCGAAATTTTGGAGGAGTCAACTTGGATATTCAATGAGTCAATGTGATATATGATTCACATAGACCATATTGAGACTAAGAAGACTCGCTCAAGTTGTCTCGATGTCTTAGAGAGGCCATTTGAGAGATAGAAAGAGAGAAATAGTGATTTGAATAACAGTTACATACATGCACAAAAATTAGACTTATGAAAAATTTTCACCTATATAATTAAAATCTATGTATTCACTGCATTCCAACTACCATATAATAACAAATATACATCACTTCAAAGAAAAAAAAAATAACTACAATTACAACCTAAAAATGTACATAGATCAATTACACATCTCATATCGATCAACAGTTGTTCACATCATAAACATTAACTCTCACTCTTTAGACATATACATACAAATAGATACAATACACATGATTCTAATATATACAAAAAGTTCAAAACTACACAAAATAGTTTCACTAAACTCCAATCTCAGCTCACATATAACAAAAATAATATTCATCATTATAATCTTGCGACCCCTCTATATAATGTTCTCTATCATGAATAGACATCTCGGTAGTTAGGACATTTGTAATGTTATGTTAGTAGGGTGAGTAAGAGGAAAATTACTCAATAGTAAACTCACATTTTAAATTAATAGTCTTAATATGAATACATAAACGAGCTAATTTATTATAAACAATGCAGATTTTTAAATAAATAAACAAAACGAATAACACTCGAAACAATCTAATATTTAATAAAACAATGACAAAATATATTTATCTAATAATAAAATAAACATGTCATAAGAATATCAATCCTAATGATGTATTTAATAAGAATGATGAGATACATAATCAATACGAAAGTATCGATCTATATATTTATGCTCAAGTACTTAACCAATGTGGAACTAACTGTGAGTTCTTGATTTTATGATATATCTAGCAATTTATCATAATTAGTTGATCGTGTTTTTCGACTCAGGTTGATTGTTGATTCTTAACAGAGAGTAATCGTTTGATTACTTAATACTATAAATGATCATTTGACAAGTCAACTCTGTAGACACCCAAATTTGGACGGACTCTTCATGCAAAGTGTCCGAAAGTACATAAAAATTAGAATGGACCCCAGGGTCTAAATCCTCAAAAATTCACTTATCTCTCCTATAAATAGTGTAGGACTCTCTCTTACTTAGCCCACGGGTTAAGAACCTTCTCCACCCTCACAATCTCACTTCTCATCCCAATCCAATCCTACCCTAATCAAATCCAACCCAACTCAAAATCATCATCATCAGACCTCTCAAACCCAATCCTAATAAAATTCAACTCAACCCTAACCCATAAGATCCAAAGTCCGACCAAAAACCCTTATTCTATGCCTCAACCTAAATCCAACAATCACCATCAATCACTACAATGACCCAAAATCATCATAAGGGGACACATGTCATCACCTCAACACACCTCCCTAATTCATTTATCAACCACATCACTATTTTCTAAAAAACTAACCTACCCTCATCTCACTCATACTTATGTCATAACCTACCCCCACTACTCTATTCAAACTTTTCATCACAAGTCACTCTCACACCCCTTCTCCCTAGTCAACTCACTTAACACATACACCCCACACTTATTTGACACATATCACCATCTCTTCCACCCTCCTAAAAAATTAACAACCACTCTCTTCCACCCCCTCATTCTTCTAATCAAAATCCACTCCATTCAACTCACCGAACACTCAATCCAAATAGGTTGAAAGATCCAACCCATTTGGATTATAAATAACACATTTATAACCCTTCCACAAATGTTCTTCTACCACCTTCAATTTACACACATCTCTTCTCACAAACCTCACACCACTCTACCATTTTTTATCTTTTCATATCATTTTACCCTTAAAAGTTACCTTCAAAATCCTATAAAATCCCCTATTTTCAACACAAAGGGGGAAGAGGAAAAAAAGAAGTCTTAAAAATCTCTCTCAAGGTTCACTTTCAACTTTCTCACAACCTTACTATACAAGCACATCAAGACTAATAGACCATTTTGGAAAAGCTGTACGAAAGCTTCAATGTATTGAACAAGTTTCTAGTTTCCAAGCTTGGTTGTTTAGTTAGAGTTAAAAACTCTTTTCGATAGTTGATTTATTAAGCAATTTCAGTCAATCCCCTCGACTATCAATAAGTGAATGAGGCTCTGCAAAAATCATACGGTAACAAATCTTTTCGACATCCTCTCAGTGTGTTTGAAGATTTTATAGGTAAGTTCTTCTTCTTCTTATTATTCTTCTTCAATAATAATAACTATAATCAGATTTTTCCATGTTTTTATTTATTTATTTTAATTCAAGATTGATTTTTTGCAATTTAATTGATTGATTTTTCAATATGAGATTGGTTTTCAATTAATTTGATTTCCCCTAAAATCAATGGGCAAAATCAATCTCAGATTGATTTATTTAATGATATATTTTCTCTTAATCTCCAAGCTTTAACTTTTACTATGAAAGCCTTAAATTTAGAATTGATAATGGTATCTCAACATTTACTTATTATACCCAATTAAAAATAAAGAAAATAAGTGAATGGGGAGTAATAAGTTTAAAAAATTTCAAATACTTTTTAAACAATCTTTAAAAGAATTTCATCAAAATTTGTTATGTATATAAATATTTATACTCACTGCAAACTAGATTTGTAAGCTTCAAATTTGATTATTTTGAAGTGTTTTTATTATTCATTTAGATACTTAATAAAACAAATAATTATATCCACAAAAATATATACAAAAGAAATTTGTTATTGAAATTCCACCTCGAACTTTTGGCTATATAGATATTTTAGTATAATTAATTAAGTTATTTTAAAAAAATATTAATTTTATGCCATGTGGAATACATCAAATGATATCCATTACCCACACTAATTTCCCAGGAAAATCATAACTTACCAACCTAACAAAGAATGAAAATAAAATATAATTATTATAGGCACCATAACTTTTACTTATTCCCAACCATTCACTTGTTTTCTATATTTTAAATTGGGGTTTAATAAGTAAAAGTTAAGATGCCATTAGCAATTCTTTAATAAAATTATAACTTCACTAATAACCTTTATAGGACTTTGGTTTGAGTCGTGCAAATAGAAGTTTATTCTTATTTTACTAGATTTATATTTTTTAAGTTTTTGTAGTTTTTTATCAAGATAATGTCTAGTCAATCATCAATAAATGTATATTAGGATTCAACGATATATAAAATTTGAGTGGAATGTTATGTTGAAGTAGTTAAAAAATATGACAAATGATGAGGAGGTCTAATCCTAAAAGGGCATAATTATTTTACAACTATATTTATAGAAAGAGTAAAAAAATCTTACACCAAAGGTCAATATAAGCATCGTTGGGATTACATGAAGGATAAATGAAAAGCATGAAAGAATCTTAAGATTAGAATGGGATGTATATACAGGATCTTTTGAAGCAATTAATGAACAATAGAAGTTATATGTTTTCGTAACTTTTTTTATTTTCGTATGATAATAAAAGCTAAATGAGTTAGTTAATTTTTTTTTTCTTCTGATTATGTTTTATATATTTTGTTAGTTAAATAAATATTTTAATCAATTTCGATATAAGACATTAGAGTACGAAGATGAACTAGACCAAATATTTGCTGGAATCATTGCAATGGAAAAATATTCTATGACCTCAAATGAAACTTCTTCAATCATGCAAGATAGTCGTGTTTCTCTCAATGATTTAGATGCAGATATTGATGATGTAAATAAATGATCAACAATAAATGCTTCAATTGATCTAGTTGAAAAATCTATTAAAGAAATACCTAGAAGACATCATAAGAGATTAAATGAGTTTGAACTCTCTTCTAGCACTAGTGTGAATGCGAAAGGAGTGCAAAAATGGGTGATGTTCAAGTCCATAAAATTCTATGTGATAACTGACAGTATAGAGGCATATTTAAAAAAATAAAAAATGATGCAAAGTGCAAACAAAAACACTTTTATTATCTCATACATCAACCTATTAAATATTTTTCATGACATTAATCGGTGTGGACCAGTATGGATGTTTTTAATTGACAAATTGTTCAAAAAATCTTCTAACAGAGAAATTTTTGTTGGATTGATGGATATTGATCGCATGTTTACATTAGAATGAATAAAAATAAAGTTTGAAGAGGTTCATGAGATCTCGTGATGGATAATCTTTTGAGGATAAGATATATTTATTATTATAATTTATTAAATGCTATAATAGAACATTGATATTCTTTTTTTTTTATTACCATAATTATTAGAAGACATTACTTTAATTTATTAAATTTTTACATGAATTTTTTACTTAGTATTTTTACGTTATGATTGGTAGAAATGTTTGTGTTTAACTTTTTCATTTTTCATTTAAATTTTATATGATTGGATAATTATGAATTATTATATGTTTATACTAATGTCATTTGCATATATGCAGTAATAGATGAATGTTAGCATAAAGAAAAAAAAAATTCTTTTTTATTTTACTATGGAATTATTACTGTACAAGGAATCGACGTATGAAGTAATCATGTCGAACTTTACTACTTTTTGATAATACATATGTTAGAGAAATAATTGATTCAAACAATCCAGTACCTTGCTATGACAATTTTTGTATAGATAAGTATGTCTTTAATAAATTATGTTATTTTATAAGAGATAGATGATTACTTTAAGATAATAGAATAGTAAGAGTTAAAGAACAAATTGCAATGTAAAGAATATAAATAATTAGGATAGATTCCAACATTCTAGTGAAATGATAAATCGATATTTTCATCACGTGTTGCAAGTATTATATAATTTAACCCGTGACTTAATAAAAATACTTGATTTGAGCATCACATTACCAAAAATATTAGCAGACCAACAATATTTTTTGTAATTTAAGATAATTAATTATTTAATATTTAAATTAATATAATTAATAACATAATAATTATTTAATGTTTACTTTTAAATAAAATAGGATTACGTAGGTGTAATCGACGATACTAATATACATATAGTTATACCATTTGATAAATAAATACCATTTTGATCAGGAAGAAATATTAAATGTACACAGAATATCTTGGCTATTTGTTTATTTGACATATAGTTCACTATTTTTTTAGTTGGATAGGAGGTTCGGCATACGATTAACGAGTTTTTCAATCTGCGTTGAGCAATCCAAATTTAAATTTTCTGCATCTTTCTGTTGGTAATAAATCATTATTTTATTTTTGATATTTTTTATACTCATTAAGGTAATTTAAATTTATTGAATTTTGTTTAAATTGCCTTAGAAAAATATTACATAATTTATGCATGTTACCAAAATATGCGAAGATATCTTATATCATATCGTAATATACGGTATCGCATATATGATTTTCATAAAAAAATGTGCCAAGAACAAATGATGAGTGGTTTAATTATTATCACTCTTCGTATAGAAATATTATTGAGCGTTGCTTCGATGTACAGAAAAAATAAAATTAAATCTTATTTTTTAATTTTTAATATTAAATCTTATATTTATACTTATTGTTAACATGTTGTTACTTATATTAGATAAATAATCTCTTTGTTTAATATTATTTTTAATTTCATCCAACAAATTTTAGACAACAGGTTACCAAATAGTTTAACATCTTGATAATACAATTAGACAACATGTTAATAAACAATATACTCAATTCTGCAACAACTTTTTCTTAACTTTGACAACTTAATTCAACATCAACAACTTTACGTATAGTTTTTCTAAACAGAACATAAGACCAAATAGTCAATTTTTAAAGATCAAGAGTAAAATTCAAAAAAAATCAAATCAAGAAAGATAAAGTAAGGACTAAAAGAAAAAAAATAATTCCTTTTCTTTTTCCCCTCTCTTTCTTTTATTTTTGTATTCTTTTAGTCTTAAAATAAGATGAAAACCCTCATTTACCTCTAGCTCGATTAAAAAAGGTAGAGGTTAAAAAAAATCTTTTCAAAAAAAATATTTTTAAAATTCCTACACTAATGCATACACCACAAAATATTTTTTGGACTAAGGTATTAGGCCCCTTTCTTATAAAAATAGGTTTTAATCAAAAAGTCTATATTTTTTAAGCATTTTCAAAGGTATGAATTATGATAAATCCCCTTCCTCGATAAGGAAGTCATCTTTGATCTAAATTGAAATCAAAATCTTTCACACTCGAGGGCACAAAATTGATTTTTTTGATTATTTTGCATTTTTCAAAAAATATACCTGTTGTAGTATGTGGCTCATATTGAGTAGAACTCGTATATAAAAAAAGTAGGCAGATGCTAGAGTAAAGAGAATGGAGTGTTGCGTTCTAAGCAGAATGACAATATTTAATTTTGGGATTGTTAGGGACAATTAATGGGTTGGGAGTGTGAGGACAACACCTTTGCGGTACGGTACAAGGGTATTATTAGAATTTTCTAATACCTATTGTACGACTATGATTTACTATAAATTCATATGATGTAACCCTAATTTGACATATAGTGAAAATTCAGTTCCTTGCTCTTGTGGATGTAGGCACACTACTGAACCACATTAAATCTGTGTATTTTTATTTCTTTCTTGTTTTTCTCTTTCTTCAAATAATCAACTTTAATAAAAAGATTTAAAAAAATACCTACTATGAAGTAAGAGTACGTAGTTCTCTTATGAAACTAAAATTCATCTAAATTAAACAAATAACAAAATTTATTATGTTTTTAGTAATCAAATGTAAAGAAATTGAAAGTAGAAAACTAGTCTGATTCAAGACTTTAATTAATGCAAGATCTATTCAGTCCCTAAATAAAGTTATTAAATTATTTTTTCATGTGCTTGATCTTTTAAACCAATTATAAGATACCAAACGAACAACCAAATGAAGTAATTACATAAACAAATTTTGTAAGACCAATTATTAATTAAACGAACAACCAAATGAAGTAATTACATAAATAAAGTAAAATAATAATATAATATAAGTAACTTTTGCCTACTTTTCTTTGGGAATTGTTAATCCTAATTCTTCATAACTGTCCAAATGTTCGACACTTGAAACCAAGACTTCAATGAAGTAGATATAATCAAATCTTAAGAACCATTATTGTGGCGCCCCGCCAAACGCTAACACAAATCCCAAGGCCAAATCCCAAGGTACTAGGTGGCACCTCGAAATTTCGGCATGGTCTCCTCTATTTATGTTAGCATTTCACGGAACTCAAACCTGATAAACCAATTTATAACAAAACCTGTATATAAAAATGTAGATACAGGAAAATAACAGCGGAAGACTAATTACATCTAACATGTAAGTATATCAGAGTGCGGAAGATTTAATCATATACAGGCTTACCAAAACACTCTCACTCTAACATAGGCCTAAACTCTCAATCCAAAAACTACATACATCCTGGCGGAAACTGACAACACTAAGGAATGTAGCCCTAGTGCTCACCAGGCAATAAAATCTGATCATCGATCTAATCGACCAGATACTCTTCAATTACTGACTCTACGCCTGCCTCGGTAGCTGCAAGTGCTGAAACTAAAAAATTAGGAAGGAAAGGGTGAGTAACAATGGTTACCCAGTAAGTCCACAGCCAATTCCTACTAATAACCCTTCCTAAGCATGATCGAATAAAGCATACTGAACATTTTAATACATGCAAGGTTTTACAAGATAAAATACGATCAACTGGTACATATAGTCAGGGATGAGCAACTAAACAGTTTAAAAATTACACATAACATCAATCATCCATACTCATTATACATTTTCCATTTTATGCAAATAATGTTGACAACATTAAAATAATAGACATGCTTCTCAGTTTGTAATTCGAAATATAACAACAGATACATAATACAAATGGTGGAGTATTGGAATTAAAGAGTTGGGATTCACGACTGGATCGCTCCCAGTCGGGACATGATATTCCCCAATAACATCGTAGTTCCTGATTTTGTGGCTGGTCGTGTCTACCACGCTTGCGGAACCATTTATCCGGCTCAGGCTGGCCGTTTAACGTGACCGTAAGCAATGGGTCTCTTTTCGATGTGTCAGAACGTTCGACTACTACTAGATTGTTAGTGATCACTGACTAATCATCTTCGTCTATGCCTATCAGGCGTGCATGTGATTCCCAAATGACACTCCACTCGTATACGACCACCTTTACAATACACGTTCACTGGTAAAGATAAGAAAGGAATGGACCCGGATTCCAGTTGTGACTCCACTCTCATACGCGTCCCATACCACGTATGAGTTTGGTGGTCCCTACCGTACATCCCAGGATAGTGTACCCCTTCGGATGATGTGACACACTATCCCTTCAGGCATTCACAAACCCTTTAACAGCTCACAAAATAGCTACGTACATATATGATTTTTCATTTAAAACAAAAGAGAAATTAACAGAACAGGGTTGAGAACGGATATCCAGTTCCTACCATGCAACTGTGGCCAATCGGCCTAAAATAAATAACAGTACTCAGCGCAAGCGCTAACATAATCGGAAATAAACATGCAACCCTTTCATTAATAACCTGGATATCCTTTCACCAACCTACACACAACATACAATGTAAAATGCAGACATCACCCCTCGGGTGTGATTCTGACATTTTACCGTTCATTCCCTTTTCCCATTCTCTCAACATTCTCATTTTTCATCTTTTCAAATCAACCATTCATTTTCAATCTTCCAAAGTCATTCTTTTGGTCTTTCCATTGAAAACCACCGAAGTTTATTAAAAAACAAGGTCCCAGCGATGCTCGGGACCAAAGCTGTTAAAAATAGAGAAAGCTGGTGAAAATTTGGCTAAGTGTCAGAAACTCAAATTTTCAAAGTTCTCGAAATTAAAAACGGGTTTTTCGAAATGAAAGTCTTGATCATGAGATTCGACACCATATAGTTTTTGAAATCTAATTCAAAGTTACGCGAAAGTTATTACACTTTGAAAACTTGTCGAAAACGTCGAAAAATACGTTTTGTTCTTAAAACCAAAATTTGGATTTTGATCCTTTGAGATTTGGATCTTAAAACCATTCCCATTGTTCCGAAATAGGGGGTAAAACCTTAATTTCATTAAAGAAATTAAAGTAAATGGAAAGTAAAAATTAAAGAGGACATTTACTTAAATGTTTTTAATGAAATAAAGGGTGAGAAATAGTGTATAAGGTGTGAGGAAGTCAAGCCAAGAGTCAGAGTCTGTTTTTGACTCAGAACAGTGCTGTCGGCAGCAGAACCTTGTTTTGTCGGTGGAACCGATGGTTCCTGCCGACAGAAGAAAATTTTCGGTGGCAGAAGCTTCATTCTGTCGGTGGAACCGACAGAATGCCTTCGGCAGGTGCCGGTGGCACCGACCCTTCCCGCCGACAGCCTGAACCTCACTCGCGATTTTTTTTGGGTTTTTCGATCCCTTCTTTGGATCTTTGTTCCATTCCTCAAATCCCTCAATCCACCCACGAATTCAACATTTAAAACATAGATTAAACACCTCAAATCTTTATTTCTAGCATGAATTTCCATTCAAACAAAATCTCTATGATTTAAAACAAGCAACACATTTTTAACAAAATCCCTAAATGCAAGTTTCAGAAATCTAAAGCTACCAATAAGAATTGGAAGTCCCTTACTTGGTTGTGAACGCCAAGAGTACAAGCTAACACTACAAATCAGGGTTGGATGTCTCAAGAGTCGAGGTTGGGCTGACTTGGATGCGAAACGAGCGAGGGTTTGCAAGGTATCCGACAATGACGTTTTCCTTCTCCTCTAAAATGAAGCATAGACCTAGCTCCTAACTCGATGAAGCCCTCGGACGGAAGATGTGGAGGTTTACTCGAGCTACCCGGCTGGTTTTGATGGAGGATGGAGAAAATGAACAAGAATGGATAAGTAAAGATGGTGAAGTTGTAGCTCTCGACGTGGCCGACAACTTTGTCTTTTTCGTCGAGGTTCAACTCGGCTTCGTTCGGGCTAGAACTTGAAGGGAATGGGTTGAAACCCTTGGGTTGAGAAGTGGCTGCCGTTTGGTTTCCTTGGAGAAGAAGAGAAATGAAAT
This sequence comes from Akebia trifoliata, assembly GCF_017979445.1. NCBI lineage: Eukaryota > Viridiplantae > Streptophyta > Magnoliopsida > Ranunculales > Lardizabalaceae > Akebia > Akebia trifoliata. Next base: position 31,595,941 of record NC_141377.1, on the reverse strand, counting down.
GAAATAAAAGAAATAAGATTTCTTTTATAATAAAGCTGAGGGTATACTTGTAATTTCCCCATCATTTCTAGTTTCGATCGTAACTTAACTATTCGGACTCGGAAAACGACAAACGAATATACTATTTCGAATAATTTTTCACTACGGATCTAATGGTATCATCAAATCTTTTTGATTCTCGCTCTAACGAAATTCCACTATTTTGGGTCCCACTTAACACGAAATTCGAGGATTCTATAACTTTTCTATCCGAATTCGAATTCGGACTTGCTTACAGGCTAATGTATATATTTCGATCCTTTTGAATCTAATGGCGAAGTTGATTTTCCTCGAAATAAATCATAACAAAATCCGAGTATTTTACTCTAAGTCTCTCTTTCGATATTTTCTTCCAAATCTCACCATTTGATTTTCTCGAGATATGAGTTGAAAATCTGGCGTGTTACAATTATGCTTATATTCATTCAAATCAATGTAACCACTCATTTCTCATTTTTGATGTTGTGCGGTAATCTCATTGTACTAATTTTTATATGTTTTTTAACAATAAATTTTAAAAAATAACGATTTTCTCCTAATGAATTTCAACTTCATTTTTATTGAATTTTATAAGTATTTTGTGTCACACTCATATTTTAATATGATTCTAATTTTTTTTTATTTCTCTTTTCATTAATTACGAATCTTTAAATTATAAGAATTTTTCTATCGATCACTACCCTACTTGAAATATCTATGGAATTTTTATTTTTTAAAATAAATTTCAGTAATTTTGTATGCATTGGTAGATTGATATAAGATCAGACTAAGAGTTTGTTATTTTTGTTAGATGTCAAGTATCGGAGACACGAACGTTCCAACTTTTAATATTGAACCAGTTGTTGTTCATAATTCTACAATTGGCAATGACACTGCAACCTCAAAAATAGGGGTAATTCCTACTCAAAAGAAGTCTCATAGATCAAAATCTGATGTTTAGAATCATTTTATCAAAATAAAAATTGATAAAAGAGGAAAAGTAGAAAGGGTTAAATGTAAATGTTGTGGTACAAATTATGAGTATTCAAGTGCTAACGAGACTACCACATTAAGAAAATATTTGAGTAAATGTTATAAGTATTAATACAAAGATTATAAAAGGTAAAAACTTTTATCATTTCAAAATATAAGACAAGAAGAAGATAGTAGTCTTACCGTTTGAAAATTTGATCAAAAGTTGTGTAGAGATGCCTTAACTAGAATGATTATTATTGATGAGTTACTTTTAAGATTGTTGAGCGTAAAAGATTTTGATTCTTTTTAAGTGTGTTGCAACCTAAATTTGAGTTAGTATCTTGTATTACGGTGGCAAGATATTGTTTATAATTGTATGCAGTTGAGAGAAGTTGAAGAACTTGTTGAATAGTTCTGTGCATAAAGTTTCTCTCACAACAGATTTATAGACTTCTTTACAAAATATCTCATAAATGTGTCTTATTGCTATAAATAAAGATTGAAAATTACATAAAAGGATAATTAATTTTTGTGTAGCTACAAGTCATAAAAGAGAAAAAATTAGTAAAATGATCGATTTATATTTGTTTAAATGGGGTATAAATAATTTCTGCACTATTATGATTGATAATACAAGTTCCAACGATGTTGTTGTGAGATACATGAAGAGAAAATTAAATAAAAAATATGGTTGCATTTTAGACGGCAAGTTCTTGCATATGAGTTGTTGTGCGCATATATTGAATTTGATTATAAAGGATAAGATGAATGATGTGCATAATTCAATTGTTAAAATTTGTGGTGTTGTAAAATACATTAGAAATTGTTCGACAAGAGCTTAATAATTCAAGAAGTGTGTTAACTAAGAAAGAATCATATGTAGGAGTTCTTTGGTTCTTGATATTTCAACTAGGTATAATTCAATATACCTTATGTTGGATACTGTAGTAAAGTTTCAAAAAGAATTTAAATGATTGGAAAAACAAGAATCAGACTTAAAAAATGGACTTCCCACCAAAGAAGATTGAAATTATACTTGGGTAATAATTACGTTTTTATAAATTTTTTATGAAGCTTCTAAAAACATGTCAAGTTTGTTGTATGTAACTGTTAATACGTATTTTTATGAAGTTTGTGCAATTGAAAGCATTATTTTTGATTGGTTTAAAAGTATTGATCGTTGCTTGAGTTCCATGTCAATAAAGATGAAGGAAAATTTTAATAAATATTGGAGGAACATTGATAAAGTAAATTTGATGCTATTGGTTGCGACGGTGTTAGATTCTTGTTATAAGTTGAGGTATGTCAAATTTTATTACTCAAACTTTTATACACCCACGAAGGTTGATGGCTTGGCTAAGAAGGTAAGAGAAACAATGAATCAATTTTTTTAATAATATTAACTTTATGATTCAACTTTAGTTGTTTCTTTATCTGATTTTACTCAGAATTCAAAATAGATTGATTTTGATTGACCAATTAATAAGGTTAGTGTGTAAATGAAGTATCTCCAATCCAAGTTTCTAACACAAATAAAAAAAAGAAGAAAGTGTGGAATGCAAATCAGAAGTGGATAAATATTAGTGGAAAAAAAATTTTGATCTTTGAAATTTTGAATTGATGGAAAATGAATTCTTCTAAATATCCCATACTTTATAAGGTGGCATAAGATTTATTATCCATTCATATTTCTACTGTTGTTTCTGAGAGTGTTTTTAACATCGGGGATCACATACTCTATCAATTTCGAAGCTCCCTAACTTTAAAGCTAGTGGAATACTTGATTTATGGAAAAGATTAGTTATGTGCTTCATTTTTTTCAATTGATGTTGAAGAAATGCTAAAGGAACTTGAAGAATTTGAGTCAGGTAACCTTTTATTTTTGTTGTTTTATCATTTTACTCATGTATAAAATTATAGTACTTCTATTTAATGAAAATTCATTTCATTTTATTTTTACAGTCATTACAAATGATGACATATTTTCATCTACTTAGTGATTAGTTGATTTTTAAATGCCTCTTCATTTACGATTATAAATACATTACTTTTCTAAAATTATATGAAGTAAATTGATCTTTAAATACCTATTTAATAATGAATCTATGATTTGTCTATTTTTAGATCTTATGGATTGTAGCATAAAAGAAAACAAAGAATTGAATTTCTTGATTTTAATTTTAAGTTTTATTTTGGATTGACTTATATTATATAAGACATATATTTATGATGGTATTTACTTTTTTGTGTGAGACATTTGTTTTGTTTGATGGATGATTCTTATTTGAATTTATTTATGGAGTTCAAGTTGAATTGACATAAACATAATTGTGGTTAAATATTTATTCACTTATTTATTTGCTTGATTACTATATTTTTTTTATACTTATTTATTTTTGTTATATCTTTTAATTAAAATCGTTGATGGTTATGAATTTTTTTATTCATTTAATGTTTTTACTCTCTAATATTTAATATTAATTAACATAAATACATAATTGTCTTCTTTATATTGTTATAGATTGATATATTTTTTTTATTGATGATGAATTTGACTTTAAACAAGCAACAATCAACATTTGATTTTAAGAATGATTTTGATCTTCAATCATCCGTTACAAGGTAAGTGTTAAATGATTTTTATTTTCTAATTTTTTCATAATTTTTATTTTTAATGTGTTATGCATAATGCTTTGTTTTTGTTGAAATAATAAATATATTCATGTTTTATTTATATGTGTTATGTGTTATGCGTGATGTTTTGTTTAATATTTATTTTGTTTAGTTTTAAGTTTTAACTATTTTAATTTTACTATTAAAAACAATAAGTATGAGAATCGAAAACCGATCCGAAATAAAGTTGGTTAGGATTGGTTCTTCGGTTCCGAATTTGTAGAACCAATCATGTTTAGGTAAATTTCAATTTTACCAAAATCCGAACCATGTGCACGTATTACATCGATTTAGATATTTGTTTTGAATCATTTATATTGGGTTCAGATTTTTGATTTTGAATATTTTAATATTGATTCAGATTTTCATTTTTTGAATCCAATTATATTAATCAAATTTCAATTTTTGATGTCATTTATATTGGTTTAGATTTTTTATTTTGAATCTTTTTATATTTATTCAGATTTTCTATTTTGAATATTTCTATATTGATTCAAAATTTTATTTTGAATATTTCTATAATTGGTTAAATTTTTTATTTTGAATATTTCTGTATTGATTCAAATTTTCGTTCTAAATTTTTTTATATTGCCACAAGATTTTCGATTTTTGAGTTTAACTTCCATAGATTTCAATTATGTTTTAAGATCATACTTATTAGATAATATATAATGATTATGTTAATTTTGAACAATTAATTGTAACTACATAATCTTAATTGTTATTAAAAGAATATTTCTTGTTTTATAAGTTTTCATAATAAAAAAAATTTTATGCAATATTATTGTTGTTGGAATCTTTTAGTATAACCTAAAAGTCTGGTATATATTATTTGACAATTTATATATGATAAATTCTATTAATTTTGTAGCCACCAAAGTAGTCTAAATTAGTAAAATTTATGGAATATTTAAATTATATTAAATTTTAGTCATTGGGAGAAATTAAACAACAATAATATTTACGATTGCAGACTCAATTAGATAATGATATTAGTTCAAAGGAGAATTCAGTTAATTAATTAAAATCTCGATAAGGTAATATAATTTACATGAATTTAAAAAAACTAGAGTTGGATACCCAAAAATAACAAAAATTGACGTAATAAATTATGTTAGCCTTACATGATAACTAAATTAATTTATTATCCTAAAATGACTGAACAATAAATATACCTAGTTTAACACAAAAATGAAAAATTTATATGATATTAATGAGTATATTATTATCAAATAAAACTCAATGCACTTATTAGAGCATTGTCCTTATTTAATTTCAGTTATCAGTTCATTGGACTCTTATGCATATATCGTCTCAATACTTATCAGATTAATTTTTTCGAAAAATGGTATAAGCACATTCAATTCACTCTAAGTGTTCTGTAAACCTACATACTGTGGCGCCCCGCCGAACACTAACACAAATCCCCATGTCAGATCTTGAAGTAGTAGGTGACACCTTGAAATTTCGGCATGGTCTCTTCTGTTTATGTTAGCATTCCAAGGCGTATAACATGCACCTGATAAACGACATACAATCCTGCATATAAACAAATAAAATGTAATACTAGCGGAAGCCTATATACGTCTAATAACGAACGAAAGATCAGAGTACGGAAGAATAACCAGAATACAGAATTATACAAATATTTCTTACTCTAACAAAAGTCCTAACGCTCAAAACAAAATCTATAATATTACCTAGACAAACTAACACCACTAGAGGGATGTAGCCCCAATACTCACCAAGTGACGAACTCTTGCTGTCTATCTGACCCACCAGATGATTCTCACTCGTGCTCTATACTTGTCTCGCCAAGCTTTAGATCTGAAACTAAAAAAAAATGGAGAAGAAAAGGTGAGTAACAATGGTTTCCCAGTAAGGAAGAAAAACAATTTCTGTCAATAACCTCTCCTTACATGAACGAATAAACATACTGAATCATTTTAAAATATACAAAGTTTTAAAGAAGAAACTATGATTAATTGGTACATATAGTTAGGGATGAACAACTAAACATTTTAAAACTCACATTACATCAATCATCATTACTTACTATAACATTCTCTTTTTATACAAATCTAATTGATCAAATGGAAACATTAAACATGGATTTCATTTTATATATCAAAATAAGCAACAGATACATAATACACAATGGTGGAGTATTGGAATTAGAGTGTTGGGATTCACGACTGGATCGCTCCCATCGGGACATGATGTTACAATTTCTCTCTGCTTTTAGTTCCTGATTTTGTGGCCGGTCGCTGCACTTACTACGCTTGATTAACCATTTATCCGGCTCAGGCTGGCCGTTTGACGTGACCGTAAGCAATGGGTCTCTTTTCGATGTGTCAGAACGTTCGACTACTATAGATTGTTAGTGATCACTAACTAATCATCTTCGTCTATGCCTATCAGACGTACATGTGATTCCCAAATATACAAATTATTTGTATACGACCACCTTTACAGTACAAGTTCACTGGTAAAGATAGAGAGGAATAAACCCGGATTCCAGTTGTGACTCCACTCTCATACGTGTCCCATACCACGTATGAGCTTGGTGGTCCCTACTGTACATCCCAGGATAGTACACCACTCCGGATGATATGACGCACTATCCCTTCAGGCATTCACAAACTCTTTAACAGCTCACAAAATAGTTACATATATATATTATTTTCATTTGAAAACAAAAGAGAAATTAATAATACAAGATTGAGAATAGATATCCAGTTTCCTACCATGCAAGTGTAACCACCCGGCCTAAAATAAATAACATAACTGAAAGTAAAATAACACCTCGTGCTAACAGAAATTTAAATAAACATGCAACCAACAATATTATCCCTGGATATCTGTTCACCAACCTACACACAACACAACAACAAAATGCAGACATCACCCCTCGGGTGTGACTCTGACATTTTATCGTTTCATATCCTTTTTCCTTTTTCGATTTTTACAACTTTCAATCTTTTCAATAAAATATTCATTTTCTAATATTCATCAACTCAATATGAGTTCATTGAATATTAAATCACATTTTCCAACTATAGAATTTATTTCTATCAATAATATTGGAAAAGAATACATTTTTATATCAAAACGGGGTCCGAGCAGTGCACAAGACCCAATTTATGGAAATAACCCGTTATAATACTCTACCCACATATAATTTGTTAAAAATACAATTAAACATATCAAACATGAAATTTTTGGCGTGAATTTTTGAAATAACAAAAGAATTCTATATTTTGGAAATATATCCAAAACTTTTTCGATAAAATCCTAAATGCAATTGTCATAATCTACGATTACTAATAGAAATTGAGAGTTCCTTACAATTTCTAGGCGAAAGGATCGAAGCGTGTGCGCGGAAATCGAGGTGATCGGCGCAAAAATCGAGACGAACCGAACTTCGAAGCGGCTGATTTTCGAAACCGGCCCGGTGGTTTTGAAGATCTCGATGTGCTTGTCCCTTCTCCTTTCTGCGGCGAAGGACAGTTTGACCCCAAAAGGGGTGAAATCCGAGGTCGAAGTTACGAAATCTCCGTATATACGTACGGCTGATTTTTGACGATATTGGATGAAATAAAAAGTGAAACGAAGAAAGGTTGGGTGGATTTTGTAGAGAACGTAGCTGCGGACATTTCTCCCTTCTGCGTCGATCGTTGACGGCGAGCCGTTTGTGAGAGATTTGAGGTGGAAGATCGAAGAGAAAAAAAATTTTCATTTTTATATGTCTCGGCTGTATGGACGCATTGGGGAAGATGAGTTTTAAAAAAAAATTTAATTTTATTTATATAAAATTTGGGACGAAATCGGTATTTCGCCTATTGTTTCGATCGACGATAACTTGACTGTCCGGATTCAAAAATGACGAATGAATACTCTATTTCGCCTAATTTTTCGTTCCGGATCTAATGGTATAGTCAATTTCTATAAATTATATCTCTAACAAAAATTTACATTTTTGGCCTGAGGTGACCCCTAAACTTGATGTCGTTTTCGTTTTTGATGATAATTCGACTTCCTGATCTCCAAAAATGACAAATAAATAGTTTATTTTTAATAATTTTTTGTTACGAATCCAATGGTGTAATCAATCTTAACAATTCTTGCTCTAACAAAAATTTACTAGTTTGGCCTAGTCCGACTCGGTAATCGAGGATTTTGCAACTTTTATATTCGGACTCGCATTTGAGCGTGCTTACAGGCTAAACTATATTTTCGATCATTTTGAATCTAATGGTGAGGTCAGATTCCATTAAAAATTATCAGAAACATCCTAAAGTTTTACCCCTAAGTCCTACTTTCAAGATTTTCTTAAAATTCTATTATTTATTTTTTTCCTCGAGATACGAATTAAAAATTCGGGGTTTTACACATACCTTGTTAAGAATAGTACGGTAGAATAAGAGAATTTACTTCTTATTTGAAAAAGATCGAATAAACTTAATTTAATATTTATGAGGATGACAATTGCTAACAACATCAAAACATCCTTACCTCTGACTGATAGTATGTGATAGTATTTGAAAAATGTGAAAGAAAAGTTTAAGTCTATTTATAAATCATTTGTAGGTACTTTGATGGTTGAATTAATGATTATGAAATACGATAGGACACGAGGAATTCAAGGTCATATCCTCAACATGACAAATAAGATTGTAAAACTTAGAACGTTAAGAATGAGCACAGATGATTATTTTCTGGTACAATTTATCATCAACTCTCTCTCAACTCAATTCGATCCCTTCAAGATCTACTATAACATAAAGAAGAATAAGTAGAGCGTAAACGAACTATCTAATATGTGCATTAAACAGGAGACGAGATTGAGACAAAAAGAAAAACACCTACTTTTGTGATGATTCAAGGAGTAAGAAACAAATGAGGAAAGTCAAAGAAATAAAAGAACTCATTAGGGAAAAAAGTACCTATAAATGCAAATAGGTTGAAGGGAAGAACAATAATGGTATCAAGTGCTACTTTTGTGACAAAGTTGGACACATAAAAAAAGACTACGCAAAACATAGAAATTAGTTTGAAAAGAAATATATGTTTTTTGTGTGTATGTTATAAATCAAACTTAGCTGAAATTTCTTCAAATATTTGGTGGATTGATTTTGAAGTCACAACTTATATTACGAATTCGATGTAGGGATTTCTTTTAAGTAGAAAGTCAATACAAAGTAAAGGTCCATCTTCATAATAAATTATCTCGAAATGCTAGTGCTAATTGTAAGAATTTATTGCTTGGTATTGGAGATTGGTTATCAGATGGATCTGAAGATCATCTTTTATGTTTCTACCATATTTAGGAATTTGATTTCGTTATCTAGATTAGATAGTTTAAGTTACTCGATTTCTTTTGAGTATGAACGATAAAAATTATTTTACATTCACTTTTTGTAGGATTTATGATTTTAATTGACGGTTTATATAAAATTAATTTGAATTTTTATTATGCCTAGTATTTAGTTTTCTTGTATTTAAATAATGGTTTGAAACATGACTTGATAAATGAAAATTCCTTAATCTTGTAGCATAAATGTTTGGGACACATTTCCAGAACTAGGATAGAGAAATTAGTGAAGGACAAAGTTTTATATAATTTAGACTTCACAAAATTTTCAATATGTGTGAATTACATTAAAGGAAAACAAATCAAACATACCAAGAAAAGAGCTACAAGAAGTAAATAATTTCTTGAGATCATACATATTGACATTTGTGCACCCTTTCCCACTACATGTCTGAGTAGAGAAAGATATTTCATCATCTTTATAGACGATCTCCTTGGTTTAATTATGTTTATCTGATATGTGAAAAATCTCAATCTATAGATATCCTTTAAATATTTATAACTGAGGTAGAAAGATAGTTAGATAGGAATGTTAAAATAGTTAAGTCAGATAGAGGAGGTGAATACTATGATAAATTTAATGAATCAAGTCAGATCCTGGTCCTTTTACTAAATTTCTAAAAATTTAGGTATTTGTGCATAGTATATAATAGCTGACACACCTCACCAAAATGGTGTAGTTGAAAGGTGTAATCCTATACTTATGGATATGGTTAAAAGTATGTTGAGTATTTCGACAGTTTCAAAATTTGTTATAGGGAGAAGCATTAAAGATTGTAATATATATTTTAAACAGAGTTCTTAGCAAGACAGTTCTTAAAATTTATTTTGAGTTATGGACTGATAGGAAACCTAGTTTAAGACATTTTACATGTTTGGAATTGCCCAACGAAAGCAATGCTTTATAATCCACAAGAAAGAAAATTTGATCCCAAGAACATTTCTGGATATTTCATTGGTTATTTAGAAAGTTTAAAGAATACAAATTCTATTGCCTTAATCACAATACGAGAATAGTTGAAATCGAAAATGTCAAATTCTTAAAAAATAGTGAGATTAGTAGGAGCGTAAAACCAAGTAAAATAACTCTTGAAGAAGTAAGAGTGGATATCCTATTACCTCTAACCTTTAAGAAACTATTGATTCTCAATCTGTTTAACAACTTGAGGAGAATGAATAACAGTTAGAACGAGTTGATTTACCACTCCATCAAGATTCAACCATTATAATTAAAGATTCACCAACGATAGTTCTGAGAAGATTTCTCAAAGAAAAGAGACCTATCATTTCAGATGAGTACATGGTGTATTTATAGGAATTTGATTATAATATTAGGATAAATAAAGATTCGGTTAAGTTATCACAAGTAATGAAAAATAATGATTCTTCTAAGTGGATGGATGTCGTAAAAAAGAGTTAAAATCTATAAATCATAACCTTGTTTGGGATCTCATCAAATTGCCTTTTAAAGTAAGAAAGTTAGCTATATATGAGTTTTCAAGATCAACCGCGACGAACGATTTAAAGTAAAATTTGTGGTCAAAGGTTTTACTTAGAAGAAATGTATCGATTACACCGAGACTTTCTCTTCAGTTAAAAAAAAAAAAACTCACTAAAAATTATTATGACATTAGTGGCTAATTATGATTTGGAGTTACATCAAATGGATGTAAAAATAACTTTCTTAAATAAGAGTGTGGATGAAGAAATTCACATGGAACAACCTAAAGGGTTCATAGAAAAAAGAAAAGAAAAGTTAACCTACAGACTTAAGAAATCCATTTATGGACTTAAACAAACTTCAAGATAATGATATATAAAGTCTAATGATACCATTATCTCATTTGGATTTAAGAAAAATACTGTTGATTAGTGTATATATCTAAATATCAGTGGGAACAAGTTTATTATGTTAATCCTGTACGTGAATGATATTTTGTTAGTTAGTAAGGATCTTGGTTTGTTGTATGAAACCAAGAATTATCTCACTAAGAATTTCAAGATGGTTGATATGGGTAAGGCAACATATGTCACTGGCAAAAAAATCTTTAGGAATCGATTTCAAAGGATTATTATGGTTGTCTCAAACAGAAATAAGTTCAACTTGATGCAATATCTGCAAACTGATTTAAAAAGAGAGCAAATGAAGTACATTCTACACCCTTCAGTTGTTAGTGGTTATTGTATGCTTAGACATGTACTAGATCGAATATCAATTTTGTAGTTAGAATGTTAGGTAAATATCAAAGTAACCCAAGGATGGAACATTGGAAAGCTACAAAGAAAATTATGAGTTATCTATGACGAACGAATGACTATATGTTCATTTATAGGATTAGGTACTTAAATTCATATTTTTTCAGATACTATGATAGCAGGAAGTCTACATCGGGTTTTTTTATTGTTACTAACAAGTTGAGTTATCTCGTGGAGGAGCGTGAAGTAGAGCATTAATGTTTTATCCACTATGGAGGTTGAATTTGTGACATGTTTTGAGATTACGAGTCATGTTATATGGTTACAAAATTTTATCTTAGGACTTGGGATTATTGACTCTATGCCTAAGCCGCTGAAGATATATTGTGATAATACCGGAACTATTTTTTTCTTTAAGAATGGAACGTACTCAAATGGTGCAAAACACATGGAGGTTAAGTACTTTATGATTATAAAAAGAATCTAGAAAAAGTTAGTATCAATAGAGAACATTAATACCATTCAAATGATAGTTAATTTAGTGATAAAAGAGATTATCACCAAAGGCTTATAAAGAACATGTTATTAGGATGGGTCTTTTGGAGAAATCTTTTATGTATTTCGAATAGGTTATTTTGAAGTGGTTATATAATTGACATTAACATTAGTACTAAATAAAATTTGTTTCTATTTATTTCATGTTTCCCTTTATGTCATAATCATATTCTATTTTAGATTTAAATTATACAGAAAATGTCTTGACAAGACAAATGACAGGGGTACAATTAAAGATCATAGAAGAAAATGTATTGATGGTGTGGTACATGGAAGGAAGTATGATATAGATGACATACAAATGCAATGACTCACATTAGTATCTAGTCGAAATATGACATTATGAAATCTATTTAAATATTGGGATTATTGTCAAGTTTTTAAAATTCGTAATCATGTGTAAAATATTTTTGTTTATAGAATCATAAATTAGTCTTTTCAAAATTATTTTGTAAAATAAAGTTCACTTTAACACAATAGGTCTAATGGGCCAAGTGGGAGAATATTATAATTAAATTCGTCTGGCCTATTAACCTACACGTTTTAGTAATTTTACTTGCACAAGGATTCTTTATATATATATTAAAGATGTCAATATTAATGACGATTCCCAATATCGATATATGCTCTTTTAAGTTTAGTAAGAAACATTGATGGTTATGAATTTTACAAAGAGAGGAATCTAGGCCCTCTATCTCCATCTATATAAAAGTATCGATGCCCCATAATGGAATAAGAGCGAGAAACGTATAAAACACATTCATAAGGTCCTGAACATAATGATTTCCATCAATTACTAAGACCCTAGCCAATCCAATTATAGAGGAGAGAGAAAGTGAATCTAAAAGTTAAAAATTTTATTTTGGGGTTTACGCACTTCGATTCATCAACACGTGGATTGTGAAAGACACACCTCCAACAAAAATCTCAGATCAACGGTTTTGGCTTATGGCTCAAGATAAGTACCATAACTTTTGATTCTTAGCAACATGAATAGGTTCTTGAGACATCTGTATGATTTTTTATCTTATTGGGAATTATAAAATAATAGTTATGTTAAAGATTTTTGTATGATTGAAAAATTTAACACTAGTTCCTTATAAAGATGATAATGTTTTGTGGAAATGATACCTATTTTCTTTTTAAAAAAATTGTTAAATAAATGCAACTTTTAATAATATAAGCACATTGCTTCTATTTGGAAAAAGAAATCTTCAAAGATGAAGAATGTGTCATTCACCATTATAAATCACCAAATGTTATGACAATAAGCTATTGAAAATCTCTCGTAAGTTAAAAAAGACAGTTGTGTACGGATAAGAAGATTATTGAAGCGTTGCCCAAAAAATGAGGGGATTTAGCAAGAAAATCCTATATTATGATATAATAAATAAATTTTTCTACAGAGTAGTTGGGATTTAATTTCACCATGAATCTCGATAAAAACTTTTAATTTTATTGTCTTTTCTCTTCTCCCATTTTCAAGAATACTCCAACTTATTAACTATCATTTTCTACCCCTTTCCAATAATAACCATTTAATTTCATACATTGTCTCCTCTTATCTCCCCTTCTCAATAATATCCTGCCAACTTTTTGTTTTTCCTCTTTCTCTACTTTTCAATAATACCCGTCAATTTTATCGTCTTTCCTTTTTTACCTCCTTAACCTCGAAGAAAATGCGTGTGCTGATAGGAACACCCCAACCCTCTAGATATTGTAGTCTAGATTGACTTTTAAATTTTTATTTACAAAAAGCAATTTGTTAGTTTCATATCTTGAGTTTGAAAATGGATGACCACTAAATTCCCAAATTTAGAATTTAAATCCAACAGTGGAAAAAATCTTTTTTTTCAAATTTTATTGGTGATTTCATAAAATTTTGTATTTTACATAAACATGGTACCTGATCGCGTTTTTGAGATACTCTTATGTTTTCAAATGGATGACATGCCACCTTAACCTTGGTGCTAATTGAATACCTTGTCTTCAATGTATAGCCAAAAAAACCTTGATTTTCCTTCCCGAAAGCATTCATCTTCAATTTCTTGACTAAATTTTTTTATCATCCTCCTCGACTTGATGATTTTCTCTACTTTAACCTTCAACCCTCAAAATTAAGTTAGGATTTTTGAAAAAGTAGATAGAAGAACATGGAATTTGGGATATAAAAATCAAGAATTTTGCACAAAGGATTAAGATGCAAGATTGAAAACGATGGACTAAAAATGAGGCTGAATAGCTTAAAAATAAATTAGTTAGAAGAACTCGAAGATGATTGGTTTTTAGAAGAAATAGAGAGGGAAGGGGAGGTGGGGCACTACACAAGTTGAAGAAGGCATTTAGGTAATTCTACATAGATATATAAAAATAGATGGTCAAAGTGCATGTCATTAGTTTGAAAACAGGGGTATCTCAAATATTCATAAAAAGGCGGAGGGGCATGTCTAAATCAGCCTATAATTTATATGCTTTCTCATGTAATAGCTGATCAACCTTATAGCCGGCAAAAAGGCGGGTGAAGGGTATACCCAAGCTCAACCCAAGTTGTAGAACCTTCAACCCGAACTCAACTCAAGTTGTACGTTGGGCTTGAGCTTATTAACCCAACCTCAACACAATCTTGATCTTCTAAAATCAAGTTGAACTCAGGTTAGCCCGAGTAATTTTGGGAAAGATGGACAGGTTAGCTCGTTGAATATTCATAATTTTCTTTTAATCAATAAATAAATTTTATCTATTAAAAAATTATCACAAAAAAAAAAAAAAAAACCCTAACCAGTAGAAAATAAAATTTCATGCAACCTCCAAATCCATCATTGGGAGAATATTTAGATAAACCATACCCAATCAAAGTCCACAATAATACTATCCAATCATCCACAAGTCATGATAATAAGATGGAATAAAAAAGTTAAAATATATAATATATATACTATAAAAATATTTGTATATTATTATATAGACATCAGATTTGGATCGAGTCGGGTTGCTTGATCCCTCAACCTGAGCTCAGCCCAAATTGAGGTCAGGTCCACGTAACTCAGCCCAGGCTCACCCATCAATTGGGTTGAGCCCAGACTGAATTCGGGCCAGCCTGCCCAGGTTGCTGCCGTACTTAATCCACCGAGACATGGTAGATCTTAACAGTGTCAATGGATCGAGAAAAAATCTGTTTGGAATCAAATTTGGTCCCCTATCTGATAAGAATCATTTATTAGACCCAAACCTAATCCTGACCCAACTCGGATCTATCATTTTTAAGTCCTTAACTAATCCGATGTTCTATATATTGTTCCGGATACAATCCAATTCAAAAACCCAATATATTTTTTTTTCTATCAATCCTAATCATACCCAATTATTAAATTAAATAAAAATATACATAAAATATAATATTCATTATTGATCTAAATAAAATATAATAAAACATAAATGTATATCAATCATATATTTAAACATATGAGATGGTTGATCCAAAATGGATCCAATAAGCTTTCGGATCAGGTCCTTATAGGAACCAAAAACCTTTATCCATACCCATAGTGATCAAATTAGAACAGAATGGATTTTGGGTCTGATCCGATAAGTCGACAGCCCTAGTTGATCTTGATGAATACAATCCAGATATAACGAACAACAGCAACCAAAAAAAACAAAAGAAAAATTAATTGTCAACCATAAAATAAAACAAAGTCTGAAGAAGTCAATACCCGAACCATTACCTTTGTTGTGTTGGGTGTGAATCAAAGAAAGATTGGGTGGGTATGGTGCGTTCTTGACTCCCTTTCTTTCAAGGGTAAAAATGGAACAAATGTCTTGTAAAAAATTTGAAGAGTTGTTTGTAGTCTGTTGTGAAGCTTCAGCTCTTGAGGAAGAGCATTCAATATCAACCAAACCATTTAGAGAACCATTTCTTCCAATTGAATGCCACCCAACAATAGCCTCTTAACTTGTTCTGATCTTCTATATTTAAGAACCATTGTTGTTTAAGAGAGAGCTGAAAATTTATTAGGAACCTTGGCAATTCAAGGCAGCTTTTATTTGGTGGACAGTTGTGCTGATAAGATTGTTAACTGTATTCACCGATTCGAGGTTCAGTTTTGCGGACGGTGAACTACTCACAAGTATTTGAAACACCACCGTAATTAGTGAACCACCCGAACTACTAATATTTGATGAACTTGAACTTGTTGATGCGCCTCCTTGGTCGGGTCGTCCGTCTGGGGAGATAGCGAAACCGGATGGGAGTAAGGGTATGTATGAAGGGTCTTCTCCGCTCATTGCCATGTTGATAGAAGGTAGATCAACTGGAGCATAGACAATGAGTGATCCCGACGAGTCTATGCAGCTCTCTTGAAGTATCAACATGTTGGTATTGCTCGCATTGAAAGCCTGTCAAGGAAAAGGCGATCAAACCATGAAAAACACTAAGATTTACGAGGTTTAGCAATGCCTACGTCAACAGATGAGGTGAGAGAGAGAAAAAAAAAAAAATGAAACAACTGTGTATCGCCAATGGAATAGAAGACAATTACACAAGCAACGATTCACGAACATTTGAAAAAAGAAAGTCATGCTTGGGATTTCTCCCAATACCTCTCTCAAACTTCCAGAAGCTTGAAACCCAAGTTTCCCCATTTGATTTCATTATCCTGTAATCCTAAAACGAATTACAATTATATATGGGTTGGGATTAGGAGACAACCTTATTTTGACAGCCATTGACCAACATGGGTTACAAATTTCGGAATGGGTTAATGGTTTTGTGAGGATGATCTTCTCACCATAAATCCTCACAAAAAATCAGCCCATTCCAAAACTTCCAACCCCATGAAAATTAGTTTACAAGTTAATGGTATGAATTGAGGTCCACAACTCTTCAACTTGTAAACCACTTTTGATGGGGTTAGTAGTTTTAGAATGGGTCGATTTTTTGTGATGACGCTCTTCTCACCATAGAGATCTTCACAAAAAATCAACCTATTCCAAAACTTGTAACCCAAATAGGACAATGGTCGTCAAAATAAGGTTGTCTCTCCTGATCCCAACCCTACACATATATATTTCAATCACAAACTAGATTCAAGATTTCTATCATAAAAAAGCTAAAGCTACCCTTCTTGGCTCGCTCTCTTGAGTCGACCCTTTTTTCCCCAACCAATTCTAGGGGATTTTTTTGCAAGGTTTCCAACTAGTACATGAAGAACTAGCAAACCGTCGAGGCTAATGAAAACTTTAATTTTTTTTATTTTTAAAATTCTTTTTTTGAGTGTGTGTGTGTGGCGTGGGTGGGTGGGGGGGGGGGGGGGGGGGAGGCTTACCCGAAGAACTGATATACAGTTGCCTGGATGTGATCCATTTGCAATATGAGCAACCTCTTGCACCGGATTACCATTGGAGAGAACATCCCACTAATAAAAATACAAAAGAGAAATTTTTACAGTTTCATTTCAAATCAACTTTGTCTGATTTGACAGGCTATATAAAATTGATCCAAGAAAAAGATTGTTTGCTTAATATACCTGAGGTCGAGTCCTCTCATCCTGGAAGAAATTAAATACATTCTGTGAAGATACAGGGAGCCATAGTGATGTCGCTGCACTGAGAACCACACTATTAGCCTGACCAGGATTTGTGCTCTTTTGAATAGTAACTCGGACACCCGCATCATTCAAACCCGACAATGTAGTCCATCTTTGGCCACTCGATGTACTTAAGCTCGAACAAAAATTATTAATCATCCTTTGTGAAAGCTTCATCATGCTTCGCCTACCGTCGGGTAAGGGAATAACTAGACATCCATCATCAAAACAACACAAACTTTAAAAAGAAGTTGTTTGAAAGGTGATTAGAAATCAAAACAAGTATATGTTATATGGTACCTCCTCCAAGGTCTCGTGTAGAAGTTGTGGAGACCATTAGACAAGCAATTCTCTCACACATCCTCTGAAGAGTAGCAAGCCATCGTGCAGCCCCAAACGCCTTACCACTGTTAACAAGATCTCTATATAGCTGATGAGATGGAGTCTTCTCTTCTACTTCAACATGCTCTAACCAAGTCACCTATCAAGTATTTCACCATAAGTTAGGAAGCTTATTTCGTAAATGAAATCAATGGGAGAGAACCAACCGTTTAATCACCTTAGAGTACCCATTGGGCATGTCTTGAACCAAGCATCCAGAAGGAAACCTTCGAGAGTGAGAAGTAGAGATTAATTGATTCTCTCGGGAGAAATCAAAGGACACGTCGGCTATTGCCCACAATCCTTGCTCTATTTGCTGACAGTAACGAAGGAAGTAGAATTCTCGAGTTGGCACTAGAGGCGAAAGCACCTGCAATTCCTCGTACATCTGCACTGACCCTTTTGATCAGAAAAATTCTATCAAACTAACAACTAACATCTCATATTAAACAAAGAAACGGAACTATGTCGATAAATTACCAGTTGTAAGGATCCACTCCGACTTCCCGCCATGCCAGACGCTAGTACTTCAATCGTTCTAGCCTTTGAGACTATCGTAGGAAGCAGCTCCGCCCATTTGTTCTGCACTCAAATCAGTCCTCATTCAGATAAATAAGAAGTCTCTAGAGACACAAATAGGGTAATAACATCATTGAAGAATGGAGCTCACGGAATCCATAAACATGTCAACCAACGCCAATGCATTCATAATAACAAGAGCCGAATCTCTTGATGCCTCAATTCCAACATTGGGATTTTTTAAGTGGTTAGTCCTTGGGAACATCCTCTCGTAGCTTTCGAGATTAAGAACATCTCTCCCGTACATTGCAGACTTTATCCATAAGGGCTCATCTGTCTTCAAAATCTTGATCAATTCATCCAAGGCATTGGCAGCGGACTCTGCCATGATTGATTTATCGATTTCTGAGACGCCCATTGTCTGAAATGGCATTGTGGGTATAGAAGAACTTCCGGGAAGAAGATCAAGATCGAGGGAAGGCCCTCCGATCCCTTGACCCCCAAAACTCCCCATAGATAATTCCAAAGAAGAAGAAACATGACTAGGTTGAACAGGAGGGAGTAGTGAAATTGGTCTTCCTATGTATTTGGCAGCAACGCCGGACACTCGGTTAAGCTGCAAAATTTAACAAGAAAAATAAATCAAACAAGATACAAGGTGGGTCCCAAAGAAAGAACTAGTGGGTTTGTTTAGCAAAAACCAACCTCTTCTTTCAATCTAGCATTCTCCATTCGCAGTTTCTCTTCGTCAAAGTACATGTCTTCGCCAACGGGCGGTCCCCCACAAGATGGGCAGATCACCTTCTTTAGTGCCTCTCTAATTGCTATGTTCTCAGTTCGAATCCTATCATTCTCAGCTCGAAGCGCGGAGTTATCCGCGCGTTCATGTTGGGTCTGAAGCATATGAAGTAATATTACGTAGGAGAAAAGGGGAGGGGGTGAGAAAAGAAAGCAACAATACTCCCTTATCTGTCTATAATAAAACAAAAAGAAGAAGACTACTAGAAGAGATTACCTTCATTTGGGTTCTCCTGTTTTGAAACCAGAACTTAATTTGTCGAGGCTCCAGTGCCAAATCTCTGCTTAATTGCATCCTTTGCTTCTCATCTGGGTGAGGGCACTCCTTGAACATCCTTCAATCCCATAATCCAACATCCCAGTACCATCAAAAAGATGAAAACCATTTCAAATTAACAAAAAATTCGTTTATTTGTTCATTTAACTTAACAAAAACAACAACAAAAATAACAAAGAAAAAAAGAATCTATAAAACAAGTTAAGAAAGATACCCCATGGAGAACTTTGTCTGACTCCAAAACCCCATAATCTAACATGCCCATTATCAACAAAAAGATGAAAACCATTCAAATTAACTAAAAATTGTTCATTTAACTTAAACCCCAACAACAACCGCCCATGGAGGAGTTTTTCCCACTCCAAAACCCCATAATCCAACATACCCATTATCCTAAAAAAGATGAAAATCATTTCAAATTAACTAAAAGTGTTTATTTGTTCATTTTAACTTAAACCCTAACCCATGGAGGACTTTTTCTGACTCCAAAACCCCATAACCCCAACATATCCATTATCATAAATAAATAAATAAAAAGACAAAATCCGTTTCAAATTAACTGAAAGTACGATTTTTTTTTCCTTCATTAAACTTAAACCCCAAAAAAAAAAAAAAAAAAAAAAATTCATATTTCCAGTAACAAAGCTAGAGATTGAAGAAAGAGAACCCATGAAGGATTTTTTCTAACCTTTCAAGCTCTTGAATCTGACGAGCTGTATGTCGATGGTAACGCTTCTTCCTCCTCTGAGGATCAGATACATCTTGATCCTCCCCTGACCCACCACCCCCACTCATAGAATCCATATTTTTTTCTTTTAAAGTCACCAACACAAGCCAACGTTCTTGAAGTTGTTGTTGTAAAGCTCTTGTTCTTCTGATTCTGCTCCTCTTAAGAACATATCAACCTCGTCATCATAAAATGAAAGAGTGGGTTGTTGTTGTTGTTCTTTCTCATATTCATCTGTGACTGTTGCATTGTTTATTAGCTTTAAACCCATTCCATTAGGAAAGAAGAAACGGACAGTAAATTAGAGATATCGACGCCATGAATTGAGGGGAGTGAGAGATACTGAATTAAAGAGAGAGAATAAAAAAAAAATTAATGTGCTCGCATGGTATTCGAAGACATATGTAAGAGAGGTAACCGACGGATTTAAAGCACAGTTTTTTCTTCGCTCTCTCTCTTTGAAATTTATTTGCTTTGGTACGCGCAGACTTCAAGGCGGGGATACAGCTTCGAGCCTTTAATATGACACGCATGTAGTCGTGGATTTTCAGAGATACCAGAGATACTCTTTTTTTCCGACCGATATATGTTACCCACACTTTAAATGACTAAAATACCCTTAATGTCTTATTTTATCACATCATTATGTATAATTATCGATGGTTATAAAAGTCAAATCCATTATTTTTTGGGTGATTTAGACATGCCTCCATGCAATTTATTTAATATTAGAGATGCCCCCTTGACTTAGGTCTTCTCTTGGAGAGTAAATTAAATGGCGTGTATGCCATCATCTTCAACCTCTAATAGAAAACCCCTTGATTTTACGTGCAAATATGTAAAAAATTTAGGTTTTTTTTTTTTTTTTTGTTCTATTAACGAGGTATCCGAACTTACAACTGACTAGTGGGACCGGGTGAGTTAGGACCTGGACCGAGGCATATATCCCTCCCCCGGGCATGTGCAACACCTACACATCACACGCACCAGGTATGTGAGGTATATGCCCTCACGGGTCACTACTCATATTGGGTATCAGACACAACCTACGGACTCTCGTCGCTTATTGGATTCAAAATTGCCATTGAGCCAACCATTCGAGGTTTTAGGTTTTTCCTTTAGTCTACTACCTAAAGATTTTATTTTGTTTGACCTTCAAACTCAATAAACAATAACAAGATGGGATTTTTGGAGAAGTACAAGGACGGATTTTTATAAAATCGGTTATGTTCCACCTCTTGGGTAAAATCTTCTACTATCATCTTCAATTTGAAAATTATGACTAACTTAACCTAAAAAACACGAAAACAATATGGATTTTCAGGGAATTAGAAGATAATGATTGATTTTAGGTAGAAAAATCAATGATTTTTTATAAGAAGTTAAGATGAGGTTAAATAGTGGATTGAAGATGAGGATGAATAGTTAAAAATAATTTATAATAAGAGGTGAAAGTTTGTAGGTTGTGAGATCGATAGTCAATATGAGCAATGATTCCTTAAGGCCACCTGTGAGGGCTCACCCTCATTTACCCAGTGCATGTGATGTGTGGGTGTTGCCTGTGCGCCGAGACTAGTCATTGGACAAGACCATGGTCTGTGGATTGGGCAGAGCCCATATACACCTCGGTCCGTTGTCTACAAGGATACTCGGTTATAAAAAAAATGGCTAGAGGTTGAAAACAAAGACATTTTGGGTCTTTTTACATTAGTCTTTTGGATAAAACATAGATCAACACTTTGAAAACACTAGGGGTATATTTAATATTAACCAAACATGGAGGGGCAAATCTAATTCAATAATCCAAATGAGAGCCATTTTTTCAGGTGACTATTCACACCCTTGAATCCAATGAATAGTAGTGACTTCTTCAATATCATTCAAATCACCGATAAGAAAGGTCCTCTAAATAGGAGATGGATCATTCTAAGGCGAAATTGAAGCGATACACCAATATATATTTATGAAATTTCTAAAATAATCAAATTAAGGCATTTATACCTTTACAAGAATACCATATTTTGTAAATCATGTGCAAATGCACATGCCACCTACTAGTCTTTATCTTTATCATTATAATGAGAAAATGATGAGTAAAATGATTTGACACCAAAATTTGGAAGACCAAAAATGCCCCCACACTTGCTTTTAACTTTATGATTATAAAGGTCATTTTTGTCAAAATAAATAAAATTACAATCCCAAAGCTTCGAGAATCACGTTAATTAGTTTTTAACTTTCTAAAATTACAAAAATATAATTTTATTGTGTTATCTACAAAATTCACTTAATTAATATTTTAAAACACAACGGTGGACCCCACTCAACTATAATTTTGTTGGGTATAAAGATTGAAACAAAACAGCAGGGTCCTCACAACCCCACTTTATTACCTTTCTTTTTCTTCTCCTCCCTTCAACTTTTTTGTCTTTCTATTACTCCCCCTTACCTTCACTAATACCCCTTCTAACTTTACTATATTTCCTATTTTACCCCTTTAAGTGAAGGTATAGTAGAGTATTGTCAACACGTACAATGCCTGCACATCACAAGCACCGTTTAACTTTACTATCTTTCTCTATTTGTAAATCATTTTAAAAGATTTATACCATGGATGTAAGTGTGGTTGTTCTGGGAATGTTTTCCAATTCATTGGTCTAGGTTAGGTTTTGTCTCATAATTTATAAAGGGATGGATTGTTAGTTTCACTTTTTTCTCAATCCCGAGACCGAGTTGTGTGTCGGACTGGTTCAGTGGAAGACTCATGAAGGCTCAACCTCAAGCACCTCGATAAAATGGTCTTTGTGTGTCGAACTGTTTGAGGTTAGCATCAACGCTCAACCTCAAGCACCTCGATAGCATAGAATGACCACATGATGCACTAACCTAATCACTATATGGACCACTCAGACCATTTTCCACACACTTAGATGTCCCTTGGTTGAAATTTTTTGGCAAATCATTCACCCAATCAAAGACCCACCCAAAGTAAATTAGAAAATTCACAAGAATTTTTTGTCGGTAACAAGCTAGTAGTGCCATTGCTAGCAACTCCAGAAATGACAATCCAAAGCAGTATCGATGGCAGAACACTGATTCTGATAGTACCATAGTATGGATGTTGTGAATGCCATTGCCAACTCCATTGGTGCCACCGACAATATCACCGATAGTACCCAATTGTCATATTATTTTATCGTTGAATCTCTAATAGTGCCACCACCATCAGAGACATTGCCACCGATAGAAAGACATTGCCCAACTCATTTTCATAAATTAGAATATATCTGGCTTCATTTGGGCTTGTTCAACACTTGAGGATTTGAGTTCCCAAAACTCCCACATACCATGAAGCATTCTCAACCTTCATGAGAGCCTAACATTAGTTGAACCCACCTTCAACCTCTCTAGAACTCTCATTTGATCCTAATCCCACTATCAAACTTTCCCTTACACACACATTGGTAGACTCAAGGAGCAAGGAGAAAAATAAGAAGATGGAAAAAGTGAAAACAAAGACTTGAAAAACTCAAAAGCTTGATTGGAAGATTCGTCGGTTGAGTCATCCTTGTAAGTTTTGTTTTTCATTTCAAAACCTTTAAAGGATTCTCCTGGTTTTATTTTGTAAAAAACCAAGCACTTGCTTGAGTTTAGAATTCTTGACAAGTGACAAGGTTCTAAGTTTCCTAAGGATAAAACTTAGAATTAGAGTAAGGTGTTACCTCTCTCGAACAAAAAGGTTTTGTGATTTAGCATAAAGAAAAATTGCATATATGATTTGAGGTGAACCAAAAACCTCTTTGATTATTTAATTCCAAGAACGAACTTGGGAGTGGATGTAGGCAAGTTGTCGAATCACTATAAATCTTGTGTCTCAATTTCTTATTTGTGTTTTTACTTCAAATTGCAATTGAATGCCATGAATGACATGAGTGTCATGCTTTAAATTTTGTAATTTCAAGTATAATACAATGTCTAGCATAATTGTGAGACGTTGATTAAATTGGGACTAGGTGAATAGCTTTAGGTGAGTAGATCATTGTTCTTGACCTACCTAGGATAATATAACATTTAAAAGGAAATTTTTATTTGCATTATCCACCTCTCTCTGAGACTAGACAAAGTACAAAGACCATAATTTCATATCTTATTCCTAAGCACATGACAACTTCCAAAGGACGCATAGGAGTTTAGACGGGTTAGAACCAGTCCAGGGTGATACATCTTAATCGAGGATGAGTTATATAGAAATTTTTTTGGGGAACCTCACTTGAACTGTCTGACTTTCGCTGAAACTAGGAAGGTCTTAAGAGAAATCCATAGGGAAGATTTTTGGAACCACTCAAGAGTTAAGACGTTAACACACAAGGTACTTTCCCAGGGGTATTACTGGCCTTACATCCAAAAGGACGCAATCGTGTACGTCAAGCGTCATGACAAGTGTCAAATACATGCAAGGTTTATCCACCAATCAGTAGTCCAATTAACCTCGATAATAAGCTCATGGCCCTTTGTACAATGGGAGATGGACTTGGTTGGACCATTCCTAAGGGGCCTAGTGAATTTAACCTTCTTTTTCATAACAACAGATTATTTCACTAAATGGGCAGAAGTGCTCCCTCTATCTAGAATACAATAGTAGGAAGTCCAGAAGTTCATATGGGAACATATCATTTGTTGGTTCAGGATCCCACATACGCTCATTTATGATAATGGAAAGAAATTTTCAAGGGAACATATGAAAGTTTTTTGTTAACAACATGAGATCAAATAGTCATTCTCCACACCACAATACCCACAAAGGAATGGATAAGTAGAAGCAACAAACAAACTCATGGTCGGTATCCTGAAAAAGGGATTGGGGGAAGTGGACTCTTGTCTTGCATAGGGTATTATGGACTTATAAAACAATGACAAGAACTTCAACTTGAGCGTCTCCATTTGCAATGATGTATGGCCTAAAGGCTATAATTCCTGTGAAAAATAGTTTTCCCACGACACACTCACAAATTGTCCAGTCAGGATAAAATGATAGGCAACTAGTGACAGAACTAAAGTTACTGGATAAAAAAAAGATATGCCATGTTAATGAACCTAGAAGCTTATCACAAACGACTACAAAGGTATTATAACAAGAAAATCAATGAAAAAAATTCCAAGAGGGAGACCTAGTACTAAGAATGGTCTACCAGAATATAGAAGAGTAGAATAATGGGAAGTTAAGTCCAAATTGGGAAAAGCCTTACCTAGTAGCTAAAGTCAGGGCTAATGTGGCTTATTATCTTACAATAATGTGTGGTTAGGATTTTCCCAAGCCACATGATACATGTAATCTCATAAAGTATTATCAATAAAGAATTTATTCTACTCAAATTCTGACCAAAAGTTTAAGTTCAGTCCAAAGTGGCTTGAGGTCCTAAGTGACCTTTGTTATCTTGAGTGGCAGTACAACTCTTAATGTCTTAGGGTCCTAAATGACCAAAAGTTTAAGTTCATCCCAGAGTGGATTAAGGTCTTAAGTAACCTATGTTTTCATGAGTGGCAACGTAACCCTTAGTGGCTTAGGGTCCTGAGTAGCTAAAAGTTTAAGTTCAACCCAGAGTAGTTTATGGTCCTAAGTAACCTCTATTGTCTTGAGCAGCAACACAACCCCTGGTGGCTTAGGGTCTTGAGTGACCTTTGTTATCTCGAGTGGCAGGACAATTCTTAGTAGCCTAGTGTCCTGAGTGACAAAAAGTTTAAATTCAAATGACTATGTTGTCCTAAGTGGTAGAGCATCCCTAAGAGGCAAAAACATGATAGATGGAAAATGAAAGAAAAGTATGGAGAAGCCTAAGGACCTAAGTAACCCCAACTATTTTGGAAGGTAGTGTGTTATGGCTTTATATCAAAGAGTACCCAAAAGAGATAGTGTCAAAATGTACAATTGTAGCAGAATAGACACTAGGGGTTAGAACCCTAATGAGAAGTAAGACCTCTTAACAGTTGACCTCTTATTATGCATGTTTAATTTTGATTAAACTAAGTACGTTGTTCAATTTTAAAATTTTGAGACTTGGCTTATGCATGTTGAGAATGTTGTTTAGCTCTTGCACACTTTCAATTTTAAAATTTGATTTCCACTTAGTAAGTTAAGGGTTAGTTCTCTCAGTAAATAAGAAGTCAGCCTATACTAGCCAAGTAGCATACAAGTATTGTAATGAGAAAAGTAAATTTAATTAATAAAGTTCAAGATGTATATTTTTACATTTATAACTTCCAAATGAGGATTAAGTAGAAGTAAAAAAGATAAAGAAAAAAAATGAGTATTTATTGAAGGACAGGATCAACTTGTTGTTGACCTGAAAAACGAATTGGCTGAACAAAATTGGTTAAGGATTGGAGAGAACCACCTAAGGGATCTTGGGCGAACTCGACTTCAGTCAAGGAAAGAATGGAGGTCTCACCAGTCTTCTCAACTTCAACATGCTGATCAGAATCTCTATCACACAGAACAATGTTTGGCTTACGAGGAGGCTGAGCAACCTCCTTAGTAGGAAGTGGAGGGACGGCTCTTCCAAGAATGTTCAACTTACCCTCTAAGGTTGGGTAAATGTTACTTAGTCTTCCCATACCCCTTATTGTATTGAAGTTGGGTATCCTCAAAACCCTTGGCTTATGCTTTGTAGAATGCCTCGTCCCTAACTATTAGATATTGGGCCATCATCTGACTCGAGATTTTCTTAGTATCCAAATGATCCTCATTGACCTGCTCCTCCTTAACAACCTTATCGATTGTAGAGCTGAGTTGAGTAGTAACAACGACGTCAACATACTCGACTATAACATTGTGTACTCATTGCCCAAGCTCAACTTGAAAAGAGGCTAGCTCGGTGTCCTTACTCCTGAGTGTTGTCCATAGGTCTTCCATCTCGACATCCCTCATCTGGATGCACTCCTTGGAGTGTGAAAGCTCCCTTGATCCGCGGGTTGCGGATCCACTTTTTTGGTGTTTGGGAGTCGCCACCTAGTTATTATGGTCTAGGAACCAAATTATGACTCTAAATAAATAAATAACACTAATCTACTAAAAAAAACTAAAGGTTCGGGGATCACATTACGGGATTAGAAGGTGTTAGGCACCAATCCCGACCAACAAATGTCAATTTCTACTTTTCTCAAAAATTACATTGTTAAAAAAATGACCTAAACAATAAAATAAATAAAAAAAATTTACTTGGGTGATTGTGATGGCTGATTTCCATAGTACTGGCGGATTGCGTTCCTCGTATGAGTCTTCTTGTTTTTGTTTTCGTCATTGGATCAACTTTCGATCTTCGAGATAAGGTATTCTCCTCCTAGATCTGAGTATTTGTTAGATATTCTGGGTGTTTTGAGGGTTTTTGGATGTTTTTGAGGATTTTTGGGTGTTTTTTAAGTAAAAAATGGGGTTTGGGTGTTAGGTAGGGACTTATGACTTTAAATTTAGGATTTTGAGAAGGTTGGAGAGAGTTTTTGGCCTCTCCTTCCTAGGATTTTTCTTAACTTGAGAGATTAGATTGTGGAGGCTCTTATTATATAGTTTTTTTGGAAGTTTTTCAGTTTGACTAAGTCTCTTTAAGATAAGATTAATTAAGGTTTGAATTATAATTTTTAATTAGGGTTTCCATTCTTACATATAATGAAAGAGTATTTTTTTAGTTTTTTTGGAGAACCCCCTGATTATATTTTAATTCTTTGGGACCCCAAATGGAGGGGCATTTTAATAAATATATTGTGGGTCCTACTTGAATAAATGGGCCACCACTTAAAATTTGGCTCGTGGGCTTAATTAATTGATTTTATTTGTTTAAAATTTAAAATTTAATTTATTAAGGTTTCACTTTACGTTCATTAATATTTTAATTATTAATTTCAAAATTTAAAATTTTTAGGATTGAAAAATTATCGTTTTGCCCTCAAAGAAGGCTTTTGCATTTCGAAATCGTTTTTCGATGTTTTGGGATATTTTGAAATCAATTTTTCCTAAGAAATTCAATGGGAGTATCGATTTGTGTCATTTATGGGTTTTTGGAATGAAATGGTCGTAGACCTTATGAGGGGTATTTTTGTAATTTTATTGAATTTGGTGAAAATTGATAAAATAGTTTATTTGATTTTAATTTTTCATTTTAAGTGTTTGAAAGGATTTTCCTAAGCGTAACGTAGGCTCTAGGGATATTTTGATGTTAGGGGTATTTTAGTAATTTGATCGTTTTTTAGTAATTTTTCTCGTAAAACTTCTTTTTATCTCAAAATGATGATTTCTAGGTTTTGGATCATATTTTCCTAGCGTAGCATGGTTTCTAAAAAATTTCTTGCTTGAAATACTTCATCCGAATTTATGAAATATATCTAGTAATAAAATAAAGCATTGGAATATTCGTCCATCATTGGGAACGTCACAATTGGGTTGACGAGTTGATTAATCAGACGAGTGCGAAAATGGGGTGTCTACACAGTCCTCGAGTTCTATTATAATATCATTATGCTTCATCTTCAAGATATGGTACTTGTGATCCAAGTTGTTGTGTACCTTGTTGAAGTATTCCACATCACCTTGTAATGTCCTGAACTTCTCCTTGGCAGCGTGAGAAAATGAGGTGAGCTGCTTCATTCTCTTGAGTAGTGATAATTTTGGGCCTCCTACTACTTAAAGATAGTTATCATGCCATATAGTTGGGATTGTAGAGAAAAAGAGAATATTAGAACACAGAATAATGAAAAAAAGTAGTACTTAAATAAATAATGTGTGATAAGTTACCTGAGATATGTAATGGCAGAACTTGTCGAAGAGTAGCTCGACATTCGCTTTGTTGACTAGGTTCATATCCCTTGGCAACAAGGTCAGGAAAGCAAAGATGTCACTACTTGCGGGTCCTTGAGAGTGTTACGGCTATTGTAAACTAGGCCATTCCCAAGGTCAAAGGTAGGACAAAAAGTTCCCCTTCCATCCCCCAGTTCAAGGATGCCCCTTCCCCCCAACCAAGCCAGTAAAAGACCAAATCCTTTATGGGATTTTGTAGTCACTCATCTCAATAGCCTGACCTTTCGGCTACTTGGCAGGCTAAGTTGGATCTTACCTCAAACATAGATTCATCATATATTTGAAAGGGTCCAATGTAGCATTAAATTCTTGGGTAACCCTTTTTGGAATCTACTTACCATGAGTTTCTTCCAAGGGAGTGAAGCCGCCAAAATGATGGGGACACCTCTGCCTACTCTTACCCTCCACCCGAGTAGGTTGAGCATGGGCAAGGGGTGGGGTAATAGAGGTTGGGGTATCGACAAGGAAGGTAAATTCTGAAATGTATATTCATGGTGTTGGGGAGGTTAGGTTCTACAGCGGAGTGGGAATTGGATGTGGAGTTAGAAGAGTGAGTAGATTGGGTTGAATGATGGGGGGATGTACCTTCAAAGCCTAGTTCAAGAAGTAGAATAAGGTTTTTTAGAACCTGGTCGATAGGATGAACAACTTGAAATGGTTTGAAGAGAAGTAAAGTAAATGGTGGAGGTAAAACAAGTTGAACAGCTCCCGTTTCTTAGACTACTCCATCAACTTTCTTATTCTTTTCTTTTTTCTATTTCCTCATCTCATCTTTTCTCTACTCCTTCCTCGCTTCAACAACGAATAAGACAGAAGACTTTAAAAAGTTGGACAATATCAGGTTTTGGCAGAAAAACCCATAAAGTAAGAGTAAAAAGTGAATTTATAAAAGAAAATTTGCCTTAAAAGTATAGGGGACCTTAAATCCCTCTCAGGAGACATTGGGACCAAACTCTTAATCCCCAGATATGATCAAGGGATCCTTGTACCAGCCCTTATTAGAGTTAGGAAGATACTGTATCAGGGATTGTCTAATAGATTTGGAAGACATAGAGTAGTGCTCTAGGCGGTTATGAGTTGGCTTTGAGGTTATACCTAGA
Organism: Akebia trifoliata; assembly: GCF_017979445.1. NCBI lineage: Eukaryota > Viridiplantae > Streptophyta > Magnoliopsida > Ranunculales > Lardizabalaceae > Akebia > Akebia trifoliata. The sequence goes on along the minus strand of NC_141377.1, from coordinate 31,565,918 downwards.
GAGAAAATTATGAGAGATTACCCTCATTTCTTTTACTCTCTCGATTAATCGATAAAAATTTATGGTACTTTGGCTTAGTGCCTTATCAATATTACTAAAAATCTCCCGTAAGAAGAAGGATATTGGAAAATGAAGACCAACATAAATCTAGCCAACATAAACCAGGATTTCCCTTAGACGAAATTCATTAGGGTCATTGCAAACTTTAATGACACAGACCTGAGGATAGAGTAGGTTTTGTAGAATTTGGTTACGTTAAAGGCCATAGAAACATATTTTAAAAGAGATGTGTTAGAGGGAAGTTACCTCTGAAAGAAGGAACATGGGTCAAGACTTGGTAGATTCAGAAGAAGACAATAAGAAATCAAAAATTAGGCGCAAGGGAGAAGAAGATGGAAGAATAAAAAAATTCTTCAAGTCCCCTATTTATAGCCAATAACCAAAGAAGAAGATGGATGGGAATCCTTTGACATGCATCCGAAAACCCTAATTGTTGAAACCCTACAGCTTAATGCAAAGTGGGACACATATAGCATTGTGATTCATCTAGTTACATCTCAACCGCCCAAAAATTTGAAATAATGGCTCATTAAATTGGAAAAGACATGGAGGTAGAAGAAATGCAATGATTGAACTTTAAGGGGTGTGTGTGTGCTAATAATGACAGCTATTCGGAATAAAGACCGTTTCTCGAGATAACGATAGAACTTCTCTTCTCGAAAGGGAGTAACTGTAGAAAGTAAAGTTATAAATGATCTAAACCTTACACGCGTCCTTATCTGAACATGAGCCAAGGCAAATTAGGGGAGAATATGTTCAAAGTAAGTGTTGCCTCAATAGGGTCTGCAACTTAATAATGTCTGAGTAAATCTAGATATTAGCTCTGTTTAGATGCAAGTCAGAGTTAATATATATCCCTACCCAGCCTAAAGGACAGAGCGGAACTGAGTACGTGCAAATCCAAGTCTATTTTTCATTTTGCTAAGATAATAAATAAATCCCAATAATCTAGAAGTGTTTTGATAGAATCAATTACGTTCTTCTAAATTAGTTCTACCTTCTTAGAGATGAATTTTCATAAGCTGATCTACAAATTAGGGGGATCAAGGAGAGGAACCCTAAAATCTAGGGATCATGGAAAAATCCTATATAAGGGAGAAAGATCGATAAAGAACGAACATTTTTTAGAAAAGAATTAAGAGTTTTTACTTCAAGAAAATTATCTTGGTTCTTGTCAACTTGGGTGTCAAAGGATTCTTAGTAGGAACCACACCGATGCTACCATGCAGCTAGAAGAGCAAAGAGACACCGTCAGAATTGCAGATCGAGTTGTTGAAGGTAATCTCAAAAATACCTCTACACTTTACATTATATTAATTGACACATGTTATAATACTAGAATATCTGTATATATTTTAAAATTATTTATAAGACAATTATACCATTTGTAAATCGTGTGCAAATGAGCATGCCAACCACTAATTCTATATCTTTAATATTATAAGAGAAGAACATGAAGTAGAGTATTGTCGAAACCAAAATTTTAGATTCCAAAATTGTCCACACATTACATCAAAACTTTAATATTACAATGAGTAAGTGAGTATACGATGAAAAATTCACATTAATTAATTTTTCAAATTACAAAGAGTACTTTTACATTGATTTAATTGACACTTGTTATAATACTAGAATATTTAAATTAATTATGAAAAAGACAATTATATATTTATATTACTAAATTTTATAAATCATGTGTTAAAGTAGATGCCATCCATTGAGCCATATATATAAATGGGAGTAGAGTCCCCTATGGTGGAAAAGGATGGGACCACTGTATTCTCCTAAAATGGATTTTTAAAATATGATAAGACATTTTGTCCCTATCAATAAAAGAAAATCCAAAGAAGCTAAAAAAAAAATTCTAATAAATGTGAATGTATTAAATGTTTTCACATTGTCTAACATAGAGAAATCCTTTCCTTACTATGATCGTGAGGAAAAAGGCATTACTAAGTCTCATCCACCGTCTAAAGATCTCGAGATGTATAAAAGAAGACTTCAAGATTAATTATGAATCTTGATGACAAGTTTTGTGTATCTCGAGGTCTTTTATGGTTGATGACGCTTAGTAAGGCCTTTTTTCCTCACCATTACATTTACACTAGTTGGACTCTTATTAAAATTCACAACATAAAATAAGACAAATTAGAGAAAATATTTAAAATGAAACCATAATATTTTGTCGTAATCCTCTTTAGTCAACATTAATGCTAAAAACACTATTTTGAAATTGCAAATTGTGGATCTACTTGGGGAATCAACACATACTCAAGAGATTTGATAGATGTGGGAAATATATTAAATATATGATATACACTTCTAAAATTCATTTTAAATCAAATTATAATTTTTTTTCCAACATCACAACATTTGTTTTGCACATCTCTTTTAAAATATTGACTCATCCAAATGTAATAGCATTTATTTGTTCTATACATAAAGATGTGATTCTTAAACCCATAGTCAAAAGGCCACTTTAGGAGTAAATATGTAATTTCAAACTTAATTTAGTTTCTAATTACTTAAAAAGTATATAGGAATTATGGGTCATAAAACTTTGTGTGGCTTCCCTGTTCTTTAATCTTCGTTTCTGATGGTGGTACTCGAACTCTTGATCACATTGTTGTATTTAAAAAAACACTTTAACAATTAAGTTAGTTGCAAAATTAATAGAGTTTTCAGTTGAGATTGTGTGAGTTGGAATATACCCTTGTTTGTTTTATTTATTTTACCCATTTATAGTCATTGGGTAATTTGTCAGGGTGCATGTTCGCTTGGTTGTATCAATCATAAAGACGATGACACATATAAGCATTTTTTATGCGATGATGCGTCTTCACTGAGTAAGCAACAATTTTAGGTAGATTTCTAATAAGTCAACCTACACAATATCAAATTACGTGAGCTCATCTATCGTGATGCATTTGAGGATTTTCAAATATATGTATTTGGGGTTATTAGTTCTTTACCTATCCTCAAAGATACCTGTGGAGGGGAAAAACCGTTGACTCCGAGGATGATGACACATGTCCAAATGAATCAAAGGTTCGGTCAATGACACGTATCCGACCTATTGGCTTGGAAATGCTCGGGATAGCATTTGACCAAGGATACCAGAACGAAGGTCTGAATTAATGATGTTCCGTAAGGAATAAGGGTACCAATCCCATATTTTCTTGGGATTTGGGTGTTAGACCTAGAAAAGACTCTTATCCAGAAGATACTCGACAAGTCAGGTCCCTAAATTAAAGGAGATAAAGGGATAATGTGTATAAGATCAACTTACTCTCCTACAAATTGGGTGGGGGCTACCATACATAAATGTACAATTTTTTCCAGAAAGAAATTCTTTGCACTTTATTCCTTTTCTAAAATCTAACTTAGGCATCAGCGGTTCTGTGGAATAAGTTACAAAGAGATCTTTGAGGAACAGAAGATTAGCCCACCTAGTATTTACAGATCTCGAGAAAAATCAAAATTTTGCATCTACAATTTGGCATTGTCCATAAGAATTGAAACAAGGGACACGACGTACATACTATGAGCACTAGGAAAAATGATCGAAGAGTGGTGGAGGTAGCGACTATGAATAAGCCCCCGCAGCTCGATGAACTCAAGGAAATTAAGATCCCATACGCAACATTCAACTCATGCTAACATAGATGAGAACGAAATTACAATAGACCATGGAGCGACAGACTGGACAAATCCAAGCACTCAGAAGGGAAAACAAGGAGTTGAGGCAACAGATGGCTAAAGGATCAGAGAGCAGGGCGACAATAATGACGTGACCAGACATTGAGTTGAGAAACACAACCCAAAAGGGTAAACGGATGGTGATTGGAACAATAATGAATGGAATGCACCACCGAACCTTTTGGCCTTGTGTAAGGCTGGCAACATATCAATTCGGTATCAGACCAATGAACATGTGAACCAAATTCGATTTGTCTCATTTCATCCTTAATCTAAAACCTATCTGAACACATGTCTTATTTTTAAATGATCAATATCCAAAATATTAAACAAATATAAAATCATATAAAATTTTAAAAAGTCTACTTTCCAACTACAAATATAAAGAGAATCCAAAAAGACTAAAATGTTTTATCTATATGTATTTGTATAAAATTAAGAATAAAAAAATATGTTAGGATTAGATTGGATATAAGATTCCAATCAAAAAATCTGTATTTTTATGTTTTTTCGTATTGGATTAGTTCGAGCATCAAGTATATTTTGGGTCATTGTTGGCCCTAACCTTGTGGGAGGTATAGGATTTGTTGAGGCAAAAGGAAGTCATCATAATTAGAAGGGGACATGTTAGACGATTAGTTCGATTGATCGTTAGGGATTTGAGAACATTGCCATTCACATGGTCAATTCAGAATTCTAAGCTACCCATAAAGTTCCACATGCCCAAGTTTGACTCTTTTGACAGAACTAAGGATCCAGTGATGCACGTTATGCAGTATAAGAACCTCATAATTATATACTAATTGAATGTCGTGTTGACGTGTAAGATGTCCTCGTCAACTTTACAGTCATAAGCGGTTATGTGGTTCTAGGGCTTGCCCCTAAGCTCAACTGAGAACTTCCATTAGTTAGAGGAACTATTTGTGGCTCAATGCATTCACAATCGGCGTAGGAAGGTCAAAGTCAATGTATTATTTTACTTGAGGCAAGAGGATAGAGAGATCATCCATGCTTTTACAACTCGATTTCGAACCCACCTTCTATAAGTGGAAAATCCCAATGATGATATAGTAATCCAAGCTTGTGTGAACATAATTATACCATGCGTAAGAAAATTGATCACTGAACCACCAAAAAGATTAGAAAACCTATATGTGATGGTTGAAAAATATATTACCTTGGAAGAGACATTAAAAACTAGAGCACAAGAAATAGCATCAACAATAAATACCATAATGTCGGACAAAGTAAAAGCCAATGGCGGGGAAAAAGATAAAGAAAAATAGTTAAGAAAAAAGAGTAGAAGAGAAACATAAGGTCAGAATTCATGGAAATTAAGGAGAATTTTCAATCCCTTGACTGAAAGACATTTTGAAATCCCTAAGCATATCAAGAAAACCCAAGCTTTGTGCCACATCCTCCAAACTACTAAAATAGATCGGGGAAAGCCATATTGTGAGTACCACAAGGTAGAAAATCACTCAAGGGATGATTGTTAGAGGTTAAAACATGCCATTCAAGACTTGATCAACCAAGATAAGCCTAGAAGATTCATAGTAGCCACTACAAAAAAAGCAAAAGGGACTAGAATTACCACCACCACCTTCGAGAGCTCCTCCAGCATAGAAGAAACTAGGTTGAAGAATGGTAATACTATAATTGGTGAATTCGGCTCTGATAGGCTAGTCAGGGTTTCGCACTATTCCAAGGTTAAGAAAATTTTGTATGAGAGAAAGATCCACCAAGTCTTAGAAAGAGTGACTACAACTCGGGTACTATAATTAGTTTGGGAGAACAAGGCAATTGTATTCACATAATAAGATTTGAAAGGGGTAGTAAAACCACACAATGACATATTGGTCGTTACACTAATTGTAAGGACAGTCGACCTTAAAAGAATTCTCATCGATGCAGGAAGCACAACATGTATCCTATTCTTTTTGGCAGCCAAGCGAATGTGATTGCTCTGGAGTTTGGAGTATGTAAAGGTCAATGTGTATGGGTTCAATGGGACCCTAGTTTTTCTAACATGAGAGATCACATTACCTATGGTAGTAAGACTCGAGGTGGTACAGACTAGTTCATGGTCATAGAAGCAAATTCTACATACAATGCCATACTAAAGAAGAGGTGGATATATTCCATGCAAGTTGTGCCCTCAATATACCATCTGGTCATATGTTTCCTAACCTATCAATGACCAATGGAGATCATAGGCAATCAAATTATAGCTCAAAATATCTTTATTAACACAATTAAAGAGGGAAGAAAAAATAATAGAAATGTCAGAAGAAATAATGATCAGCCTAAAAAAATGGTCAATATCAATTATAAAAACAGCCATTTTCGAAATGGATTTCAACAATAGAATAGGTGAAGGAGGTGGATCTGGGAGAAGAAGGAATTCACAAGACCTATGTGGAGTGAGGATTGGGAGTAGAAGAAAAAGAAATATGATAGACTACCTAAAAAAGAATAATTATATTTTTTTCTTGGTCAATATAAGACATGCTCAACATAGATCCATGAATCTTGAGTCACTACTTGCACGTAGATCCCATGTCCTGACCTGTTCAGTAGAAATCTCAGAGATTTACACCTAGGCTCAGGTAGGCAATCAATGAACAAGTAGCCAAATTACTAAAAGTTGGCTTCATCAAAGAAGTACAATATCCCACTTGGATCGCCAATATAGTAGTAGTCCTTAAAAAAAATGATCAGATATTTAATGCCATGAAAAGTTATTACGTATATTGAAGAATTAAGTCATATATGTTGACCTAATTTCATATTAAATTGAAAAAAAAATATATAAAAAATAAATCGTAACATTGTCGGTCCAACAAAGATTTGGAAGAAGGAGATTTTGACAAATAAAATGTACCATACAGGGAACTTTACCATGATTATGATCAAAAAATTTGAACATTTAATCAAATTAGATAAAACTCAAAATTTTATAAAAAGTTCTTTATTGGTTAAATGGACGTTATCATTGAGTCCAAGAGCATCGAAAAACATAGTTTATACTTTAAGCATGCTCAAATCTGAATTTAATAGGATAAGTGACAAAAATATTGATTTTATCAAGAAAACTTAGTGTTTAAGGGGTATTTTGATCAATAGAGAAAAATCGGTGAAGATTTTCAAAAATCTAAGATGCACGGTTCGAATTGGTTTAATTCAACGAACATCACGAAGAAAAGAAAAAAATATAGACAAATATTATTTAGTTATTTTTTATTATTAAAATAAATATTTATTTTATAAAATCGGGTTCAAGTATTGTAATTTATAAAAAAAATGCTTGATTGAAAATTAATGAAGCATTAAAAGGGTGATGTATAATTAGTATTTATATATTATATATTATTATATTATATATAATATGGGTGTTATGATGTTTGGCAATCAAGGTGTCTATCAATTAATATAATGTATTATAATATTTATATTATATTATATATTTTGTGTGTTAAGAAATGTATTTCAATCCATTTGTTACTGTAAGATTAAAAAATAGAGAATGATTGATTTTGGGTTTAAACGTGAGTGGTACGTATACATAATCTTTGACTTCTATTTAAATATATTTCAGATGTGAATTATGACCCAACACTAAAAAACAAAATATTCACGATGTCAAGATTTACATAATCATCAAAATATTTTGTTGAGTCATCGAGGAAATTAGTTGAAAATTTTATTTTAATCTCGTTGTGATGCGTAAAACTCAACTATAGATTAATTTCAATTGAATATATTTTATTTATCATTTTAACAATTAATTTCAACCCTTATTATGATTTAAACTTAAAATTCATGCATGAAATTGTAGACTAATTTATTTTATATTATATATTAATGTTGTAAAACAAAAAGAAATAAATATTTATTTTATTTAACAAGAAAATGAATTCAAGAAAATTTTATTTTCATATTATTTTTCATAGGGTATTTATTTCAAAAATTGGTGAAACACTTTGTTTTGAAAGTCTTTTTTGATTGGATAATAATTTATAATAAAAAAATATTTAAGCGTAAATTGGAATCAAGAATGAAAGTCTCGATTGGTTGGAATTGAGAATGAGATTCTCGACTATATGGGCTTGTGTTGAGGAATTTTCAGGTTTAAAGTGTTTTTTAGTACTGTGTAATATATGCATGAGATGTAATTAGGATGGTAACTATGAAATGATGTACCTGCATATTTATTACTTTATGATTTACTAGTTTTCATATACTACTATGTATTTATAATTCTAGAATACATTGGAAGGTCATCACACTCGCATATTTGTTTTAATTTTTTTTAAAAATATATTATTATTTTTGTTACCTGTTAAAGGGATAATGAATGTTATACAATTAATTGATAGCTATTTTTAAAAGAAAACAATTAATTTAGAATAATAGGGGTTTGATATTCTCTATAGTAGTATGAGATACCACTTGAGAATACCATTATACTTATTAATCAAAAAAATATCTTATCTTTATTGAAAAACAACAAATTGTAAAGTAAAGATGGTTTGTAAATGACTAGATTGATTGAAGACACATGCATATCACAAAGGTACCATAAACTTGAATTGTCAAATGATCATTTATAGTTTATAGTAGTAAAACCATTTATCTCCTTTAAAAATCAATTTTCCAACTTGAGTTAGAAAATAGGGTTACCTAATTATGATAAATTGCCAGACCAGCCATAAAATTAAGAATTAATGGTGAGTTTCACACTAGTTAAATATTAGAGCATCGATATATAGATCAATATTGTAAATATGTGATTTTAAGTTCGAAGATCATATTTACGTGGATTTAGAGTTGCCACCATTTTTTTTTAGAAAACGGTGTGAATGGTCACTTAGAAAATATTTTTAAAAAAATTGACATTTTGGCATTGTAGTGACTCTCATACGGATTTAGACATTGATCTACCTAAGATCTATATAAGGATTTGATTTAGGACATAAAAGGAAAAAAAAAGTCTAATAAATGAAAATTTGTACTTTTAAACGTAAGGGGTTTAATATTGGCTTAGATCGAAAGGATCATCTCATTGAAAGAAATGATCATCGTATGAGTCTCGCCTTAGGGACATTGTTTTGAAAGGTGTTGGCTTATAGTTATGGGCCCACTCTCATCGATTGAGAAGGGCCTAATTATCAATAACCTGAAAACAAGTTAAGTGGTGTGTAAGTAAATTGTGTTTGAGGGTTTAAAATGATTACAACCCTTACTCTTTTGATCAAATTGAAGTTTGATCTATCAGAGGTAAGGGAGGGTGAACATCACATCTTAGAGATTTTCTAAAAATAAAATTAAAAAGTAAGGGAAAGGAAGATAGAGATAAGGAGAATTTACATGAATTGAAACCCTATTTTAGACCCACCTTGAGGTTTGAATTTTCATTATTCTCCTTCTTTTTTCTTCTTATTTTTCTTATGTCCTTAGTAGAATTGTAAAAGTCCATTTTTTAGAGAAGAGAAAGTGAGGGAGAGAATTGAGTAAAGAGTGAAGAGAGTTTTTTGAATTTTTCTTGGTGCTTGAGAGCATTAGAGATTGAGAGAGATGACTTGAGGGGAGGTGTTCAAGCATGAGATTTTGTAGAGGAAGATAAGGGGTTTTATAGGTTTTGAAGATGACTTTTGGGGTTAAAAATGTCAAAATAGAAGATTAAGGGAGAATGACATGAGATAAAAGCATAGGGTATTATGTATTTTGAAGTTGGGGAAGAGTAACTTGGTAAAAGAAGGTGGATGGATTACCTTTGACCCAAACTTATGAATAAAATCCAATTGGGTTGGTTAAGCAACCCATTCCTAAGTTGAGTGTTGGTTTAGGTTGGATGTTTAGTTAAAAAAATAGCTTGTATAAGAGATTAGATAGTTAGATTTTGGGAAGGTGGAGGAGATGGTGACATATGTCCAATGGTATAGGGTGAGTGGGTTAGGTAAGTTTATTAAGAAAATCGTGGTGTGATGGAGTATGTAGATGACTTATGGAGTGTCTTGAGGAGAATGTAATGGTGTTATGTGGTGACATATGGTATGATATGAGAATCGAGATGGAGTGATGAGAAGGATTTATTTTGGGACGTTGGTTGTGGGGGTGACATGTGTCCTTTTTTTATGATCTTGAATCTTTGGTGTTGATTGGTTAAGATTATGAATCTGGATATGATTTTGGACTTGGGTATAGGTTTGATTTAAGATGGATTTTTTTGTATGGTGGGCTTAGGATTTAGTTGCGACTTAGGTTAGAAATTTCTTCGAAATGGGTTTAGGTTTAGGGTTGGGGTTAAGGTTAAGCTTAGGCTTAGGTTTCGGTGATTGAGGATTGGTGAGCTTAGAAATGAGATTGAGACTTGATAGAAGATTCAGGGTTAAAGAGGTGAAATGTTTAGAAGGTGGTGGACTTAGAAGCCTTATTATGGGTCCATAGGACTATTAATAGTCTTAAGGCTTTTTATTTGAACAAAAATGTTGAATTTTGAAGTGTTGGGTCCTTAGGTCTATTGACAAATTTTTTTTATTAAAAAACATCTTTTTGGCATCTTTTCGAGTGAGCCAATTCAAATTGGGGTGTCTTCAGATACTTTTGTGTCCGTCGTATACCTCATCATTCTTATCAAATACATCACAAAGATTGATATAATTATGACATGTTGTTTATATCTTTGTTATTTTATTATGAGATAAGAAATTTCATTATTGCTTTATTAATAGTTAGCATGTTTTTATTTTTATCATTTTATTTCTTATTTAGAAACCTACATTATTTGTGATAGATTAACTTGTTTAAGCATTCATGTTAAGCCTATTAATTTGAAATGTAAGTTTATTATTAAGTAACTTCCCCATTACTTACCTTATCAACAAAACATTATATATACCCCAACTATTAAGATACTTGTTCCTGATGAAAAACATTACATAAAAGAATCGTAAGATTAGGGTGATGAACATTATTTTTATTATATGTGACTTGAGATTTGAGTTTAGTGAAAATTTTTTTTGTGTATTTTTAGACTTTCTTATATATATTAGCATCATGTGTGATGTGTCTTATTATATATATATATATGTCTTGAGAATGAGAATTAGTGGTTATGATATGGATAATTGTCGACCAGTGTGGGATATATATAATTTATGTATGTCACACTTTTGGATTGTACTTAAGAGTTATGTTTATCTTATGATATGATTATAAAAAATTATATCTAATTATTATCTATATCGTAATATTGGGGGTGTTAGTGAATTATATATATATATATATATATATATTCGATACGATGTAGCGTTTGAAATGCAATAGATATATGGATTTTGATTATACATGTATGTTTTTAGAGGTAAAAAATTTTCATAAGTCCAATTTTAGGTGAAATTTTATCGAAATTATTTGGAAGAAATCATATCGTATTTAAGATTTGAAATTTTTTTTATTTTTCCACCATCGAGATTTGGAAAAATCTAGATCCTAAATCGTTGGCGTGACAAGATACGTGTATACATAGACCTTACCAATCTCATTGAGGCATGTCCAAAGGATGGGTCCACCCATCTAAGGATTCATCTATTTGTTTACGGGAAGGCTGGACATGAAAGGCTTTTTTTCATGAAATAGTATTCAAGGTACACCAAATCTCACTTGTCCCCAAGGATCAAGAGAAGGTCACTTATATTATAGAACAGGGACATTTCTACTACAAGGTGATGTCGTTTGGATTAGAAAATATGGGAGCGACATGCCAAAGGTTCGTTACAAAAATGTTCAAAGATATACTCGAGGATACCATGAAGGTATACATCGATGATATATTAGTGAAAAACTAAATGGTTAAAGGATTGTATGGCCCATTAGGGGCAACATTCGCTTGGTTGAGAGAATACAAAATGTGACTTAACCTGAAAAAGTATATGTTCTAAGTATCATCTGGGAAATTCTTAGGCTATGGTAACAAAGAGATGGATAAAGGCAAACCTAGAGTAAATTAAGGCAATTTTAGAGATACCTTCCCTAACCAACATAAAACAAGTATAGAAACTAGTAGGATGGGTAGCTACTCTCAACCGATTTGTGTCAAGAGCCTCAGTTAAGTGCAGACCCTTATTCACACTACTGAAAAAGGGGACAGAGTTTTAATGGATAGATAAATGTGAATAAGCGTTCTAAGATTTAAACCCATACTTGGGGAAACCCCTGATCTTGAGTAATCCGAAGGACGGGGAAACTTTTGGGATATATTTAGCAGCAACTCCCGTGGCAGTTAGTTTGATCCTATTCATGGTAGAAGAGAAGAAAAAACTCCATAATTTCTTTATTAGTAAGACATTGGGGAACTCCTAAACCAGATACAACTGAATAGAAAAAATTAGTTTGGCATTAGTTTATTCATCTCAGAAGACAAAGTCATACTTCCAAAATCATAAAGTAAGGGTGGTCAAAGAATATCCACTAAGCAAAATCTTGCACAAGGTAGAAAAGTCGCGGAGTCGCCACTGAAAGCGCCCTCGATCCGCGGGGTGCGCGGATCCGCTTTTGACCCTTGAGGTTTGGGAGTCGCCACCTAGTTTAGGTCTAGGAACCATAAATGACTCTACAATGGATAAAAAAGAACTAATCTACATAGAAATCTGAATCCGGGGATCATGTTACGGGGTTGGAAGGTGTTAGGCACCAACCCCGCCCGGCCAATGCCGGTCTCTACTTATCCCAAATAGATCTACATCGCTAATGATAAACTAGATTCAAAAAAATAATAAAAATTTACCTTTGATCTGCAAAGGTGCTATTCCCTCAGATCTGAAAATGAACAGTTCCTTGCACCGTACTCCTTGCTTCGTTTTGTCTCCGGATCTGATTCCTGATCTCCGAGGCAAGGTGTCTCTTACTTGGATCTGGATGCTTTGAATTTGTGGTGGATTTTTGGGGTGTTTTTGAGAGGTTTTTGGGTGTTTTTTAGGCTAAAATCGGAGTAGGGGTGTTAGGGAAGGAGTTGGGGCTCCAAAATTAGGGTTTTGGGGAGGTTATGGAGGCTTCTTCACCTACTTTTTCTAGGGTTTTTTCTTTGATACGAAAATAGGGTGTGGAGGCTCCTATTTATAAAGTTTTTAGAAGCATTTAGGGTTTGATTAGGGTTTCTTTTTAGGGTTTCAATTAGGGTTTCTTTTTAGGGTTTCAATTAGGGTTTTGACTTAGTCTTTAGGGTTTTAGGGTTTTGACTTTAGTCTTATGAGATTGACTTGATTAGTTTTAGATTAGGGTTTGGATTTAGGGTTTTGACCTTAGTCTTATGAGATTGACTTGATTAGTTTAGATTAGGGTTTTGATTTAGGGTTTTGACCTTAGTCTTATGAGATTGACTCGATTAGTACCTTGACTTCAGTCTTGCTTGATTGACTTTAATTTTGACTTCAGTCTCACTTGATTGACTTTAATACCTTGACTTCAGTCTTGTTTGATTTACTTTTAATTTTTGGAGAACCCCCTTCTATTATATCTTTAATTCTTTGAACCCCCAAATGGAGGGGTCCTTAAAGAAATATCCCACGAACCCTCAACAATTTTGCCTGAGAGTCCAATTAATCGACTTTTTAGGTTCAACTTTTTAAATTAATTTCATTAATGTTTCACTTTAATTATTTAATGTTTTATTTATTAATTTCTAATTTTTTAATTATGAAAATTGTGAAATTACCGTTTTGCCCTCGGAGAGGATTTTTTACGTTTTAAGTCATTTTTCAATGTTCCAGGATGTTTTGGAATCAGTTTTTTCGTAAGGAATTCAATGGGAATGTTGGTTTTTATCATTTATGAAGTTTTTTATATGAAATGATCGTGAACTTTATGAGGGGTATTTTCGTAATTTTGTCAAATTTTGTGAAAATTGGCGAAGTGGTTTACTTGGTTTCGATTTGTTGTTTTTCCTAAGTGTAATGTAGGCTCTAAGGTTGTTTTGAGGTTAGGGGTATTTTGGTAATTTAATCATTTTTTGTGATTTTTATCGTGAAGCTTCTTTTTGGTTTGCAAGATGATGATTTCTATGTTTCTGAGGTCGTATTTTCCTAGCGTAGCGTGGTTTCTAAGTTTTGTCAGTTCGAGATACCTCATCCGGATTTCTGAAACATATCTGGTAACAAAATAAAGCATTGGAATAGACATCCATCATTGGGAACCTTTGCGATCGGGTTGACGACTTGATTAATCAGGCGGATGCAAAAATGGGGTGTCTACAGATGCCCCTCTTTGGCAGAGGGTTGAAGCAAACTAGATAGCAAATCTATCTTGATAGATTAGTGCGATATCCGAATGCCAAAGCTAGTGACAGTTCATTTTGCAGCCTGATTTAACAATTCGTCGGGGTATTCGGATCATTGTGCATAAAACTCTCC